>NC_044042.1:39934382-40561168 GCF_901765095.1 Microcaecilia unicolor | reverse complement strand
AGTTTACCCTGGACATAGTTGAAGAGTTTGCTCAATATTAGGGGTACTCAAGCACACACAGCACTCACAGAGTTTCTCTAAGAGGTTCAGGTGGCCGAAGTGTGGGATTACTGTGGTCAGACCAGGACAGAGGTTGTTACTGGTCCATGAAAAGTAAAAATGAGAGAGAGAGAGAACTGAGAAATCCTAGGATTTCAATACAGCTTTTCACCTACTGTACATGTTTTTCTGATGAATGTATTTTGGATTTGGTTGAAACTTTGTCACATTCAAGTCTCAGCGGCGGCGCACCCGGAGGCCGGAGCAGGAGGCGGAGTTAAGGCATGCCGCGTGGGGCCCCCTTGAGTGCGAGGCTCTGTGCGGTTGCACCACTCGCTCCTGCCTAAGACCGGCCCTGAGTGTGTGGCTGGAACACTATAGCAGGGTTAACAGTCTCTATAAGAAGGAACTGCTCTTGACTGGGAAAAGGAATTGAGGGTTGTTTGGGGAACTACTCTTGAGTATAAAGAGTAACCTGAGGTGACCTAGCTAGAAACTTGGGAGTAGTAAGTTTGGGACAGGAGTAATAGAAGGAGATGATGTGTTTGAAGGGAACCTTGTATGTTGGATAAGATATTTTCTACAAGCTAGTAGCAAGGAAGAAAGGTCTAGTTGATTTTTATGTAATTGTGCTAGGAAGTCAAGAAATACTTTTGTTGCATTATGTTTTGTTCTGGAAGGTGAAAAGAGCAGCTTTGTTTAAGTGAATGAAAGTTGTTTTGTTTATTCCAACCTTGTGAAGGCTTGGTTATTTGCTAGGCAGCTGCCTGGGCTAGGGAGTGGCTGCTGAGAGGTTAAAGTAGTGGGCAGGGTAGCTCAGCCATGGTAGAAAGGGAGTCTTTCAGGGCCAGCCCTCTCCTCTCCAGAAAAGTAGACTCCACTCCATAGGCGCCCGGTATAAGAGGCTTGGAGAGGCTAAGCCTCCCCCCTGCTGCAGCAGAATGGATCAGCTGTGGAGTCCAGCTGCTCTGAGGGGATTAAATTGTTGATTTACCTCCATCCTCACAGCAGGAGCTGCAGTGAAAGCCCTCTAGCAGTTGTAGAAATTGGTTTATGGTTTGTTTACCTTACTGCTGGGAAAGCAGGGGGGGTTGGCTGGAGGTGTCTTGGGTTGCCAGGGAGATATTTAATGAGGATGACTTCCTGACCTGCATTGAGGACAGATAGCAGCAGAACGGATACTGGGCCAGCATGATCAGAAAAAGTCACAAGAAAACAAAGGTAGAAAAGATCATTTTATTTTCATTATAGTGTTTGGAATATGTCCACTTTGAGAATCAGTTGCTCAACATTAAAAGTTTATATTTATTTACTTATTTATGGCATTTTATCCCACATTAAACATGAATTAGGGTGTTTTGTGGCTCTACATGAGAATTGTGATGATATGATCCCTTGTTTCATATTGTTGACAGTCTGCATTTTCCATATGGGTGGTATATTGGTGTATTAGTTCTGCCCAGTGTAATATTTATGGTACAGTAAGGTTCTGAGTGTGTATTTGGACAAAGTTGTGCATAGTGTTTTGCAGTTGAGCGATTGTGGTTAGAATATGTTTTGAGCAACCACTTTATTCTTTGACATATGATACATATCTAATATCTAAATTTAATAAAAGGTATTAATTGTGATTTTTGTTTTTATTTATTTATTTTTTCTGCGTGTTATCAGACAATTATGGATTTAAGCTCCACCCCTGGCCCCACCCCTAACCCCGCCCCCTTTAGCCTCCCCAAACAGTTGGGCCACCGACCGCCTATGCTCCACTCAAGCAGTCTTTGGCTCCAGTGGAAGTGTTAGGGCTGGGACAAGCCCACAAAGGGAAGGCAAGGTTCCTAGAGTCCTGCAGAACTTGCCTTTCCTTCACTATGGATAATGTGATACTGAAATAGCACCCCCTCCAATGGCTGGAACGTAGGTGGAGGACTCCCGCTCATGTTAAAGGGAGGAAACATTACTAATGATTTTGGAGAGCCCTATCTTATAGTGTGTTTGAAGACTTCCTTCCCTCCCTCCCTCCCTCCCCACCCCCACCCCTTTAAATGTTACAGTAGTATTTATGTGAAGATCTAGGTATTTGTGACCTGGATTGGCCACTGTTGGAAACAGGATGCTGGGCTTGATGGACCTTTGGTCTGTCCCAGTATGGCAATACTTATGTACTTATCTTTTGCTACTTTGCAGCTGCTTGCATCTTTCTTGACCACACCTACCTTAGCTAAGCAACAGGCTCTGTATGATTCTTTTCTTTCTCCCTCTGTTCTCCCCATTTCATTCTAGCTGATTCACACAGCTCAAAAATAAAAGGGAAAATGAGGTGAAACAAAAGCTTTTTTTAAAGAAAACATGAGAGGGGCGGAACATGAAACTCGTCGTGTAGGTTTAGTTGCCTCTCACGTTCTCCATTGGTGGCCTGTAAATGTTTTCAGTCTCTACAGCCCATGCTGCATGGATTTAAGAATTCTAAAGTGATAATAGCACGAATCTCTTCATGCTGCCCGGATCTGTCACATAGTTCCTTTGATCCTCTTCATTTCCAGCTCTGCCTGCAATGGTCTTTTACTGCAGACAGCAGGAGCACACCTTCTCCTCCATGTAACAAGGACAGCTAACTCAGCTGCAATGTCAGCCAGTGAACATGCTTTGACAGTTCACATCAGAACTACAAGCTGATTAGGTCCAGTTTATCAAGATTCATGCTGGCAATATTCAGCTGGCAGCAGTCAGCATTATTTTGGCTGCTGCTGGCTTTATTCCTGGATATTCAATGCTGAGCCATGTCCAGGCACTGGCATTGAATATTCAGGCATACATGGCCAGATAACACTTATGTGGTTAAGTGCAATATTCAGCAGTTATTTGCATAAATTGAACTGCATAAAGATAGGACAGCTTTTTATGTGGCTCAGTTTATATGGTAAGCTTATGCAGTTACGTGCTGAAAATTGGCACTTAACTGCATAAGTGCTGACTGCCCCTGGACTACGCACAAATTAGCCAATATGTAATATACAATGTATAAACTTCTTAGCTATATCCAATATCTCTCAAACATATTGTAAGCTTTTTTCAAAACATAATTTGCATATATCCAATGCTGTCCCGTAATTGAAAATCCAGGGTGAGTATCTCTGCTCAATGCAGAAGTCCCCGATATAGTATGATCTCCATAAAGTACGTCTGTCCAATATCAATGCCAGGAAACATGACATCATAGACAGGTGTCCTTAGTCCACAGTGCCGAATGGCCCCCTCTCTCTCTCTTGTTAAATAGGATATATGTAAAATTCTAAATTGAGTTTCTTGTAAAACGGCATCTTTAATGTTCTGCCCCCATGTTCATGGAGGCAGGGTGTATTGTGATGTATACTTAATATAGTTTATCTGTATTCAGTTGCATAGCTGCCAAGGGGGGGCAGGGAAGGGCAAAATTCCCCGGGCCCGGAGCCTCCAGTGGGGGCCCAGAGCAGGGGTCTCTCTCTCTCTCTCTCCTGCTCCTGACGGGACCAGGGTGATCGCGTCCCGACAGGAGCAGAGACAGAAAACTCTGGTGCCGGGCCCCCCTTGCATTGCCTGCCTAGCAACTGCTGGGCCCTCAGGCCATGCATGCTCAGCTTTCAGGCTGAGTGAAGCTGAGTGTTTGAAAGGAGCTCTCTGATTGGCTGTGCTGCTCAGGAAAGGAACCTGACAAGAAACAGGAACAGAGCAACTGAACAAGGTTGCCAGGTGGGCGGTTTTCCCGCCCAATTGGGCGGTTTTCCGCGACCCGCTGCGGGAAATTTTTGCCCGCTGTGGGTCGCGGTTTTTTGGGCTTGTTTTGGGGTTTTTTCCGCATTTTTTGTGTGGTTTTTCGGGCCACAGGGGTGGGGCTAGTGACGTTTTGGGCAGGGTTAGATGACGCTTTGGGCGGGGCTGATGATGTTTTGGGCGGGGCTGATGACGGAAGAGGCAGGGTCGATGACGTAGGAGGCGTGGTCGATGACGGCGGGGGCAGAGTTGATGATGGCGGGGGTGGGGGTGTGAACTTTTTTGGGCGGGTTTGGGGACCGGGTACCTGGCAACCCTGCTGAAGACTTCATAGAGAGAATTGATGTTTCCTATGGTGTCTGCTTGAGAGAGTGAAATGTGAGGAATTAGTGCAAAAGTTTGCCTGAAATAATCAAGAAATGTTTGAATGTGAAGCAACAGAATATTTGAAGCTTGAGAGGAGGTTTTATTTAATTTTGGAAGAGACAGTTAACTCTTCTCTGAGAAAAGGATTTGGTGATTAATAGCTAAATTGGGGAAACCATTTGGGAAAGAAAAAAACATAATTTGATGAGAAATGTGATTTTATAACTGAATAAAAGAAATAACATTTTTCCTGAATAAAAAAATTATTCTCAGTGTTAAAAAGTTTTGAAAGTGAAGAAGGAAAAAAATTGGAGTTATGCAAAGTTTCTCCATTGAGATTCAGAATCTGAATCAACGATAAGATTCATTTGAATTCAAAGAATTCAACACCTCCTAGATCATTTTGAGAAGTGAATGAAAGCCGGTGTGTATTTGAGTGAGTGCCAAAAGAAGTTGAACAGCCTACATCAGTGAAGAGGACCAGCTCTCCTTAAACAGATTAAGGAACAAAGTAAAATAAAGTCAGTCAGGAATCCAGAACAGGAAAATTGAATTTTTTATTTTTATTTAATTAGAATTTAAAGTACAGGTTCCTGTGACAGATTATATATATATATATATATATATATATATATATATATATATATATATGTAGTTCTCTCTCTCTCTCTCTCTATATATATATATATATTACACACTCTGAAGGGAGGCAGATTCTCTCCAAATTTAAGAAATAAAATGCAAGTTATAATTCTTACCGCTTGCTCTTTTGGGACTTCCGCTGGCTCAACACGGCTGCCGGTGGTAGTTCCGCCCCAAGTGTGCACCATTTCCGGTTACCGCCGGGTTAGCACTGGAGCCCTTTATCACCACCTCAATCGGTGGCGGGTAAGGACTCCCTGCTGCATGGCCATGCGGTGAGAGTTATCTCACAGTGTGGTCATTTTTTTGGGGGGGGGGGGGGGGGTTACTGGCTGTGGGAAAAAGGGCCCCTGCCACCAGCACAGGGCCCTTTTTCCCGCAGCTTAGTAAAAAAAAAAACCTTTAGTTTTGTTAACTTAAAAATGATTTAACATATTACTTGTGCAATATTCGCCTGAGTTTTTGTGTAGTTATATATACACCTATGGAAGAAAGAGAATTAGAATTGTAATATCAGGATCCAGTAGGTAGAATGTTTATTATTTATTGTGCACTTTTAAGATTTTTAAGCAGTTTTAATATTTTTAATTAGTTATATTTAAATGACAGGTGCAATAAATTCACTGTTTGTACTTTATTGAAGTGTTTATCTATTCTTACCTGTGTGTGATATATGAGATATTTAACATCAATTGATTTTTTTAACAGTCTTACACTCACCCACAATAATTTATATTGGTTTTCATCCAGAAACATCTTTTGTGGGTGGAGTAATTTCTTTTGTTATACCTCCCTCCTGTGATTTGAACAGAGTCTGTGGTAACTCAGCTAATCCATGACTACAAATACAGGTAAAAAGTATTAGATTGTAAGCTCTTTGAGCAGGGACTGTCTTTCGTCTATGTTTGTGCAGCGCTGCGTATGCCTTGTAGCGCTATAGAAATGCTAAATAGTAGTAGTAGTAGTAGTAGTAGACTGTGTGCCTCTTCATAGCTGGCTGGTTACATATACCTGACTAAAGGCTTGCCCAAAAAGCCATGCTTTTAGAGCTTTCTTGAACTTTTTGAAATATGTTTCTGCACGGATGGGAAGTGGAAGAGAGTTCTAGTAAAAAGGTGCCAGGAAATAGATTGATGATGGGTAAATTCTAGTTGTGCTTGCTTTGGACTTTGCAGAAGCAAATGATGGTCATTTATGGAGTGGAGTCGACGAACAGGAGAATATGTAGTAGTGAATGTGTGGATACTACTTATCCACATTCACTCACAAACCAATTTTGTGAGCTTTAAATGTGAGTGCAAGTAATTTAAAAAAAATCAAATGCTTATCCACAGGCAGCCAATGGCGTTCTTGAAACAGAGGAGAAACATGGTCGTATTTACGTGCATGATAAATGAGTTTGGCAGCAGTGTTTTGTAATGAAGTCGCTTCAAGTTAACTTTTGAACAGCCCAAGTAAATTATGTTGCAGTAATAAAATCAGGAAATTAAAAGGGACAAAACCAGAAAATGGAAAGAATTTTTGTTGATGACTTTACGAACAGACCTTAGTTGTTGAAGCAGAAAAAAAAGCCTGTTTTACAGACAGCGGAAATTTGCAGGGAAAAAGTCAAGCGAGAATCCAAGGTGACACCAAGATAACTAAAACTTTGGACTGGACTAAATTAATTATTGAAAAGATTCAAAGGATTTGAAAGGATGGATAGTCCACCGGAAAACCAACATGCTACTGTTTTGTCTTTATTCAGTATTAATTTGTGATGGAAAGTTGAGAGAAGACAGCCTTTTCTAATATTTTGGAGATGACGTACGGTAAAAGTTTGATATTGTTCGGTAGTGAGCCTGATTTTGATGGCCCAAAGCGGGTTTCTTTTAAAATAGATTGTACTATTGCCATCTTCAGAATTCAGACACTTTACCAGATGGAAGACTGGTATTGATGACTAGAAGAAGTTTGGGCAATAGATTGAGTTCAGGAATTGTGAACCAATTGGAGGGTAAGGATCAAGTGAACAGTAAGTAATATGCATAAAAGTCCTATCTTTATGCAGTAACCCATAGCTGGATAAATGCTGAATATAACACATAACCATAACCAGCTATGTGTTAGCTGGCTCTGAAAACCTGGAACTTCAATGCTGGTGCCCGAACATGAGCCAGCATTGAATTTCCAGATTTAGCACCGGTGGTGATCAGCAAAACACTGATTGCCGCTGGCTGAGCATCGAGCTCACAGATAATATGCAGATTACTAATAATTACAGCATATTACCAATTTAAAGATTCTGCCAGTCACTGACTTTTCTGAATTGCTCAGAATTGCTCATTGACAACCCTACTCTGGTTCCAGTTTTCCATATCTGTCAGGAATTTACCATTCTCATGCAGGATACGTGGCAACATTGTGAGTCCCCTCTTGATTCTAGGCCCCTAGGCATATGTCTAGGTCACCCATGCATTAATGCTGTCATAATCATTTACGATGCAAGCTATAGTGCTGATGACCATCACTGCAACACCTCTCAGAAGAAGGTCCTTTTTCAGGAAGGATTTGGAATTTTTTAGGATTTAATTTATCAGTGTTTCAAATCTGTTCTCAAGAAGGTTCTGAAGATATTAGAAATGGGCATAGAGAAAACGGGGGGGAAAGGAGTGCGTTGGGATTCTGACAGCTGGAGAACCACTTGTAGATGAGAGGGAGAGGTGAGAGAGGATTCTCCAACCTTTAACCCAAGGGGGAGAGAGTGTAATGAGATATTGTTGGTGGGGGGGGGGGGGGGGGAGGACGGGAAGTACGAAGGGCTGCAGAGTCTTGAGAAAGCAAATAAAAAGCTTGAAATAAGGTTTACTAGTTTTGTACCAGTGGTTTCTGTAAGAGAGGAAAGAGTGCAGGAAAGGTTTTCCATTTAATAGAGAATTCCATGGAATTTGCAGCCATGACCAAAAAAAAAAAAAAATCAATTAATGTCTGACAAGATGAAACTGTTAAGCAGTTTCAGCTATTGTCCCTGCTATTCTTGCTTTCAAGGCTCTTCTGACTGAAATGATTTAAAATCAATCCTCTTGATGGATGCCAGAGGCCATCAGCCAGTCCCCTTGGGTAAGTTTCGTCACATTAATATATTAAAAGCCCTTAAAATAAATTTATTTGCAGACTTATAAGCAGGCAGTCACATAAGAAAAAATAAATAAATAATACATATCACAGCCACAGCAGTCAGTAAATGAAAATTGGTCTGACCCAGCTCTGGTCTCACATGCATTCCGGTGTTAACACATTGATCTCATCTTCTCCTGCTCCTCCTCTAACATTTGCTTCAACTTTCTCTCAACCTGCTGGTTGCCCTGGACAGACCATGCTCTTCTGTGTTTCCACCTACCTATCACTGCACCCTCCACACGACCTTCCCACCTCATGCAAGCCAATACACTCATTCTCAGACAGGAATATTTCTGCATTATTCATCCTCCTACCTTCTTCCCCCATTCTCCCTCGTCCCTTCTTCCCCCCCCCCCCCCCCAGTTAGCTGATCTCTTCTTACTACCTTAAATAATGCTCTTCCTCTTTAATTCTGCCCCTCATAATCAACACTCCCATACTCTTTGGTTCTCCCTCAAAATCTTCCTCCTCAAGAAGCAACTGAGGAGTCTTGAATTAACCTGGCATAAACATCGTACATCCTCTGCTTTAACGGCTTATAAATCCCACTACAGAGTCTATCACACAGCGCTTTGCCTTGCTAAGAACAGTCATTACAGCAGGCAAATTGAAAGTGTATGAAATAAACCCCTCACAGTTATTCAAAAATTTGCCGCCCCCCTTCTTCCGCTCCACCGGCGTACAACCCTTCTAGTCTCCCTCTCCCTACTTTTGTAATCTTTCTCTATTGTTCAAGCCACACCAGACTTCTTTCATCACAACTTCAGCTAAATTTAGCCTTGGATTTTAGCAAAGCCTTTGACACTGTTCCACACAGGAGACTGATAAATAAACTGAGTGCCCTTTGTATGGGACCTAAAGTGACTGACTGGGTTAATTACTGGTTGAGTGGAAGGAGACAGAGGGTAGTGGTAAATGGAGCTTGCTCAGAGGAAAGGGAGGTTATCAGTGGTGTGTGCAGGGACTGGTCCTCAGGCCAGTTCTCTTTAATATCTTTGTGATCGATATTGCAGAAGGACTGTCTGGTAAGGTTTGTCTCTTTGCAGATGATACCAAACTCTGTAATAGAGTAGACACTCTGGAGGGTTTGGATAGCATGAGGAAGGATCTAGTGAGGCTTGGAGAATGGTCCAATAATTGGCAACTAAGAAATAATGCTAAGAATGCAGGGTCATGCACTTGGGTTACAATAGTACAATATAGGGGTGAAGTGCTTCTGTGTACAGAAAAGAGCAGGACTTGGGGGTGATTGTGTCTGATGATCTTAAGGTGGCCAAAGAGGTAGAAAAGGCAACGTTGAAAGCTAGAAAGATGCTCGGGTGCATAAGGAGAGGGAAAGCCCCATTTGGAGTCCGGTGTGCAATTCTGAAGACTGCACCTTCAGAAGGATATAAACAGGATGCAGTCGGTCCAGAGGGCGGCTACAAAATTATTAAGTGGTCTCTGTCATAAAACATATAAGAAAAGGCTTATAAACATCAACATGTACATGCTGGAAGACAGGCAGGAGAGAGGGGATATGGTAGACATGTTTAAATACCTCAGTGGTGTTAATGTACAGGAGGTGAGCCTTTTTTCAAATGAAAGAAAACTGTAGAATGAGAGGGCATAGGATGAAGTTACGAGGAAACAGGCTTAGGAGGAATCTAAGAAAATACACTTTCATGGAAAGAGTGGTGGATGCATGGAATGGCCTCCCGGTGGAGGGCGTGAAGATGAGGACTGTGTCAGAATTTAAGAAAGCATGGGATAGGCATGTGGGATCTCTTAGGAAAAGGAGGAATTAGGGGTTACTGAGGATGGGCCATTTGACCTTTATCTGCCATCACTACATAAAAACTCCCTCACTGTGTGGGATTAGGAGAACCACTGTATTGTATTATCCCACTGCCTCAGTTCTGACAGAGGAAGCAGCCTACTCACAGTCCTGCAAACAGTTAATAGCAGATAGCAGAAATATTGGTACTTCTCAGCTCCATTTACCGCTGTGATTGAGAAGGATTTCTCCATCCACACAACAGTGAATGCATTGCATGAGAAAAGATGATACTGTCTGATCATCGAGATATATCTCACCAAGACTGACTACTGCATTAGCAAAAGGCCAAGCATACTGCAGACCCAGTGGGTATTTCTTCAAGTAATGTAATCTTGCTCTGCAAGATTACAGTAGTGAATTTCTGTAACTTACCTGGCAGGTGTCTTTCTTTCTCCTTTCCATTCTGCACTAGAAGCTCTAGGAGACATCATTCTAATCTTGCCTACAATGCCATATTACAACAATGAAATCCAAGAGCCTAAGTTCAGTTGTGCTGTGGTTATTTAATAAGGATAATCCTTTCATCACAAAATCCCTGCTAAGCAGAGGTCAGTACAGTAGAGGTTATGAGTTTTCAAAATACAACACACCACACCAGGGAGAAAAAAAAGTTTGTGATCCCAGTACGGAATTTAAAAAATGGCATTAAAATCAGTGGTGAGAGCTGGTGGGTAGAGCTTGGGCTGAGACTCAGGATGGAGCTGGGGTGGAGCTTGTTTCTACCAACCAAAGAGGCATTCTGCTGCTGTACTGATAAAAGTATCAAAGAATATTTGCTAACGTTGTCATACCTTTCATTGGAGGTGCAGGAAAATTGTCTAAAGATGGTGTTTCCCATGGGCTCTCGAAAACACATTGCAACCAGAATTCTGCCATAAAAACAAGGATAGCTAAGCAGCTCCATTTTCTGCATTACTGAGTTTCTATGGACAAGCATTCAAGTTAAAAAGGGCCAAAACTCAGCCTGCAGTGGTCAGAATTTGTGATCAAGGTCTACTTCGATCAGATGCATGAGTTTGGTCCTTGAAATTAATTGCAGTGATTTGGCACTCATACAATTTGGACAGTATTTGTTGAACAGAAATTATTTTGAGGGACTTTTTGACTTATAGACTTGTGTTTTGATATTTTATATTTTTAGCCTATACGATTCTACCAACAGAGCGTTCCCCTCAGGAAATGACTGACTCTAGTGGTAATGATACTATGATGTAGCATTACAGCGACTTGCTCTGAGGGAAAATGACCCCCATGATACAGAGCTGCAGTGGATGCCTCTGGTGAGGATGATACCATGATGGAGTGTTACAATGAGTAATTCCAGTGAAAAATGCATTTCAGTTTCTAAAGTGATCCATTTCAAGGAGCTTACTCTAACTTAATGACTTGCAAAAGTATTATCCAAGAATTAGAACACAGAGCCAGGACTATATTAAATTTCATAGCATTAAGATGAAATTTGCTAGGACAGAAATGTGGGTTTCCTGAGGACGATAGCAGCGATAGATTGTGCTGGAATTGCTGCCTCGAGACTGTAACATGAAAAGCTCAGCTATTTCCCCCATAATCCTTTTTTGTATCTGTCTGCACCACACGTATGGTTTCTGTTCACATAATCAGCACACTAATCTTATGAAAATCGTTTTTTATATATATCTACAAAGTTAAGTTTACTATTTAAACATGTGCTCCCTAATTCTACAAACTTGCATGCCCAATTTTCCATGTAGCATGCAAAGTTATTCGTGCAAGTTCTAGAATACTGTCAGTTGCATTCATAACTTTTTATAGAATTAGCTGCAAATTGGCATCAATGACATTGACTATAATTGGTACTAATTAGCAATAACTGCCATTAGTTGTAACATCTGGGAAATTTCCCCTCTGCTGGAATTCAAGACTGGGAATTTCTTTGGTGTTACTGGTAGAGGGAAGGTGACATTAGTATTCTATAAATTGTGTGTGCAAAATCCAGAGTGCACAATTGCAACGGGGCATGGACCTGGGAGGGGCATGACAGTGGCGTAGCAAAAAGTGGGCCTGCTCCATCCTGCCCTTGCTGACATCACTTCCTATTTCCTGGACATGGCAGAGGAAATCCTGCGAGGCTGGTGCAGGCAACAAAGGTGCATCACTGCTGTGCTGACAAAGATGTTGATGTAGACCTGGGAGCCTGCCAGGCCACAGGTGGGGGGGGGGGGGGGGGGGGGGGTAATGCTGGATCTGGAGGGAGAGAGATGGAAAACAAAGAAAGGGGAGTTTTGGAAGGCCCACTCATCCTAACTGTGAGTCCACCCAAAATGATAGATCTGGCTACGCCCAGCTCAGTAAATTAGAAGGACTAAGAACTTAATATGGTGTGGAGAAAGAAGCGTAGAATGGATTTCTTTGTGGCCCTGATCTCTGGATGCCCCTGACCCACAACAAGCTAGCTATTGCCCCTGGAACTGTGTGAGTGGCAAGCCCAGGGTTACACTAGTATTTACATGCCGAACTGCCTACAGTTAGATGTGAACCAAAATTGGTATCCACTAATCTCTGGTAATTAAATCAATGATGACAAAATACTATAACCAGGATATAATAAACCTAACAATTTCAACAATAATTCTTGTACAAGAATTATTAGTATTTTGTCATCATACAGTTAGGTGTGAGCATTTATACCAACCATTGAGCTAGTGTAAGTGCTAATATCTAAAGTTTGGTATGCATTATCCTGGCACCCAACTTTAGGCAACGTTTGGAAAATTACCCCCATGATGTCCAATTTTACATTTTTTTGACAAGCTTGTTGTGGGAGGGTTGAAGTTGGAAAGATCACGATTGTTGAATGTAATTATCAAAATCTCAAGGGAGAGCTTCCCAGATTGTGGGTCAGGACCCCGAATGGGGTCAGAAAACCCACATGTTGAGGTCATGACTTGGATGAGCTCTCCAATCATTATTCTGTACCTCCAAGGGGGAGGGGGTCACACGATTTTATTTGGCCACAATCATGGTATCATGGCCACAGAAAGATTGATAAGCACTGATCTAGGGAGTCCAAAACCCTTGCACTGGCTCTGGATTAAAAAAAAATGTTCCATCTAATTTGCCCACTAAGGTGGCTAGGGCTGTCCCTGCCACTCTGTGCAGTTTACTGTCCATTCCTTCTTAGAAGTGCAAGACGTAATTTAACGGTTCTTTAGAGCTCTTGCATTTTAGGAATCTTCTGTGTAGATCTTATTCCTTCTTTGAATTATGTTACTGTTTTTGTCTCTTCCACCTCCCCCAGGTGGACGTTGTAGGCATCCTCTACTCTTTCCGTGAATAAATATTTTCTGACGGTGCTCCTGACTCTTATTTCTTGCAGCTTCATATTATATCCCCTAGTTCTACAGCTTCTCCTCTTGTGCAGCTTCTCCTCTACTGCATAATGTAGTTTGCTTTTCTCTGGACCATATCTAACTTCCTTATACCCTTACTGAGATAAATCCTCCAAAACAAAATACAGTATAGCAGGTCAAGCCTTGGTAATGACCTGCATGATGGCACTATCACCTCCTTTTACTTCTGTTATGACGCTGTATACAGCACAGCCACCTTGTCACATTATTTCGCTTCTTTCAGATCCTCAGACACTATCACCCCAAGGTCTGTCCCCTGATCCATTCACATCAGCCTCTCCCCTTTGAATTTCTAAACCCCAAATGCATTACATTTCTATATTAAAGCTTAACTATCAAGCATTTGACCAGTCAGCTTCTGTAGATCATTTCTCATTTTGTCTCCTCCTTTGGAGTGTTCACTCTGCTGGAAAAAAAAGTATACTTTTGCTTTTTATCCGTTTGGCAATATTGCACACAAAGCATTGAACAGAACTGTCCTAGGACAGATCCCTGAAGCACTCTACTGCTCACTTCTTCTTCCTCTGAGTGAATTCCATTTATTACTAGCCTCTGTTACCTGTCAGTCAATCAATTTCTAATCCCATTCACCACCTTGGGAGCCACCTCTAGGCTGTTCAGTGTATTCATGAGCCTCCTATGAGAAACAGTATAACAAGCCTTGCTGAAATCAAAGTAGACCACATCCAGCATGTTCCCTTGATCTTGTTCTCTAGTCACTAGTTGCAGAAATCAATTTATTTATTTATTTATTTATCTATTGGGATTTATTAACTGCCTTTATGAAGAGATTCACCCAAGGTGGTGTACAGCAGGTACAGTTTAATATAAAACTTACAATTTTGTTAACAGCATAACAATAGTAAAAATTGACAAATATAAACATGAGTACAATAAATAATGTAAACTTGAGAGCAGCAAATTAAAACCTAATAATAGGACCATCATGAAGCAGTATCAAAAATATACACATTTAACAGCATTGAAATTCAAATAACAGAGATATAATATGATGTCAGAATAATATTAATGAAACATCTAATAAGCATGCATTAGAACATTCAAATAACATAGGTATGGTGCTCATGCTTTTCTAAAACAACATTCACTATCCATTCTCTCCCACTCTTCTCAAAAAGCTGCCCAACATTCATACTGCCCCTCTGCACACTGCCCCAACATGCACACTGCCACTCCAACAACTCCTTGTGATTCATACAACTCTCCATGAAAATTCTATTTGGAGACAAGGGAGGTAATTTTATAATTGAGTGCATGCATGCATAAATCGCACGTGCAAATTTTCCCTGTGCAGTTATTCATGAATTTTCAAAAATGAAAGTATGCGCATACTTCCGTTTTGAAAATTGACCCAGGGAATTTATGTACTTACATTTGCACCTGCTCCTTGGCAATCCAGATGGATTTTTTGGGTTAATTTTCAAAACTATGTGTATAAATGCAAACCGTAACTTTTCTAGTATATCAGACTTGCAGTTGTATATTCACTATTTCTTCCATAAAACACAATTTTATGTATAGAAATGACTTTTAAAATTGTCCTCTCTCAGAAGACAATTTTCAAAGGGATTTCCGTGGGTTAATAGGTGTTTACTGCTGTGGGCATGCCTGAAAAACTACTACTACCTACTAGTTATTTCTATAGCGCTAGTAGACATATACTTGAACATGTAAGAGTCAGTCCCTGCTCCACAAAGCTTAAAATCTAATCAAGATAGACAAGCAGGACAAATAAGGGATAAAGGAATTACTCAAGGTGGTAATTATAAAACAGACATGGGTACTGAACAAATGAATAGGGGTTAGGAGTTAAAAGCAGCCTCAAAAAGGTGGGCTTTTAGTCTAGATTTGAAGACTGCCAGAGATGGAGCTTGACATATAAAAGGAAAGGAGTTGGCAGTGGAGGATAAGGGTAGAGATAAGAGAGATTTACCCAATGAACAGAGTTCCCGGGGAGAAATGTAGTGAGAGATTCAATTCAATTCAGATCTTATATACCGCTAAAACCCCTGTTCGGCTTTCAGTGCGGTTTACATCATCTGAGGGACTTATTATGTTGGATACAGTGTAATGGTAGGGCATTGGTTTAATACAGTTTTTCAATCTTGTTAGATGAGTGCAATCTAGTATAACACTATAGAGTATGGGAGTAGCAGAGATAAGAGGGGAGAGGTACTGAGGCGCTGCAGAGTGAATGCGCTTGTAAATCAATAAGAGGAAATGGGTAGGGAGCCAATGAAGTGACCTGAGGAGAGGGCTAATATGAGTATAGTGGCACTGGCAGAATATAAGTAGTGCAGGAGAATTTTGAACAGATTGAAGGGGGGGAGAGAGATGGCTTTGTGGGAGACCTGTAAGAAGCAAGTTGCAATAGTCTAAGCGAGAAGTGATACGAGTGTAGAAAAGGGTTTTGGTAGTGTACTCAGAAAGGAAGGGATGCATTTTGGTGATATTATGGAGAAAGAAATGACAGGTTTTAGCAGCCTGTTGGATATGTGCAGAGAAAGAGAGAGAGGAGTCAATGATGATCTCACAGTTACTAGCTGATGAGACAGGGAGGATGAGAGTGTTATCCACAAAGATAGAGAATGAGAGAAGAAGAAAGGTGGGGGAGGGGGTTGGGGGGGATATGAAGCTCAGTCTTGGTCATGTTTAATTTCAGATAGCGGTGAGACATCCAGGCAGCAACACAAGACACGCAGGCTGATACTTTGGCCTGGATTCTTATTGTAATTTCTGGCATAGAGAGGTAGATCTAGGAGTCATCAGTATAAAGGTAATACTGAAAACCATGGGATGAGATCAGAGCACCAAGGGAAGAAGTATATATGGAGAAAAGAAGAGGCAAAGGCAACAATTTGGTGCTCAAATGCTTTGCACCATTGGGGACAGGATTAAGCAGATACTGAGACTCGAATCTACCTCTTTGAGAGTACTATGCACTTACAATCTCCTAACACATATTTACTCTAGGCAAGGAACCTGGACAGCCTTACAATATAATCAGATTTGGAAAAGTCACTGAACAAGCAGAGAACAGTAGGGTCTGTAGTAATGCAAGGGGAATGGAAGATGGGTAGATTGGTGGGGAGGGGGCTTCTTGATTATTATCTACCCTTACAAGTGGTACTTTATACTTCTGAAAGGTGCCTTTCATTATTAGGCCTTGTGAACATGTCTGGACAATCAAGTGTTTTCACTTAAGTAGATTATGAGTAGAAATGGGGGGGGGGGGGGGGGGTCCAATATTCAACCCATAGTAGTCAAAGGTTTTTTAATTGCCAGCTGTCACATGTTTTTAATACTCCGATATTCAGTGTTAGGCAATACTTGGCTACCAGCGCTCAGTAGCTGAGTATAAAGTGGCCACCAGAACCTATCCACTTATTCAAAAAGTACAAAAACTAGAGGACACTCAATGAAATTGCATGGGGAATACTTTTAAAACAAATAGGAGGAAATATTTTTTCACTCAAAGAATAGTTAAGCTCTGGAACTCATTGCCAGAGGATGTGGTAACAGTGGTTAGCATATCTGGGTTTAAAAAACGGTTTGGACAAGTTCCTGGAGGAAAAGTCCATAGTCTGTTATTGAGATGAAGATGGGGGAAGCACTGCTTGCTCTGGGATTGATAGCATGGAATGTTGCTACTCTTTGGAATTCTGGAATGTTGCTACTCTTTGGGATTCTGGAATTTTGCTACTCTTTGGGGTTCTGGAATGTTACTACTATTTGAGTTTCTGCCAGGTACTTGTGTTGGAAGCAAGATACTGGGCTAGATGAACCATTGGTCTGACCCAGTATGGCTATTCTTATGTTCTTATGACCTGTAGCCTTTTCACTGTTCTAACTTTATCTGGATAGTTACCCAATTAGCAGACTGAATATCGCTGCCAACCAACTAACTCCTGGTTCTGCCTTAGCTCCACCTCCAAACTGCCCCAGCATTATCTGGACAGTGCCGATACAATTTGACTAGATATTCAGTGGCATTACCTGAAAAATGCTGCTGAAATCTGGATGTGGACCCTGTCAGTGAAACCTATCCAGATATGAGTCATTCCTACTTGGTTAAGTCCCACTGAACATCAAGTTCCATGGCTCCAGATTTTCAGGACAGGTTGATCCAGTCCTGCTTTTACCCAGTGCATGTAGTAACTTGTTCTGATTTCTCTAGTGTATTAACTAAATAAAACAAGAGTAAGGGGTCAATAGTCAAAGCAATTTAACCTGCCAGAAATAGCTCCTGGCCGGTTAAATCGCTTGTTTGGGGCTATATGCTAATGTTCAAATTAACCTGAACATTATCATGTTCACTTAACCTGTTAGTGTTGCAAAATATCACCACAGACCGCTAAACTCAAAGTGGGCGGTCTGGGGCGGAGTCAGCACTTATGCAGTTAACAGGGCCGCCGAGAGACTGGGCCAGGCCCGGGACAAGGCCGCCCCTGGGGCCTCACCCCCACCTGAGGTCGCCGGGCCCCCCCTCCACCCCCCACCGGGCCCTCTCTCCGCCCCGGGCCCTCTGAACTGAACTTAAGTGCCTCACCTTCGAAAGCGCAGCAAGCAGCGGCAGCCCACTCCTTCCTTCCGTGTCCCGCCCTTGCGGAAGTTACGTCAGGCGAGGGCGGGACATGGAAGGAAGGAGAGGTCTGCCGCCTGCTGCTTGCTGCGCTTTCGAAGGTGAGACGCTTAAATTCAATGCCATGGAGCGACGGAGGGCGGGCGGGCCGGACTGTGGTGCCGGGCCCCCCATCCCGGAGGCCCAGGCCCGGGGAATTTTGTCCTCCCCCCTCTCGGTGTCCCTGGCAGTTAAGTGCTGATATTTAGCACTTAGGGGTCCTTTTACTAAGCTGCGGTAAAAAAGGGCCTTGTGCTAGTGGTTGGGACCATTTTTCCTGCGCGCTGCAGTCGTTTCTTACTGCAGTGGGTGAAAATAGCCATTGCCATATGGTAAGATTGTTCTTACTACGTGGACAATGCGAGGGGGAGCACTTTACTGCAACATTGAGCTGGTAGTAAGAGCTGCTGTGCTAACTGGGTGGTAACCAGGTAGCGCGTGGCACTGTCCGATGACCGCTGAGTAACTGCCAACCTAGAAAATAGTGCCCTATTTTTCCCAGCATGGGAAATGGCGAGTGCTAGGGCTGGAACAACTGCCAGCTCCCACATTGCACCGACAGTAGCTCCATATAGGTGCACATTGAGCCTGCATTGGGCTTAAAGCTGCTTTGTAAAAGGGCCCCTCAATCACCTAAGTTTAGCGGTAAACTCAGACTGCATAAAAGTCAGCCCTATCTTTATGCGGTGTCATTTAAGCAGTCAAGTGCTGAATATTGCAGTTTAAGAGATAGCCAGCTACATAAACCCATATATTCAATTCTGGTGCCTGGACATGTCCCAGTATTAGAAAAGTGGGAGTAATGGCGACGGCAGTTATAAATATGTTCGCCGGCAGCTGAACATCAACCCCATAGTTTATGGTTATGGTTTATTAAACTAGATATACCACCCTTCCTGAGGACATTGCATAGTGGTTAAAATAACTGTTTTGTGTGCAAAAAAAGCCTTATAAATTCTCTCAACTTGTGTCATAAAAATCATTCAAACCTTTCTACTCTTTGTCTCAAGGAACTGTAATACATATTTACAGCCTGTACACAAATGTGTTATTTCATACTGTATCTTTCAATAGAGATCACAAGGTGCTGTATAATTGACAATCAAGTAAATGAAACCTTGAACCTATATTTTGGGCGTGGTTAGCTTTGTGATTACTGGCCTTCCCAGGGCTTGCTTTCATTGATGAACTACATAACTATGCCAGGAATGTTATGGCAAACCACTGAGGTTGCTTCTGGTTTCAGTGGCGCTGCTTGGCTGCTACTGGAACCCTCTAAGGCAAAAGTACAGACTGCAATGGAGGCTGCTACTGAGGAATTGATTTAATCTGTACCAGAGATGACAATAATGTCCTTGGCCTTGGACCCTGGTCAACTTTCATTAATCCCAGCTCTGATAGTTCTGGTGTCCACCCACTACAAACAAACAAAAAAAAAACATATGGGAAGTGAGACTACCACCTTTTCCTTACCCTTGGTTCATATTAGATTAATGAGTTACAGTGACCTAGGTAATTTCCATATTCATGTTGTCGTTAATGCATTAACATTGACGGACTGTCTTACAATGTTAACCAGCAACATCACTAATTAACTCCGCTATCAGTTGAGAATTTTCAGCCCTGTTGGCTTAATGCATACCATCCCCGCTCCCTCCCCAAGTTCAATATTGATCCACTTATCATAGGCTTTTATCTTTCCTCTGCAATTAGAGTAGCATTTATCAGGCAACAAAAAAAGTGGACATGATTCTGCAAGATAAGCAATTGGCACTTTCTAGTCAATGACCTTTTCCTGTTATGCCGTATGACAAACCCAGACTGCGCACACTGAAACGGGAGCTGCTGAGAACACATTCGTTGATTTTAACTAAGCAAATTCTTAGTGGAGTGGAGGAGAAGCCTAATGGTTAGTGCAGTGGACTTTGATCCTGAGTTCAATTCCCACTGCAGCTCCTTGTGACTCTGGGCAAGTCACTTAACCCTCCATTGCCCCTGGTACAAAATAAGTACCTGAATATATGTAAACCGCTTTGAATGTAGTCGCAAAAACCCCAGAAAGGCGGTATATCAAGTCCCATTTCCCCTTTCCCTATTTCAGATTCTACATGGAATGTTGCTACTATTGGAGATTCTGTTGCTACTATCTGAGATTCTACATGGAATGTTGCTATTCCACTACGTGCAGGACGTCAAACTCACAGAAACAGAAGCCTGCGCGGCTGCATTGCTGATCTGCAAGGGCTGTTGATCCTGGGGAACTGAGTTCAATTCCCACTGCAGTTCCTTGTGACTCTGGGCAAGTCACTTAACCCTCCATTGCCCCTGGTACAAAATAAGAACCTGGATATATGTAAACCGCTTTGAATGTAGTTGCAAAAACCTCAGAAAGGCAGTATATCATTTCCCTTGTCCTATATTCCAGGACAGTATAAACCCTGTTGGTTTTACAGGATCATTTTAGCAGTGGTGGAGAAGCAGCTTCCAGAGCATAACTGAATAGCAACAGGAACTGCTTAAGTTCTGATTGAAAATTAGAGGGAAGGGCATTAGAACTTTTTTCCTCTAAATTTCTATCTCCCACACCAGAAAAGCTGAATCTCTCCAAAGTTGATGAATCATTCTGTTGTGTTACTTTGCTTTCAGTAGGATGCTGTAAAAGTGCCATCAGATAATTAAAGTATTAGGACATCCTTTGCATTCTACTGTCTTTCAGCATTATTACAAAGAGAACAAACCTTGCATTCCATTGCCTTTCTGCATTGTGAGTGGAAAATATTGAGGCAGGCATGTAGAGGCTAACAGGAGATTGTAACTATTCACAATCAGGCTTTACAGTGAGCAGGAACATTTAAGATATCAATGGGCCTTTTACAAAGGCGTGCTAGCATTTTTAGCGCACTAACAATAATCGAGCATTAAACGCTAGAGTCATATGGGCATCTCTAGCATTTAGCACATACTAAAAACACTACCACACCTTTGTAAAAGACCTCCCTCAGTGCCTCACATTACCTCAGTTTTGGACAAACTATGTGGGGCAAACAGCATTATTCTAGACCTCTGCCTAAAGGGTCCTTTTATGGAGCTATGGTAAAAAGTGGCCTTAAAAGGCCTTTATGTGTGTCTTTCCCGTGAGCTAAGGCCAGTTTTACTGCAGCAGTAAAATGGCCGATTTTCTGTATTAATAGCCATGCACTAATCTTGCCGTTAGCCCTTTCCAACACCTATTTTGTAGGCAATAAGGGTTCATGCGTTAACCCCGCACTAAGCAGTTAGAGTGCGGCAATGCAGTTGTGCTCATTATTGCAGAAACACCCACTCTCCACCCCCAGGCATGCCCTCTCTGTGAAAAAATACAATTTTGTTTTTTAACACATGGTTTGTGTGCACACGTTGGAGTTTTACTGCAGGAAGCGTCAGTGTGTCCCGCGGTAAGCACGAGCTACTGCATACAGGACCGTCGAGAGGGGGGAACAGGGGGGACAAAATTCCCTGGGCCCGGGCCTCCGGGGGGGGGGACCCAGCGCCGCCGCAGCAGTCCAGCCCGCCTGCCCTCCGTTGCTCCCTGGCATTGAATTTAAGCGCCCCACCTTCGAAAGTGCAGCAAGCAGCGGCAGGCCACTCCTTCCTTCCGTGTCCCGCCCTCACCTGACGTAACTTCCGCAAGGGCGGGACACAGAAGGAAGGAGTGGTCTGCCGCTGCTTACTGCGCTTTCGAAGGTGAGGTGCTTAAGGTCAGCGCAGAGGTGGCGGGTTGCGGGTGGGGGGGCCTGGGGGTGGCCTTGTGCCGGGCCTGGCCCAGTCTCTCGGCGGCCCTGACTGCATACTGCAGCTTGGTAAAAGGAACCCTAAGGACGGTAGTCAAGTCTGCCACATCCATGTTTTAACCCTGAACTGGTGAAGACTTTACTTAATATTGGGGCTCTTTTACAAAGGCGCGGTACAGCGTGCACCAAAACGAGACTGCTGACAGACTAGCACGCCCCCTGCTGGTAATTTTGGATTTCACATAGATCCATTACGCCGCGACAAATTATTTTTTAATTTCCTACCACGCACGGCGTTTCCAGTGTTAAATCGGCAGTTGGTGCGCACCGACCGGTCACAGCATGGGTAGCACATGAGCTCTTACCGCTAGGTCAGTGGGTAGTGGTAAGGTCTCAGGCATGCACTGGTTTCAATTTTAATTCACGTCCATTTTTCGGCCCCTTAAAATAGGCCTTTTTTCCTAGACACAGTAAAAAAAAATGGCCCAGTGCATGCCCAAAAGACACAATCACGCTACCGCAGGCCAATTTTTACTGCAGCTTAGTAAAAGGACCCTATTGTTTTTTGGCGCGCTTTCATGGCGGTTTGTTCTGCACCAAGACCTTGAAATTCCGACCCCAGAGCAGATTGTGAAGACACTGATCTTTGTATTTTGAGCAGTTGCTCATGCAATTAGTGTTGATTTGTTGAACTGACCCCTGAGGTGGGCATTGATTTATGCTGAAACATAGCCTGTGCTGGGTCACAAAAAGCACATTTGTAGCATTCTCCAGAGCCCTTTGTGCTTCTTTCTTGGATTGTAGGATCCTGTTCTGCCATTGTTTCAGTATATCTGTTGGACTGGGCTGGTACAAGGACAATGGATGCCCTGTGCAAACCATCAGCCTTACACCCCCTCAATCAATTTTTAGATCCCTAGCCCATTGGCTCCTCCTCCAAGATTCTGATTAAACTGTAAAATCATGGCCATCCTACAACAATACCATAAAAACGAATCACTGGACGCCTACTTTGAAATATGAAACTTTGTTTTGCAATTAAAATATGCAATAATGGTTCTTTGAGTTTATGTGGCTGTCAGGATTTATTGTTTTCTTTTGCAGCTGTTTTTTTTTTAATGTATCCCTAGAAGCTGCTTCCCTAGGCGACCACCTAGTCATGAATTTTTATCTGGTTTAAAATCACACCACCTCTTTCTGCATTATGGATTGAGAACCCACCGGCTAACCAAGAAGGCTAGAGAGATCCAAAACTACTGGAGTGTACTGGGCACAGACACAGAGAAAAGGCTGCTGGCATCCAGTCCCCAGCTAGACTATCCAGGAAAACCTTTTTTTATTTGATTTATTTTTATAAGAGTCCAAAACCAATCATACAAGCATTACACTTCAAAGGAAAAATTGAGAGCCTTAAACAAACATAGGAAATGATAATATCAAGGAAAACAATACAAAGTTCAATCAATGATCAAAACTAAAGTCCACAATAAGGTGGGGGGAAAAACATTCTAGATGGATGCCTTGCTGGAGCTGAAGAGTAACACAATCTTTTTGGTCTCCCTGGTCTGTTATTGCTACTGTTTTCTTAAGTTTAATGGGTCATCTTCTACAACTACTTTTAAAAATTCATGAAATCCATGCATGATTTCAGTGCTTGTCTTTCATCTGGCAAAGCTGGTACCTCCAAGGTTCTGGCCCTCACTAACAGTAAAATTGCATTCGGATCTGGATCGAGATGTGCCATGTGTGCAGTGGCTGAGCTTTCAATTAAGAGATAAAAGTGATAACAGTAAACAGGCAGGACAAGCGATCACTAACTTAAGGGCTACCATGTTAATGGAATGTCAGCTTAGGCTGCTGTAGTGAAGTTTGATGACATCCACAGCACCACTGTGCCCAGGGGCCTCCTACACCTTACAGTGGGACACTGCTTTAAGAGCAGACACTTGCAAATTAAATGCCAGATTTTGGGATTAGTCTGAAGTGTGCTGCATCCCCAGTGAATGGGAAAAATAACCGACTGAAGCTCTGGATGGCCTTATGTGCTGGGTAACTCACAAACACAAAATAAGACAGGAGGAAGGTAATGTCATGGCAATTCATTACCAGAATATTGAGAAGAGAAATTTGAATTTTCAGGGAGACAAAAATGTACTTGGTTTGGTGCTGTGACTGATCTGAGATGCAGTAAGCCTCGCAGTACAGCAGCAGCTGATTTGCAAAATACCACACAAAAAAATACTGCGACATGCTATAATCAGCGAGCATGCAAATTACTGCTGCAATAAAATCACACCTATAATGCCCAGTTCAATGAAAAAGTCACCTTTCCTCTTAGTTCTTGAGTGGTGATTGGCTCGGGCGCTGACAAGAAGGGTGAGATTTAAAAAAAAAAACTTCAAGTAAGCATGCATTTCTCCTATCCTGACCCCCAAACAGCCCTGGTGTCTTGCGGCACCCTCCTGACTCGACCCTCGCCCAGGCCCCCTCCAGATCTCTTACCTCTTAGTGAGTCAGGAGCGATGCTCACTTAATCCTATCTCTGGTGCCATCATCCTCAAAATGGTGGTGCCTTGCCTCACCTGGTATATTCTGGGATGCACAAGGTGTGACCAGCCTGCCATATAAGAGAAGTTCTCCCTTATATGATAAACAGACCCTGCTCAGTGCATCCCCAGGATGCTTTGGGTGAGGCAGTGACACTGTCATTTTGCAAACGACGACCCGGAGGCAGGAGTGAGTAAGCCTTACTCCTGCCTCATTCAAGGTGCTCTGGGATGGCTGGCGGGGGTCCCCAATCCCCGCCAGCTTAGGCCGTCATCCAGCGCTGGTCTCCAGTGCCGCCGTATTGCCTGCCCTGCTCTCTCTTTCCCTCTTGTCCGGCACGCTCCTTTTAGTGAAATTCTCAGTTTCACTAAAAGAAGCGATGGACGAAGGCTTCAGCTGGCAGGGGGTTGGGGACCCCCGCCAGCCAAGGCATTTGTTTCGGCAGTGCTTCAGCTGGCGGGGATTGGAGATCTCCACCAGCCAAGATGTGTTAACAGCGACAGCAGTGGGTGGGAGGAGCAGGGTGGTGAGACAGCGGGGGGAGGGGGGCAGCAAAGCGGAGGAGGGGGTGGTGGCAGGGCCCATGAACCACCCATTTCCATGCCCATAACCACACCTCTTTTGAACTGCACGCATTAGAATTCAGGCGCAGTTCATTACAGAATACGCTTAGCGAGTTGTGCATGTAAATTCTAATTATTGCTCATTATTGCTTCTTAGGAGCTGTTATCAACACTGATTAGCTTGTTAAGCCAATTAAGTTAAGCGCATTGTTATAGAATACACTTAGAGTTCAGCGCGGAATGCTAGGTGCGCTATATAGAATCCAGGGGAGAGTACTGGGTGCACTATAGGAGTGTCAAGTGGACCCAAAAGGAGTATTAATGGTTGGCCACTTGTCTGTAGATTACCACTCATCAAAATGTTGTAGGCATCTGTACGGCACAGTGATGCCATCCCATTATTGACTCTTGAGTTTCCCCCACATTTTGCAAAAGGTATCTGTACAATTATATCAGTAGCACTGAAGAGTGATGACCTATTGGTTCCAAAACCGGGTCCTGGAGACACCCCAGCCAGTCAGGGATCCAGAATATCCACAATGAATATTCATGAGAGAGATTTGCATGCACTGCCTCCACTGCATGCAAATCTCTCTCATGAATATTCATTGTGGACATCCTGAAACCCTGACTGGCTGCAGTGCCTCCAGGACCAGGTTTGGGAACCATTGGTTAGAGCACTGGACTGAGAACTAAGGAAGCCAGAGTTAAAATCCAGCTTCTCCTATTGATGCTCCTCGTGACCTTGGGCAGATAACTTACCCATCCAATAACCCAGGCAGGGGCGTAGCCAGATAGCCAATTTTGGATGTGCCTGAGCCCAAAGTGGGTGGGCATGGAATTCCCACCCCCCACGGTACCCCTCCAGTTTGCTCTTCTCTCCACCCCTCCCTGCCCACACAAACCCCAAATATTAAATACTTGAGCTGGTGGGGTCCCTAAACTCTGCCAGCTGAAGATTTCCTACTACTACTCGAGCAGCCAGCACTCTTCCAAATGGCAACCGGCAGCATTTGCCTCAAACTGATGCTGCTGCCTGCAGGCCATGCATGCTCAGTGCTTTTGCATGTGTGAAAACTGAGCATGTGCGGAAGGGCTGGTCTTAGTGTCAGCTCAAGGCTGACATTTGGAAGAGCGCTGGCTGCCCAAGGACAGAAAATCTTCAGCTGACAAGGTTTGGGAATACCCATCAGCTATAGGAAGTGTCACAATTTTGGATGGGCCTGAGTCCACTGATCCCAGGAACCCTTAGCAGTGGTATTGAGGGGAAAACACCTTGCAAGTTAGCAAGTTGATGCTCCAAGGTGAGCACTAACAATACCACTTGGGATGTTGTTAATGTTCCATGAATAAAACAGCTTGCATAGTTTAATGCAACATCCATTATTCATTTTGTATAATAAAAATGAGCTGCTTATTATTTTTTAATGTGCATTGGGTCCCTATTTTTTTTTTTTTTTTGCAGTTACACTCATGTGATTGGCAAATAAAACATTCTACTGCCAATTAATGCATGTTAAATGGCCCATAACACAGTTTAGTAAATAGAGCTTTTAGCTTGTAAGCCCTCTTGGGCAGAGAACTATTTAGTGTACCTGTATGTAATTCAACTTGAGCTTGGAACTGGAAAGTGAGCAATCAAATCTAAAATCCATAAACCAGTGGTTGATGGTTTGCTTGGTTTTGTTATGGCCACCTTCATAGCCGGTCCTACCATGGAGCAAGTGGCACATGGCCCTGCTTCACAGCCCTTCGACTTATGCGAACGAGCCCTGCAATGAGTATCTGTACATGGATCCATCTGTCTTCATATTCCCCATAGGCAATCCCTGGCTCCCTTTCAAGACACCTAGAGATGACTTCTCTAAACCGGGAGGAATAGGAAGAAATGCAATAGTGATGAAGGACTGCATCTTAACGCATGTCTATAGCTATCTAGTACAGAGAACAATCCTAAGGCTATCTCCAGCCCGGTCTAGCCGGGCAATGGAAATTTACATTATGAAACTGCTTATTTCTGTTCTATGTGGCTTTTCATTTCCCACTCAGGCTGTCCAAGTAATACCAGCTTGAACTGACAGCTGCTGAACTCAGTCAAGCCAGTGACAATATCAGCCCACACACCTGCCATGCATTGGGCATCAAAAGCACATCACTGCTTTCTTCTGATATTTCTACGTGGTCTCACTGTTCATTCATGCACATCATAATCAAGGATATCATTCTTCTTCATTTCACTAGAGTTCCTATGCACAGTGTATGTACCTGTTAGAAGGAGGCAGGTGCAACCTTAATATGAATAGAAAAGAAAATACAACAAAAGGCTCAAGAAACTATCAGAGGGGAGGGGACGTAAGAGTTGCACATACTGAAAGATTATCTGAAGAAGGGGGGGGGGGGGGAGACAGCTGGGAGGTGATTTAATTACATGATACTTTGCAAATAATGTCTATGCCTCTGACGCAACAAAGGGCCTGATTTTCCAAGCCATTTATCTGGATAAATGACATAGCTGTGGCTATCTGTGACTGCTCAGTGGCACTATCCAGATAGTGCTGCTAAATATCCTTAAAGGTCAGGAGCGCACCATCCGGATAGTGCTGCTAAATAGCCTTAAAGGCCACGAGCGCACCATCCGGATAGTGCTCTAAATATCCTTAAAGGTCACGAGCGCACCATCTGGATAGTGCTGCTAAATATCCTTAAAGGTCACGAGCGCACCATCTGGATAGTGCTGCTAAATATCCTTAAAGGCCACTAGCGCACCATCCGGATAGTGCTGCTACATATCCTTAAAGGCCACGAGCGCACCATCCGGATAGTGCTGCTATATATCCTTGAAGGCCACGAGCGCACCATCCGGATAGTGCTGCTAAATATCCTTAAAGGCCAGGAGCACACCATCCGGATAGTGCTGCTAAATATCCTTAAAGGCCACGAGCGCACCATCCGGATAGTGCTCTAAATATCCTTAAAGGTCACGAGCGCACCATCTGGATAGTGCTGCTAAATTCCTTAAAGGCCACGAGCGCACCATCCGGATAGTGCTGCTACATATCCTTAAAGGCCACGAGCGCACCATCCGGATAGTGCTGCTAAATATCCTTAAAGGCCACGAGCGCACCATCCGGATAGTGCTCTAAATATCCTTAAAGGTCACGAGCGCACCATCTGGATAGTGCTGCTAAATTCCTTAAAGGCCACGAGCGCACCATCCGGATAGTGCTGCTACATATCCTTAAAGGCCACGAGCGCACCATCCGGATAGTGCTGCTAAATATCCTTAAAGGTCACGAGCGCACCATCTGGATAGTGCTGCTAAATATCCTTAAAGGCCACTAGCGCACCATCCGGATAGTGCTGCTACATATCCTTAAAGGCCACGAGCGCACCATCCGGATAGTGCTGCTATATATCCTTGAAGGCCACGAGCGCACCATCTGGATAGTGCTGCTAAATATCCTTAAAGGCCAGGAGCACACCATCCGGATAGTGCTGCTAAATATCCTTAAAGGCCACGAGCGCACCATCCGGATAGTGCTCTAAATATCCTTAAAGGTCACGAGCGCACCATCTGGATAGTGCTGCTAAATTCCTTAAAGGCCACGAGCGCACCATCCGGATAGTGCTGCTACATATCCTTAAAGGCCACTAGCGCACCATCCGGATAGTGCTGCTACATATCCTTAAAGGCCACGAGCGCACCATCCGGATAGTGCTGCTATATATCCTTAAAGGCCACGAGCGCACCATCCGGATAGTGCTGCTATATATCCTTAAAGGTCACGAGCGCACCATCTGGATAGTGCAGCTAAATATCCTTAAAGGCCACGAGCGCACCATCCGGATAGTGCTTCTAAATATCCTTAAAGGCCACGAGCGCACCATCCGGATAGTGCTGCTAAATATCCTTAAAGGCCACGAGCGCACCATCCGGATAGTGCTGCTATATATCCTTGAAGGCCACGAGCGCACCATCCGGATAGTGCTGCTAAATATCCTTAAAGGCCACGAGCGCACCATCCGGATAGTGCTCTAAATATCCTTAAAGGTCACGAGCGCACCATCTGGATAGTGCTACTAAATTCCTTAAAGGCCACGAGCGCACCATCCGGATAGTGCTGCTAAATATCCTTAAAGGTCACGAGCGCACCATCTGGATAGTGCTGCTAAATATCCTTAAAGGCCACTAGCGCACCATCCGGATAGTGCTGCTATATATCCTTAAAGGCCACGAGCGCACCATCCGGATAGTGCTGCTATATATCCTTGAAGGCCACGAGCGCACCATCCGGATAGTGCTGCTAAATATCCTTAAAGGCCAGGAGCACACCATCCGGATAGTGCTGCTAAATATCCTTAAAGGCCACGAGCGCACCATCCGGATAGTGCTCTAAATATCCTTAAAGGTCACGAGCGCACCATCTGGATAGTGCTGCTAAATATCCTTAAAGGCCACTAGCGCACCATCCGGATAGTGCTGCTACATATCCTTAAAGGCCACGAGCGCACCATCCGGATAATGCTGCTATATATCCTTGAAGGCCACGAGCGCACCATCCGGATAGTGCTGCTAAATATCCTTAAAGGCCACGAGCGCACCATCCGGATAGTGCTCTAAATATCCTTAAAGGTCACGAGCGCACCATCCGGATAGTGCTGCTAAAAATCCTTAAAGGCCACGAGCGCACCATCCGGATAGTGCTGCTATATATCCTTGAAGGCCACGAGCGCACCATCCGGATAGTGCTGCTAAATATCCTTAAAGGCCACGAGCGCACCATCCGGATAGTGCTCTAAATATCCTTAAAGGTCACGAGCGCACCATCTGGATAGTGCTGCTAAATTCCTTAAAGGCCACGAGCGCACCATCCGGATAGTGCTGCTAAATATCCTTAAAGGCCACGAGCGCACCATCCGGATAGTGCTGCTAAATATCCTTAAAGGCCACGAGCACACCATCCGGATAGTGCTGCTAAATATCCTTAAAGGCCATGAGCGCACCATCCGGATAGTGCTCTAAATATCCTTAAAGGTCACGAGCGCACCATCTGGATAGTGCTGCTAAATTCCTTAAAGGCCACGAGCGCACCATCCGGATAGTGCTCTAAATATCCTTAAAGGTCACGAGCGCACCATCTGGATAGTGCTGCTAAATTCCTTAAAGGCCACGAGCGCACCATCCGGATAGTGCTGCTACATATCCTTAAAGGCCACGAGCGCACCATCCGGATAGTGCTGCTACATATCCTTAAAGGCCACGAGCGCACCATCCGGATAGTGCTGCTATATATCCTTAAAGGCCACGAGCGCACCATCCGGATAGTGCTGCTAAATATCCTTAAAGGCCACGGGCGCACCATCCGGATAGTGCTCTAAATATCCTTAAAGGTCACGAGCGCACCATCTGGATAGTGCTGCTAAATATCCTTAAAGGCCACGAGCGCACCATCCAGATAGTGCTGCTACATATCCTTAAAAGCCACGAGCGCACCATCCGGATAGTGCTGCTACATATCCTTAAAGGCCACGAGCGCACCATCCGGATATTGCTGCTAAATATCCTTAAAGGCCACGAGCGCACCATCCGGGTAGTGCTGCTAAATATCCTTAAAGGCCATGAGCGCACCATCCGGATAGTGCTGCTAAATATCGTTACACTATCTGGATTATAGTGCTGCTAATTATCCAAACAGGCAATGAGTGCACTATATCTGGATAGCTCTGGGGCAGTGTGTGGATGGAGTGCAAGTAGAACTGGAATTTCACTGGAAAGTGGCTATATTCAACCAGCTATTCGGTTAACTATCTGGAGACAGAAGGGAAGAATTTCTGTTATAGCTTTATCTTGTCAGCAGTTTGAATATCACCACTGTTAGAGCAGCAAGTGCTGTCGCTATCCCATCTGGATAATCAGCATTGCCTGCAATCTGGCTACTGACGTTCAGTATTTGGTTAGGTTTAACCACCACAGATAGCATTTAGAAAAAATGCTGTGGCCAAAACCAAGGAAGACAAGCGTGGGATATAGGGGAGGAACAACTTCCTAAACTAAAATAAGCCAGATTTCATCATCTTCAGCAAGGGATTGCTTATCAAAAAAAGATGGAAATTTTGAAACAATTTGCTATAACACTAATAGGCTTATTTTCGAAAGAGAAGGGTGCCCATCTTTTGACACAAATCGGAAGATGGGGCGTCCTTCTCACAGGGTGGCCCAAATCGGCATAATCGAAAGCCGATTTTGGTCATCCTCAAGTGCTTTCCGTCGTGGGGATGACCAAAGTTCCCAGGGCCGTGTCGGAAGCATAGTGAAAGTGGGACTGGGGCGTGCCTAACACATGGGCGTCCTTGACCGATAATGGAAAAAAGAAGGGCGTCCCTGACGAGCACTTGGCCGACTTTACCTGGTCCATTTTTTTCTTACGACCAAGATTCAAAAAGGTGCCCGAACTGACCAGATGACCAATGGAAGGAATCGGGGATGACCTCCCCTTACTCCCCCAGTGGTCACTAACCCCCTCCCACCCTAAAAAAACATTTTTAAATATTTTTTGCCAGCCTCTATGCCAGCCTCAAATGTCATACTCAGGTACATCGCAGCAGTATGCAGGTCCCTGGAGCAGTTTTAGTGGGTGCAGGGCACTTCAGGCAGGCGGACCCAGGCCCATCCCCCCTATCTGTTACACTTGTGGTTGTAAATGTGAGCCCTTCAAAACCCACCAGAAGTCCACTGTACCCACATGTAGGTGCCCCCTTCACCCATAAGGGCTATGGTAGTGGTGTACAGTTGTGGAGAGTGAGGTTTGGGGGGGGGGGGGGTGGGGGGGCTCAGCACACAAGGTAAGGGAGCTATGCACCTGGAAGCAATTTCTGAAGTCCACTGCAGTGCCCCCTAGGGTGCCCGGCTGATGTCCTGGCATGTCAGGGGGACCAGTGCACTACGAATGCTGGCTCCTCCCATGACCAAATGACTTGGATTTGGTCGTTTCTGAGATGGGCGTCTTCAGTTTCCATTATCGCCGAAAACCGGGGACGGCCATCTCTAAGGACAACCATCTTTAAGGTCGACTTAAATGTTGAGATTAAGGTCGACCATCTTGTTTCGATAATACGGGTTTCCCCGCCCCTTCCCGGGGACGTCCTGCGAGGATGTCCTCAGGAAACTTGGGCGCCCCATTCGATTATGCCCTTCCACATAATCTCAAAACAAAACTTCCCACTTTGAGAGGAAAAAAGTACTTGTAGTATTGAGACATGGAAACTGAGAATACAGCAGTAGATAATGATGCTATTGGCCATCTGTTCTGTCCAATTTTCTTCCCGAAATAATGCTGTAGAGGTTGTAGTGACAGAGAGACATTTTCAGAAAAGATCGGGTAATGGTTTGCAGAGGCTCCCTTTAGTTAAGACTATCTAGGTTGCTTATCTTCCAGAGTGATAAGTGACTGAAAACACTTTGCATAGAGCAGAGATATTTGACTCCTTTTATGGGTAACACTAGTAAAAGAGGCACGTTTCTGAGCAAATGAAACGGGCCCTAGCAAGGTTTTCGTCGCCAACACCCCCCCCCCCCCCTCCCTCCCTGGCCAACCCCTTCGTTGTTCTGCCATTGCTCCGCCCCAACATCATGACGTTTGACGCGAGGGCGGGGCCCGGACTGATTTCCCCCCCCCCCCCGCCTCCCTGCCTCCCTCCCTGCCAACCCCTTCGTTGTTCTGACATTGCTCCGCCCTCGAGGGCGGGGCCCGGAGCGATTTTGGTGGCTTCACCACCACGAACCTTCGAACCTTTTTGAAGGAAGTCAGGGCTTGGCTTCACTGACGTCAGTGTCCTCAGAACGTTGAGGGTGAGTTTTATTATAGTAAATTAATCTATAAATTAGAGCCCCACAGCCAGGAGTGCAGAGCCTTGCCTGGGACTTCAAGAGTGCCATGAAAAAAGTGATTATTGCTTCAGGGACCAGGAGACATACCCCTACCATTTGCCTCTCCCGACTGATTTTGTATGTAATGGAAACTGCCTGCATTTGTGCTAATAAACTAAACTGTAAGACCGTAAGATGCAGAGGCTCAAAACTCCAGCACTGTACTGAACAGCTTCTACTCAAATCTGGCGTTGGAGCTGAGATTTCTTCCTCGTCTTTTCTTTCTGCTTTTTTTTTTTTTTTTAATGCGAACACCAAAACGACACTGGGAAAAACTCCAATTCACACGAAGGGGATAGATACCGATGGGGGAGAAAATCCCTTAAAAGAAACAGCTTCTCTTTAATTAAGCAGTTTAATTTGGCAGAGGAAACAAAAATATACAATTGTAAGCTTCTCTGCTTCTTCAGAAACCCTAACGCCAGCTCCGAGCTGACATAGGGTTTCCCACCCGCGCTGTTTGCTGAGCATCGAGAGGGAATAGGAAACGTCCTTGTTTGCATCCTTTTGACTGCATTTCTATCTTATGTGCGCTGTTCCTTTCTGAGCGCCTCCTTTCCCACAGTGAGGGCCTACATGCATTGTGTGCCGGTAAATGCGGGCGCTAATCACTCGGCACTAATGGCCTCTAGCGCCCGCATTTGGTTCTGAGTATCGGGGCCTAAGTACAGTAAATCTTTTTACTTTACTGTGTCCATGTGAGTTATTTGTTTTGTTTCTCGCCAGGGGTGGCTAATTGAAAGGATTATCTTGTTACCTATTTCTCTCACTTGCTTACAGAGAAATAAATAAGTGTTGCAGACCATAGCGCTTTCAGGTAAGGTGATGTACAAGAGACTGGAAGGAGTTAGTGTTTGTAGTGTTGCAAAGCAGGGCCACCAAGAGACTGAACTGGGCCTGGGGCAGGGCTGCCGCCGCCGCCAGTTCCGGGGCAGGGCCACTGCCACCCCTCCCCCAATTCATCATCCGCTGCTACCCCCTCAATCACTGCTGCTCCCTCAATTGCTACCCCCCCACCCCCGATTGAAATACCTTGGCTGGCGGAGATCCCGAGGTCCCCACCAGCAGAAGATGTCTTCCTCCAGTGCTGACTGCCTGTCCTTATGGCTGCTTTTCCTCTCAGGGTATGCTCGGTTTCAAAACTGAGCATGTGCGCCTGAGAGCAAAAGCAGCCGCTCAGCAATGGGCAGAAGAGCAGTGCTGGAGGAAGCTCCTGGTCCTCCTCAGATTCCAAATGGGGCCTGCTGCCAGAGTTTTCTCTCTCCTGCTCCTGTCGGGATGCGATCACTCAGGTCCCGTCAGGAACAGAGGAGAGAGAGAGAGAGACCCCAGTGCCAGGTCTGGGGAATTTTGACCCCCCCCCCCCCCCCCGCCCCCCCTCTCAGCGGCCCTATTGCAAAGCTGACTAAGGATACAGACATTGCAAGGATACATGCTATTTTCACCACTCTTCTGAGTTACACTGTAATACCGAGAGCTTTCAGGCGCTCTGGAAGTAGTCAGTCTCCACAAACCTCTGTGGTTTAATGTTCAGAACTCCCACGGTAAAGCCAACAGCGCAGAACCCCCACCATTGGAACAGTGCAGAAAACTAGCTCGCCAATGTTCAAAGCAAATGGTATTTAAATTATATGCACACTGTAAAAGTGAAAGCAAGGGGGTACATGCTTGGTGCATGTGCAGAAGAGCTTCATGGTAACCTCAGCACTTGTGCGCATGCGCCAGGCAAACCCAAAAGTGAAGCACGCATTAACACCTGTTTTCTGTGCCTTTAAATATAAGCTTTTTACATTTTTTTTAACTTGGAAGGTTTATACTTAAGCAGAGGAAACAGGCGCCAATGCATGCTTTCATTTTCATGTTTGCTCCGACTCGCACACATTCATCTCTCACTACCAGCACTTAGGAGGTTGAATGGGCTTCCTTCTGCTTCCAAATTAAATAAAAAAACTGACAGAATTTAAAGAAAGAATCATGAGAAATCCTCTGTTCAAACACCCTAATGCCTGCTCTGAGCTGGCATTAGGTTTTCAGCAGTAAGGGCGGCTTTGTTTTGTGCGCTGTTCTCTGAGCATTGGGAGGGATTAGGAAATGATCTCAAAAACATCTGTTTGAAACTTGGAGTCACTATGGGGTCCTTTTACAATTTTGCTGGAAAAAAAGACCCTGCGCTGGCGCCAGGGCCCTTTTTACCGCAGCGGGTAAAAAAGCCCCTAGCACACATGGTCATGCGGTAAGATGGGGTAACCTGCGCTAACCCGGCGGTAACGGGCAGCATGCAGCGATGCCCAATTACTGCTGGGTTACCGCCGCGCAAGCCATTTCCAGGGGTTTTCCTTTTCTCCTGGAAATGGCGTGCGCTTGGGGCGGGACTACCACCAGCAGCCGCGCTGGGCTGGCAGCAGTCCCGAAAGAGCGAACGGTAAGCCTGCGTTGGGCTTACCGCCGCTCTGTAAAAGGGCCCCTCAATGCTCTGGCAGGGTTTGCAGTGATGCTGGGTGCAATGACTTTGATGTGGGGGTGGACTGCGCCTTCGCTGTCGTTCTTGGTTCCCACTCATTTCCCTTTTGTGGGTTGTTGAGCGGACGAGGGTTGGGGTTGTTGTCTTGTCTTGTTTGGTATAGTGACTCTTTTTCTTGAGGGTGCGGCTGTTTGTATTATGAGGCATATTTTCAAAGCACTTAGCCTTCCAAAGTCTATGATGTATATGGTTTGTATGGGGTTGGGTGTCGGCTGGTGGCTCTTTTGTATTGTTTCTGTTATCTTTCGTAATAAAAATGTAACTAAAAAAACAACCGTTTGACTACATTTGCATGTCATTTTGGCACACACACAGTCTGCCATGCTAGAGTCCTCCGAGCATTGTGCGCTCACTAACGCTGGTGCTAGTCTGGCGCTAATTGCCTCTACAGGTGGCATTACATTTTGAGCATCGGCCCACTAGTTTCTTCTATCGTAATTAATTCATGCAGTATTCATCATTAATGTCATTAGAAAGCTAAAAAGGAGAATGCAAAATTGGCAACATCTCATCCCAGAAGGGATCTTATGCCATAACATTTTTTAAAACCCTCTATAGTGAGGGAATTAAAGAAACAGCAGTGAGCTTAAAGCTGATAATCAAGGTTACACAGTAAAAATTGTAAGTGAAAACAAAACAAAACAAAAAAAATCAAAAAAAACTATCTAGAGGCTGTTGCAATACAGGAGCTTCAAAGATATGAGAAACAAGCAAACAAAAAAAGTCTTATGATATTTATCACCTTCCAAAGCACTGTCGGATCAGATAAATTCTCATTCTTCTACAGATGTAGAAAGCTATTAATAGAAACAGTTGAAGAGTCTCAAGACAGCTGTTTGAGAGATAATGCCTGCCTTTAGTTCATTTTTTCAGCACGTTAAGCCTTCAGAGACTTGTGGCAAGATCTCCTACCGCTGCCCCTCTCCATCTGCCAGTATTAAATCTACTTTTGTCCTGAACGACATGTTACTGGTCTTGCTAGCACTGACGGGACAGTTGATGGATCAGAAGATGCATGTAGTTAGCAAGATTTTATGAGACAGATCAGATTTTAATATCTAGAGCACCTTGTTTATTGTTTAAAGATATTTACAATTTGGGGGTAATCTTATAACAGGAGCCAATGTGAGAACTCCAAAAAGCACCTACATAAGTACATAAGTATTGCCATACTGGGACAGACCAAAGGTCCATCAAGCCCAGCATCCTGTTTCCAACAGTGGCCAATCCAGGTCACAAATACCTGGCAAGATCCCCAAAAAGTACAAAACATTTTATGCTGCTTATCACAGAAATAAGCAGTGGATTTTCCCCAACTCCATTTTAATAATGGTCTATGGACTTTTTCTTTAGGAAGCCGTCCAAACCTTTTTTAAACCCCACTAAGCTAACTGTCTTTATCACATTCTCTGGCAACGAATTCCAGAGTTTAATTACACATTGAGTGAAGAAACATTTTCTCAGATTCGTTTTAAATGTACTACTTTGTAGCTTCATTGAATGCCCCCTTGTCCTAGTACTTTTGGAAAGAGTAAACAGATGCTTCACATCTATCCTTTCCACTCCACTCATTATTTTATAGATCTCTATCATATCTCCCCTTAGCCATCTTTTCTCCAAGCTGAAGAGCCCTAGCTGCTTTAGCCTTCCTCATAGGGAAGTTGTCCCACCCCCTTTATCATTTTTGTCGCCCTTCTCTGCACCTTTTCTAATTCCACTATATCTTTTTTGAAATGCGGTGACCAGAATTGAACACAATATTCAAGGTGCGGTCGCACAATGGAGCAATACAAAGGCATTATAACGTCCTCATTTTTGTTTTCCATTCCTTTCCTAATAATACCTAACATTCTTATTTGCTTTCTTAGCCGCCGCAGCACACTGAGCAGAAGGTTTCAACGTATCATCAACGACGACACCTAGATCTTTTTCTTGGTTGGTGACTCCTAACGTGGAACCTTGCATTACGTAGCTATAATTTGGGTTCCTCTTTCCCACAAGCATTACTTTGCACTTGCTCACATTAAATGTTTGTGTCGTCTCACCTTGGTGTATTTCCAATAAGTTTTCTGCCATCTCGCCTTCTTCGTGGTCTTTGGAAGTGCCACCTTTCCCCTACTCTCTGACATGCCTGCATTTCACTGAGATATTCCCCAGTAATGGAGTCCCAAAGTGCATAAAGTGAAGTTACCTGTAACAGAGGTTCTCGGTGTATGGCAGGCCAATTCAGCCACACATATCTGAACTGGTACTGTCCAATGATGCCACCCATGTGTGGCTGATTATATCCTGCTTGTCCAAGGAGAAATTAAGTAATATTGCAAAATAACAATTTACCTGGGATCAGGTTGAAAAGATGCCTTGGAAGCAAACATTTATCATCAGACTTTTGACAAAACTGTGCACACAAAATTCAACCTGTCATGCTGAGTTCTGCTCTTCCGGGGAAGAAGAAGAGTCAGTGCTTCACACTCCATTTGGTCACCGATATACAATATGGAAGAAATATTTATTGTAAACATTTAACAGCTCATTCTTCACACCCAATAGATAAATTGAACAGTCCTCTCTTCCACTTTTGATCTAGTACAGGAATGCTTATTTTAAAACATGGCTTTTTAAGGAATTGGAGTCAGGCGGAGAAATTATGAAACGGGTTCAGATGCTGAGGATAGTTTGTATAAATTCTTGTAATATTTGTTTACCCTGTGTTTGTAATCTACCTTACACTTTTCTATTGAAGTGAAAAGGCTAAAAACAAAGTTTTAAATTAAATACAATAACATTTTCTGAGCCCGCATATAAATTGGTAACATTTATTTTAGAAGTATTCATAGATTATATCTTAGATTGGTTCAACTCCTACCTATCATCAAGGGGACATCAGGTGTATCACCAGGGCATATTTTCTAGGTCTCACTCTCTTATCTGTGGAGTTCCTCAGGGCTCCACACTTGCACCAACTCTTTTCAACATTTTCATGGCCCCTCTATTATCTCTTTTGTAGTCTATAGGTTTAACAGGTTACGTCTATGTGGACGATATTCAAATATTAATGTCACTAGACCCAGCCAATTCCCAGGAAATCAATTCTCTTAATGACAAATTTTCACAAGTAACAACCTGGCTTAATACCAACAAACTGAAACACAACCATGAAAAATCTAAATTATTCATTTTCTCTGAATCACCAAATAGCACACTCTCTACACCACTCTTATTAAATGGTGTACAGATTCTTTCAGTCTCCTCTTTAAAACTGCTTGGAATTATTCTTGATAGATCTCTGAATTTCCAATCACAACTTTCCTCTCTGATCAGGCATTGCTTCTTTAAACTCTGTATGATTCGCTCTATCTGCTCACTCTTTCACCCACCAGCTCTCAATAAACTAGTCCACTCTTTGGTCCTATGTCAAATAGACCATTGCAATTCACTATATAAAGGATTACAGCAAAAAGATCTATGGTGTATGCAATTGATCCAAAATACTTCAATTAAATTAGTTACAGGTTCAAAAAAATGTGATCAAATCACCCACTTCTTAAGGATGCACATTGGCTTCCAGTCACACACAGGATCACTTACAAAATTCCTCTATTGGTATTCAAAAATAAACACTCAGGTGCTCCCTCTTTTTTGGCACGGTTCCTGACTCCAAATGTTCCTCAACGCACACACCCTCCAATCATCTCAGCAACACTTACTGGTTGTACCCTCTTTCTGGCACATTAGGTATGACATATCATGAGACTCCATTTTTTCAGTCGTAGACCCCACATTATGGAACTCTCTGTCCCTCTATCTTAGAACGTAGACCACCTTGACAAAATTTAAAATTGACCTCAAAATGTTCTTTATTGAGAATGCCTTCCTGACAGGATAGGACTGTCTCTGAAGAAAGGCCTGATGATCAGTTCAGACATATCTACCCTTTCTGGTTTACTAATACCATCGACAAAGGATTTCTGTTTCTCCCCTCCTTTACTATTCCCCCCCCCCCCCTTGTCTTTTTCCTTCTATTCTCTTTAGTTTTAGCTGTGTAAGCTGCATAGATGTATTTCTTACTGATGTGCAGGATAGCATGTTTTCAATAAACCTGAAACCTGTCTTTTGACATTGGTAACCTTAAGACGTTGTTATCACCTCCAAGATCATTATCATCTGTAACCTTTCACCAGACTTGATCTTTTCCAGCCTAATACCAGAATTATTCTAAAGAGGGAGCATTGGAGCCTCAATTTATGTTCTAACTGGGAAACATTGGATTTTGCAATATACCCTCAGAAAGATCACAGAGTGCACCTCATATTGCAGAAGAAGCCCAGAGCTCTGATCGGAAATGCTGAAAGATTCAGAGCCAGACCTCGGGATAGAGGAATTAGGTACTGCTTTATAAAAACAAATTCTGTCAGCCAAAAAAGAAGCACTGCTAGGTAAATACAACTGCTTTTTCAGATTGATACCCCTGGATTTTCTCTCTATGGTTTTCACAGCTCCCTTTCTGCCTACAGTCAGCTACTGACAGTATGAATTCATCATGAACAATCAACACAACCACACAGTTGTCCACCTACTGAAAGAACCTTGGCAAAAGAATCTGAGCAGTTTTATACCTTAAAATATGCGTTATCTAAGTGAAGCTTTTGCCTTCAGTTTTCTTTGTAGGAAATTCTCATTTTGTAGGGTTGACAAAGAACTGCTGCCTTCCTGAATTGCACTTCATGTAATAAAGGAGGTCTCAGTAAATCAATGGGGCAGAGCTTTTGCCATGGCCCTGTGGGATCTATGTATGGGTTGGTGGGAGAGGGGAGGGGAAGAAGCTCTAGTTCAGACATAACAATGACACCATTTTTCCCACTAATGTGCATGGAAGTCCTCTGCCCCCATTTCTACCTTGGGCAGGAGGTGGTGTGCAATATCACATATTCAACTGAAAGTAGGTGGCATATCCCCTGGCAGGAAGATTGGCCCAGCCACTAGGCAAATTAGGCATCTGCCAAAGGTGGCACAATTTGGGAGACAGCAGGCAGTGAGTCTACAAAAGACTCATCATTGTTGGCATGGGGCCTTGAGCCTCCATGCATGATCAAGGCCTACTGAGTCCCTACCCCTCTAAATTCCCCATTTTGGCAGGGGCGGGACCCAGCAGGCCTTGAGCATGTGCAGGTTCTCAAGACCCTGCACTGGGTTCAGCAAGTTTTTTTTATACATACTGACTGCCTCACTGGTGCTGTTCTATAGGGGGTAGGGAAAGAAAGCTGCTGAACAACTGGGAGAGAGAGGGAACAGGAGATGATAGACACTTCAGGGGGAGGGAGGAGGAACAGGAGATGCTGAACACCTTGGGGAGGTGGTGAGGTGCTGGATACCGCAAGTAAGGGAAAAGAGGTGCTGGACACCTTGGAGAGGGGAGGTAGGGAAGGAGAGAGATGCTGGACACCTTAGGAGAAGGAGAGGTGTTGGACACCTTGTGTAGGAGGAAAGAAATGCTGGACACCATGGGGCAGAGGCAGAAGAGGAGAGAGATGCTGGACACCTTGGAAAAGTAGAGAAGGGGAGATGCTGGACATGATGAGGAAGGGCCTTGAGCCGGCCCTTGATGCAAAGGCATATGGCTAAAGGTTCATCTAGCATGTCAGATACCATTGGACTGACTCTTCCTGACATCCCATCACAATCGAAGCCATGGTAGGAATCTGGGCAGAAAATTTCAGTACACCTTACAGGAAATATTGAATGATACCGAGGATTAATATCCTTCTTCTTCCGAGGACAGTGTGGAACCCTTAAGTGGCCACGAGGGTGGATGGGACTTCACTAGGAAGGAGTAATATTCAAAAGCATATCTGCAAGTTCATTGCATTCATAAAGTTGCCCAGCTGATATGCACATAATTTTAGCTGAACTAACCATTAGGCAAACCTCTCTCCGACCCCACCTTCAAGCATTCTTGAAGGTGGGGTCGGAGAGAGGTTTGCCTAATGGTTAGTGTAGCAGGCTGTAGACCTGGAGAACTGGGTTCAGTTCCCGCTGCTGCCTGATGGTCAGCAGTGGGTTGAGATCTTGGGGAATCAGGTTCATTTCCCTCTGCAGCTCTAAGTTCTGTATGATCCTGGGTACATCATTTATTTATTTATTTATTTGAATTTATTTACCACCTTTTTGAAGGAATTCATTCAAGGCAGTGTACAGTAAGAATAGATCAAACATGAGCAATAGACAATTACAGCAGTAAAAATATTCAAAAACAATACAAAGTATGGCATGGTATACCATATACAATGTCAACACAATACGTAATAGAACATTATAGGTGATAGCGAAGGGTAAAGCAAAGATGTAACATATAGAAGGGTAAGAAAGTAGGAAGAGTTAAGAAAGTAAGGTGATTGATTTAAAGAAAGTTGCACATGAGGTCAGAGAGATGGTTAAATATATTATCTCAGCTAGGGTAGGAGTGGATAAACATGTCCTGTTGCAGTATATGCAGCCTGAGTCACTCCTTGTGTGTGTGAGTGAGACTAACGAGTTAGTTACTTCTTCCATTAAAGGCCTGGTTGAAGAGCCAAGCTTTCACCTGCTTCCTGAAGTAGAGATAGTCTTGTGTTAAGTGGAGCCTTTCAGGCAGTTCATTTCGGAGTGTAGGGGCTACTCCGGAGAAGGCTCGCTTGCGGGTATCACATCGTGTAATGTCTTTTGGAGAGGGTGTGGTTAGTGAAAGTCCTTGGGAGGACCTTAGTGTCCTTGGCGGTGTGTGGAGGATCATCTTATTTTTCAGGTACTCAGGGCCATTTCCTTTCAGGGCCTTGAAGATCAGACATAGAGTTTTAAATTTAGCCCTGTATTGTACTCCTAGTCAATGAAGTTTTTGCAAAAATGGTGTGATATGGCCATGTTGCTCCGTTACCCCAGGTACAACAGTAATACAATGTACTACTTAGATTGTGAGTCCACTAGGACAGACCTAGTACCTGTAAAATGAAACTGTAAACCGCTTAGGTCTAAGTGGTATATAAATACTTAAATGAATGAATATGCAGACTTTTGAAAATATACAAGGATATGTACAAAGTAGCTCAGAAAATGTGTTTGTGGTAAATAGCAAGTGTAAATAGAACCATATAAAGTTCCTGGGATACCTTTCAAACAGCAGTCAGCACATATTTTCAATGTGAAAATTCAATGAACCTGAATGGGGTTCAGAGACAAGAAGGCAGATGCCGGGACGCCACGGAGGACAGAGGGGAGAGATGTTGAATGTGAGGTAGGTGAAAAAAAACCTGTAAAATGTTTTATATTTCGGTAAGATGGGGGGGGGGGGGGGGGCATATAAGGGCCTATCCAAGTTAACTCTGGGCCCATCTAAAATACTGGGTCTGGCTACGCCACTGACTCAAACCCTGCAAGTACTTGAATGTTGTCCTGTTTTTCAACTTTTCCTTATTGAAAATGGACAGGACTGCATCAGGTTCAAGGAACTTTCAACACCTGTGGAGAGAGGGAACAGGAGATGCTAAACACTTTAAGGGGCTTTCTCTTTCCCCAAATTTGCTGGGTCAAATTTGTCACAGTTATCATGACTCTAGAGAGATTGCTTTCCAATGTATTTCATTCATTTGATATACAGCTATGTAATACAAGGTAAATGCTAAAGTGGACTATTCTGACGTGCTGTGACTGGACAAAGTGTATTGTAAAGTTTGAGCTTCTAATACATTTTTTTGGGGGTGGGGGGTAGAATAGATACTGATTATGCCGCATGCAATATTGCATTATTAACCCACTGCAAAATATTGCCATAAGGTTTATATTCTACGTGTGGTAGATAAATCGCAGTATCTAAAATATCCATAATTGGTTTCCTGAACAGTCTCCAGGAGTGATTCTACACTGCTGTATTACAAACAGTACAAATCACCATCCTATTGAAATATAACAAGTTATAATTTCACATAATTAAGAATCCTCAATTGTAAAACAGTTATACATTGCTTACCAAGTCATTATTATTCCCCAAGTGCTGAAGTATGGTTTGCAATTTAGAAATAAAGAATAATCTGTGAGGGGGGGGGATACCTTGAGCAGAATTTCCAAAGACAGCTGGGGGATGGGGGGAGGGAGAATGCGAGGGAAAGAAATTTTCAACCAGCCCTGTTTGCGTGCATGAATCATGGGAGCTGTACACTTAAAGGAATGGAACAGCATCATTGATAGAGTCACTGAGGGGGCAATAATTTTACTGGTTCAAACACCAATCAGTGGGCCATCCCTGAATATTTAGTGGCACTTCACCACACAGTGCCACTGACCATCCCATCTGACTGCTGTGGTGCTGTGTGGCAAGTGCCAGGGTGGTCCAAGTTAGGGAAGAGCAACAGTTTTCAGTGTTAGCGCCTGCATAGCTAACCGAACAAGTAAGATCACACAGAAGGCAGTCCTATCTCTGCCCAGTTACCAATATAGGTGTCAGCACTTAATATAGGCTGGCACTTCCATAACTTCTGGGTTCACAGCTGACATAGATGTTTAATATTGATGTCCAGACATGGCCTGGCATTGAATATCCTGGTTAGATTCAGCTCACAAGCAGTCAGATGCTTTAAAACTGTTGACCACCATGGGCTGATTATCGAAGTGGGGTGGAGGACTGTTGGGAATGTTTACAAGGAAGCAGCTATTTCCCCCCCTTTTTTAGAGACACCAAGGGTGACCCATCCCAATGCTGGAGAATGATGGGCAAATGAGTGAGATTTGTCTCACAGTCCCCAGCCATGTCTAAAACTAGTTCTGGCAGATGCACGTTCCAAAAACTGACATTTTCCAATCAATGAATAGAACATTTTTTTTTTTCTACCTTTGTTGTCAGAGATGCCAAGGGTGGCCCATCCAGAACAGTGACATTTACCACCCCGATAAGTGAAATTGAAGGTCAATGAGTGAGGTTTTTCTTGTAGTGCATTCAATCTATAAATTTTAAATGTTGGTGAAGGGAATGAAGTCCAAGGAAGGGCTGCTGGCTATACTTATTGACACGTAATGCCTTCATGTGCCTTCATGAATGACATACCAAGTCACATGCATTTGAAATATGTCAGCTTTTGAAAATGCACATCTCTGGTATTTTGCATTTTAGTTTCTATCTCTCTATGATGTGCAGAGTCTGACTTCCTGAGGTTTCCAGTACAGTTTCTTGCCTTCATACCTCTATGACTGATGTGTGGTCCCTTGTTTCTTATTTGTTGACGGTCTATCTGAATTTTGTGTGTCTGACAAAGGCAGTGATTCTCAGACCTTTTACTCTGACTAACCATTTAGGGCTAGATTCTATATATGGCACCTGAAAATTCTGCACGGAAAAAAATATGCCTAGGCATCTCTCTATATAAAAGGCAACCCCAACGTTCTGAAGCCTCCACGGAAGTTGAGGCGCCCGAGATATCCGGTGTGCCCTGGAGTGTCTGCACCGCCCTCGCGTCAAAACGTCATGACGTCGAGGGCGGAGCTATGACACTCGAGGGCCGAAACGGAAACTGTGGCGAACAAGGCAAGTACCTCGGAGGGACGGAGGGAGGGGGCCCCTTGCTAGCGCCCGTTTCATTGCGTTCTGAAACGGGCATTTTTTCCTAGTATTCTATAAAGTACACAGAAATTTTATAGAATACGCCTAATATTCTGCATGGTTTATAGAATACGGCGAGTGCCCATCTGTGCAATTATATTTAGTCACGGGCAGTTACATGAAGCAAAACTTGGTATGAATGCCAACGCCTAAATTAGGCACGGAGTAGGTGTATTCTATAACAATGTGCATAGATTGTAGAAATGCCCACGCCATGCCCCCTTTTCAGCTGTGCAACTTAGAATTTAACTGAACAAACAATCGGGGTGAGGCACCTAAAGCATTCAGATCAAGGTAAATATTAAGCTTAAAGAGAACACAGAGATCTACTTCCAACTAAGCAAAGTCTGTTTAATATAACCAGTTAGCACTTTGACAATCAGATTTTGAGGTTTTTCTGGCCGATGATGAGGAAGTCCAACCCCGAGTGACCTGTAGTTCATGTCATGGGGTTTCTCGAGGCCTTTTCCTCATAAAATCTCTAGCAGTCATAGGAAGTACTTGTTCAGAAAGTGACACGCATTGTGTGAAGGACCTATTTAATATTTACCTTCAACTTAGAATTTACACACAGCATGTTATAGAATATGCTTAGACAGTTGTGTGCGCAAATTCTAATGAATGCTAATTATCCTATATAATAAAACACACCTCCAACATTCTGAAGCCGAGAAAGTGAAGCCTTCAAGCATTCCTGCAATGTTCCGGAACTACGTGTCGTCAATTGAGGAGAATGGAGCCTTACAGAGCACACGAATGCTTCAAGGCTTGAAGGCTTCCCTTTCTCACACACACACATTCACTCTCTGTCTCCCACATACACTCTCACACACTCTCTCTCTCTCTCTCACACACACACGCTGTCTCTCACACACTCACTCTCTCTGACACAAACACACACTCTGTCTGTCTGTCTCTCACTCATTCTCTCTCACATACTCCATCTCTCACCCACACTCTCTCTCTCTCTCTCTCTCTCTCAAATATACACACTCCAAGGAAAGGGGGGCATGGAACACACTGGGGAGGAGAGGGAGGGGGCATGGAACTTGGAGGGGAGGAAAGAGAGGGAGGGAGGAGAGGAGAGAGAGGGAGAAGAGAGGAGAGGGAGGGAGGGGGGCCTGCACCTTGGACGGAAGGGGGGCCTGGAACTCGGAGGGGAGGAGAGGGAGGGAGGGAGGGAAGGAGGGGGTCATGGAACTCGGAGCTCCACACACACACACTCACTCTGTCTCTCACATACACTCTCTCACACACACATACACTGTCTCTCACACACTCTTTCTCTCTGACACACACACACACTCTGTCTCTCTCTCACTCATTCTCTCTCTCACTCACACACACACACACACACACACACTCCATCTCTCACACACACTTTCTCTCTCACACACACACTCTCTCCCTCTCTCAAACATACACACTACGAGGAAAACCTTGCTAGCACCCGTTTCATTTGTGTCAGAAACGGGCCTGTTTTACTAGTTGTCAATAATTGCTTGTTAAGTGGCAATTATCAGTGCTGATTGGCTTGCTAAGTAATTAAGTTGCACACAGAAATCCAAAATACAACTGGATTTGCACTCGCAACTTAAGTTGCACTATGTAGAATCTGGGGGTTAGTAGTACAGGAGATGCCCCCTCTCCCCAGACCCGCTCCCAGCGCTAAAAGATACATTTTATTTTTTAGAGTGTGGGTAGCGCATTCACATCTCCAGGTTACTTCGTGATGCCTCAGTGTGCCCTGCGGTAAGTCATTTTTTGCTGTAGGAAGCATGCATTGGTGCTTACCACAGCTTTGTAAAAGTGCCCCTTGGATTGTAAGCCCTCTTGGGACAGGGTAACATCTACCATACCTGAATGTAATGCATCTTAAACTACTACTAAAAAGTATGAGCTATATCATAAATAAGTAATGAAAATGAATAAAAAATACACTCAGTTCCCGCCACCCCGATTCACTTTTGTGGGTAATGTATATAATTTTACTCTCCCGGTTTATTGTATCTTGTGAAGAGAAGGGCATTCTGCAATGGAAGTAGTTCATCCAATCCAGTCCAATGCAATCACTTATTCATTAAGAAAATGTTTGTGTCGTGTTGTTTCAAGTGTCATTTCTGGGAATGTTCATGGGGGCCAATAAAGGGGTTCTTTCATTTTGTTGGTATGGGAGCAATGTTGTTAAGAGTTTACCCTCTGTCAAAAGAGTGTGAAGTAACATAGTAAACATAGTAGATGACGGCAGAAAAAGGCCTGCATGGTCCATCCAGTCTGCCCAACAAGATAAACTCATATGTGCTACTTTTTGTGTATACCTTACCTTGATTTGTACCTGTCCTTTTCAGGGCACAGACCGTGTAAGTCTGCCCAGCACTATCCCCGCCTCCCAACCACCAGCCCCGCCTCCCACCACTGGCTCTGGCACTGACCGTATAAGTCTGCCCAGCACTATCCCCGCCTCCCGCCACTGGCTGTGCCACCCAATCTCAGCTAAGCTCCTTAGGATCTATTCCTTCTGAACAGGATTCCTTTATGTTTATCCCACGCGTGCTTGAATTCTGTTACCGTTTTCATTTCCACCACTTCCCGCGGGAGGGCATTCCAAGCATCCACTACTCTCTCTGTGAAAAAATACTTCCTGACATTTTTCTTGAGTCTGCCCCCCTTCAATCTCATTTCATGTCCTCTCATTCTACCTCCTTCGCATCTCTGGAAAAGGTTCGTTTGCGGATTAATACTTTTCAAATATTTGAACGTTTGTATCATATCACACCTGTTTCTTCTTTCTTCCAGAGTATATATGTTCAGGTCATCAAGTCTCTCCTCATACGTCTTGTAACGCAAATCCCATAACATTCTTGTAGCTTTTCTTTGCACTGCTTCAATTCTTTTTACATCCTTCGCAAGATACGGCCTCCAAAACTGAACACAATACTCCAGGTGGGGCCTCACCAACGACTTATACAAGGGCATCAACACCCCCTTTCTTCTGCTTGTCACACCTCTCTCTATACAGCCTAACAACCTTCTAGCTATGGTCACCGCCTTGTCACACTGTTTCGTCGCCTTCAGATCCTCAGATACTATCACCCCCAAGATCCCTCTCCCCGTCCATTCCTATCAGACTCTCTCCACCTAACACATACGTCTCCCGAGGATTTCTATTCCCTAAGTGCATCACTTTGCATTTCTTCGTGTTGAATTTTAATTGCCAAACCTTAGACCATTCTTCTAGCTTCCTCAGATCCTTTTTCATGTTTTCCACTCCCTCCCGGGTGTCCACTCTATTACAGATCTTAGTATCATCCGCAAATAGGCAAACTTTACCTTCTAACCCTTCGGCAATGTCACTCACAAATATATTGAACAGAATCGGTCCCAGCACCGATCATTGAGGCACACCACTACTCACCTTTCCCTCCTCCGAGCGAATTCCATTCGCCACCACCCTATGGCTCCTGTCCGTCAACCAGTTCCTAATCCAGTTCACCACTTTGGGTCCTATCTTCAGCCCATCCAGTTTATTTAAGAGCCTCCTGTGGGGAACCGTGTCAAAAGCTTTGCTGAAATCTAAGTAGATTACGTCCATAGCTCATCCCTGATTCAATTCTCCTGTCACCCAATCAAAGAATACAATGAGATTTGTTTGGCACGATTTCCCTTTGGTAAAACCATGTTGTCTTGGATCTTGCAACTTATTGGCTTCCAGGAAATTCACTATCCTTTCCTTCAGCATCGCTTCCATTACTTTTCCAATAATTGAAGTGAGGCTTACCGGCCTGTAGTTTCCAGCTTCTTCCCTATCACCACTTTTGTGAAGAGGGACCACCTCCGCCGTTCTCCAATCCCTTGGAACCTCTCCCATCTGCAAGGATATATTAAACAAATCTTTAAGAGGACTCGCCAGAACCTCTCTGAGCTCCCTCAATATCCTGGGGTGGATCCCATCCGGTCCCATGGCTTTGTCCACCTTTAGCTTTTCAAGTTGTTCATACACACTCTCTTCCATGAACGGTGCTCTATCCACTTCAATCTCATTTGTACTTTTTGCACTTCATCGCGGTCCTTCTCCAGGATTTTCTTCTGTGAAAACAGAACAAAGTATCTATTTAGCAAATTTGCTTTTTCTTCATCGTTATCCACATAGCGGTTCGCAGTATCTTTTAGTCTCACAATTCCCTTTTTAGTCATTCTTCTTTCACTAATATACCTGAAGAAATTTTTGTCACCCCTTCTTACATTTCTAGCCATTTGTTCTTCCGCTTGCGCTTTCACCAGACGTATCTCTCTCTTGGCTTCTTTCATTTTCATCCGGTATTCCTCCTCGTGTTCCTTTTCTTGAGTTTTTTTGTATTTCTGGAACGCCAACTCTTTAGCCTTTATTTTCTCAGCCACTTGCTTGGAGAACCATATCGGTTTCCTTTTTCTCTTGCTTTTATTTACTTTCCTTACATAAAGGTTTGTGGCCCTATTTATAGCTTCCTTCAGCCTGGACCACTGTCCTTCCACTTCTTGTATTTCCTCACAGCCCATCATCTCCTTCCTCAGGTATTCCCCCATTTTACTAAAGTCAGCACGCTTGAAATCCAGGACTTTGAGTTTTGAGTGGCCGCTCTCCACTTTAGCTGTAATATCAAACCAAACCGTTTGATGGTCACTGCCGCCCAGGTGGGCACCCACTCGAATATTTGACACGCTATCCCCATTCGTGAGCACCAGATCCAGCGTCGCTCCCTCCCTCGTGGGTTCCATGACCATTTGTCTGAGCAAACCGCTTTGGAAAGCATCCATGATCTCTCTACTTCTTTCCGATTCTGCAGACGGAACCTTCCAATCTACATCCGGCAGATTGAAATCTCCCAGCAACAGCACCTCTCTCTTGTTTCCCAACTTTTGAATATTTGCGATTAGGTCTTTATCTAATTCCTCCAATTGTTTCGGAGGTCTGTAGACAACACCCACGTGTACAGAGGTTCTATCCTCTCTTTTTAAGGTGATCCATATCGCTTCTTCCTTTCCCCAGGTCCCTGTCATTTCAGTCACCGTGATATTATTTCTCACATATAGAGCTACTCCTCCACCTTTACGATTCTCTCTATCCTTCCTAAATAGATTATAGCTTGGTATGTTTGCATCCCATTCATGAGAACCATTTAGCCACGTCTCTGTGATTGCAACAAGGTCTAAGTCTGCCTCCAACATCAGGGCTTGAAGGTCATGAACTTTATTGCCTAGACTGCGAGCATTTGTGGCCATCGCTTTCCATGTACATTTCCTGGTATGTGCTTCAACATTTGTGATTTGGGGTTGTCTTTTCTCTCTGGGTACCCTCATATCCTTTTGTTCCAACTTCATTTCTTTCTCTTCTGCCTCAGTTCTATTTTCAGTATTAATGGCACATGAAAAAAAACACACACAATGTGATGTTTTTTCTGCTTGTTTTTGTTTGCCAACAATACAGGAAATGTGTTTTTTCAAATGTATGCACATCCCTGGTACTTACATTTCACCAGCTCCTACAAATTAGGGTTGAAAGCAGAGCACAACTAACAAAGAAAACCAGCTGTTTACGGAGAATAACAATAAAAAGAGGTAATCAGAACAATACCTTATATAATCGTGACATAAAAAATAAAAAAAAATTATATCAAGCACTCTAAAATTTATCAAATAAAAAAGCTTTTAGCTAACGTCTAAAAGCAGCATGAGAGGTAGCTGTCCTGTTGCTGGGCAAACTATTCCAAGTACTTTTCGCTTGAAAACTGAAAGAACCTTCCACTGTTCTTATTTTGAAGACCAGCTTGTTAAGGATTTCAGATGTGCTCTAACATCACAGGAGCCCGAGCCCTGCCACTAAAAGATAAAGGAGAATCGGCACGCGGGCCAGAGACAAAAGTGTAAACTGCACTGATAACTAGGGTTGGGCTGTCCTTTGGAACGACATAAGAAATGCCAAAGAGGTATGCTATGTTGTTGTAACCCCACAGGGGTAAAAGTATTTTGTACCTGGGGTCCGGTGCAAGATCAGGGCAGGAAAGACTGCTGTCGTGGCGAAGAGTTGCTGGGGTAGTTGGTGCGGGCAGCAGCGGGGAGAAGCGCCAGACCAGAGGCAGGGGTTGTGCTGCAGGATTCTGGAGTAGAAGGCTGACTGGAAGGTTGTCATGGTTGTCCTAAATTCTTAGAGATAAGATACTTTAGGCAGAGTGCTTACTCTGGTATCTCTCCCTGCCCTCCCCCCCTCCCATCTTCCCAAGGGGGATTACATTTTAGGAATATTTGGGAGCATATAATTTGTTCCAGCCCCATTATCCTTCCTGCCCCTAGTTCCAGCCCCAACCCATGTCTCCCACCTGATCCCCTTTTCAGTCCCCATTTCCAGCCCCACTATCCTACCAGTCCCTAGTTTCAGCCCAAGCCCTTTTCTCCCATCAGTCCTGAGCTTCAGCCCCAGTCACTTCTCCCTGACTCCTTTTCAGCCCCCAGTCCCCACAGTTTCAGCCCCCGGTTCGAGTACTAGCCCCCTTATCCCACCTACCCTCCTTTTCAGTCCCCAGTTCCAGTCCCCTTCATTCACCTGCCTTGCATTAGGGCCCCCCCCCCCACCTTTTTAGCTCCAGCCCCATTCTCTCACCTACCCTACTTTTCAGCCCCAGACCCGTTCTGCCCCTGCCCCAGGTATGGCCCCATTCTCCCTTCTGTCCCATTCTCAGACCCCAGCTCCAGCCCCCTTCTCCCATCTGAGCCCCCCCCCCCAACCCAGTCCCCTTCTCCCATCTGAGCCCCCCGACCCAGTCCCCACCTGCCTACCTTCAGCTCCCTCGGCGGCCCCCCTAATCTCTGCCATCTGGCCCCCTGCATTTTAAGGATCTCTCAATCGGCAGCGCAGCACCTCACATCTGCCTGTAAAAGTGGAGTAGAGTGGAGGAGTGGCATAGTGGATAGAGCACCAGTCTTGAAATCCAGAGGTGGCTGATTCAAATCCCACTACTGCTCCTTGTGATCTTGGGCAAGTCAGTTAACCCTCAATTGCTTCAGGTACAAACAGAGAAATGTCCAGTGTACCTGAATGTAACTCACCTTGAGCTACTACTGAAAAGGTGTGAGCAAAATCCAAATAAATAATAATTAATAATAAAATAATGAGTATCACTGGGATGAACGGCTGGTGCCACTGACTGGAAGGCTGGTTTCGAGTCTGGGTGAATTTTGGGCATGTGCAGGACACTGTGCATGCACAAGCAGCAAAAGGGGCAGGCAAAACTGGGCCTGCTCGGAGCTCTTCCACACATGCACGATTTTCCTTCGCACAAGGGCAGAGATGCCAGGGTTAAGGCCTGAGCGGCTCTGGCCTGATTTGGAGAACTGGGCTGGTGTTAGAAGATGAAGAAAATTGCAGAGGTGCAGGTTTTTTGTTGGGGAGTGTCTGGAGAACCTCCCTGAAGATTTTTGGGTTTGTTCTTTGTGTGGCCCAGGTCGGCTGGGTGCACATGTATACCAAGGAGAGTGGGCACTATGAAAACAGCGTCGGGGCTGCTGACTTATCAGGAGAGCTGCACTTCTGGCTGCCAGCTCGAAAACAGAGCCGTGCAACAGAAGGTGGTTTGCTGCATGGAAAATGCAACTTATTGCAGCAGGTCCTGTTAAGGTAAGGAGGGGAACAAATTTTTTCTGCTTAGTAGGTTGAAGTTTTTTGTTTTTTTTTTGGTTTAAGAGAAAACTGATGTTTGCAGGGAGGTTTTAAGTTGTGCAGCCAGCACATGCTGTGCTCCATGAGTTACCTGAACTTTGAGCAGAGTTCTAAACTGTTGAGTTGGAGTTGGGTGGGAAACGCTGTGAAAGAAAGATGCGTGCCTGTTTGATGTATAAGAAAAATGTGTTTTAAGTATAACTTGGTCAGTGTAGAAGCAGATAATTGCGCTTTAGGTTAATTTTTTGAAGCCCGCGGTATTTTGGCTTCAAGGTCTAAGTGTGTTTGTGCCCTGTGAGAAATGTGTCAGGTGCAGGGTAGCATAAGTTTAACTGTGGAGTGTATGGATATTTGGGTTTGGTTGGTGAAGGTAGGGTAATTGATTATTACATTGATTTTTGGGGAAAGCTAGATAGGAAAAAAAAAAGTAATTGCAATTTAAAAAGAAAACAACTGTTCAAATTAAGGGGTATGTTTACTAAGGTGCGTTACCGTTTTTAACACGCCTGTAAATTTAAGGCACATTAAACGCTAACGCGCCTATACATTTCTATGGGCACGTTAGCATTTAATGCGCATAAACCATTTACGCATGTTAAAAATGCTAACGCACCCATAGCGCCGCTTAGTAAACATAGGCATTAGTTAGGAATTAGGATATGTATTTTTGAGTTTGTTGAGCAAGGGAGTAGGTACCAAAAGAACAGAGGAAGATTAGCGCCAAAGACTGTTGAAGCCAGCCAACGTAAACTGCCACTAGAAATAGGGCTGAGACTTACTAATGAGGTATTTAGGCCAGTAGAGAGGGGAAAGAGAGGGAGAGGAAAGGACTCACTTATCTGTTTGTTGTGTATGTATGTTCTGAAAGATAAGAAATGACAACAAATAGTCAAGTTCTTAATGAGAGCTAAGTTAGCCAAACAAATAAAAAATGTGTAAATTTAATTCTTAAAATTGTATGTACTTATATGAAGGTTGTGATGAGGTCACATGGAGGGGCATAATCGAAAGGGACGCCCAAGTTTTCCTGAGGACGTCCTCACAGGACGTCCTGGTGAAGGGGCGAGGAAACCCGTATTATTGAAACAAGATGGGCGTCCATCTTTCATTTCGATAATACGATCGGGGATGCCCAAATCTTGACATTTAGGTCGTCCCTAGAGATGGTCGTCCTTAGACTTGGTCATTTCTGATTTTCGGCGATAATGGAAACTAAGGACGCCCATCTCAGAAATGACCAAATGCAAGCCCCTTGGTCGTGGGAGGAGCCAGCATTCGTAGTGCACTGGTCCCCCTGACATGCCAGGACACCAACCAGGCACCCTAGGGGACACTGCAGTGGACTTCAGAAAAAGCTTCCAGGTACATAGCTCCCTTACCTTGTGTGCTGAGCCCCCAAAACCCACTACCCACAACTGTACACCACTACCATAGCCCTTAGGGGTGAAGGGGGCACCTAGATGTGGGTACAGTGGGTTTCAGGTGGGTTTTGGAGGGCTCATATTTACCACCACAAGTGTAACAGGTAGGGGGGGTGGGCCTGGGTCCGCCTGCCTGAAGTGCACTGCACCCACTAAAACTGCTCTAGGGACCTGCATACTTCTGCGATGTACCTGAGTATGACATTTGAGGCTGGCATAGAGGCTGGCACAAAATATTTTTAAAGTTCTTTTTTGAGGGTGGGAGGAGGTTAGTGACCACTGGGGGAGTAAGGGGAAGTCATCCCCGATTCCCTCCGGTGGTCATCTGGTCAGTTCAGGCACCTTTTTGTGCCTTGGTCATAAGAAAAACTGGACCAGGTAAAGTCATCCAAATGCCCGTCAGGGACGCCCTTTTTCTCCATTATGGGTCGAGGACACCCATGTGTTAGGCACGCCCATGTCCCGCCTTCCCTACCCCTCCGACACGCCCCCAGGAACTTTGGTCGTCCCCGCGACGGAAAGCAGTTCGGGACGCCCAAAATCGACTTTTGATTATGCTGATTTGGGCGACCCTGTGAGAAGGACGTCCATCTTCCGATTTGTGTCAAAAGATGGGCGTCCTCTTTCGAAAATGAGCCTGATGGTCTTGAACCCTGTAATAAAAAAACCATAGAAATACTGATTTTTTTTTAATGACAATTTGAAACTAATTCCAAACTGTTCAGCAATTTAATCCTGAATTGCTCATGAGAGAAAAAAAATGTTACTTATTTGAATGTTTAATTCCCTGGCAGTCTGGGAGGTGTACTCCTTGGTAGACATAGACACTTGATGGGGGGGGGGGGGGGGCATTCTGGCACATTAGTGCACCATGTAGTTTACCCTTTTCACTTGCCCATTCCAACTGCACTTTCCATAGAATAGTTTTAGAGGTGAAGCAAATGTATTTTCCATTTGAAAGTTAAGTGTAAGGTCTATGGGGACTTTAAGCCTAGGTGAGGAATTTTATAAATTGTGCCCTCAGAGAATAGGGGCAAAGTCTCCAGCATTCTGCAGTATATAACCAGGTGTTATTTATTTAAAACTTAGGATAGGTTTTGGACTCTTAACTCTGACACTTCAGACAAGGGTCTCTAGTGCTATGATGAAACTACAGTTTTCCCTGTCTTGTGTGAGATCTCTAGTCATCCATTTTGGCTCAGTCGTGTCTAGTCTGGTTCCAGAAATGAGGCTCTCTGTGCAAGCTGTTGCTAGGTTAGAGACCCTTCTTGAAAAGCATTCACCAGGGGAGATTACAGCATCTGCTGCACCTTAACGACTTACGTCACCTCAGTACAAAAACAAAGATTAATGGATCCCAATGAGATGCTCTGTAGGGACCCCAGGGAAATCCGTATTAGCTCAACATATACTCACTTGCTAAACCCGCCTTCTGTTTGAAATAAACAAGACTGATTGCAATACCCAAAGAAAAGCAAGAGGGCCAGGAAGGACAGCAAATCTTTGGCTGCTTTACTAGTTCGATTAGAAAGCCACTATCCAGGTTCATTGCATGTCATCAGTAGCTTAGCAGACTAATTAAGTGACTAGTAAAATATCTATTTCTATTTTACTTCATTATAGTAACATAGTAGATGACGGCAGAAAAAGACCTGCACGGTCCATCCAGTCTGCCCAACAAGATAAACTCACATGTGCCATTTTTTGTGTATACCTTACCTTGATTTGTACCTGTCTTTTTCAGGGCACAGACTGTATAAGTCTGCCCAGCACTATCCCCGCCCCCCAACCTCCAGCCCCGCCTCCCACCACCAGCTCTGGCACAGACCATATAAGTCTGCCCAGCACTATCCCCACCTCCTAACCACCAGCCCCGCCTCCTACCACCGGCTAAGCTTCTGGATGAATATTTATTTTAACTCACCTTGACCCTGTGGGTGAGATATAAATTTGCAAAATAAACAAATATCAACAATTGATTAAGAGAGATGCTCTCATCATCCCTTCTATCCCGACAAGAAGCTGGTGCACAATCTGACGAGGGAAAGACCAACACCAACTGGGAATGAAATGCTTTCTGAGAAAGCAAGCATACTTTGCCATCCATTGATAAATAAACCACACATTTTCCCAGTGTACTTGGTAGACTGTATAGGCCTGAAATCTACACAGAACACAATGAACACAGAACTGTCGGTGAGACTGAAGACGACAACCCCAAATCAGACCACGTAACGCTACAATATATTTGTGAGAAGAATGTGAAAATTAAGAGAGAGAAAACTTCTTTCAACTGAACCCTTTGAGAGTAAAAAAATTGATATAATAAATGATTCTACATGAGCAAGAAATGGTTATGATTTTGAAAATGATAATAGACCAGAAACTTTGAATAATAAAATATTATTATAGATGATTAATATTGAGATTATTGTTTTTCCCAGAGTTCCGGGTATGACTCCTAAAGTTTTCCTCAGAAATATTTCCTCAAATTATTACTTTAAAAGGAGTGAAGCCTGTGAAAACTGGGATTACTTTAATCAGTGGGATTTGAATTAGAGACTTAAGTAAGTATATGTATTGTTAAATAATTTCTGGTTTTTAAAAGAGAAAGAATGTAATCAGATGTATTATTTCTAACTAATATTGGACAATAAGTATGTTTTTCAATGAAATGATTTGACTATACACCCTATTGGCCTTGAAGAAGCCAACCAGATGATCAATGTGGAATAATGAATTAGACGAGTAATATCTGGGGATAATCAGGTTAATACCACGGGGTTTTTTTTTCTGTTTACTGTTTAATTGATCTCCTTATCTTGTTTCACTCTCCCTATTTGGTGGTCTAAGGAAGAGAATAGAATTACCTGACTGAAATAATTCCTACATATTACTTTCTCTGTATTTCCAGCAAGTTGTTTTATCGCTTGTAAAAATTTTAATGGTTATAAATAAAAAATTTATTAAAAAAAAGAGAGAGAGAGAAAACTTCCTTTATAGGATCTTTCATCTGCACAAACAGGACATGCTTTCTCCATGGCCCACCCTGGCGAGGACCAACCATGCTTGCATCACTTTGAGAAGTCTCATAATTCATCCAGATATTGTATAAATATTTAATGCTTATATTAATAACATTGTGATCCTTTTGTTTAATATGCAGTCTGCATTAATTTTCATGGCTCTTGGTTTCATTAAATCTCATTACAAAATGAAATATAGAATACATGTTGGCTAGTGTTATTACACATTTTTGTTTTGATTAATGCTGCCATAGCTTGTCATAACAATTTACTGTTTTAAAAATTGCCTTTATTGGAGGGTATTAGAGCTGAAACATTGCTTTTTGGACTTCTGTTTTCTGTGTACAGTTAAGAATGCAAATGTAATCCCTTTTTCACTGGGGATCCTAAGAGGGTTTACCATCAGAGACCACACAATAAAGACAATTCACTGAAGGCAGAGTCTGGGATCAGATTCTTGTGGTAAGAACAGCCAGAGTGGTGAGGCCAGGTCCAGGGGGGGGGGGGGGGGGGGGGGTCACACGCTTACTCCAAACAAAAATATTCCACGCTCCAAGAGTCTGTTCCAGACCAAGAGTGAGTTTACTGGCACTTAAAGAAAAATTAGCCACAAAACAGCAAGAAAAAGGCTGAGAAAATAGTACCAGAAATCACATGGTCTATCAATGGTGAATACACAGTTCTAGAACAAACACACCAAACCCACTAGAAATCTAATTATCAGGCTTCTTGTGCTTCCTAATGTTTCCAGTGGTTACTTTACACCCTTGATCCCAGTAAGCTGGGCTGAGGATGACCCCTGAGGTGGGTATGAAATAGTATTTTTGGTGTCTGCGGCTCAAATCTCACAGTCTCCTCCACCGTGCTAGACAGATAAAGGGTCCCTGATAGGTGGATTAACATTCTCTCAATTGTCTCTGGTCATAAGCAAACTCTAAATTCTCTAAAATAGTGCTCAAAATTTGGCACCAGAATAAATTGGCGCTAAGCGTGATTCTACAAAGGGGGTACATGAACTCCCTTTTCTTAGTCCGGGTCCTATCAAGCTCCTAGCTCCATTCCTTGCCCACTTCCTAAGATGTGAAAACTTAGCAGCTTCACTCTTCCTCAGTGAGGAATACTGTCATATGATTCCACTTCTTGCTTACTCTGGCATACAGTACCTTTGGAGTATTAAACTGTGATTTTGCTTTAAACCGGTCAGAACCAGTTGGAACCGGTTTTAACCAGTTGGAACCGATATAAAACAGTCGGAACCGGTTTAAACTGGTCAGAACTGGTTTAAACCAGTCAGAACCGGTTTAAACTGGTCAGAACCATATGTGGAGCGAGGCTCAGGCAGACAGTTAATTTGCCCCTGTAAATGGGTTTGAAAATGGTCTTCTGTATAAAAACGTGGGATAAAATGTCTACTGTAGAAAATGTTTTTTTTTCTTTTCTATTTTTTTGCTTAATAGCTTGACTGATTGTAGCTTTCTGTCACTGAACAATGCTGTCAAATCATTCACATATTATTAGGAGAAGGTGTGCATATTTGATTGAATGCCTAGAGGAGAGAGATACTTTGTATATACCTCTGACTGCAGTTTACTTGTCAAATCTTGTTTTAACATTTTTTTTTAAGACTTATGGATGTTAACATGAAATAACTATGGCTTAATTGTGCATGCTTGCAGTGTGACACGATTGTGCATTTCCTCTTTTTCTGCTTGCAGATGTGGGGTCTGATATGTGTGGTGTTTGTGTTCGTAGCAATTTTCTGTCTGCATTAGGCAGATATCCTCGTTATAACAATGCAAGTAAATGCAAGGAATGTCCTCATTCCGCCCTGACCCTCCCATTTCCATGCCCCCCTTTTTGAACTTTCTTGTAAAAATGTAGGTACGGATCCCGCACCTAAATTTCTGGGTGTATATCCCAATTAAATCTAATTAGTGCCAAAGGGGCGGATATTCAGACCGCAGGGTGGGAGCCCGGCTAACTCCCACGGTCAGCAATCAGTCCAGATATTCAATGCCAGGCAGTTTCCGGTGACTGGCATTGAATATCCAGTTTATTTTTGGCCAGTTTAAACATAACCGGCTAAGTTAGTATTCGGAGATAGCTGTTTTAAGTTTAAATCGGTCAAAGATATTCTAGCCATTTACGCAGCCCAATGAGGCTCCTGCCTGCTTGATCCATGCTGAGTGGGCCAGCAATAATATAGGAACAACACCCCCTCCCCCTTCTCCCTTTGATCATTGAAGGACAAGTTGGCGCAACCTCCATTACTTTATAATAGAAGGCAAGGTCAGATCAGAAGGAGCCCCAGAATCTTCCTCTTTGTAAAAATCAGGGAGAGATTTGGGTGTTTTGCTACACATGTGATTATCATATAAACATAGCCTAGAAAATAGCAAAATGCAACTAACTGAAAAGGAAACAGTGCAATATTGTATTAATTACAAAGCTAATGTAGTCCTTCAGGAGGCTCACAAACAAATACGGCTTAGCCCAGAATAAATAGGGAGGAAAGCACAGAAAACACTTCAGAAGTATACATTGGAAACTTGAGGGACTGGCTACTGTACACAGAAAGTCCCTAAATAAAGAAAGCAAAGAAACAGAAGATGAAATAAGGAAAGCCTAATGGTGCAGTTCATCCCAAGGAGCGTAAACAGAGGGCTAAGTGTCTGCAGTAAGCAAATGTTAACAGGAAAGAGCAGCCCCCTTAAGAACCAAGCAGCTGGAAAGGAGTGAGGCAGCCTGGAGAAGGAACCTGTAGATTCTTTTTACCACAGTGTTATTTTTGCATGTTTAGTTGAAAGCAAAGAACGCCTTGGCATTTGCAAAACGCCTGACCTTGTAACTGGGGAGAACTGATGAGGAGAAAATGAGCAGACTTTCTGGGTCTTAAGATAAACATTATTCTCTGTCCGCATTATTTCACCTCATAACTAGATCATGTTGCAGTGGAGTATCATTGTGTAATTGGTCGCTTTGGACTAATACACTGGTGCCCTATTGCTTTCCATTTGGCCCAACACACTGGTTTTGACCATAGGGAGGCACTGCAGTGGGTCCTTTGAACTGATTCAAATCCAGGTTTTAAAGTTAACTAACTTATTTGGATAATTGGATTCAACTTTCTCTTTTTAAATTTATTTATTGGTGTTAAATTTGCACTAATTGGCAGTCAGGCACGTAACTGACCTTAAACTGGGTGCACAATTTCCATAGTGTGCCACTACCAGAGGGTGTGAACCTGGGAGAGGCATGGGCAGGTCAGGAATATGCCTAGGCGTTACGCACATGGATTGTAGAACACTAGGAGTTATTCCCCTGATTCTATAAAAGTCACCAAAAATTGCACGTGCAAATTTAGCATGTTCTTGATTTGCATGCACAATTTAATAGAATAATGAGAATAATGGAAACGCCAAAAGATCAGCCCGCAAATTCCTCAATCTAAACTTCCCCAGCTGCAAAGGAATTAAATACAAACAGTCATACGCTACTACTTTTGCGTATAAAAGCACACAGATCTGGAACGCACTACCCATGACCCTGAAAAATATGGACAATCTAACCAGCTTTCGCAAATCTTTGAAGACACACCTCTTCAACAAAGCCTACAAAAGACATCCTTAATCATTTATTCCTCAGTTCACTCAGGTGCATCAAAAACGCCTCTCACAACACCTTTCTAGCACTTTGCATCTAAATCATTTACTTTCAGCTTATGTATTTAAGATCATGTAATGACTGCATCATAACAACACTCTGTAACCCACATTGAGCCTGCAAAAAGGTGGGATAATGTAGGGTACAAATGCAATAAATAATAATAATAATAATAATAATAACAATAATTAGTGTCAATAATTGGCTTTTTAACAAGCAATTATTGCTACTAATTATATTTAATTTACGAACGGCCCAAAAAAGGGGTTGCGGTGCATTGTTCTTACCTCCTGGGGTGATAGGAGCAGCCTTGCGGCTGTCGGCTCCACTGGTTCCCTGATTCCTCTGCCCCAGAACAGGAAGTCACATCAGAGGGCGCAGGGAACCCACAGAGCCGACAGCCACATGGCTGCTCCCTGCATCCCCCTACAGCTTACACCCAGAGTGGACCGCCCCCACCGCCCCACCCTCGGTACACTGCTGCACATCCCCAAAAGGTATCATGCTAAATCTGGGATTAGCATGCAGTAAAAACCTGCATTAAAATATGTTAAGCCTAATTTCTAGCGCACTGTAGTATAAAAAAAACAGCCCCTAACCCCCCAATTCTATATAGCATGCCTAGAGATCCACGCTGAAATCATAACATAGTAAATGACGACAGATAAAGACCTGAACGGTCCATCCAGTCTGCCCAACAAGATAAACTCATTTTACATGGTATGTAATAAATCCAGAGGGATTCTATAGCAATGTGCCTAACTTAACTGGCTTAAACTAATTAGCATTGATAACAGCAGTTAACAAGCAGTAATGACCCCTAATTGACAATAATTAGAATTTCCATTCGTCCCCCTCTGCCAGCAAACAAAAACTTGCAAACCAAAGGTGTAACTTATTTCTTCATAGGTTATTCACTCAGTTCCTTTCTCTGAAGCACTGCTTAAAACTTATGAAGCTACCTTTATAGGAAGTGAAATATATTGTACTTCCATCTCCTCCTCATAGCCTTGAACCTCCTCCTGGATCTCCATGGGCTTGCTCACCCCTCTCTCCTCTTCTGCTTCAATGTGAGTCTTTATATGCTCCTGCTCCTCCCTAGGAAGCCTCTCCCCCACTGGCAGGGGCATAGCTATGGGTGGGCCTGGGTGGGCCAATCTTGGCTCAGGTCCACCCAGGCAGCCAGCAGCTCTCCAGTCCTCTTCCTCCAAGTCCTACCTGGCCTGCTGCGATTGTGCCTACATTTGTTTTTTTATTTTAGTCGGATGGGTCCTGAATTGATCCAGAAGTTGTAGGCCATAGTGCTGCAGCTGCACACTCATTGCCTCCATCCGATGTGGACGCTGCTGCTGCCTTGCCATGCTCCCCCCCATGCTCCTGAAGGTTCCCCCTGCAGCTGGAAAGATTAGCCTTCCCCCCTCAGGCCTCAGCACTCCTCTGTGACCCCCCATAACAGCACACATGGAGGGGAGAACAGTGTGCTGAGCTCTCCGAGGCTGCATGACCACCGAAGCCCAGCTGCCTAGGTAAAAAAAAAATAATAATTTTAAATTAAAATGTAAAGTCAGTGTAATGCTGCTGACTGGTGGTGCCGGTGGGTTTCTGTTTAGGGTGGGCTCTTCACTGCCCAGGGCAAAAGAAAATATAATTATTAAATATACCTTTTTTTTCACTAGGCAGTGAAGAGCCCACTCCCCACCCAGAAACCCACTAACATTAAATTTTATTAGTGCCCAGGTTAAAATGTTTAAAAGATTGTATATTTGTCATGGTGCCTTGGTGGGTTTTTGGGTGGGGATGGTCTGCAATGCCTGGGTTAAAATTAAAGAAAAAAAGTTTTAAATTTAATGTAGACGGGTTTCTGGGTGGAGGTGGGCTCTGCAATGCTAAGGATATATATAAAAAATAAAGTATATTTAATGCTGGTGTCCTTCAGGGTGTGTGTGTGTGTGGGGGGGGGGGGGGGGGGGGAGAGATGATGCCAGACCATGGGAGGATGCGAAGGGGGGTAGGATAGGGCTGAAGCTAGGCTACAGGGAGTGGGTGGGTAGGGTAGGACTGATGCCTAGCTACGGGATGGATGGTGGGAAAGGGAAGGGCTACAGGGATGGATGGGGATAAAATAGAGAATGGAAGGGCTGATGCTGGGCTACAGGGATGGATGGGGGTAGGGAAGGAAAGGAAGGGCAGATGGCTACAGGGAGGGATGAGGCGTGGGGTGGGGTAGGATAAGGCTGATGCCTAGCTATGGGATGCATGGTGGGAAAGGGAAGGGCTACAGGGATGGATGGGGATAAAATAGAGAATGGAAGGGCTGATGCTGGGCTACAGGGATGGATGGGGGTAGGGAAGGAAAGGAAGGGCAGATGGCTACAGGGAGGGATGAGGCGTGGGGTGGGGTAGGATAAGGCTGATGCCTAGCTATGGGATGCATGGTGGGAAAGGGAAGGGCTACAGGGATGGATGGGGATAAAATAGAGAATGGAAGGGCTGATGCTAGGCTACAGGGATGGATGGGGGTAGGGAAGGAAAGGAAGGGCAGATGGCTACAGGGAGGGATGAGGCGTGGGGTGGGGTAGGATAGGGCTGATGCCTAGCTATGGGATGGATGGTGGGGAAGGGAAGGGGTATGAGGATGGATGTGGTTAAGCTAGAGAAGGGAAGAGCTGATGCTGGGCTATGGAGATGGATGGGGGGGGGGTAGGGAAGAGAAGGGCTGAGGCTGGGTTACAGGACAATTTCTAATTTTTGGTCCTTTATTCTGTAATTGATGAGGGTTGTGCTTTTGTTACTGGAATTGGTGTTAAGGCTTGCAACATAGGTTCTGAGAAGCCTCTTTGCAGGATTTAATGTTACTTCACAAAGTACCTGGCAGTGAAGGGATTTTTTTTGTTGCTATTAATAAGGTGCTACCAGAATTTGAATACATTGTTCCTATGGAAAGCTGTAAGAGGAAACATTCTAGCTATGTTCTGTATGCTACAGATTCCACAGTAGGTAGAAACAAATCTTAACGTTGACAGTGAATTTTCTTATTTCATTAGTTAGAAATCTGAGGCTTTGCTTCATGTGGTTTTTGATGTGTTGAAAAGTAGACAAAGGTTAACAAATTAGAACAGTTCTGAAAAATGTAAGTTTATTAACTGGTGTAAATTAATTTTTGTTGAAATAAAAGTAAATTCTGTTAAGAGTACTTTATGTTTCTCTCGTGCCCCTTTTTTTTTTTTTAAACAAAACTAAAATAAATGATATTTGGGCTCTTTTTTTTGTTGTGCCACAGACTGCAGCGTTCAGTGTTTTGCCTACATGAACATTCTGATTGAGAACAACTGATCTAGGTTGTGGGGGTGGGGGTGCTAAGCTTTAGTAAAAAGCCACTTTATTATGCTTCTGCTACCTACCTATATATTTATATACACAGTGCCCACCCATATTAGCTCTGGGCCCACCTTAAATGTCAGGTCTGGCTATCTCACTGCCCACTGGGCAGTACCACCAGGGTTTTTCTGGATTATTACTCCCCCTTTTGTCATCCCTCCCTCCTCCAGGCATAAGTGAGTCCCAGTCCCCTCTGCTGGGGGAACCCTTCATTTCACTGAATTTTCTTCACTGACCTTTCTTCCCTTGAAATAAGAAGGAAAGAGGTTGGGCCTAGGGAGGTTTCTCCTTTTGCTCCGTTTTCCCGCTTATAACGTGTAAATTTAGGCATGGGCATTTGCACTGCATTTTTGTTGGTGCAAATGGCAGCACCTAAATTTACGTGTGACCTTTCCGCTTAAGCGTTAATTCTATAAACTGTGCTGAACTTTAGCACAGCTTATAGAATATCACTTAAGCAGGTTTTTTTGGGCACTGATTTTTTAGGCACCATATATGGAATCTAGCCCCCATATATAATAAGACAGCCTGTAATAAAATTACTCCCTAAGGTCCAGATTCTATATATCATGCCTCAATTTTCACATGGAAATCAAAGCGTATTCTGTAAAGTATGCCTTAGTTTAGGTACAGATTTGATTGTGGTCAATTAAGCAAGCTAAAACCTGCTGTAAATCCCAGCACCTAAATTAAGTGCAGAGTGGGTGCATTCTATAACAATGTGCATAGATTTTAGAAACAGCCATTCTACTCTCATAACCATGCCCACTTTTCAACTATGCGTCTTAGAATTTACACACACCATATTATAGAATACGCTTACCAAGTAATGCACACAAATTCTAATTAATGCCAATTAGTGCTGATAATTGCTTGTTAAAATCCAATTATCAGCACTAATTACCTTGTTGACCAATTAAGCTATGTGCATTGTTATGGAATACGTTTCGATTTCTGCGTGGAAATTGAGGCACAATATATAGAATCCCAGGGTAAATCCTTGAATTCTTTATGGGGAACCAAAGAAAGGTGAAGCTTCCTTGTGCTACAGAACTAGAAGTAATTGCACATGAAAGAAATGTATATTTATTTATTCATACTTGTATCCCACAATTATCTAAAAATGAGTTTTGGTTCAATGTGGCTTGCATTTAACAGTTGTTAGAGATTACATTGATTCAATTACATTTACAAGGTTATATGATGCTGTGTTTTACAGTGGTTGGCAAGATAAATATTAGTATGTATGGAATAGTCATTGGGTTTCTTGAGAAGATAAGTCTTAGTTCATTTCTTAAATGAAAAGATGCTTTACAGATAGAGGTTGTGTTGTGTATTGTTGTTCCAGAATGATTAGTGTATATTTTACTCACAGAATTTCCTGAAGAGGTAGGTCTTTAAGTCTTTAGGTGTATCAGTGGGAAGGTGGGGAACAAAAAATGCTGCCATCCATCAAGACCCCTTCACCTGCCTCTCCCTTTTATTTTTGTAGTAACTGGGAAAATTCTCCATGATAAATTCCCCTATTGATCTATCCATTACATTATTGATTTCTCTTTGTTTTCACCACATTATTCTTGCTTAATGGATTTCTGAAAAGAAATGGATTTTTTTCCATCCTGAAATGTATAAGAACTTTATTTTGTGTTGAAATGTCACAGACTCTGTCTTGCTGCAGAATAACTCAGTATCCTTCAACCATAATGTAATGAAAAGGTTCATTTTTCTTTCAGAGTAATCATGGTTTCACGGATACACAACAGATTTTTTGAAGCCAGCAATGCTGAAGCTTGGAAAATAAAGCAGAGAAGAGGATAAAATAAGCCTTAGAAGTAGGTTTGCTGGCTCACTGCAGGTCAACAGAAGAGGTTAGTCCGGTCCTGACCCATTACTTTCAAGCAGCAGTAGTTTTGATTTTCTTAGGGAAAGGGAAGGGAAATGGGGCTTGATATACCGCCTTCCTGAGGTTTTTGCAACTACATTCAAAGCGGTTTACATATATTCAGGTACTTATTTTGTACCAGGGGCAATGGAGGATTAAGTGACTTGCCTAGAGACACAAAGAGCTGCAGTGGGAATCAAACTCAGTTCCCCAGGATCAAAGTCCATTGCACTAACCACTAGGCTACTCCTCCACTACCAACATTCCATGTAGAAGCCTGCCCTTGGGCCGTGCAGGCTTCTGTTTCTGTGAGTCTGATGTCCTGCACGTACGTGCAGGACGTCAGACTCACAGAAACAGAAGCCTGCGCGGCCTCATTGCTGATCTGCAAGGGCAGGCTTCTACATGGAATGTTGCTAGTGGAATAGCAACATTCCATGTAGAATCTCAGATAGTAGCAACATTCCATGTAGAATCTCAGATAGTAGCAACAGAATCTCAATAGTAGCAACATTCCATCTAGAATCTCCAATAGTAGCAACATTCCATCTAGAATCTCAAATAAGGAAAGGGAACTGGGACTTGATATACCGCCTTTCTGTGGTATTTTTTGCAACTACATTCAAAGCGGTTTACATATATACAGGCACTTATTAGGAGGATGGGGACATCAAAAATAAAATCCCATGCATACAGGGTTAAATTCTATAAATGGTGCCTAAAATAGTATCGCCAAAACTCCCCATTTAAGTGGTATTCTATAAGCCATGCCTAAAGTTTGTTGTGGTTTATAGAATATAAACTTAAGCAGAGAGTCATGTGTAAAGTTAGGCACGGCTATTTATGCAAAGTAAAATTTGGTGCAAATGCCTGTGTCTAAATTTAGGCATGAAGCCAGTGGTGATCCTAGATTGGCTGCCACCCGGGGCGGATCACCGCTGCGCACCCCCCCGGGTGCAGCAGCGTTCATCCCCCCAGGGTGCAGCACGACACCCCCCCTGGCACAATGACACCCCCCCGGTGCATCAACCCCCCCCCCCCGGTGCATTCTTGGCTGCTGGAAGGTGCAGAGAGCAGCCGCGCGCCTGTCGGCACCGCTGGCTCCCTGCTCCCTCTGCCCCGGAACAGGAAGTAACCATTTCCGGGTCAGAGGGAGCAGGGAACCAGCAGCTGCTCTCTGTACCCTCTAGCAGCGTGCACCCGGGGCAGACCGCCCCGCCCTTGCTACACCACTGCATGGAGCACCATTATTCTGTAATTATGCATGTAACTCAAAGCTACTCCAAAACACCCATGACCCCTCCCATTTCCACACTCCTTTTTTTGGATCCCATGCCTAACTTTACGTGTGTTGGTCCCAATTAAACCTAATTAGTGCCAATAATTGTTAAAAAGTCAATTATTTGATCTAATTGGCTTGCTATTCAATTAAATTGCACATGCAAATTGGAAACGCGCCTAAATTTGCACACACAATTTTTGATGACCTCTACAGAATCAGGGGAACAATGGGTTAAAAACAGCACTGGAGTAGTCTGTCTGGTTGCCCTGGGGTGAGGTGACAACCTGACTTAGATGCCTATGCAAAATCAATGTTGAAAACAGTAGGACTGATATTCAAAATATTTTAACTAGGCAAGAAAGACTGCTGCCTGGTTAAATCATGCTGAGTGGGCCAGGAAGAGATATTCAGTGGCATTTACCTGGGTAGTGCACCTGAATATCCCATCTACTGCGGCACTGTCTAGGCAGTGCTGAGTGATCCAAGGACAGAGGATGGGCAGAGCTGGGGTTTATATGGGCATCAACAATATTGAGTGCCAGTGCCCACACAACTAAGCAGATAAGAAGAACCACTTAAAAAGCAATTCTATGCCCGGTTAGCTATGCCGGTATGGCACTGAATATGAACCATACCCACATAACTTCTGGATAACTTCCAGGTACTGCTGCTGAACTGGATATTCAGTGCCAGTGCCCAAATATTAACCCAAGTTTACTATGTGATAAGTCCTTAACAAGCACATCAGGACCACCTTCCAGTACATGAACGTGTATGTGCTAAAATGAGTAATTCCTGAATGTAAATGAGGGACTATCAGATGCAGATGAGGTTTTAATGTGTGCAAAATAAATATGACATACCCTCTTCACACTATTTTATTTTTTGTTACATTTGTACCCTGTGCTTTCCCACTCATGGCAGGCTCAATGCGGCTTACATATTGTATACAGGTACTTATTTGTACCTGGGGCAATGGAGGGTTAAGTGACTTGCCCAGAGTCACAAGGAGCTGCCTGTGTCTGAAGTGGGAATTGAACTCAGTTCCTCAGGACCAAAGTCCACCACCCTAACCACTAGGCCACTCCTCCACTATTTACCATGGATTTATTAATGCCAAAACAGAAACAGCTGCCTTGGACCATCTACAACATTTAGTGAAGAAATACTGACAGCCAAAATCTCCCTGAAGTAAAAGGGACAATTAGCAGGGCAGATGTTCTCCCCTGAATTTCCCACAAAGAATGTGACAACCCTCTCCCTGGCATCAGACAGCCCCTTCCAGGGAACCACCTCTAAATTCCCCCACCCTACAGCAACATAGTCCCCTCCTTACCCCTTACCCATAGGAGCCGACTCTGGGGGTGCTGTGGGTGCTTGAGCACCCCCAATATTGAGAAAGTTCCTTGTAAGTGTCCAGGGAGGGGTTATTTCCACTGGGGTTAGCATCCCCAATAATTTTAAAAAGTTGGCTCCTATGCCCTTACCCAGTGGTGTGCTGGAGCAGGCTCTCACAGGTTCGCAAGAGCCGGTTGTTAAGTTTTTAAGAATTTTGGGAGCCGGTTGTTAAAGTAGGGCCCTCCATGGCTACTTTAACAACTGGCTCCCAAAATGTGGGTTTGGGCCCCCTGCTGAATTCTCTTTTACTTTGCCGGTGGGGATGCTGAGCCCTGCCAGCCAAGTAAATAGACTGCTGCTGCTCCCAGCTCCTTGTTTCCAGCTCTGAGCAGCAGGCTGGGTCTTCTCCAGCATGTGTGAGAGTTACAGCATGCTGCTCAGAGCAAGATGTTGGAAGTGGTGGCAGTCCATTATTGGTTGCCAGCAAAGATATGCCTAGCATGCCCGCACGAAGGGAGGGAGGAGAGAGAGGCAAGTGTTGCTACCCCCCCCCCCCCCACCCGGCCACCCCTGGCCCTTCCAACTGCAGAGCTGGCTACGTCAGGAGAAAGTGCCTGTTGTTACAAATTTACCAGCACACCCCTGCCCTTACCCCTTGCAGTGCTGATGAGTGCTACCCAAGAACTCCGCTCCTACCCACCTTCCAGAACTGACACATGTCCCCTTCTTGGGACACCAATATTTGGAGCTCTGAAGTCACTCCTACTGATGAATAAAGCTAGGATCTCCATTCCAGAAGAGAAGTTGAGGGTTAGGGAGTTTTGGCTAGCCCTTGAATGGGTTATGCTATTGTTGTAGGGGAGATTGGGAAAAGGAGTGTCCTAAAAGGGACTGAGTAATACTGCAGATGAACAGAAGGACGTTGCCCTGGAAGGGGCTGTGTGATGCTGGAGGGGGGAAGAGTAAGCACAATATTTTGGGGGGTATTGGGAGAAGAAAATCCTCCTTGCTAATCAGTCCTTTTCACTTGGGGCAGCTACCGAGGATGTTATGTTTTTTTTCTGTTAATGTCTGTGGTAGTTTCAAATGTTCTTAGAGGACGAAAGAATATATGTGCAATCATCCCAATAATAATCCATCATGATTTCTACTTCCTAGTATCGTCCATTATCCTTTTCTATAATGTTTTTGATCTCATGCATTGCACCAGTGGTCTCTCATTATCGGCTTTTGTCTCACCTAGAATGTAAACTGCACTGAACCCTGGAAAGAAGAAAGAATTGATTTGATTTGGTATTCTATAACACTGTGTGAAAATGTTAGGAATGCCCCATGTACCTCCTATGGCCACACCCCATTTTGGGTTGTGTACTATGGGATCTGGGCACACATTCTTATAGAAAAGGGCATAGCGTGATGTGCACATAAATTCAAATTAATGTCAATTAGTGCCAATTAGAATCAAATTATTGGCTCTAATTGGCTCATTTGCCAATTTATTTATTTATGTATTTATTTTTAAAATGTATAATCTGAGTGGTCTTTGGGGCCCTTTTACTAAACTGTGGTAAAAGGGGGCCCTGTGCTAGTGACAATGGCCATTTTTCCTGGACGCTAGGGCCCCTTTTACCGCAGTGGGTAAAAAAGCCCCAAAAAAGAAATTGCCATGAGGTAAGTTTGCACTCGCTGTGCAGTCATTTCGATTGGGAGCACTTACTGCCATCCACTGAGCTGGCGGTAAGGGCTTCAACATTAACCCGGTGGTATTAATTTTACAAAAATTCTGGCAGCACTGAAAATGCCACATGTCGGGGGCAGAGCTACCGCTGGCAGCTGCGTTGGGCCGGCAGTAGTTCCAGGTTGTTTTTGCGAGCAGCTCATTTGCATGTGATTTGCTTTGGGAATTGCTTGGTATTTTCAAGTCGGTAATTTTTACCGAGGTGGAAATACCAGGCGGTTCTTTCCGGGGACATTTGTGCATGTCCCCTAGGTTGGGGACCATGGTACCACAAAATAACTGTCTACCAAGGTCAAAAAGCAGGACAGCGTTGTTTTTGTCCATTCTTCTCGGCAAAACGGCTCAAGCTCACTCAAGCTGGGTAAGGATGGTCTATTCAAGTCTAGATAGATTTTATATTGGATTCAGGTCTGGGCTCTGACTGGGCCACTCAAGAACGTTCACTTTCTGCTCGCTGAGCTACATCATTGTTGCTTATGCATTGTCCTACTGCAAGATGAATCTTCTGCCCAGTCCAAATAACAAGTAAAGCTTTCTACTTGCACAGGTATGGTTGAAAGTTTCAAATGTCATATCTGATAAAGCTCTCCATCCTCCCCCCCCCCCCCCCCCATGTTATATTATCAAGTATTTGGTTGTTATTAGCACTGTCTGCTAAGTGAATTCAACTAGAAAGCCAGCTCTCCTGAGGGAGCGATCTTTAATATGATGACTACCTCAGCACAGTCTCTTAATAATGAACAGTAGACTCATAACTGATAATGAAATGCAGTCAGATTTGTGGTAAGATATACCAATGTTTCTCTGGCTATTGCTGATAAACAGGGGTTGGTGTTTTGGAAACAAATAAATAAATACATTTCTGGAATAATGTACTCCTATCTAGGAAGACAATAAAAAAGGTGTGCCTTTTCTTATCAAAATATGACCACATTTTGTAGTAATATTCAAATTTGGAATTGGAACGTTGCACCAGGTTCATGGATTTGATATACTGTCTTATTATGGTACATCCAAAGCAGTTTATATATATTACTAGTAAAAAAGGCCCGTTTCCGAAACCAATGAAACAGGCACTAGCATGTGGCTTTTTTTGTGTGTGTGTGTATGTGTCACAGAGTTATTTTGTGTGTGTGTGTGTGTGTGTGTGTGTGTGTGTGTGAGTGAGTGTGAGGGTGCGGTGTGTGTGCAGGTTGTTGATGTGTGTCTTTTTTTGTTTTGTTTTGTTTTTTGCTTGGGGGTTGGGGGATGTGCTGTGCTGTCCTTGGTCGCTGTTTGCTGCTGGCTGGGTCGCGGGTAATCCTTCCAGCTGGGCCGCAGCTTGTCCTGTTCGCCCACGTCCCAGATGGTGACGGGCACATTGTTTTCCAGCTCCTCTGACTCCATGTCAAATGAGCCCAAATATAGTCTGTGCTATAGGCCCTCTGGCACTCTTCAGTACTGGCATTAGGCATTTAAAAATTTCTCCCCCCCCCCCCCCAGTCTATTTTTGCACATACCCACTGCAGGAATATTCTTCTCTCGTTCCAGCGGTGGTTCTGTGCTCTCCGTGCTGCACAGATAATGAGCCATTCTGCTGGGGAATGCTCCTCCCTTATTGTCACGTAGTTTCCTCTGATTGGTCTGTCTTACGTTGCCTAGTGTTGCCTGGGAACGGTGTTGTGAAGGTCCTTTGTGTTTCAGAATGTTGAGGGTGTTTTTTCTGATTGGTCCGTCATGCGAGGGCGGGGCAGAGACACATGGTCAGTGTTGTGGCTTCACCACCATGAATCCATGAACCCTTCAGGGAGTAACTGAGTGACTTCAGAACATTGAGGGTGAGTTTTATTATAGTAGATATGGAGATTCTTCCTCTGTCCCTAGTTGGCTGACAATCTAAGCTTTTCACCTGGAGCAATGGAGGGTTAAGTAACTTGCCTAGGATCACAAGGAGCAGTAGTTGGAATCAAACCCAGTTCCCCAGGTTCTCAACCCACTGTACTAACAGATGATATTTGCAGTTGCTCAAATCCAAGCAACCAAAAGGGAGAGCACCCCCTATGAGCAGCAATCAGCAAGGACAAGGCGTAGGGAGTGAACCAAGAAAGACCTTCCAGCCAATCGAAGGTCAAAAAGAATCTTATAAATACATCCGTCTTATGCAAAATTGAAAACATGACTAAGTACACTACTATAGAAATAAGTTTTGTAATACTTGAACAGGTTAGTTTTGAAGTTCCTTCATGTGTTGGCTTGTGGTGCAACTTTTTTATGCCTTTTTAAAAATGTCTTGGTTGCTCAACACGTCTGTATTTGTAGATTATGTACAGTATGCTGAACAACATATTTTTATAGTTCTCAGCATCATATATAATGTGTTACTTAATCCAAAGTGTCATTTTGTTTGCAATTTTTCTCTCTTGATATGTCAAAAGTTTAGTGCGCTTTTTGGTTTATACACTGACAATATGTAATTTTTTACATAAACATACAGTTTATATTCTACTAGTAAATCAGGCCTGTTTCTGACACAAATGAAACGGGCGCTAGCAAGGTTGTCCTCGGAGTGTGTATATTTGAGAGAGAGTGTGTGTGAGACTGACTGTGTGAGAGAGAGAAAGAGAGAGAGAGAGAGAGTGAATGTGCGAGTGTGTGTGTGTGACAGAGAGAGAGTGAGACTGGGTGCGAGTGTGTATGTGAGAGAGAGTGTGTGTGTGTGTGTGTGTGTGAGAATGAGAGTGTGTGCCATGGGCCCCGCTCCCTCCCTCTGAGTTCCTGGTTCGTCCCCCCCCTCCCTCTCTCCGAGTTCCAGGGTCGCCCCCCTCCTTCCCTCCCTCCGAGTTCCAGGGTTTCCCTCCCTCTCAGTTCTAGGGTCATCATCCCTCCCTTCCTCCCTCCCTCCCTCCCTTCCAGTTCCAGGCGCACTTGCTCCAAATTGTAAAAATCATCTTCACACGAAAGCAGTGTTAAAAGACGTGCAGCCTCGGCCCTTCTCTCTCTGTTAGCTCTGGTCCCGCCCTCATTGCGGAAACAGGAAATGAGGGCGTGACCAGAGCTAACAGAGAGAGAAGGCCTGAGCATGCACGCCTGGGGGTGGCGACCTGGGGGGGCGTGGTGTTTCGGCGAGGGCGGCAGGGGCAGGGCCTCATGCTGGTGTCGTGCTGTTGGTCAGTGCTGCGGCTGACGTACCCGGAAGTACGTGACGTCGGTTCAGTAGGTGGAGCCTTACAGAGCGCAAGAATGCTTCAGCCACGGAGTCAGCTTCAGAACGTTGGAGGTGTGTTTTATTAGATAGGATTATTATTTGGTAATTTATGTTGATTTTATCTATTTTTTGCTTAATTTTTTGTTTTACATTTATACAAGATTTGCACTTTTGTATTTAATTATGTTTCCAAGTTTGTATAAGACGCATGTATTTATATGTATTTTTGTTTTCATGTGTGTAGTTGTTGTGACCTCTGAGGCAGTTGAACAGTGCCTAAGTTCTAATGTGCGCAGTTCAAAAGGGCCATGGTTTTTGGCGGGGAAATGGACATTTCGTGGGTGTTCAAAAATGTATGCGCATTGTTATAGAATACAGCCCAGTGCACGTAAATCTACACGCAGGGATTTATGCCACATTTTCATTGGTGTAAACTGAGGCACGTAGTTTTAGGTGCTGGAATATCAACTTAGAGTATTCTATATACCGCGTCTAAATCTAGGTGCCATTTATAGAATATGCATAGCCAGAAATCCACTAGCGGCAACGTGTGTTTTTGCCACGCGCTGAGGCCCCTTTTACTGCAGAGATAAAAAGGCCAAAAAAAGAAATGGTCATGCGATAAGTTCACACTAGCCGCACAGCCATTTTGGGGGGGGGGGGGGAAGCACTTATTACCACCCATTGAGGTGGCAACAAGGGCTCCCACACTAACCCAGTGTAAAAATATAGAAATAAATTTCTGTAGTGCCGGAAAAGGCGTGCACTTGGGGTGGAATTACTGCCGAGCTGCTGCGGTAGTTCCAGCTTGGCATGCAGGAAGCCTATTGCTGCACGCCAACCCTTTAATAAAAGGGCCCCCCCCCCTTAACGCACACCTTCCAGGCACCTAATTGGAGATGCCCAGTTATAGAGTACTCCTCTAATTGCTGGATTCAGGGCAGCGGCGTACCAAGGTGGGGGCGGTCCGCCCCGGGTGCACGCCGCTGGAGGGGTGCAGAGAGTTGCCGCGTGCCTGTCGGCTCCTCTGGTTCCCTGCTCCCTCTGCCCCGGAACAGGTTACTCCCTGTTCTGGGACAGAGGGAGCAGGGAGCCAGCGGAGCCGAGAGCCGCGTGGCTGCTCCCAGCAGCTAAGTATGCACCCCGGGGGGGGGGGGGGGGGGGGGGGGTCGATGCGGGGGGGGGGGGGGTGCGCATCGGTGATCCACCCCAGGTGGCAGCTGACCTAGGATCATCACTGACTCAGGGTTCCAGAGGCAGCTCTGATATCTGGCTTCCCAGCTGAAAAATGTCACCACAATGACTGAAGTATATAAGCTGGGAGGTGATTTAAGTAAGTACACTATACATGAAGACTGATGGTACCAGCTCAAAACCCACATTCTGGAAGCCCGAAGGAGAAGGAGAAAAATGCCAGGTCCAACAATAAGTAAATAAATAACAGGAATGGGTCCCAGAATACAGTGGAATGACTTTAAAGAATACCAGAACTGGATCAATCTATGAAGGATGGCCTTGCTCAGCTGACTACACTAGCTGAAACAATTGACTAGTTAAGTAAGACTGTGGTACCACATTCCATCATGGCTGGGCTCATTTGAATCGAGATGAATCATCATCATTTCCATATGCTGACCCAGCGGATTGAGGTGAAGCGAAATAACCAGCCTGGGCTTGGGACAGCGAGTCCATGGCAGTTTTGAGACAGGATCCTGGATGCTTTCTATTTAATGGTTTAACAGACCACAGCACGCTGACTGAAAAATTTTGCATCGTACTATGCTGCAGGCAGGCTGTCATGTAAATCTCTTCCGAAATCTGACAAACACTTTGTCAGGAAAACCACAAAGCCAAGAGAAGTAGCGTCAGCATCACTCCAGTAGGTAATAGGCTTTCCAAGATTTTAACAGCACTATGTACATTAAATATTTAAAATCTTTCCTTCATGAGGGAAATGAAAGGTAAGCCAACGGCTGTCTGTGCTGTACTAATTCAAACTCAGTCATGAGTAGAAATCCATTTGATATAGAACAGAGTTTTAAAGATCATATTAAAAAAAACTAATTAAATTAAACAAAGGTAAAGGTTCGTTCTTAGAGAAGAGAGAATATTTATAGTAACCAATGTAGGAAGATGTCACAATGTGCCTTCCTATGCAATGGCTGGAGGAACATTCTCCAGAGTATTGCCAGTCAAACCATTGAAGGAGTGATCTATTATGGAAAGGTAGCTCAGTAGCAGTAGACCCTCATGAATAGGAGGGAAGTTCTTCAAAACAGGAGTCTAGGGAGGAACTTTGTCTTCCTCTCCCAGAGGAATCCAGCAAAGAGGGAAAATGTAGTGTACAGGGCAGGGGTGTAGCCAGCAGCCCATTTTTGGGGCCATCTATTCCTCTCTCCCCTCCCTTCCCCCATTAACATTTTTTTATCTTTGCTGGTGGGGATGCCTAAGTCTCATCAGCTGAAGTGCTCCACAGCCTGAACCTTCCCCAGTGCGAAGAAGTTGGTGGCATGCTTATCAGACACCGACACTGGCACTCCTTGCTCAAGCTCGGTTTGTGCTTGCAAACTGAGCTTGCATGAGGAGTGCTGGCATCGGTGGCACCAGTGGAAGTTTGGACCTCAGAGCTCATCGGCTGGGGGGGGATTGGGCATCCCCGGCAGCCATTCAGGGTATTGCAGTTTGGAGGGGGCTCAAAGTGGGGAGGCCCTGGCCTGCAAGTCCACCTGTGGCTATAGCACTGGCACAGAGTGGTGGGTCTGTTACCCTGGGGCCTATCAGGACTTTATTCTTCTACCCTAGAGACTAAGGAGTAGCAGTGAGGAGAAGGGAAAGCCCATGAAGTGTCATTGTTGACAATACACTGAAATCTTCTACCCAGTGTGCGGCGGTGGCCAAAAAAGCAAACAGGATGCTAGGAATGATTAGGAAAGGGATGCAAAATAAGACCAAGAATATTATAATGCCTCTGTATCACTCCATGGTGCGACCTCACCTTGAGTATTGCATTCTGTTCTAGTTGCAGTATCTGAAAAAATATATAGCGGAATTCAAAAAGGTTCAATGAAGAGAGACCAAAATGATAAAGGGGATAGAACTCCTCCCATATGAGGAAAGACTAAAGAGGATAAGGCTATTCAGCTTGGAAAAGAAATGGCTGAGGGAGATATGATTGAGGTCTATAAAATCCTGAGCGGTATAGAACTACCAAGTTTTCACTCTTTCAAAAAGTATAAAGAACAGGGGACATTCAATGAAATTACATGGAAATACTTTAAAAACAAATAGGAAGAAATATTATTACACTCAAAGTGTTGGAATGTAATTGTATTTTACATGCATTGCCTGTCACCTATTATTTCTCTGTGATTACTCTGTGACCTCTGATGTGAATTACTTAGAGAGGTCACACAGCTATGCAACTTCCTGTGGGGGTTAGACACAGCAGATGCAGCACATGCAGCACATGGAGCACATGGAGCTCATGATCTCTCCTAACCTGAGAGGATCTATGGTGGTGTGAGCATCCATTACCATCTAAGCACATGGAAGGAGCTGATAATACAAATGTATAGTAATATGTATATATAAGCCTGTCTGATTATAATCTAACTACAAACTGTGAGTAAACAGATGTTTTGTTACTTCAACTTTAAAGTGACTCAGCAGTGAATTATTCAGGGGTGAATGAGAGAGAGATGAAGAAAGAAATTAACATTTCTAAAGCTGAAGCTGTGTGTACTAAAATCTGCTAATTATTTACTACAAATAATCCAACAAAAAGGGTTATGGGCCCAGGGTCCAGGAATTGAAAAAGAAGAGAAATATTACCAGGCAGAAAAAAAGGCCACATTTTTCTCTTAAGTTTTAAAGGAAAGATTCAGTCTGTCTCTCTCTCCCCCCACACAGCAGACAGAAGGCTAAGAAAATGGCTGAGGGAAGAAATTCACCATTGTTCTATTCTCTCAAGGTGCCTAGATTAACTGAGTTTAATTATCAGCAATGGGAACTAAGATTTATATGTCTCCTTCGAGCAAAAGGATTAAATATATGCTTAGACCAAGACAGAACAGCTGAAAATATGGCTGAATGGGACAATGCAAACTATTATGTGAAGTGCATGCTTTTGGAAGCTCTCTCAGAGAAACAAGCCATATTAGTGGAGGGAAAAGATACACCAAAGGACATTTTATATAAACTGAGAACTATGTATGCAACTACATATGCAAAGCAGCAACCAATTTGGCTGGCAGAGTTGAATGAAACCAAATTAAGGGATAAAAGTAAATGTAATGATCACATTATGCATCTTATGTCTTCATTTCAAAAGTTAGAACTTTCTGGAATTCCCATGTGTGATGCATTGAAAAGAGCATTTCTTTTTACCTCACTATCAAAGAAGTTTGATGTTTTTAGGTCTGTAAATGAGGCCATTGAAGGGCAATCTTTTGAACAGGCAACATCAAAACTAAGGCAGGAATGCATAGTGGATGATTCTGAGGAGATGTGTTCTCAAAGCAAGTCAGAGAGAAATGAAACAAATTTCTTGGCAAAGAACAGAGGAAGGCGGAGCTATGGGAAAACTCCACCCAAGGGCAAGCTGATTTGCTACTCATGTGGAAAGGAGGGACATGTATCTAAATGGTGTAAGGAAACACAAAACACTCCCTCTAGCTCACCTAAGCCAATGGAACTAAAGAATTTTCAAACCAGGAAATGTATGAAGGACAAAGATAAACACAAGGGCTTTCTAATGGCAGAAAAATCTTTGACTATGGTAAATAATAATTCAAATGAAAGTACTTGGATTTTGGATTCAGGGAGCACATGCCATTTAACCAATTGTAAGAATTTCTTTCAGGAAATGTGTCCAGAGGAAGGTATTCTTAAACTGCAAACGCAGGGACTGCTAAGATCCAAGCAAAAGGTATTGGATTCTTAAAATGCAAAGTGTCTAATGAAGTTAAAGAAATTCCTGTAAGTGATGTCTTGTATATTCCCCAAGCAGTTTGCAATATGCTTAGTGTATCTACATTAGATAAGAAGGGATTTGTGATTCATTTTGAAAACAGTAAGTGCACAATCTCTAAAAATGATGAAGTGTATGCTGAAGCTTTTATGCATAATGATGTTTATAAGCTGAACATTTCAGGTGAAGCCTCACATATGGCGCAAGTAAGGAAGAATGATGGTAAATGTAGTCTGGAAATCTGGCATCGCCGCCTGGGACATCGTGATTCTAAGGTGATCCAGGATCTTTACAGTAAGCAACTGGCCACCGGCATTCAGATAAGTGAAGATGCTGGTAAAATGGAGAAATGCATAGACTGTGTTACTCAAAAGGGTGTGAGACCCTCATTTCCTGCATACACAGGAAATAGGAGTAATAAAGTGCTGGACTTAATACACAGTGACTTATGTGGACCGTTTAATATCCCATCATTGGGAAATAACAGATTTGTGCTAATATTCTTGGATGATTTCTCTAGATATTGTGTGGCCTATTTGCTGAAAGAAAAAAGTCAAGTCACAGACATGCTGAAGAAATACGTAGCCATGGTGAGCAATAAATTTGAAAGAAAACCAAAGGTTCTTCAGACCGACAATGGTGGTGAGTTCACTTCACAAAGCATGCGCACATTTCTAGAACAAGAAGGCATTCAGCATATCACAACAGTAGCTTATACACCAGAGCAAAATTCTGTTGCAGAGAGAAAATTTAGGTCACTTGTGGAAATGACCAGGTGTATGCTGTCAGATAGCAATCTCCCTAAAAGACTATGGGGGGAAGCCATTCTCACAGCAGTGTACCTACAAAACAGAATGCCAACTAAAGGCGCTGAGCGCACACCACATGAGACATGGCATGGTAGGAAGCCAAACCTGTCACACATAAGAACATTTGGAAGTACAGCATATGCTCATATACCAAAGCAAAGAAGGCATAAGCTGGATTCCACAACAGAAAGGGGCATTTTAGTTGGCTATGCTCCAGGACACAAAGGATATAGAATTTTGAATCTGAAAACTGGCATTGTTGGCATAAGACATGTTACATATTTTGATGAAAACAAAAGGGTTGATAAAGGCTGGATTATCCCAGATGAGCCTTATCATCCAGAATATGAAACTAGAACCATAATAGACATGCCAGTGTATATAAATGCCATACCAAGGCAGATGTCTGAAAGCAACTCATCTGTATCTAACGAGGAACAGGCAGAGGAAGCAGACACAGAAAGGATCATTGAAGAAGACAGTACAGTTGGAGAAGGGGAATCAATTGGAGAAGGACTCTCAGATATAGAGGATGCGGAAAGGTCAGACCAACCTGTTGTCAGACGCTCATCCAGGGAAAACAAAGGTGTTCCACCCCCAAGACTGTCTTACCTAACAAAGTCAGCAGAAGCTCAAGAGCCCTTAACATGGGATGAGATTGAGAAAATGCCAGCAGAAGAAGCTGCTGAATGGCATAAAGCTGCACAAGAAGAAATTGATGCATTGGATAAAAATAATACTTGGATTCTTACAAAATTACCTCCTGGCAAGAAAGCTATAGGATGCAAATGGGTATTCAAGTTAAAAGGAATGCACAAGGAAAAGTGGAAAGGTATAAAGCCAGATTAGTCGCAAAGGGATATCTTCAAAAATATGGAGAAGATTTTGATGAAGTGTTTGCACCTGTAGTGAAACACACGACAATTAGAACACTTCTGAGCATTGCAGTCTCAAAAGGCATGCAAGTCAACCACATTGATGTGAAAACAGCGTTTCTTCACGGAGATATAACTGAAGACTTGTACATGGAACAGCCAACAGGTTTCATAAATACAAAACAAAGACAGCTAGTGTGTAAATTAAACAAAGGTCTTTATGGATTAAAGCAAAGTGCAAAATGTTGGAATGAAAAATTGCATGAAATATTGACAAATTTAGGATTTAAGCAAGGTGAAGCAGATAAATGTTTGTACACTAGGTGCAGAAATGGACAATATGCATACATTTTAGCTTTTGTTGATGATCTGCTCATTGCAAGCAAAAGTGAGCAAGAGTACAAGGACATTGTAAAATATTTAAACCACAATGTTGAGATAAAAGAACTTGGTAATGTGTCATACTATCTTGGTATAGAAATTGAGAAACAAAATGATGGTTCTTATCTTCTAAGCCAGAAGCAGAAAATAAATGAGCTTATTGAAAGTTTAGGTATGCAAGATGCCCAAGTTGTAAGCACTCCCATGATCACTGATTTTCTGAAGGATGAAACAGTAAGAGAACCTTTACCAGATAACATCCAATATAGATCAGCCATAGGTAAGCTTTTATATCTAGCTACCACGTACAGGGCTGATATAGCAAATGCAGTAGGAATTTTGAGCAGAAGGGTCAGCTCACCTACCAAATCAGATTGGACTGCAGTTAAAAGGATGGTAAGGTATTTAAAGGGTACCATTGATTGTAAATTAAAGATTTCAGCCAATAGTAATCCAAACTAATATGTTACTGTGATTCAGATTGGGCAGGGGATCATTCTGATTATAAATCCACAAGTGGATATGTGTTTATGTATGGAAATGTACAAATTTCATGGGCCAGTCATAAACAAAGTATTGTGAGTTTGTCTTCTACAGAAGCTGAATACGTGGCCGTATCGGAAGCGTGCAGAGAACTGATGTGGATTGAAAAACTTTTGCTGGATTTTGGAATAGCTGAAAAGAGACCAATCCAGATAATGGAAGATAATCAGAGCTGCATCCGACTGTCACAGAATGACAAGGTTCAGTCACGCACCAAGCACATCGCAACGAAATACCACAACGTGCGAGAGTTGGCGAAAGAAGGGGTCATCAGTCTACACTATTGTCACACCAGTGAGATGACAGCTGACATCATGACCAAACCGTTACCCAGAGAACATTTTGTGAATCTGCGTATAAAGCTTGGACTTTGTATGAATAAATAATTGCATGACAGTTATGCATGAGAAGGGGTTTGTTGGAATGTAATTGTATTTTACATGCATTGCCTGTCACCTATTATTTCTCTGTGATTACTCTGTGACCTCTGATGTGAATTACTTAGAGAGGTCACACAGCTATGCAACTTCCTGTGGGGGTTAGACACAGCAGATGCAGCACATGCAGCACATGGAGCACATGGAGCTCATGATCTCTCCTAACCTGAGAGGATCTATGGTGGTGTGAGCATCCATTACCATCTAAGCACATGGAAGGAGCTGATAATACAAATGTATAGTAATATGTATATATAAGCCTGTCTGATTATAATCTAACTACAAACTGTGAGTAAACAGATGTTTTGTTACTTCAACTTTAAAGTGACTCAGCAGTGAATTATTCAGGGGTGAATGAGAGAGAGATGAAGAAAGAAATTAACATTTCTAAAGCTGAAGCTGTGTGTACTAAAATCTGCTAATTATTTACTACAAATAATCCAACACAAAGAATAGTTAAACTCGGGAATTTGTTGCTGTAGGATGTATAATGTATCTGAGTTTTAAAAAGGTTTGGAGAAGTTCCTGGAGAAAAAGTCCATAGTCTCTTATTGATATGGGCATAGGAGAAGCTACTGCTTACCCTGGGATTGGTAGCATGGAATGTTGCCACTAATTGGGTTTCTGCCAGGTACTTGTGACCTGGATTGGCCACTGTTGGACGCAGATGGACTTTTGGTCTGACCCAGTATGGCTATTCCAATGTTCTTATGTTCTTAAGAGTGGGGCATGTTCCGTAAATAAAGAGTGGTGAAGGGTTGTAAGCCTGAAGATCTTCAGAACTCTGGGGCACAATGTGCCTTAAGGAGGAGAAAGGAAGGATCATTGGGGAGATCTCATTCTGTCCTCAAAAGATATAAAAAGAGAGAAGCTGCAACCAGTTCCATAGCCAGGCTGGGGGAAATATTAGAACCCAAAAGCAGTGTGAGTGCATGCACCTACTTTTCTTTATAGAATAATAGCATGTAAATGGCATCCAAAGACAAGTGCCGAAATGATATGTGCTAAAATAATATTCTCTAAAGGGTGCTCTGCACAGAACAACCTTTACAGAATACTAGCTTAGCTCGTTTTGCTCCTAACTTTGGGTGCGAGCATTACATCTGCTAAAGGCTGGTGTAAAGGTTCATGCCCAACAGATGGCAGTTAGATGTGTAAATGCACTATTCTACAACATCGCACCTAATTCCTGGGAATGCCCCTGACCCTCCTGTGCTCCTCCCATGACCATGTCCCCTTTGGAGTTACATGCTATGAAATGTAGGTGTTTTATAGAATAAAGTATAAGGCAGATCCTTGCATATCCTAATTACTGCCAATTAAGTGCTTGTTAATGCCCATAATTGACTGTCATGGTTTGCACACAGATCTGTGATCTGTGCCCCAAAACTGCAGGCCCAACTTTGGGTAACCTATACAGAATCCGGGAGTAAATGACTTGTCCAAAATCACAAGGATCCACAGTGAATCTGAAATCAGACTCCCCTGGTTCTTAGCCTGCTGTGCTAACCATAAGGCTATTCTTTCACCTTAATTAACTCCCTAGTGGTTAGAGCAGCAAGCTGAGAGTGAGAGAGGCATGTTCAAATCCCACTAATGTTACTTGTGACCTTGGAAAAGTCACTTAACCCTCCATTACCTCAAGTACTCAAATTGTAAGCAGTGTATAGAGAGAGAGAGAGAGAGAGAGAGAGAGAGAGAGAGACTGAATCTTGGGAAGATGCTTTTGAAACAAGAAACAACTTAACAGTGTAATACGGGCAAAAAAATGGAAAACATATGTTTGAAAAAAAATGAAGTTTTTTTTTTTTAATGAGCAACATGCTTGAGAATAGCCTAGCATGAGAAGGTGGCAGCATAAGTATTTAATGATTTTGGGGGTATATGACCAGTTAGGTCAACATTATAAACATCTGGAACATATCAGCTTCACTGGAGAAATAATTTCCCTTCATTTTGGAAGGGATAAACAAGGAATAGCTCTTCTGACTAGGGCCTTCTACTTATTTCCATCTGATTAGAACACTGCCCGGGATCAATGCACCCTTGGTCTGACCAAGTTTCTTACATTCTTATCGAAAGTAGCTGTTTGCTACTCTGAACCTTTACATCAGGCGTGGGGAATCTTCAATCTTTGAGGGTCTGGTTGTCTAGAGGACTGCACATGAGTGGAGGAGTAGCTTAATGGTTAGTGCAGTGGGCTTTTATCCCGGTGACCTGGGTTCAATTCCCATTGTATCTCCTTGTGACCTAGGCAAGTCACTTAACCCTCTGTTGCCCCAGGTACAAAAGCTTAGATTATGAGCCCTCTAGGAACAGATAAAGTACCCGCATATAATGTGTATAGCACTGTGTACATCTTGCAGTGCTATAGAAATGATTAGCAGTAGAAATAAATCATTTTAGTACCAATGTATCTCATGAATATTCTTTAGATATCCACTAGTTTGTGGTTTTGAGGATTAGAGGTTCCCCTACCCCTGGTTTATATAATGTGAATGATGAAGAGGAATCCAGCTGTTATGCCCCAAGGTAAATTGGGCCTGTACCACCATACCCAGTTGTGGGTCCATTTATGTGCCATGGTGCTATGTGGTAAACCTATTAAACACCATTAGAGAGACCTACTGACAACTAGCTGTGTTGCATTTTAGTTTATGTGTCTCGAGGTGACCATTTAATTCTGCCTGATGCTCCCGAAAGGGTTATTCAGAAAGGAAGCCTCTGACTGTGCTTTCATTCCTCTCATGATAAATTACCATGTTCTTTTCATTACACTATTAAAAATGCATATGCCATTTTTATTATCCAATGCTGTAGTTTAGATAGAGGTCACAAGATGTGAATGCTCTCCAATTGCTGGAGCACAGCGTAACATTATCCATACGTTTGACTCCTTTATGGTTTACCAGCTATATATAAAAAAAAACATCTGGAAGATTTCGGTTCTGTAGGGTTGCGATGCACATATTTCACATCATGAAGAGATTTGCCATTATTGAATTTCATTTACCCCCTTGTAAATTAAGACAGAGGGACTTCATGACTAGAACCCTAAATAGCATGAAGATGGAATGAAAAATATTGAACATTTCCACTCACAGTAAAATTTAACTTTCTATTTTAATAATAAAAATACATAAGTACATAAGTAATGCCACACTGGGAAAAGACCAAGGGTCCATCGAGCCCAGCATCCTGTCCACAACAGCGGCCAATCCAGGCCAAGGGCACCTGGCGAGCTTCCCAAACGTACAAACATTCTATACATGTTATTCCTGGAATTGTGGATTTTTCCCAAGTCCGTTTAGTAGTGGTTTATGGACTTCTCCTTTAGGAAACCGTCTAACCAAAGAGAGGGTGGACTGCACTGGGTATCAGTTAGACAAAGGGGGTTAACATGCATAGACTTGCAGGTACAACACTGGACGCTTTTCTAGGCAGACTGGATAGGCCATGCTGGTCTTTTCTGCCATCCTTTACTGAGTTACTATGTACAACCAAGGTATGATTCAGCATACTGTGCAGACTCTGTTACAAGCACTCCAGATGCTAGCTATAGCTTGTTATGGGAAAGCTATTGCTTTAAGTGCCATCATCTTAAATGAAAGTGGCTTTGGCTACCAGAGAGATGGCCACCCTTGCTTTTTATCAAGTAGCCCCATTCACATTAGTCTTGATCAACTCTGCTGATTTGGAACAGCGGTTTATTTAGAGGATGATGTACGAAAATCTAAATTTTTGATGATGCCAGATCATCAAGCTCCCCTCCTCTGTTATTTCTTCTCTTTTACTAATTAAACGTTGTACATCAAACTTTCGCACCAGAGTGGGAGTTTTTACATAGACCAAGGAGCTAAATTGCCAATTAACTGCTTTCTTCTTGTCTCCTCAAAAATTGAAAATCCCACTTTGAGCAGCTGTTTACTTATGCTGTTCTAGGGCTGCATGTCTCTGATTGAAATTAGCTTCTTTGCACTGAAACAGATTTCACTTAAGGAATAAAGTTCTGTCCGTAGTAAACACATTTAAATGGCTTCACATTGAAACCATTTAAAGATTTCTGAAAATGAGAGTCAAAGCTTGCAACAGCTTCTGGTACATCATGACATACCCACAGAGGGTTGGTGGAGCTCTGTTGGAATTTTTTAACCCAAGAAAGTTTGCTGAAGATAGACTGATTTTTTTTAAAAGTCTTTAATGCTAGAAAGATCTGTTATATCCAGTGAATTCTGAGACTGGTGTGCATGACACCCAAATGCAGAGCACAAAAGGTGGAAAAAAAAGTTAGAGATGCCAACAAAAATATTAGAAGCTGGCAAAGACAAGGTATCACAACTCCTTTCTTTTTATTTTTAGTTCTTGCCAAAGTTACTTTTTCAGGAGCCTAACATTGGAATATACTAGGCAGATGCTTTATCCCACCCATTGTAATTTAAACTATTTAGGACACTGGTACTGCTGAACTCAGGACTGGTCCAAGGAGGCTATCACACAGCCTAGTCAAACCTTCAGCCACGTGCCCCCTCCCACCTGTAATTCAGCATTTCCCCTTCCCTATGCCCCCAGGTGGCCAGCATCTCCTCTTCCCCTTTTTACCCCTGCTCCAGTTGGCCAGCATCTCATTTTCCCTTTCCTATCTCCACCCTGTGTCCAGTATTGTTGGATTATTTGTAGTAAATAATTAGCAGATTTTAGTACACACAGCTTCAGCTTTAGAAATGTTAATTTCTTTCTTCATCTCTCTCTCATTCACCCCTGAATAATTCACTGCTGAGTCACTTTAAAGTTGAAGTAACAAAACATCTGTTTACTCACAGTTTGTAGTTAGATTGTAATCAGACAGGCTTATATATACATATTACTATACATTTGTATTATCAGCTCCTTCCATGTGCTTAGATGGTAATGGATGCTCACACCACCATAGATCCTCTCAGGTTAGGAGAGATCATGAGCTCCATGTGCTCCATGTGCTGCATGTGCTGTATCTAACCCCCACAGGAAGTTGCATAGCTGTGTGACCTCTCTAAGTAATTCACATCAGAGGTCACAGAGTAATCACAGAGAAAAGATTGCTGACAGGCAATGCATGTTAAAATACAATTACATTCCAACAAACCCCTTCTCATGCATAACTGTCATGCAATTATTTATTCATACAAAGTCCAAGCTTTATACGCAGATTCACAAAACGTTCTCTGGGTAACGGTTTGGTCATGATGTCAGCTGTCATCTCACTGGTGTGACAATAGTGTAGACTGATGACCCCTTCTTTTGCCAACTCTCGCACGTTGTGGTATTTCGTTGCGATGTGCTTGGTGCGTGACTGAACCTTGTCATTCTGTGACAGTCGGATGCAGCTCTGATTATCTTCCATTATCTGGATTGGTCTCTTTTCAGCTATTCCGAAATCCAGTAAAGTTTTTCAATCCACATCAGTTCTCTGCACGCTTCCGATACGGCCACGTATTCAGCTTCTGTAGAAGACAAACTCACAATACTTTGTTTATGACTGGCCCATGAAATTTGTACATTTCCATACATAAACACATATCCACTTGTGGATTTATAATCAGAATGATCCCCTGCCCAATCTGAATCACAGTAACATATTAGTTTTGGATTACTATTGGCTGAAATCTTTAATTTACAATCAATGGTACCCTTTAAATACCTTACCATCCTTTTAACTGCAGTCCAATCTGATTTGGTAGGTGAGCTGACCCTTCTGCTCAAAATTCCTACTGCATTTGCTACATCAGCCCTGTATGTGGTAGCTAGATATAAAAGCTTACCTATGGCTGATCTATATTGGATGTTATCTGGTAAAGGTTCTCTTACTGTTTCATCCTTCAGAAAATCAGTGATCATGGGAGTGCTTACAACTTGGGCATCTTGCATACCTAAACTTTCAATAAGCTCATTTATTTTCTGCTTCTGGCTTAGAAGATAAGAACCATCATTTTGTTTCTCAATTTCTATACCAAGATAGTATGACACATTTCCAAGTTCTTTTATCTCAACATTGAGGTTTAAACACTTTACAATATCCTTGTACTCTTGCTCACTTTTGCTTGCAATGAGCAGATCATCAACAAAAGCTAAAATGTATGCATATTGTCCATTTGTGCACCTAGTGTACAAGCATTTATCTGCTTCACCTTGCTTAAATCCTAAATTTGTCAATATTTCATGCAATTTTTCATTCCAACATTTTGCACTTTGCTTTAATCCATAAATACCTTTGTTTAATTTACACACTAGCTGTCTTTGTTTTGTATTTATGAAACCTGTTGGTTGTTCCATGTACAAGTCTTCAGTTATATCTCCGTGAAGAAATGCTGTTTTCACATCAATGTGGTTGACTTGCATGCCTTTTGAGACTGCAATGCTCAGAAGTGTTCTGATTGTCGTGTGTTTCACTACAGGTGCAAACACTTCATCAAAATCTTCTCCATATTTTTGAAGATATCCCTTTGCCACTAATCTGGCTTTATACCTTTCCACTTTTCCTTGTGCATTCCTTTTTAACTTGAATACCCATTTGCATCCTATAGCTTTCTTGCCAGGAGGTAATTTTGTAAGAATCCAAGTATTATTTTTATCCAATGCATCAATTTCTTCTTGTGCAGCTTTATGCCATTCAGCAGCTTCTTCTGCTGGCATTTTCTCAATCTCATCCCATGTTAAGGGCTCTTGAGCTTCTGCTGACTTTGTTAAGTAAGACAGTCTTGGGGGTGGAACACCTTTGTTTTCCCTGGATGAGCGTCTGACAACAGGTTGGTCTGACCTTTCCGCATCCTCTAAATCTGAGAGTTCTTCTCCAATTGATTCCCCTTCTCCAACTGTACTGTCTTCTGCAATGATCCTTTCTGTGTCTGCTTCCTCTGCCTGTTCCTCGTTAGATACAGATGAGTTGCTTTCAGACATCTGCCTTGGTATGGCATTTATATACACTGGCATGTCTATTATGGTTCTAGTTTCATATTCTGGATGATAAGGCTCATCTGGGATAATCCAGCCTTTATCAACCCTTTTGTTTTCATCAAAATATGTAACATGTCTTATGCCAACAATGCCAGTTTTCAGATTCAAAATTCTATATCCTTTGTGTCCTGGAGCATAGCCAACTAAAATGCCCCTTTCTGTTGTGGAATCCAGCTTATGCCTTCTTTGCTTTGGTACATGAGCATATGCTGTACTTCCAAATGTTCTTATGTGTGACAGGTTTGGCTTCCTACCATGCCATGTCTCATGTGGTGTGCGCTCCGCGCCTTTAGTTGGCATTCTGTTTTGTAGGTACACTGCTGTGAGAATGGCTTCCCCCCATAGTCTTTTAGGGAGATTGCTATCTGACAGCATACATCTGGTCATTTCCACAAGTGACCTAAATTTTCTCTCTGCAACAGAATTTTGCTCTGGTGTATAAGCTACTGTTGTGATATGCTGAATGCCTTCTTGTTCTAGAAATGTGCGCATGCTTTGTGAAGTGAACTCACCACCATTGTCGGTCTGAAGAACCTTTGGTTTTCTTTCAAATTTATTGCTCACCATGGCTACGTATTTCTTCAGCATGTCTGTGACTTGACTTTTTTCTTTCAGCAAATAGGCCACACAATATCTAGAGAAATCATCCAAGAATATTAGCACAAATCTGTTATTTCCCAATGATGGGATATTAAACGGTCCACATAAGTCACTGTGTATTAAGTCCAGCACTTTATTACTCCTATTTCCTGTGTATGCAGGAAATGAGGGTCTCACACCTTTTTGAGTAACACAGTCTATGCATTTCTCCATTTTACCAGCATCTGCACTTATCTGAATGCCTGTGGCTAGTTGCCTACTGTAAAGATCCTGGATCACCTTAGAATCACGATGTCCCAGGCGGCGGTGCCAGATTTCTAGACTACATTTACCATCATTCTTCCTTACTTGCGCCATATGTGAGGCTTCACCTGAAATGCTCAGTTTATAAACATCATTATGCATAAAAGCTTCAGCATACACTTCATCATTTTTAGAGATTGTGCACTTACTGTTTTCAAAATGAATCGCAAATCCCTTCTTATCTAATGTAGATACACTAAGCATATTGCAAACTGCTTGGGGAATATACAAGACATCACTTACAGGAATTTCTTTAACTTCATTAGACACTTTGCATTTTAAGAATCCAATACCTTTTGCTTGGATCTTAGCAGTCCCTGCGTTTGCAGTTTTAAGAATACCTTCTTCTGGACACATTTCCTGAAAGAAATCTTTACAATTGGTTAAATGGCATGTGCTCCCTGAATCCAAAATCCAAGTACTTTCATTTGAATTATTATTTACCATAGTCAAAGATTTTTCTGCCATTAGAAAGCCCTTGTGTTTATCTTTGTCCTTCATACATTTCCTGGTTTGAAAATTCTTTAGTTCCATTGGCTTAGGTGAGCTAGAGGGAGTGTTTTGTGTTTCCTTACACCATTTAGATACATGTCCCTCCTTTCCACATGAGTAGCAAATCAGCTTGCCCTTGGGTGGAGTTTTCCCATAGCTCCGCCTTCCTCTGTTCTTTGCCAAGAAATTTGTTTCATTTCTCTCTGACTTGCTTTGAGAACACATCTCCTCAGAATCATTTATTATGCATTCCTGCCTTAGTTTTGATGTTGCCTGTTCAAAAGATTGCCCTTCAATGGCCTCATTTACAGACCTAAAAACATCAAACTTCTTTGATAGTGAGGTAAAAAGAAATGCTCTTTTCAATGCATCACACATGGGAATTCCAGAAAGTTCTAACTTTTGAAATGAAGACATAAGATGCATAATGTGATCATTACATTTACTTTTATCCCTTAATTTGGTTTCATTCAACTCTGCCAACCAAATTGGTTGCTGCTTTGCATATGTAGTTGCATACATAGTTCTCAGTTTATATAAAATGTCCTTTGGTGTATCTTTTCCCTCCACTAATATGGCTTGTTTCTCTGAGAGAGCTTCCAAAAGCATGCACTTCACATAATAGTTTGCATTGTCCCATTCAGCCATATTTTCATCTGTTCTGTCTTGGTCTAAGCATATATTTAATCTTTTTGCTCGAAGGAGACATATGAATCTTAGTTCCCACTGCCGATAATTAAACTCAGTTAATTTAGGCACCTTGAGAGAATAGAAAAATGGTGAATTTCTTCCCTCAGCCATTTTCTTAGCCTTCTGTCTGCTGTGTGGGGGGAGAGAGAGACAGACTGAATCTTTCCTTTAAAACTTAAGAGAAAAATGTGGCCTTTTTTTCTGCCTGGTAATATTTCTCTTCTTTTTCAATTCCTGAGCCCTGGGCCCATAACCCTTTTGTTGGATTATTTGTAGTAAATAATTAGCAGATTTTAGTACACACAGCTTCAGCTTTAGAAATGTTAATTTCTTTCTTCATCTCTCTCTCATTCACCCCTGAATAATTCACTGCTGAGTCACTTTAAAGTTGAAGTAACAAAACATCTGTTTACTCACAGTTTGTAGTTAGATTGTAATCAGACAGGCTTATATATACATATTACTATACATTTGTATTATCAGCTCCTTCCATGTGCTTAGATGGTAATGGATGCTCACACCACCATAGATCCTCTCAGGTTAGGAGAGATCATGAGCTCCATGTGCTCCATGTGCTGCATGTGCTGTATCTAACCCCCACAGGAAGTTGCATAGCTGTGTGACCTCTCTAAGTAATTCACATCAGAGGTCACAGAGTAATCACAGAGAAAAGATTGCTGACAGGCAATGCATGTTAAAATACAATTACATTCCAACAAGTATCACTCCCCCTCTTTCCCCTCCCTGCTTCTGGGCTGCTGCTGATACTGTTCCCTACCTCTTTATGGGCTGGTCCAATGTTTTAAAGAAGATTGAGTGCTGCACAAGCCCTGTAAGTACATGTCCATGGTGAAAACTGCCCTGTCCTGTCCCCCCCCCCCCCCCCATAGTAAGTCTGTCTCAGATGGGGGTGCAGGATAAGGCAGCACTTGCGTGTAGGCCAGTGCTTACAGGGCCCACAAAGCACTCAATCTTACTTAATTTTCAGGCTTTTGTGGGAGAAGGTATGAAGCAGCAGTGGCAGACTTAGCAGGGAGGAGATTCTTGTGTTCATCAGAGCCACACTGCTGTTCCTCCCCTCACAACTTTGCAGTCCTAGGTGGATGCCTAGTCTGACCAGTGGTAGGGCCAACCCTGATTGTGAGTGAAATTACCAGGGTACAGCAGTGGCATAGCTACGGGAGGCCACGGGGGCCTGGGCCCCCCCAAATTGGCTCTGGGACCCCCGGTTTAGCTGACGGGGGTCTCCAACCCTCGCCAGCTAAAGCGTTTGTCCGTCCCGTGCTGTCTCGTTTTGCCTCTCCTGTTTTCAGTGGCGCCATGCATGTCCTCATTTCAATGAAACTGAGCATGCTTGCGCATGCTCGGTTTCACTAAAACGAGCGTGCAAGGCGTGCTGAAAACAGGAGAGGCAATATGAGACCTGTGAGGGACAGACCAATGCTTCAGCTGGCGGGGGTTGGGGACCCCTGCCAACCTAGGTACTTTTTCAGTGTGTGTATGTGTGTGGGGGGTTGGAAGTGGCGGGGGGGGGGGGGAGCAGGGGAGGCAGGCTGAAATGTGCTCCCCACCTTGGGCTCTGGCCCCCTCTCCTGTCGAGTTCTGGCTACGCCCCTGGGGTACAGTATGGGAAATCCTTTCTAGTTATACCTCAAGAGGATTGCTATGTTTAGGCCTAGTACTCTCTCTTTGAAGTGGCAGGGACTACCCAATAAAATATGAGACAATTCAGTTGGCAGTTAAGACAAATAAAATCTCTTTCTCGGAGAATGTCTGGAATGCTTCTGAACCTCTTTCTTCAAAGCAGAAGGAAAGAAAATGCAGGAATAAGACCAACAAGAAATGGAAAAGAACCAGTGTTTTGGCATTTTAATCAACTAAAAAGACATTTTTTTTAAACCATTACTTATCAACTAAGTCCTTTGCTTACTTTTCCAAAGATAAGAAAAGAGAAACCTATGAAAAAAAAAGAACTATTTTCAAAGTATCAACTTGGGTCAGTATGCTACAGTTTCCTTAGTGTTCAAACAATGACCTTTTACATAGTAACACGGTAACATAGTAGATGAGGGCAGATAAAGACCTGTACAGTCCATCCAAGATAAAGGCATTGCTTAAAGGTATAATGTGATACTACTTTGGGGTTCTTTTGAATGTACTGAGATTCCATGGATCTAATAATTAAACCTAATTCTCAAATTTCAGCCTCATATAGGTTAAGGAATTACAAGCCATTTTCTTTTCCAGAAATGGCTGGGCCTTAGACTCCCTCTGCCTCAAGAAAGTCATTGATTACAGGAATGTCACTGATTACTGTCCTTCTGTTGTCAGTGCCTCCCTGTAGGCAGCCTGACTGGGCTGTGAAACTCACACTCTGAGTGCTATTAGTGCAATTAAGAGAAATCTATTTAAATGCAATCAGAGGCTCCATGGAACCATACAATGGGCATTATTTTAATATAGTAACATCTTAAATGATAGCATAGCCTATCGAGTCTGCCAAGTAATAGATTTCCTGAACTGATACGTCAGGCCCCATCCCTACCCATCTTCAAATCCTTGCTCAAAGCCCATCTTTTCGACTCTGCTTTTGGCACTTAACCTTACCATTACTCCTCTATTCAATACCACTACCAATCTGTCTGTATTATGTATTTGCATACCTTAATTGTCTTTAGCTGTTTAGATCTATTAGTCTGTCCCAATGAACTATTGTGTAATCAGATGTACTATGCTGTCCTAATTTGATTGTCTCTGTTATGTCCTTTAGAATGTAAGCTCTTTTGAGCAGGGACTGTCTCTCTTCATGTTTGACTGTACAGCGCTACGTAAGTCTGGTAGCATTTTAGAAATGTTGAGTAGTAGTAGTAGTAAATGTTGCTCTGTGCAGGTTGCTTCCCTCTGTGCTTTTTCGAAGGGTGAAGGACATTTGTGCTTTGATTGAGCAGACATGCTCTACAGTTCAATTTCACCCACTTGCTATGTAGAGATTGTCTTTGTCTGTCTCTTGCCTTTTAAAATTCCATCACAGTTTTTGTCCAAACTACTGCCACCAGAAAGGCATTCCAAGCATCTACAACCCTTTCCATGAAAATGCATTTCCTTATGTTGCTTTTACATTTTCCTCCTTTTGGCTTTATTTCATGTCCTCTAGCTCTAGTTTGGAAGTAATAAGTATTGCCAAAGGTCCATCAAGCCCTGTATCCTGTTTCCAACAGTGGCCAATGCAGGTCACAAATACCTGGCAAGATCTCAGAAAAGCTCAATACATTTTATGCTGCTTATCCCAGAAATAAGCAGTGGATTTTCCCAAGTCAATTTCATAATGGTCTATGGACTTTTCCTTTAGAAAACCGTCCAGACCCTTTTAAAACCCCGCTAAGCTAACCGCCTTTACCACATTCTCTGGCAACAAATTCCAGAGTTTAATTACATGTTGAGTGAAGAAACATTTCTCCGTTTCATAGTAAATTTACTACTTTGTAGCTTCATCGCATGCCCCCTAGTCCTAGTATTTTTGGAAAGAATAAAGAAACGATTCACGACTACCCGTTCCACTCCCCTCATTATTTTATAGACCTCTACCATATCTCTCCTCAGCCGTCTCTTTTCTAAGCTGAAAAGCCCTAGATGCTTCAGCCTTTCCTCATAGGGAAAAGGTTTGCTTGTTCATTGTTACCTTTCAAGTATTTAAATGTTTGTATCTCCCCTGTTGTCCCTCTCCTCTAAGAGTATATGTATTCAGGTCTTCAAGTCTCTTGTCATACATCTTCTGGTCGCTTTCCTCTGAACCATTTCAAGTCTTTTCATATCCTTAGTGAAATACAGCCTCCGAAACTGAATGCAGTAATCCAAGTGAGCCTCACCAACTACCTGTGCAGGGGAATATCATCTCCTCCTTTCTGCTGGTTATGTTCCTCTCTATGCAGCCTAGTGTCTAGCTTTGGTCACTGCCCTGTCGTATTATTTCAGCATCTTGAGATTCTTGGGCATTATAACCCTGAGGTCTCTCTCGTGGTCTGTGCTCACCCCCTATCTGTATAGCTCCTTAAGATTTCTACACTCCATGTGCCTCACTCTGCACTTCTTCATGTTAAATCTAATTGCCAAATGGGCCATTCTTCTGATTTTTGAAGCTCACTTCTCAAGTTGTCAACTCCCTCTGAGGAGTCCATTCTATTGCAAGTCTTTTTGACATCTGTAAAAAGGCAGACCTTTTCTTCTAACCCTTTGGCAATTTCTCCCACAAAGATATTTTGTGCAGCGCTGCGTATGCCTTGTAGCACTATAGAAATGCTAAATAGTAGTAGTAGTAGTAGTAGAACAGAGTTGGACCCAGAATTGATCCTTGAGGCACTCCACTGCTCACCTTCCTTTCTTCTGAGTGAATTCCATTTACCACCATCCTCTGTCATTTGTCAGTGAACCAGTGTCTACTTATCACCTTAGGTCCTAACTTCAATCTGCTCAGTTTATTCATGTGTCTCCTATGAGAAACTGTATCAAAAGCTTTGCTAATATCCAAGTAGACTACACCCACCATGTGTCCTTGATCTAGAGCTTTGGTCACCCAATCAAATAAGTCAATTCATTTGTTTGGCATTGTTGTCCTTTGATAAAACAATATTGCTTCAGATCTTACAATCCATTGGATTCTAGAAAGTTCACTATGCTTTCCTTCAGCAGTGTCTCCATTACTTTTCCAACCACTGAGGAGAGGCTTACTGATTTGTAGTTTCTCACTTCTTCTTTGTCATCACTTTTGTGAAGAGAGACCACATCACCCCTTCTCCAATCCAGCGGAACCTCTCCTGTCTCCACAGAGTTTTAAATAAATCTTGAAAATCTACCAGAACCTCTCTGAGCTCTCCCGGCCTTCTGGGATATACCACATCTGGCCCCGTAGCTTTGACCACTTTCAGTTTTTTCAAGTTGTTCATAAACACTTTTCATTCCTCTAAATACCTTTGTCAGCCAACTGTGGTTCTTCTCCAGGATTTTCTTTCCTTAACACAGAACAATAGCATTTGTTTAGTACGTTTGCTTTTCTCTAGTCATTCTCATAGTGGTCATCAGTCCGTTCAAAACTCTGCTGCACGTCTTATCTTCCGCCTGAACCGGTACACTCATATCACCCCTCTCCTCAAGTCACTTCACTGGCTTCCGATCAAGTACCGCATACAGTTCAAGCTTCTCCTTTTAACCTACAAATGGACTCGATCTACAGGCCCTCCCTACCTCTCTACCCTCATCTCCCCTTACATTCCTACCCGTAACCTCCGTTCTCAAGATAAATCCCTCCTGTCGGTACCCTTCTCCACCACCGCCAACTCCAGGCTCCGCCCTTTCTGCCTCGCCTCACCCCATGCCTGGAACCAACTCCCTGAGCCCATACGCCAGGCCCTCTCCCTGCCCATCTTCAAAGCCTTGCTAAAAGCCCACCTCTTCAATGTTGCCTTCGGCACCTAACCACCATACCTCTATTCAGGAAATCTGGACTGCCCCTACTTGACATTTCGCCCATTAGATTGTAAGCTCCTTGGAGCAGGGACTGTCCTTTTCTTAATCTGTACAGCGCTGCGTAACCCTAGTAGCGCTCTAGAAATGTTAAGGAGTAGTAGTAGTAGTATATTTCAGTCTTACAATTCTGTTTCTAGCTTGTCTCCTTTCTCTGAGATACCTGAAAAAGATTCTCCACCTTGTTTTACATCTTTAACACACAAACAAAGAAGGAAACTTGTGCAAATAGAAATACTCAGACATAAATGAAATTGAAATTGCTACTCAAGGGTATCGTAGTATTAAGGTCTGCATTATTCCTTCAGGAAAGGAAAAACTTTAATAAAGAAGGACAGCTTTAAGGACAGCTTTAAACTTTTTTAAAAGACAATTCAGATCACAGTTCAAGAGGAATCTGATTTGAAAGAACTGGGCCACGTCTGCAAAACTAGATGTCCTAGGTGAGTAGGAACAAGTAGCAGAAGCTGTTGGGAAGACTTCAGTGTACGGGCTGGGAGGGATGAGGTAAGGCAGGGGTGGCCCAAGATAATCTGTCGCCTGAGGCAGAAAATGAGCTGCTGCCCCGCAGTGGCGTACCAAGGGGGGGGGGGGGCGGTGGGGCGGTCCGCCCCGGGTGCATGCCGCTGGGGGGGTGCCACGCACCTGTCGGCTCTTTGTTTTCATGCTCCCTTTGCCCCGGAACAGGTTACTTCCTGTTCCGGGGCAGAGGGGGCATGAAAACGAAGAGCCGGCAGGCGCGCGGCACCCCCCCCCCCCCAGCGGCGTGCACCCGGGGGGGTTCGCCAGGGGATCAGGGGTTCTTTCGCCGGGGGGGGGCATCGCGTTGTTCTGGGGGGGGGGCGCTGCACCCGGGGGCAGGGCGCATCTGCGATCCGCCCCGGGTGTCAGCCCCCCTAGGAACGCCACTGCTGCCCCGGCTCCTCCGCTGCCACCCCCACCCTTCCCTCCACAACCCCCTTCCCTGAAATGACCTTTCTATTCTTGTCTTGATTTTCAAAAGAAGGCAGTGGCAGTGACTCCCATAGGCTGCCACTGGTCCAGCACCTTCTCTCTACTGCAGGTGACCCGCCTCCGAGGAAACAGGAAATTATGTCAAAGAGGTAGGCTGCCTGCAGTAGAGAGAAGGAGCTGGACCGGTGGCATGGTAGCTTATGGAAGTTGCTGCCACTGCCTTCTTTTGAAAGACAAGAAAAAGGTAATTTCTGAGAAGGGGGTTGGGGAGGGGAGGGAAGGGCAGGGGGCAATGCCACCTCACAAGAGTGCTGCCTGAGGCCCCCACCTCAGGTGGCCTAATGGTAGGGCTGCCACTGAGATAAGGAATCTGAAGAGGAATAGAGGAAGTCCAGTGTGAAAGATCTGATCAGCTAAGCTCAGTGTTTCAAAGGTAGCAATTCTGTAAAATGGCAGTTAATGTTATTTATTAGGATTTATTTACCGCCTTTTTGAAGGAATTCACTCAAGGTGGTGTACAGTAAGAATAGATCAAACATGAGCAATAGGCAATTAGAGCAGTAAAAATATTCAAACAACAATACAAAGTATGGCATGGTATACTACTTGCAATGAATCTATCTCCAAATATTAACACAGCTGGTTAAGTTTACACTGGCCAAAAATAAAACGAATATTCAGTGCTGGTCACCGGATATGGCCTGGCATTCAATATAGGGCCTGACTGCCAACTGCGGAAGTTAGCCTCCCATTGTCTGAATATTGGCTCCATAGTGCGCATATCCTAAGGGGGCACGTGTGGGTCAGGAGCATGCCTAGCATTTAGGTGCGGTTTTATACTTGCATGTATGCAACTAAGTGCCAGTAGATAGGGCTCTTCAGCGTGGAAAGAGACTGCTGAGGGGGGATATGATTGAGGGCTACGAAACCCTGAGTGGCGTAGAACAACTAGATGTGAACTGATGTTTTTACTCTTTCAAAAAGTGCAAAGACTAGGAGACACTCAATGAAGTCCCATGGAAATACTTTTAAAACAAACAGTAGGAAATATATTTTTTCACTCAAAGAACAGTTATGCTCTGAAACTTGTTGCCGGAGGATGTGGTAACAACGGTTAGCATATTTGGGTTTTTAAAAGATTTGGACACGTTTCTGGAAGAAAAGTCCATAGTCTGCTATTGAGATAGTCATGGGGGAAGCCACTGCTTGCCCCGGGATTGGTAGCACAGAATGTAGCTACTATTTGAGCTTCTTGTGACCTGGATTGGCCACTGTTGGAAACAGGATGCTGGGCTAGATGGACCATTGGTCTGACCCAGTATGGCTATTCTTATAAGCATTTACATCACCCTTTCGCTGGCTACGGCAGTTCCATCTGGAACTACTGTTATAAAATTTGTGCTTGGCACCCTGTATTTCAGTGCTTATCTTTAGGAGCCATTTACCTGTATGTGACAGGCACAAACTGGCCGATATTCAGCTAGAGGTGGACAGGGTTCTTTTGTCTGCCACCAGCGCTAAAACTGGAAATTCAGTGCCAGGTCCTATGCAGGCCTCAGCATTGAACTTCGTTTTTTTTTTTTTTACGCCAAGCTTCACATATCAGAGTACCAAACTTTGGAATTCTCTACCCAAATAATTAAGTTACTTAGAAGATTATCTGAGATTCCGTAAATTACTAAAAGCTTTTCTATTAAGTACATATCTTATCAAAAGACAATAAACTATTGTTGCTGTTTCGCTTATTTGTTTCAACATAACCAATAATCTAACCTAGCACAAACACACAATTATTCCTAATATGTTAAAATGTTATAATTATCTGACTGTATTATATTTTTGATGTTTTTCTTGAATGTAAGCCACATTGAACCTGAGCTTGTTCAGGATAACGTGGGATACAAATATCATAATAATAATTAGATGCACATTTGCTGGAATTCAAAATATTTAGGTACGTACATGCAAATGTTAGTTTCTGCTTCATAGAATTACCCCTTACGATCCTGTGGTGGATGCTGAGGACCAAACAGAAGAGTTCTTGAAGTAGTGATTTTACAAGCCAGTGAAATAATGTTCTTGAAGGAGCCACACAGGTGAATTTCTTCAAAAAGGCGGCAACTTCAGTTGTGTAGCAATGTGGTTCCATTCAAGGAATTGTTAAAAATGTAGTTGTTTGTGGAAGCTTTTATGTAGGAGCAATCCGTGCTTAATTTATTAATGAAGAGCAGAACATGTAGTTTATAGCTTGTGATATCTGGAATGTGATTGTTTTTAAGTTTTATTATATATGTTATTTTTGTAAACTGTCTAGGTTATAGGTGATATATAAATTTTTTAAATAAATAAATAAAATACATTCTAATCAATAAAGAAAGAAAGTTGGAACACTACATATTTCCTGATGCAAATCCTCTGAAAGTGACTGTTACTCATCTTGAAACTCAAGCACTCCTGTTAGCTCATACCATTTAACACATCCACCTGGGACCTTCCATCTCGAGTCAACCCCCTTGAGTTCAGTCTCACTTCAATAACTGTCTTCCCCAGTGTTGTTCCAAAATATCTCCCAGTGGTCATTTAACTTTCTGCTTTTTATTTCAGATTAGTAAAAAAAGGCCCGTTTCTGGAGCCAATGAAACGGGCGCTAGCAAGGCTTTCCTGTGGCCCCCCCACCCCACCCGCCGTCGATAATGGTGAATTGCTCTGCCTCCGCCGTCAACGTCATAACGTTTGACGCGAGGGCGGTGAATTGCTCCGCCTACGCCCTCAATGTCATAACGTTTGACATGAGGGCGGGGCCCATACACTGTGATTTTCGAGGCTTCAGAGCTTCGAACATACGAACCTTGGCTTCAGTGATGTCAGAAGCCCATAGAACGTTGAGGGTGAGTTTTATATATATAGATTCGTTTTCCCATAATAAAAATGTCTCACACACTAGGCAACTAATCAAAGAAAGGCAGGGTGCTTGCATTTGTCAGCTAGAAGCAGATGGCTTATCACTTTCCTCTTTCTGTGCACAGCTGGTACTATAGACCCCAGGACAACATGGACTAGAGAGAGACCATGGAATAACTCACCATAGAGAGTGTCTTTAATCATCTTGCAAATCTGTCTTAAGTACAGTCCTACCTAGGGTTACCATATGTCCGGATTTACCCGGACATGTCCTCTTTTTGAGGACATGTCCGGGCAACCGGGTGGGTTTTGCAAATATGCCCCTTTGTCCGGATTTCAGAAATCCGGACAAACGGGCCGATTGCTAGCCTCCCCTTACTACTGCCATGGTGGTCTAGTGACCTCTTCCGCCTTCGGGGAAGGAAAGAGCCCCCTCTTTCCTGCCCGGAGCACTGCCCTGCATGCATCCTTCCTGTTGCTGATCTCGGCGCTGATTCAAAATGGCTGCCGAGAGTTGAAGTGACCTTGCGAGACTTCAACTCTTGGCGGCCATTTTGAATCGGCGCCGAGATCAGCAACAGGATGGATGCATGCAGGGCAGCACTCCGGGCAGGAAAGGGGGGCTCTTTCCTGCCCCGAAGAGGTCACTAGACCACCAGGGCAGTAGTAAGGTAAGGGGAGGGGGTGACGGGGAGGGGGTGACAGGGTGTGTGACAGGGGGGAGGGGAAATGTGACAGGGGGCGGAGCGAGAGCGTGAAAGGGGGCAGGGTGTGTGGTGGGGGGGCATGTGTCCTCATTTTTGGGGGACAAAATATGGTAACCCTAGGCCTACCACACAAGCCACAGGGCACCCTCCTTCCCATGCTGCCTCCAAGATTATCCCCAGAATCAAGATAAATCTGCTTCAGTCAATGGGGCGGGGGGGAGGGGGGAATTGATACCATCCATACACTTTGTGTTCTTATTCCAGGATCCTTGTACAAATGAACTTCTTGCTAGTATTCCGTTGGATCTCTCTCCTTTCTTTTCATTTCCTTGCACATAATTTATTGTAGTGTTTATTCACAACAATGTAATAAAAAAAATATTGAATTATAATAAAAAAAATTCCTGTGCTGCTCTGCCTCCTACCCAGAAATCATTCAAGAGCTGTTAGACAAGTTCCCTGCAGAAGAAGAGGAAATGGCCTCTAAGGGCTCCTTTTACTAAGGTACGCTAATGGATTTAGTGCATACTAAATGCTAAGAAGTCCATTTTATTCCTATGGGCTTCTTGGCATTTAGTGTGTGTTAAATCCATTAATGCACCTTAATAAAAGGACCCCTCAATGCTGTTGCCATGCCCCCATACATTTATGCTTAGCCTTGTCACTATTCCTCCGTATCTTATGTAGAGGAGTGTGGTAGCCGTGTTAGTCCACTCTTAAGGTTATCAATAGAAATCAAACAAAATAAAACATGGAAAAGAAATTAAGATGATACCTTTTTTATTAGACATAACTTAATACATTTCTTGATTAGCTTTCGAAGGTTGCCCTTCTTCGTCAGATCGGAAATAAGCAAATGTGCTAGCTGACAGTGTATATAAGTGTTTATAAGTGAAAACATTCAAGCATTACTATGACAGTCTGACAGGGTGGGAGGATGGGGGTGGGTAGGAGGTATGCATGGGGACATCAAAGCATATCTTATAAATGCTGGAAATGAGCCCCTGTGAAGTGTTTGCCTTCAAGCACATTGTCTCAAAGGGTGAAGGTTCCCTTGAAAGCAGGGGCGTATCTGAACTGCGGCGGTAGGGGGGGCCAGGGCCAGAGTGAGGGGGCACATTATAGCCCCCCCCCCGCCGCCGCCGCCGCCGCCGCCGCCGCCGCCATTGCCGATCCCCCTCCCCCCAGCTGCTACCATTTCCAACCCTCCCCCTCCGTTGCTTGCCTACCTTCGCTGGCGGGGGACCCCAACCCCCGCCAGCCGAGGTCCGCGTCCTCCTGCCGCTGCCTCTGCCGGCTGCCTTTGGTCCTTTCATTTGTCCATTGAAGCTGGCGCCGACGAAAGTTTCTTTTGACTCTGACGTCGCTGCACGTTGTACGTGCAGGACGTCAGACTCAGAAACATTTTCTGAGCCTGACGTCCTGCACGTACAACGTGCAGCGACGTCAGACTCAAAAGAAACTTTCGTCGGCGCCAGCTTCAATGGACAAATGAAAGGACCAAAGGCAGCCGGCAGCGGCAGGAGGACGCGGACCTCGGCTGGCGGGGGTTGGGGTCCCCCGCCAGCGAAGGTAGGCGAGCAACGGAGGGGGAGGGTTGGCAGCGGTAGGGGGGTCCAGGGCGAAATCTGCGGGGGCCCAGGCCCCTGAGGCCCCACGCAGATACGCCCCTGCTTGAAAGAGATTCTCTAGTTCCTCTAGCCATGAAAAGATGCTTAATCTGTAGCATGGACATCTATCATGATTGTGGATATCACAGTTTCTAAAGTTTTGAAAGACCTGTCCAACCCCCTCTTCTCAGCATGCCCCACCTAAACAATCCTGCCTGTTCCCATCTCCCTTTGGGTACTGAGAGCACATGCTAGATTACATCAAATTTAGTTATTCCCAAACTTGTTTTTGAGGTATTTCATGCCTTCAATGTTGTCATAATGGTAGGCTGCTGCATTTTCCTTAACATGGCTGTCCGCCACATAGTCCACAGAATGTAGGCCAAAAATGAAAGGGACATCATAAATTGCTCCAGCTGTTTACTAGCTGATTTTAAAAGGAAAACTCTCCCTTGCTTCCTGTGACTTTTTCTCCTCATTTTCTATCTCTCTGTTCACATCTCTGTTTTCTCCACCCTCTTCCCTATGCTTCTGTCCTGCTCCCTATGACTTACTTTCTTTCTTCTGTATACCCCAATTTTTCCCTGTGACATCCTTGTTTCTCCCTCCCACCCCAGTACACTTCTGACATTCTTCTTTCCCTCCCCTGCTCCAGTTGTCCTTATCCCCTCCTTCTTTGAAAGGAAAACATGATTCTTATACTGATTGGTTGTGTCCATGTCTAGTGTTGCAGCTGCTCATTTAGTAGGTGACGCCAGAAAAAGACCTGTACGGTCCATCCAGTCTGCCCAACAAGATAAACTCATATGTGCTACTTTATATGTATACCTGACCTTGATTTGTATCTACCATTTTCAGGGCACAGACCGTAGAAGTCTGCCCAGCACTAGCCCCGCCTCCCAACCACCAGTGCTGCCACCCAATCTCTGCTAAGCTTCTAAGGATACATTTCTTCTGAACAGGATTCCTTTATGTTTATCCCATGCATTTTTGAATTCTGTTACCGTTTTCATCTCCACCACCTCCCTCGGGAGGGCATTCCAAGTATCCACCACTCTCTCCGTGAAAAAATACTTCCTGATATTTTTCTTGGGTTTCCCCCCTTCAACCTCGTTTCATGTCCTCTAGTTCTACTGCCTTCCTGTCTCTGGAAAAGGTTCATTTGTGGATTAATACCTTTCAAACATTTGAACGTCTGTATCATATCACCACTGTTTCTCCTTTCCTCCAGGGTATACATGTTCAGGTCAGCAAGTCTCTCCTCATACGACTTGTAACGCAAATCCCATACCATTTTTGTAGCTTTTCTTTGCACTGCTTCAATTCTTTTTACATCCCTAGCAAGATATGGCCTCCAAAACTGAACACAATACTACAGGTGGGGCCTCACCAACGACTTGTAGAGGGGCATCAACACCTCCTTTCTTCTGCTTGTCACACCTCTCTCTATACAGCCTAGCAACCTTCTGGCTATGGCCACCGCCTTGTCACACTGTTTTGTCGCATTCAGATCCTCAGATACTATCACCCCAAGATCCCTCTCCCTGCCTGTACATATCAGACTCTCACTGCCTAACACAAACGTCTCCCATGGATTTCTACTCCCTAAGAGCATCAATTTGCATTTCTTCACATTGAATTTTAATTGCCAAACATTAGACCATTCTTCTAGCTTCTGCAGATCCTTTTTCATGTTTTCCACTCCCTCCAGAGTGTCCACTCTGTTACAAATCTTGGTATGGAAATGGGACTTGATATACCACCTTTCTGTGGTATTTTGCAACTACATTCAAAGCGGTTTACATATATACAGGTACTTATTTTGTACTTGGGGCAATGGTGGTGGGGCAATGGTGGGTTAAGTGACTTGCCCACAGTCACAAGGAGCTGCAGTGGGAATTGAACCCAGCTCCCCAGGATCAAAGTCCGCTGCACTAACCACTAGGCTACTCCGTAAAAAGGCAAACTTTACCTTCTAACCCTTCAGCAATGTCACTCACAAATATATTGAATAGAATCGGCCCCAGCACCAATCCCTGAGGCACTCCACTACTCACCTTTCCCTCATCCCAGTGAATTCCATTAACCACCACCCTCTGGCATCTGTCCATCAACCAGTTCCTAATCCAGTTCACCACATTGGGTCCTATCTCTCATACTGACATCTAGTGGTCACTGCTGGTAGTTCGGCTGTTTGCACTGGATAGACCAAAATTGAGTACGAATATAGGTACTGTAGTTAAAAAAAGAAAAAGGAATCTGAATTTTTCCCACCAATATTTAGCCTTGGCAGTAAGCATTTTTATAAACACACTGGGTACTGTAGGTGAAATAAATCCAAACATTCGCTACCAGTGATCGTATAACGGCCAGAACAAAATATTTGGATTCGTGGTGATCTGTGTCGCTATCCAGATGGTGGTGATATTCAGTATGCTATCCAGAAAACTAGCTAGAGTTAAGAGAGCCTTTTTCATGTCCTAATTTTATTACATGGTGTTATTTTTATCTTGTTTTTGTATTTGTAAACCACTTATGGCCTGGCTGTAAATAGAACTTTTTAATAAACAACATATCCAGATAGTTATCCAGTTAGTTGGCTGAATATTGCCATTGAATGGATAAATTCCAGCTTCCACCCCAAACTGCCCTGGCTCTATTCAGTTAGTACCAAGGCAGTCTCTAATAATATTCTGTGGCACTGTCTGGATAGTTAAAAAAAAACCCACAGAAGAACAAAACTCCACACTCAGAAAAAAACAAAACAAAAAAGCAGTGTAGGTGATCAGAAAGATCAGGTATTCAAATGTTCTTTACTGCACAAATATTCAATAAAAGATTTCTTCCAAGCAACACAGCGACTCAACATGGGCCATGTTTCAGCTAAAAAGCCTGCTTCATGAGTCTCAACATATGTACATATGCAATGTAGTACCGATGTAAACACAGATGTCTTTAATACACAGGAACAAATCTTCCAATAGTACTTTCCACTTACAACAAGATTCGCGGTGAGCTAGTGCGTGCGTTTTAATCACAATACTACAGCAACCGTTAGTGCTTGCAGCCAAAATTTCAGTGTCTAGATAGTGACACTGAATATCAGTGAACAGGCCACAGCTACAGGAAATATACAGATAACTGAGAGAGTTAACAATTAACTTGATATTATATATTTAATCATGGTCTTTCTAGACTATAGAAGTCTGCCCGGCTCTGTCCTTATATTCCAACTACTGGAGTTGCCATCAAAGCCTATCCGAATCCGTCTTTTCATTCGCGGGACACAGACTGTAAAAGAGACTGTGTACAGTTAGAGCCAAGCACCAATAGAGAATGTTTTACTATATTACGGCTTGTCATATTTTTTCCAGAGCTCTACTTTTATCTGCTCATGAGTAGTGAAGACTGCAAATAGTCCAAGTGTGTAATCAGAGCTACCAAATGCTCAATAATTAGCATCCCGGCCTTTATCTACTGAAACAATGAGGTAAACTGCCAAATTCAGAATGAATGCAAAAGAAGAGATTTTGGCGGAGCTTAATGGTTACAGCAGTGGGCTGAGAACACACAGAAGGCAAGATTCAAGTCTTGCTTCTCCCACTAACTCTCTTGTGATCTTGGGCAAGTCACTTTACCTTCTACTGCCTCTGCTGCAACTTAGATGTTAATCAACTTGGACTTCTGTATCTGTTTGTAACTTGTCTTGATCTTGGATTTGGAAAGGTAGGTAATTAAATCTCCAATCCATGACTTGTCAGCAGCACTGGTGATCTAGCCTTGGTTTGTCAATGTTGCTGTGAAATGTGCTATAATGGCCATATGCTTAAATTAGTCAACCTAAATAGAGTTTTCATTATAATTTAGAATGTGTGGAAGCTGTTATTGCAATCTGAGCCTCGTAATTCCTGCATGCTTGAAATTGTGATTTGGGAATTGTACTTTTGTGCATTAATGCAGAAATTGCAGCCAAGATCTCAGCTTACACAACCTTGAGCTTCTACTGAAAAGGCATGAGCTAAATTAAAAAATAATTAATTAATAAAACACAAAGGTAGGGTTACCATATGGCTCAAGAAAAAGGAGGACACATTGATCCAGTCCAGGATTTGCTTCCATTGAAAGCAATGGAAGTAAAACCCAGACTGGCTCAATCTGTCCTCCTTTTTCTGGAGCCATATGGTAACCCTAGGTCCACCATTCAGCCCATGGTAGTAAACAGCTGGTAAGCCATTTTCAGCTGTGGGCTGAACTAATCCCAGATAGTCAACACTGGGGCATGCACAGCTCCTGGCATTAAACATCCGGGTATTGACCAATTCTCTCAGCTCCAACCCCCGTCGTCTCTTTGCCACCCTTAACTCCCTCCTTAAAGTGCCCTCCGCTCCCACCACCCCCCCCCCCCACACTCTCTCCTCAATCACTGGCCGATTACTTCCGCGACAAGGTGCAAAAGATCAACCTTGAGTTCACTACCAAGCCATCTCCTCCTCTTCACCCTTCAACCCTCTACCTCAACCAATCAACCCAGGCCTCCTTCTCCACCTTTCCTGACATCACCGAGGAGGAAACCGCTCGCCTTCTTTCCTCCTCGAAATGCACCACCTGCTCTTCTGATCCCATCCCCACCAACTTACTTAACACAATCTCTCATACTGTCACCCCCGCCATCTGTCATATCCTCAACCTCTCTCTCTCCACTGCAACTGTCCCTGACACCTTCAAGCACGCCATAGTCACACCTCTCCTCAAAAAACCATCATTTGACCCTACCTGTCCCTCCAACTACCGCCCCATCTCCCTCCTACCCTTCCTCTCTAAAATACTTGAGTGCGCCATTCACAGCCGCTGCCTTGAGTTTCTCTCCTCTCGTGCCATCCTCGATCCACTTCAATCCGGTTTTCGCCCTCTACACTCGACAAAAACAGCACTCTCTAAAGTCTGTCATGACCTGTTCCTTGCCAAATCCAGAGGCCACTACTCCATCCTCATCCTCCTCGATCTATCCGCCGCTTTTGACACTGTCAATCATGATTTACTTCTTGCCACACTGTCCTCATTTGGGTTCCAGGGCTCTGTCCTCTCCTGGTTCTCCTCCTATCTCTCCCACCGCACCTTCAGAGTTCACTCTCATGGATCCTCCTCCACCCCCATCCCGTTATCTGTTGGTGTTCCCCAGGGATCTGTCCTTGGACCCCTTCTCTTCTCAATCTACACCTCTTCCCTGGGCTCCCTGATCTCATCTCATGGCTTCCAGTATCATCTCTATGTTGATGACACCCAGCTGTATCTCTCCACACCAGACATCACCGTGGAGACCCAGGCAAAGGTATCAGCCTGCTTATCCGACATTGCTGCCTGGATGTCCAACCGCCACCTGAAACTGAACATGTCCAAGACCGAGCTCATCGTCTTCCCACCAAAACCCACTTCTCCTCTTCCTCCACTTTCTATCTCAGTTGATAACACCCTCATCCTCCCCGTCTCATCTGCCCGCAACCTCGGAGTCATCTTTGACTCCTCCCTCTCCTTCTCTGCGCATATCCAGCAGATAGCCAAGACCTGTCGCTTCTTCCTCTTTAACATCAGCAAAATTCGCCCTTTACTCTCTGAACACACCACCCGAACTCTCGTCCACGCTCTCATTACCTCTCGCCTTGACTACTGCAACTTACTCCTCACCGGCCTCCCACTTAGCCACCTATCCCCTCTTCAATCTGTTCAGAACTCTGCTGCCCATCTTATATTCCGCCAGAACCGATAATCTCATATCACCCCTCTCCTCAGGTCACTTCACTGGCTTCCAATCAGATACCGCATTCAGTTTAAGCTTCTCCTTCTTACCTACAAATGCACTCAGTCTGCTGCCCCTCACTACCTCTCTACCCTCATCTCCCCTTACACTCCCGCCTGAAACCTCCGTTCACAGGACAAATCCCTCCTCTCATTACCCTTCTCCACCACCACCAACTCCAGGCTCCGCTCATTCTGCCTCGCCTCACCCTATGCTTGGAACAACCTTCCCGAGTCCTTACGCCAAGCCCCCTCCCTACCCATCTTCAAGTCTTTGTTTAAAGCCCACCACTTCAATGCTGCGTTCGGCACCTAACTCTTACCTTTCAGGAATTCCAGACTGCCCCAATTTGTCTGCCCCTATCGGTCTGACTGTTCACGTGTCCTTTAGATTGTAAGCTCTTTGAGCAGGGATTGTCCTTCTATGTTAAATTGCACAGCGCTGCGTAACCCTAGTAGCGCTTTAGAAATGTTAAGTAGTAGTAGTAGTAGTAGTAGTATGTCTGCCAATCCAGAAGTTAACCAGGTACCGGTTGATATTCAGATCAGTGCCCAGTTAACTCGGCACAAAAAGTTAGGAACAGCTGTTTTGCTGTCCTAACTTTATGTTGCCGCTTAGCTGGTTAGCAGAATAAAACATTTCCACTAACTGGCTAAGTTGAACCTCTACCTTAACCCTAGCTGCTCGTATCCTATTCAATTAGGTGATGGCCAGTAAGTGGACATATGCAGTGGCACCCACTGGTTAAATGCTGCTGATTGTCGGTGGCCGGCTGGCTCAGCAGAGTTTAACCGGGCAGGAGCCTCTCCTGACTGCTTAAACCCTCTTGAACGTTGGGCCCAAAACAACAACAACAACAACAAAACTGACTCTTTGTCTGTAATCTAATATAATAAAACGCACCCTCAACGTTCTGAGGACAACGTTCTGAAGCCATTTGACGTCACTCCCAGGCTGAAGGGAGAGAGGGGAATTGCTGGAAAAGGATGAATGGAGGGGGCAGGGGACAGAGGAGCATGGATGGGCATGGATTGGGAGGGCAGGGCTCAGGGAGAGAGGGGAATTGCTGGATAGGGATGAATGGAGGGGACAGATGGGCATGGATGGATATGGATTGCAGGGCAGGGCTCAGGGAGAGAGGGGAATTGCTGGATAAGGATGAATGGAGGGGGCAGGTGACAGAGGAGCATGGATGGGCATGGATTGGGAGGGCAGGGCTCAGGGAGAGGGGAATTGCTGGATAGGGATGAATGGAGGGGACAGATGGGCATGGATGGATATGGATTGCAGGGCAGGGCTCAGGGAGAGAGGGGAATTGCTGGATAGGGATGATTGGAGGGGACAGGTGACAGAGGAGCATGGATGGGCATGGATTTGGAGGGCAGGGCTCAGGGAGAGAGGGGAATTGCTGGAAAAGGATGAATGGAGGGGGCAGGGGACAAATGGGCATGGATTGGGAGGGCAGGGCTCACACTCTCTCTCTCATATACAATGTCTTTCTGACTATCACTCTCACACACTCTGTCTCACACTGTATCACATTCACTCTCTATGTGCCACACAGTCACTCACACACTCGCTTGGTCTCATACACTCACTCTCACAGAGAATCTGTGTCTCACACACACTCTCTCTCTCGCCCACACACACACACTCTCTCTCACACTGTGTCTCACATACACACTTGCACACACTCTCATTCTCACACACACACTCTCTCACAAACACACTCACACCCAGACTCACTCTCTCTCTCACACACACACACTCACACTTTCACTCTGACTCTCAAACACTCACTCTCACATACACTCTCCCAAACATACACACTCCGAGGAAAACCTTGCTAGCGCCCGTTTCATTTGTGTCAGAAACGGGCCTTTTTTACTAGTAAATGAATAAATCTGGTTACCTACATGAGAAAGGTATTCAGCATAAAGAGATCTTACTCATGCACCTCCTCTCATGTAGTAGATTTTATTACATACAGGAAATCTGATCAATGATGTTACACTGGTGAGAAAGGCCAGATATTAACGAGAAGAAGCAAACCATAGAAAGATTACACACCACAGAGCAGATCAAGGTAACACCTTCATAGAGGAACTCTTCTTGGATCAGATCACTACATCAATAGCTTTATGATAAAAATTCTCAAAGAAAATGCTAACATAGTCCAGGAAAGAAAGATTTGAAGTTAAAGTGATCAAGCTTTTTAAAACTGACAAGAAAAGACTGAACAAAGAATTGGATCTTTTAGCTCATTAACAACCACCTAATGATCACCCATCAACTTCCCTCTCTCTCTCTCTCTCTCTACCTTTCCCCTTCAGAATATCATTGGAATACTTTTTATGATTCACTTATATTTCCCGTTAATGTCACTTCACTCTATTCTGAGCTTAAAAAAAAAAGGAGTGCTAGTTTCCAAAGGCTAGTCATGACATGTACCAAGTCCAACACAAAGTATCACCTCAGAGTTTTGTTTTGTATTTTTTAATAGGTTAACCTTTATTTCTGAGCCCTAGAGCATGCAGCCAAATGTGTTGACAGTATCAGGTCCAAATATCTAGGTTCCTTGTTTAAGAAAAAGCAATAACCAACAACCCTAAGTGGATAAATAAACAGTACCAAATAACTCACCTGGAAGAAGAAGAGGGAAAAAGCCTCAGAGGTCCGTGGTCATTCAGCACCCTAATGATCCGGCCCATGGAACGCACCCTCTGTGCTCTGTAAAAGCTCTCATGGGTTGTTCACACTAGACCTTGGTCTATCATAGGCTAAAAAAACCCCTCTTTTTCAAATTTATATTATTTATTTTCTATTGTACCAGCAAATAATTAACATTTTCATTCCAAAACCCATTGCCTTTGCGTATAAAACTTATCAAGATAAGCGTGCTGCATATTTGATATGTTTTATACGCAAAGTCAATGGGTTTTTGAATAAAAATGTTAATTATTTGCTGGTAAAATAGAAAATAAATAATATAAATTTGAAAAAGAGGGGTTTTTTTTTAGCCTATGATAGACCGAGGTCTAGTGTGAACAACCTATGAGAGCTTTTACAGAGCACAGAGGGTACGTTCCACGGGCCGGACCATTAGGGTGCTGAATGACCCGGACCTCTGAGGCTTTTTCCTTCTTCTTCCACCTGAGTTGTTTAGTACTAAGTGTTTATTTATCCACTTAGGGTTGTTGGTTTTTTCAAGTAATTGTGGATTAAAGGGTCAGTGGAGTTAATAAGAAAAAGCAATAACAACACTTGAAGAATTAGCCATGATGTGCACTTAACGCTGGGCACTAGCAACTTTGGCCTTTACCCAATTCATAAATTAAGAAAATACATACTTAGCCAAAAAAAAAAAAAAAAAGGTTTAGTCTTGCCTGTGATAATGACACTCCCTATGTATAGGAGAGCTTTTTTCCACTGTTATGGGGGATGGGGGTGGGTGCATGGATCAACTTGGATTGAGATTTATTTTGTAATATATTTGTACCCCCACTCTGTATGACCTGTGGCTGACAGTGGAAGATTATAAAACTCTGTTAAATTCAGAGATTTTGGCCAGTCCTGGATTTCTGACCACTCCATCCTAGTGCATTATTGGACTTGCAGTACGAAATTCAATGGGCAGCATTGGGTACTACAAATAGGCACTGCGTTAGGATGGAAGTTCTAAACCAGGGCTGGCCAAAAATTTCCAGCCTGGAACTGGGTAATTTGGCATCTCTGTAAATTAAATTAAATTTTGCCCTTGAAAAAAAAAGTCACCATTTTGCTATACTCATCCTCCTAAAAGTTTACTTCTGCTGAAATATGTTAATGGAAGGAGCTCCACCTGGTGGCCCCCTTTAAAAACTTTCAATTGTTGGCAGGTACAACAGTTGCCAGGAATGGTTCCATTGATCAACATCCCTCATGTCCATAAATCAGAAGCCTGGAGTGACACAGGACCTTATCATTGGATAGTCTGGCAATTCTTTGAAAAAGCTGAAGACAAGCTTCTGATTTGTTGTATCTTCTCTCTTCATAAACCATTGCACAGTTTTGGGTCTTTTTCTTCTCTTTCTGGGAAAAATAGACCAACATACAAAAGCCAGATATATTGTGCATCTAAGAAAAGTGAACTATTATATGCTAAGTGTAAGCCCAGGATCTCTGGTAACTTTAATAAGGCTTCCGAAGGTGTTACTCAGGTTTTTCCGTACTCTCAATGGAACGGTCACATTGCAGCTTACTGAAAGGGACTTCAAGTAGCAAATCAGGCATTTCTTTCTCCATAGTACTTTACCAACTCAGACGCATAGGTCTAGAATCTCTATATGGTGCCTTAAAAATCACGATGAAAAAAAAATACACCTAGGCATATTCTATAAACTACGCCTAAAGTTAGGTGAGGTTTATAGAATATGCCTAGCGTCCGTCCATGCAACTAAATTTAGTCGCAGGCATTTACGCCAAGTAAAACTTGATGTAAATTCCTATGCCTAAGTTAGGCGCAGAGCGGGTGTATTCTGTAACAGTGCACATAGTTTTTAGAAATGCCCACGACAGGCCCGTTCCATGCCAATGGCCACGCCCCTTTTTCTATCTACATCTTAGAATTTACGCACATCACTTTACAGAATATGCTTAGAAAGTTGTGTACGTAAATTCTAATACCAATTAGTGCCAATAATTGCTTGTTAAGTGGTAATTATTGGCGCTGATTGACTTGTTAAGATAATAAAGTTGCGCACACTAATCAGAATACGACCTGATTTGTGAGTTAGAATTTGGGGGATAATATGAGCATCTAAAAACCCTTGATAGCAAATCCAAGCTTTGCATTGGAAACAGCAGTGTGGAAGGCACTGAAAATTTATGTAATTTTAATTGAGATAGGTTTGCCAGCACTGACAAATTGAGTGATGAAAGCATCTTGTTTGCTTCTAGCCTGCCCATTCTCCTCTCCTGCAGAAGTTTTCAAAGTCGTGTCACCAAAACGTGACACTTTCCAGAATTGGTGCTGCTGCAGCCCAAAGAGTTCTATGAACAGGAGGGGAAGGTGAGGATGAGGTAGGTCGAGTTTTATTTTCCTCTCCTCCAAAGTTAATGTATTTTAGTGCATGCTAATCAGCATTCTCAACATGAAGAATAATAAATTTGATATTGGCTTTTGCAACAGACATAAGCTTGAGCTTTTGGAAGGTGGTGATTTGCATTCCATGAATCAGTGCAGATCATTCATTCGTGGTCTTTCAGAGCAAATCAGCAAGACATGATAGGGCCCTTTTACTAAGTCATGGCAAAAAGTGGCCTGCAGCAGTGCGAGCACGTCTTTTGGATGTGCTCCAGGCCAGTTTTTACCATGTCCTGGAAAAAGGGCCCTTTTTTTTTTTTAAGAGGCTGGAAAATGGACTTGTGGCAAAATAAAAACCACTGACTTAGCGGTAAGGTCTCGTGCACTACCCAGCTGGCAAGCATGAAGCGTGCACCCATTGCTATTTACTTCCGGGTAAGCACCATGCGGTAGAAACTAAAATATATTTTCTACCACGTATTTTTGTTGCATGCCAAATTCAGAACTACTGCCCAGGGAATGCAGTGGCTAGGCAGTAATGCTGATTGGGTATGTACTGGATGCGCATAGGCCCTCAACATGCCTTTGTAAAAGTTCCCCAATGTTTGCAAGTTCATGTCTGCCTAGCTGACTCATAGAACTGACCAGGTCATAGTATTTTCAAAATAATGAGTGGGCACTAACATGTACAGCAAGTGGGTAATTCTGTATAGATCACTTAAAGTTAGGTGCCAGGACAATGCACACTAAGCACGAATCCTATAACAGCAGTTGTGCGTGCAACTGCCTTTATAGAATCCCAGCATAAGTCTGTAATGACATGCCTAACTTTAGGTGCAACACAGACAAAAAAGCACAAAAGGGCCTTCAAGAATGGAACAATCAAGAGTCCGTTAATCAAAAGACCCAACACAGGCTTGTTTTGGCACTCATGCATCTGCATCAGGGGTCTAACAAACAAAAATCAAAACATCCTATATAATAATTTGCACCTCCAAAGTTCCATGTCTGGCTGCCTGGGTTCCTGACATCAGCCAGCCTCCAGTGTTCCATTCCCTCTCACTGTCCCGCCCTCGCGTCAAGACGTAATGACGTCAGAGGGTGGAACAGTGAGAGGGAAGGGAACGCTGAAGGCGAGCTGACGTCAGGAGGGATGTTACGAATGGAAAGGAAGCCAGCGCCAGCCAGCCAGAGAACATTCAGGTACAAATCGAGGGGAGGAGAAAATTGTGGGACATCGAGGGGAGGGAGGGAGGAAGGGAAGGGGAGGGCAGGGCAGAGGAGAATTGATGGACATGGATGGGATAGAATGGGAGGACAGTAGAGGAGAGAATCGCAGGACACGGATGGGAGGGCAGGGAAGAGGAGAATCGCTGGACACGGAGGGGAGGGCAGGGGAGAGAGAAACAAAAAAGCTTACATGACAGGCTTCCTAGGGCCCGTTTCATTGTTGAGGAAATGGGCATGGTTCCACTAGTAATATGAATAAAACATAAATGTACTTAAACAAAATTACAGTTATAAAGACTTAAAAAAATGATGAATGATGTACTTAGAACTGCAAAATATGTAATAATGGACACCAGCATTTAAGCTCAATGGCTGGTGTAAATGCAGTTAGGTACGTAAATGGTAGTATTCTATAACCTGCATGCATAACTGCCTGATACACCCATGACCCACCCATGCTTCTCCCAGGTTCTACCCCCCTATGCCTGCCATATGTTCGGATTTACCCGGACATGTCCTCTTTTTGAGGACATGTCCAGGCAACCGGGCGGGTTTTGCCAATCTGCCCGTTTGTCCGGATTTCTGGACAAACGGGCAGGCTGGCGGGCGGGCCATCCTATGCTAGCCTCCCGGCCCTCCCCTCCCCTTACTTACTACTCTACTGCCCTGGTGGTCTAGTGACCTCTTCGGGGCAGGAAAGAGCCCCCTCTTTGCTGCCCGGAGCGCGGCCCTGTATTCTGTTGCTGATCTCGGCGCCAATTCAAAATGGCCACCGAGAGTTGAAGCGACCTTGCGAAACTTCAACTCTCAGTGGCCATTTTGAATCGGCGCTGAGATCAGCAACAGGATGCAGGGCAGCGCTCCGGGCAGCAAAGAGGGGGCTCTTTCCTGCCCCGAAGAGGTCACTAGACCACCAGGGCAGTAGAGCAAGGTAAGGGAAGAGGGATGATGGGAAGGGGGATGACGGGGAGGGGAGTGGAAGGGGGATGACGGGGTGTGTGACAGGGGGGAGGGGAATATGTGACAGGGGCGGTGCGAGGGTGTGAAAGGAGGCAGAGCGGAGTGTGAAAAGGGCGGGGCAGATGTGGTGGGGGGCGGGGCATGTGTCCTCTTTTTTTGGGGGGGGCCAAATATGGTAACCCTATACCCCCCTCCCCTCCTTGAAGTTGTGCGCTCTGGAATTTGAGCATGCAACTTATAGAATACCAAGTAAGGAGTGTTACTGATAATTTCCTATTGATGGCAAATGAAAAAAGGGCAGGGTTTTGATTGCCAATGACAGGTCTAGCAACAACAGGCCTCCCCCAGTCATCCTCAGCCCCCACATTGATCCATGCCCCCAATCCCTTCTGAACTGCACCCCTCCTATTCCCCACAGGCCCCCCCAGGCCTACCTGAATCTCTGGTGATCTATCGAGGATCTGTTGAGGCAGGAGCACTTGCCTGTGGATGTTGCTGCATCCAATACGGCATCTGTGACTTTTCACTGTATTCAAGTGAAAGGTCAAGGCCCACTATATTGGATGAGGTTTTGTTTATGGGCAATAGTGAATAGGCATCTCTCCTGCCCCAAGAGACCCTCAATGGACCACCAGGGATTTATGTAGGCCCAGAAGGCCTAGGGAGGGGGTTGCAGGGAAAGTGAGGGCATTATCTGCTCCTGGCCGGGGAGTGGTGGGGAGGAGGCCTAGGAAATTTTCAGGAAAAGACTGCACACTTTTATCAAAAGAGTGCCCTTTTGGCAAATAATGCACACTCTCATTGGCAAACACAAGGAGCTGCAGTGGGAATCGAACCCAGTTCCCCTGGGTCTCAGGCCACTGTAATAATCATTAGGGCACTCCTCAACAGTAACTTAATGACTCTACTTTCACAAGCAGGATGAACAGTGGTTTTCAGTTGACTTCAATATTTTTATTTATGTCAAAGATGAGCATTAACAGCTGTCTTCTATGGCATGGTTTGAGAAATACAATCATTGCAGACCTACCATTAGTAATTTGTATCCCCCCCCAACACAGTTTTCCTCCAAAGGGTGGCTCCTCCTATCTCTGTCAATCACAGGCAGAATAGTTGCCCTCTATTCCAGAAGCTGTGAGAATATTCTAAGTCAAAAGGTCACATTCCTATATTTGGTAGAGTCACTAGAGGTCTCTGCTGAGCAATTTATAGAAAACTAGGAAAGTGGTACTACTATTATAACTCATAAATAATAAATGAATGAAATAGAGTGTCCTCAGAACTGTCCACACCCACTTAGTATACTAGTAAAACAGGCCCGTTTCTGACACAAAGGAAATGGGCGCTAGCAAGGTTTTCCTCAGAGTGTGTATGCTTCAGAGAGAGAGTGTGTGTGTGTGAGAGAGAAAGTGTGTGTGAGAGATGGAGTGTGTGTGTGAGTGAGAGAGAGAATGAGTGAGAGAGAGAATGAGTGAGAGACAGACAGACAGACAGACAGAGTGTGTATGTGTATTTGTGTCAGAGAGAGAGAGAGAGAGAGAGAGAGTGAGAGACAAAGTGTATGTGTGTGAGAGTGAGTGTGTGTGTGAGAGAGAGAGAGTGTATGTGAGAGACAGAGAGCGAGTGTGTGTGTTTGTGGGGGCTCCAAGTTCCATGACCCCCTCCTTCCCTCCCTCCCTCTCCTCCCCTCCAAGTTCAAGGACCCCCCTTCCATCTGAGGTGCAGACCCCCCTCCCTCCCTCCCTCCCTCCCTCTCCTCTCCCTCCCTCTCCTCTCCTTCTCTCTCCTCTCCTCCCTCCCTCTCTCCCCTCCCCCCTCCTTCTCCTCCCCTCCGAGTTCTTGGCCTCCCCTTCCCTCAGAGTTCCATGCATCCCTCCCTCTCCTCCCCAGCGTGTCCCATGCCCCCCTTTCCTCGGAGTGTGTATGTTTGAGAGAGAGTGTGTGGGTGAGAGATGGAGTGTGTGTATGTGAGAGAGAATGAGTGAGTGAGAGAGACAGACAGAGTGTGTGTGTGTGTGTGTGTGTGTCAGAGAGAGAGAGAGAGAGAGTGTGTGAGAGACAGAGTGTGTGTGAGAGTCTGTGTGTGAGAGAGAGTGTATGTGAGAGACAGAGAGTGAGTGTGTGTGTGTGTGTGTGTGTGTGTGAGAGAGAAAGTGAAGCCTTCAAGCCTTGAAGCATTCGTGCGCTCTGTAAGGCTCCATCTCCTCAAATGACGACCTGTAGTTCTGGAATGTTGCAGGAATGCTTCAAGGTTTCACTTTCTCGGCTTCAGAACGTTGGAGGTGCGTTTTATTATATAGGATTATAACCAGTGGCGGGTAGTATAGCACTTCATTCATCGGGCCACTCTTTTTTATATTGTGTAAAATGTGCTATTTCAATGCTATCAGTGTTCATCCAATGCACTTTTGTTCAGCCAGTTTATGTTGGTTTGAGAGTCCAAGTGCATTGGATGAACACTGATAGCATTGAAATAGCACATTATTCACGATAAAAAAAAAAAAAAAAAAGAGTATTGAGAGCAGTTCTGATTGCCACATCTCAGAAAAGAACAGCAGAATTAGAAAAGGTACAGAGAGGAAAAACTAAAGAGGTTAAAAGGTCTTCAGCTTAGAAAAGAGACTGCAGAGGGAAGATATGACAGAGGCCTATAAAATCACGAGTGATGTGAAACGGGTAAATGCAAATTGGTTGTTACTTTTTCAAAATATACAAAGATTAGGGGACACTCCATGAAGTTACGAAGCTGTAATTATAAAACAAATCAGAGAAAAAATATATATTTTTTTTTCACTCAATGCATACATAATTAAGCTCTGGAATTGTGCCAGATGATTATGGTAAAATCAGTTAGCATAGCTGGGTTTAAAAAAAAAGGTTTGGACAAGTTCCTAGAAGAGTCCATAATCTGTTATTAAGGTAGACTTGGGGAAATTCTTTACTTATCATAGGGTTAAGTAGTATGGACTCTGTTTAGTTGGGCTACTGCTGGACACAGGAGACTTGGGCTTGCTGGGCTTTTTGGCTAATTCTTTTTGACAGTTCTGATGTTCTTTTCAAACAAAACTGGAGTCCCTGCTCCTGCAGACTATTTGTGAAAATGTTACTTTATGTGCATCCATAGAAGCATGTGCTAAATGGCTCATCGATTGATGTTTACATTATTTTCCAGTGATTCTGTATTAATTGCAAGAGATTTTGCCACTCAGTGCTTTTTTTTTTCTCTCCTGTAAACTTCATGAAAGGAAAAACAAATCTCCCAGAATTAATCCTACCAGGAGAAATGTCAGTTTTTCACATCCTTAGCAGCAGATAGCACAATGCACAGAATGAGAACAGCTGTCATAGCTATGTTTAGCCTCAAGATATATGCTTCCGTGACCAAGAAATGTATATTTTTCTACAATGCAAACTTTATTAGGAAAGAATTTGAAGAAAATTGTAAAACCACAACCACAAGGGATTTCTTTTTTTTTTTTTTTACTTATTTGAAGTTAGAGGGAAAAAGAAAAAGATTAATTTTCTTTGTGTCTGAGACAGTCTATCTGGCAAGACTCCACAATGCAGCAGAGTCAGCAAGAAACTCTTAAAAGAATGGATAGCATCAGTCTGGGCTAGACTAATTAAGCAGACTTAAATTGCACCCAGTTGGTCTAAAAAGCTAATTGTAACTGTGGACTGATTAAGAACACATTTTTCACACTTCAGTCTCTCCTTAATGGTGTGTGGCCAGAGAAATTGGGTCAGATGTAATATTTAGGATGTCTGGAAAACACAAGTTTTTCTGTTTAATGATAAAGCAAGGCAAGAGGCTGCTTCACTTCAAAAATTATTCATGGGTCAATCCTCTGACAAAATGGCTGGTGAGGAGAGCTCGTGTGGTTTGTTCTCCTGTAGCTGTAGAGTAATTTTAAGAAAATGCAGATAAATAGGTGAGGGGTGCAAATATTCCCACCCACAACAACAACACGCAAAGGTTCTCACATTTATGAATTAGTCTAGAGACACACCATGCTTCACCTGAACCTCAAAGAAACATTTTAAGGACGCTTTTATTTTGCATTAATTTTTATTCTTTCCAACCCAATAGAATTGAATTATACAGAAGGGGTGAGAATGTCTGTTTGGGGGCAAAATAGTAGTCTGAAGATTTAATAGAATGAGATGAAACTTGGCTTGTAGGAGAAAAAAATAGTTAAAGAAAAACCACACTGAGCTTGAAAATGGGCCAAATTGGACTGGGGTGGACTGACTGTGATCTGGGCCCCTGGGGCAATAAGGGTCATAGGCCCCTAACTACCTATCAAAAATTATTAAAGTAGATAGAGATTAAGGTACAGTGGGCCCCTTACTGTTGTGGGCCCTATTGTCCCAATGGTCAGTCCGCTCATGGGTTCCAAAGATATGAGCATCCCACCCCCAAATATTGTCCTATGCATTTCTTTCTTTTATTTGCTATTAGGAAAATATACAGTCAAAGAATACACTTGAAAAGGAAATACTGAAATGGCATATACATGAAAATCATCCAAACAAATAGAAAGGAAATAAGAACAGAAACAAAAGTCCATATTGTGGGAAACAAGAACCACAACCCATAGGAAATTGGAAAATTTAAAAAAAAAAAAAGAAAGATTCAAAGGAACTAGGAGTAATAGCTAATCTCACCGCTTAATAAAATTTTAACCTGAAATAACATAGGATACCAGTGAGTTCCAAAGGAAACACCTTTCCCTTCCAAGAAAAATCCTAGCTGTGAAGACTCATGAAACATAAAATGAGTATTTTGCAAAGAAACAATACATTTACAGGGAAATCTTAGCTGAAAAGTCACTCCTAGAGACTGTTTTAATTCAAGAATTTTTTTTCCTTCTCAACTGCATCAACCTTGATACATCTGGAAAAACCTGAACCTTAGACCCTAGAAAAGTAGTATCTTTAGCACAATAATATAGTCTCAGAATTGGTTCTTTGTCCTGCAAATCCTCTTGTGATGATTTCAAAACAGCTCCCAGAACTAAATATGTCTGAGTAAGATAATAGATCTTTTGAAGAGGTGGAGATATAGTTCCCAGATAATCAAGAACATAAGTCGGGAACTTAGTTTATCTTTTATGGATGTAAAAGATGATTAAGGGAAGTTAAGAAATCTTAAATTCAGATTTGTATTTGCTCTCTCTAAATTCTCAATATTGCTCAATAGAATTAATCTATCTTGCACCATAGTATTCTAGGCGAACTTAAAGACTTCAACACTTTTCTCCATAATAGTCATTCTAGAGGTCTGCAGGTTCAATTTAATATCAATATCTTGTATTTTGGTAGTTCAGGATAAAGACATTGAAAAAAAAAAAAGATGAACAAGCCTTGTGTAGAATCTTAACAGCCGTCCACACAGTTTCCAGTGTTAACCACTGGCAGCTTCATAAGTGGTCGCAATGGGACTGAGCTCAGAGAAATGAGTTCAGAGGAAACAATTCTGGTTATTGGGTCCCTAGAATCTCCATCTTTCAAGTTTCCACTTGTGTCAGTGCCTCCCCCTTCAGCAAAACTGAGATCGCCTGAGATACCTGAGGTGATACAACTGAAGGGGCTGACCTGTGCTTCCAAGATCAATTCTGGGCCCTTCCTCCTTACATGGTGTTCCTTCAATGCTTAACCCCAGACATGTAGGGGGCTCAGGTCCTAATGGGCTCAGTTCTGCCCAAAGCAACAATCACTGTTGAGGTCATAATGGCAGTTTAGCGAGGAGAGGCAGCTGCAGAAGAGTTCCCCCAATCTTGCCCCGATGCTTCAGTATGTAAAACCAATGAAGTCAAAGGAAACACACCAACAAAAGTAAAAGTAAGTTTTTTTGACAAGTCCTGGTTTTAAACTTACATTCCAAAGCAATGTGGGATTTATAGTGCCAGATCCTGTCCATCAAAATCAGTGCCTCAAGACCCATAATGCACTAGGATGGAATGGTCAGAAATTTAGGTGTGTCCCTAAATCTCCAGTCTGGAACTAGGTAACTTGGCATCTCTGAGTGAGTCCCTCACACAAGAAACCAAAAACTGCCCATCATTTAGAGAGAAGTGACTTACCTCTTCAGAGAGTTCAGTTTTCCAGAAATAGCTATGAAACGTCAAGCATCCAGTGATTTCTTTCATATTACCTGCCAAATGAGGCCTCTAAGCCACCAGGCTTTATTAAGTAAAAGGTGCCTGGGATAGGACAGGTAGTGCAAGTAATGCTGATCACATGAAAACTGAACTAAGCCTAAGGTGTGGGTATCATGGGCTGCAGTGCAGTAGACATATTGAGTGGAGGAGTGGCCTAGTGGTTAGTTTGGTGGACTTTGGTCCTGAGGAGCTGAGTTTGATTCCCACTTCAGGCACAGGCAGCTCCTTGTGACTCTGGGCAAGTCACTTAACCCTCCATTGCCCCAGGTCCAAATAAGTACCTGTATACAATATGTAAGCCGCATTGAGCCTGCCATGAGTGGGAAAGCGCGGGGTACAAATGTAATAAAAATATATAAATCCTGGTACCTCACTGGGTCAGCCTTAGCTTAATGCTGCAATACAACTCACCCACTAAGGCAATATAGCATGGTGGTAAAAATTCTTAAGAGACTCTCTCTAGGACTGTGCACAGCAGAGATCGTCTGGATAGCTCAGAGCATCAGACTACCCCTGGCTCTTATTATTTACAGACCTCCCTTCTATATTATTTTTCTAGCACTTTCAATGTATTTAAATACAATTAAGTATGCATCCCTTCTCATTGACAAGCCCCCTCCTCACTTTCAGCTGCTTGCATTGTACATCTGTCAATGTATCATGTCCATGTAGCAGGCTGACAAAATATGCCTTCCTATACAGCTATAGAGAGAACATTCTGGGCACCAGCTCCAGAAAGGTGCCAATGTTTTATTCAAGGATAGTGGCCCAATAAAAACTGAAGCTTTAACTTTTAGAGGGAAGTGTAAAAGTCTGAGTTCTAGAAGTAGCCGTGTCTTTCTCAGCCAGAGGGGTCCCATCTGGGTATTGTCTCCCTGTTCTAGAGGCTAAGGCAGGGGTGGGCAACCACAGTTCTTGAAGGCCACAACCCAGTCAGGTTTTCAAGATCTCCACCATGAATATGCATGAAATTAGAAATCCTAAAAACCTGACTGGTTTGCAGCCCTCAACCTAGGAGCCAGCTCTGTGGATGCTGAGCACCCCCAATATTGATGAAACTCTTTTATTATGTCCAGGGAGGGATAATATGTATTGTGTTTGGTGCTCACAATCATTCTGAAATTTTGGCACCTAATGGCCTCTGAGGACCATGGTTGACTACCTCAGGGCTAAGGGTACAGAAGTACATAAATGTTGCAATACTGGGACAGACCAAAGGTCCATCAAGCCCAGCATCCCGTTTCCAACAGTGGACAATCCAGGTCACAAATACCTGGCAAGATCCCAAAGAAGTACAAAACATTTTATACTGCTTATCCCAGAAATAGTGGGTTTTCCCCAAGTCCAATTTAATAATGGTCTATGGACTTTTCCTTTAGGAAGCCGTCCAAACCTTTTTAAAACTCTATTAAGCTAACCGCCTTTACCAAATTCTCTGGCAATGAATTCCAGAGTTTAATTACACGTTGAGTGAAGAAACATTTTCTCCAATTTGTTTTAAATTTGCTACTTTGTAGCTTCATTGCATGCCCCCTAGTCCTAGTATTTTTGGAAAGTGTAAACAGACGCTTCATGTCTACCCGTTCAACTCCACTCATTATTTTATAGACCTCTATCATATCTCCCCTAAGGTTACAGGAGAAAAGCACAGGAGTGGTCAGTCTGATGCATAGCTGTCCCCAGGTGCATACTGAAAGAGGAGAGGCCTGCCCCCAAACAGACTAAATTGATCAGAGGTTTCCACTCTAATCCACAGTTGTCTGCTGAGGCAGAGAGCGACAAAGAGAAGGGTGAGACCATCAGGGAGATCTGATCCTGATCATTAGAAGAGAGAGTGAAGCTGCTGCTGCCCTACGGTCCTCGTCAGTGAAAGGATTTGCACACTGGGAGTAATAGAGGTGGTGAGTGCCGAGACCCCGAGAGACACAGGAGGTATAGTCCAACTCGAGTGCTGTTTGACCTGCTGCAGAGCACTGGGGAACATGGGACCTTAAGAGAGTGAGAGGAATGAAGCACAATCATATCTCCCCTCGTCTGTCTCTTTTCCAAGCTGAAGAGCCCTAACCTCTTTAGCCTTTCCTCATATGAGAGGAATTCCATCCCCTTTATCATTTTGGTGGCTCCACTTTACTTAAATTTTTAACAGTGATTCATGTAGGAGGAGCTTTCAGAAACCTTCAAAACTATTACATGATATTCTTTTGAATGAGAAACAAACCAGAAAACCCAATTCAGGGGCCTTAGTAGGTTTTGGTTGTTCCATTTGAAACTCTATTACTCAATTTTTACATTTTTCATGCTAACATCTCTTTCATTGTAGAAAAGTTAATCTTCCAAGTTGTCATTCTGTAGCGGGCTTTATAGCTTCCATGTTATCTGTGTCTGGTGGTATTATTAAATAAGCTTTTTCCTTTTTTTTTTTTTTCTTTGGCACTCATCCAGCTACAGCACAGAAGAAATGGAGGGTAAGGTTAGCAGCTGTCCCCAGTTCTGGGGCACTGTCCCTGATTGGTCTCCTTCTAGTATTTGATCATTCTGACTGAAAAAAAAAATGATGTGCATGTCTTATCTATCTGTGGCAGCATCAGGAATCAGTATTGGCAGCACATCTGTCAGTGTTTAAAGCTGCCACAGACAGAAGAGGGTTGCAGCAGTAGGAGATGAGGCGGTAAAGCAGCTGTATGCAGTACTGCAGGGAGGGCTATGACAGGTGTCAGACTAGGGAACCCCAGGCCAGCCCCATGAGAGATGACGCATTGGAGAACCAGGGTAGCATGAGATTAGGTGAGTAGCAGCATCAAAATCATGGAGGTGTTGGAACTAAGGGCAGGAGACTGGGGAGAAGAAATGGAACTGGAGAGTGGGTAGAACCGATGAAGAGGGAGAGGACTAATGGGATTGAGGAGGAGGATGGGGTAAATGCTTAGGTAGGCATACGCGCTTGGACAGGAGAGTGGGGGATGTTGGCATCTAAAAGTAGGAATTGCAATCAAGGAGGGTGGTAGAAAGAAGTGACAGAAGTGGGGCTGAGGTAATGGGGACAGATTATAATATTTTATGGTGAAAGTCACCTGGGGGCGGTGGTGGTGGGGATTTGGCACTGAAACGTCTGTTCTAGTAACCTTGATAGCACACAAAGACGAGCAAGCATCCAGAACAAATATTTTCCGCTGGTCACTAACAACTGGTGGAGTCACTAATGCAGGCCTCAACAAACTTTCTTTTGAATTTAGAAGCTAGCCCCCAAATTTAGGAGCTAGTGGCTGAGACTTTCCCTCCCCTATTTCCACCAAAGTTCAGGAAGGGGAGAAATGTCCTTAGTGGTTAGAGCACCAGCCAGAGGTGCTCAGTTCAAATCTCACTGCTGTTTCTTGTGCTCTTGGGCAAGCCACTTCAGCCTCCATTGCCTCAGGCACAAATTTAGATTGTGAGCCCTCTAGGGACAGGGAAACACCCAGTATACCTGAATGTAATTCACCTTCAGCTACTACTGAAAAGGTATGAGCAAAATCCAAATAAATAATAATACTACAGGCCATCGAGCAAAATACAAAACAGTAGCCCCATAATAATTTTCTCTCTCTCTCTCTCTCTTGTTTGATTCCTCATCCAGATCATCACCCAATCTTTTTTTTTCTCTCTCTCTCTTTCATTTCCCCACCAGGTTGTCACTCAATCATCTCTCTCCTCCAATTGGTCACTCCTCTTCAGCTAGTTCTCATCACCTGGAAGGACACTCATACATTCCCCCCCCCCCCCCCCCCCTTACCTCCCTGCCTCAAAAAACCAGCTAGATCCCTACCCAGCTATTGACTCTCGGCGTGCAGCTACCCCTTTCCCCTCTGGCCAGCTCTGCTCATCTGACTGCCAGAAACAGGAGCTTCCTGCTCTCTGCAAGTGTGGCTTTCTGCACATTTGAACCACATAGTGCAAGAACTGCAGTGCTGGTCTTGGAGTTGAAGTCTCACAAAACTGGCGCTGCACCTCCCACATCACGCCACTCTCTCTATGATTGGCAGTGGAATTCCTGCCTCACACAGTTCAAATTCAGAGAGCCACATGGTGCAGAGAGCAGGAAACTCCTGTTCCCAGTGGCTGTGGTGGTATATATATTGGTACCTGGTCAAAATAGCCCTGACAAAAAAGCCCAAACACAAAATAGCAACAACCCCCCCCCCCCCAAAAAAAAAAAAACCCGACAAAAGACAAAAAAAAACCCCTGCAAATCAGCCCCTGACAAAAGGGCCTGCTCACAATTTGGCCCCTGACAAATGATCCCCCTGACAAAAGGGCCAACCTCCACGTATTTTACTTGTTCTGCTCCTACTCCTGCTGCTGCAACTCTGTGTCTTTCTGAGTCCCGCTGCTTCGTTGAGCCGATGTATATCTCCCCATTGCCACCCCAGTTTCAGTGCTCACTGTCCGGAATGTCTCCCTCTTACTCCTGCCTACCCTGTGTGATATGGTATCTGTCTTGCCCTTCCCCTACCCCCAGCAATCCTCCAATGTTCCTGTGGGCCACCAGCAGCGTCAACAAGGAAAACAAGGTGCTCCGGCCGGCCCCGGAAGCATTTCCTCAGTTGTGTCCTGCCTCATCTTATACAACTTCCTATGTCCATGTAGGCAGGACACAACAGTGAGAATGCTTCCGGGGCCAGCCAAAGCAGCTTGTTGAAGCAGCTGGTGGCCCACAGGAGCATTGGAGGATTGCCAGGGGGAGGGGGAGAAGGGCGAGAGAGATACCTGACCAAGGAGAGTAGGCAGGAGGAAGAGGAACGTGCTGGACTATTTTGGGAGGAGGTGGGAAAGAAAGGTAAGAGATGCATTTCCAGACCATGGGAAGGGGAGGAAGGGAAAGAGATGCCAGAATGCAGGAAAGGCGGTAGTAGGACAGAGATTTCAGATCATGGGGGTGGGGAGTGAAAGATGCTGCACTGAAGAGGAAGTTGAAGGAAGAGAGATGCTCAGATGAGGGAGTGGGAGATAGAGGGGGAGAATAGATGCTAGACCCCCAGAGGGAGGGAAGCAGAGTTTTTACTATACTTCTTATTTTTGTGAAGGGCTATGGGCTACTTTTCAAGGGCTATTTTGTTACAAGCTATTTGGTCCAGGCTATTACGTTGGGGTACAATATATATGTGTAGGGCAAGAAAATCCTGAGCGCCTGAAGATATTTCTAGTCTCCATTCATCTCCATTATTTTTTGAGTCCTGCACTAATAGTCTGTTGAAAGAAGCTTGAGGAGCTAAGAAGTCCTGAAGCTGCGGTATCAGTGACAAGAGTTAAAGCTGATTTTGAGCCAGAGCCTGGACTGAAACAAACAGATGAGTCTGCAGAAAATTTCAACTCCCCCCCATAGCAATAATATAAACTCCACTGTACAGAACATCCATCACCCAAGCAAAATCCCAAGTATAGCTTTTCATAGTGTTATAACAATGGATATAAAGGATTCTGAACACAGGCAGTACTAATTAAAAAGTTACTAAAACCTAATTCTGGGATCAGATATTAATAGAAATGCTGAGGGTGTACATCCTGTACTGATCTGTGCCTTTCCAAACTTCAGCCTCCACTGTTGGAAATTTAATTGCAGACCAGCACACAGGAATGCAGCTGCATTTTGATTGCCAAGGGAGGGGGGGGGGGGGGAGAGAGAGAGAAGGGGAAGCTTTTTAAATTAGGCAGAGTTTATACCCTGGAATCTATAAATGAATTTCCTAAGGGAAGTCCCTGGTCAAGTTTAGCTTAAAAATATGGGGGCCAGTAGAAGTGGACTAAGTACCTGATTTATAACTGACTCTGTGGCATATTTTCAGCCTCTGATTTTACCCAAGTGACTGACTAGACTGGATGGGCCATTTCCCTTATCTGCCATCATGTTTCTATGTTTAGTTATCCAGGTAAAACTCTGTGAATATTCAAATGTCTGCAATCAGTTGCAAAGCTCAGGTGACCCTTTCTTCTACAGACTTTGTAACAGTTGTGAAAGGAAAATACGCATGTATCTTACCTCTGAAAACTGGCCACAGCAGGTATCTGTACCTGCTTTTTCTACAGGAACTTTTTCCCTTTGAAACAATACAGGTAATTGTGAAACTTGATTGGTGCCGAAAAAAGTGCTGTTCTATAGGCCACGCTTAACATTAGGCATGGTTTATAGAATAGCGCTTACACCAGAGAATCGCATCTAACTTTAGATGCGGCCATTTGCACCAACTGAAACGTGGTGCCAATGTGTGCACCTGAATTAGGTGCATATCCGCCTTATTCTATAATAACACATGTAAATGCTAGGAACGCCCCTGTTCCACCCATGACTCTCCCATTTACTCGTCCCCCCCTTTTTTTTTTTTTTTACTCACACATAAAATTTAGGCATGGATCTCATGCCTAATTTACATGCATAAATTCCAATTAAATCTAATTAGTGCCACTAATTGGTTGTTAACAAGCCAATTATCGGTGCTAATTAGCTCATTATTCAAGTTGCATGCTCAAATTGTCTGCATGCAATTAGTAGCGACTTTTATAGAATTAGGGGAATGTTGCATTCTTTACTCTCTCTACTGAATGCAGGTAAAAATATACACAGTGTGCAAAAATGGTTATCTACGTGAGTCAAAAAGCCCTTTGAACCATTAACAAAACATGAGAATAATTTTATAACAAGTTGCACCAAAAGAATGCATCTACATTTACAACATCTACATATAGGTATCCCCAGGGCTGCAGCTGAAATGTATGCACATATTTTATCAAATATGCAAGTACACGTACATGGGGCAATTCTATAAGCTGGTGCCTAGAGGTACATGCCACTTAGACACATTGAAGACGTCACTGATTGACAGGCACTTCACGTGAACTAGGCTCCGTTCTGTAAGGTAGCACCTAAGTGAGTGATAAACACAAGACTGCCCTACCCTGAGGAGGCCGCCAGAGGGTGCTCTCCTAGAGAAAATACTGGGAAATGCCATGATGTGGTCACTAGAGGGAGCTCCAGCCAAGGCCAGGAATATAGGGGCCGGAGAGGACCCATAGCAGAGGTTTCCCCTTTAAGAAAAGGCACCCAGGAGAAGGTATAGAGAGAGGTGTGACCAGCAGAAGAAAGGATGTGAGGATGCCCCTGTATAAGTCGTTGGTGAGGCCCCATCTGGAGTATTGTGTTCAGTTTTGGAGGCTGTATCTTGCTAAGGATGTAAAAAGAATCGAAGCGGTGCAAAGAAAAGCTACGAGAATGGTATGAGATTTGCGTTAAAAGACGTACGAGGAGAGACTTGCTGAACTAAACATGTATACTCTGGAGGAAAGGAGTAACAGGGGTGATATGATACAGATGTTCAAATATTTGAAAGGTATTAATCCGCAAATGAACCTTTTCCGGAGATGGGAAGGTGGTAGAACGAGAGGACATGAAATGGGATTGAAGGGGGGCAGACTCAAGAAAAATGTCAGGAAGTATTTTTTCACGGAGAGAGTAGTGGATGCTTGGAATGCCCTCCCGCGGGCTATGGTGGAAATGAAAACGGTAACGGAATTCAAACATGCGTGGGATAAGCATAAAGGAATCCTGTGCCGAAGGAATGGATCCTCAGGAGCTTAGCCGAGATTGGATAACAGAGCCGGTAGTGGGAAGCGGGGCTGGTGGTTGGGAGGCGGGGATAGTGTTGGGCCGACTTATACGGTCTGTGCCAGAGCCGATGGTGGGAGGTGGGGATAGTGCTGGGCAGACTTGTACGGTCTGTGCCCTGAAAAAGACAGGTACAAATCAAGGTAAGGTATACACAAAAAAGTGGCACATTTCTTGGGCAGATTGGATGGACCGTGCAGGTCTTTTTCTGCCGTCATCTACTATGTTACTATGTTACTATGTAATGGGCCCTTCTGGAACCAGGAGGAGGGGCCCAGAAGGGGTGTGGTGGCTATTAGCAGCCCTATATAAAGAGCACCTCCAGTGAGGAGGAGATGATAGTGGTGGTGGTCCCCTGGAAGCAGTGAGAGAGAATGGTTTTGTTTTGAAAGTGGCTAAAACTGATGTAATGATTGTAGGTACAGAGGAAAGAAGAATGGCCCAGGAAGGTTTGCTTAGGGAATATGTATGTTGCGGTGAAGAAAGAATTGAGTCTGCTGGGTTTTACATAATGTTGGATTGTAAGCTTACAATGAAGACCCAGGTTATCAGTGTGATTCAAAAAGCCTTCAAACCTTTGCACATGATAGTCAACTTGAAACCAATGTTACCTTTGTACGACTTTTGAACTGTGCTTCAGAGTATGTTTTTAATGAAACTGGATCACTGTAACGCATTATGCATTGGTATGTCTGCATCAACTGTGAAGGCATTGCATGTAATTCAGAATGTGGCTGCTTGAGCCCTAGTAGGAACAGCAAAGTTTTCTCATGTATCTGCAGTGCTTAGGCAATTGTACTGGTTACCTGTGCTACAAAGAATATAATTTAAAGTATTGATGTTTGTATACCAGACATTGTATGGTGATGCTCTGAACCATCTGAAGCAACTTTTACCTATCAGCCAAGAGAGTATTAAGATCAGAGGCTGCCATGCGACTGTCAACAGATGAGGTAATGCATTTACATTATGCTGACAAACAAGCTTCTGCTTTTGGTCTCAGCAGGAATTTCATTACGGAATGCTCTTCCTGGACAGTTTCGCCTTTGCGATAGTTTGGTGCAGTTCAAAAAATTATTGAAGACTAGGGTTTTTGTGGTCGCGTTTATCTGAATACTTGGTTGATCTGAGGAATTTGTCATAGTGCATTCTGATATGTACTGTCTTTATGCTATGATGTGTATTCAATTATGAATGTATTATTAGAAACCACCTAGTTTTAGGTGGTCTATTAAAATTTGAATAAATAATATGAGAAACTCAATTTGCGCACACATCTTTGATCTACAATGCAAATTTTGGCACACTTTTTTCAGTGTCTTATGTAGAATCTGGGGCATAGTGTCTAACTGCAAGGGGGCATACCTGTGGGTGGAGCATGGGGGGGGGGACCATGGGCATGTCTCCCAGTTACTTACATAGTATATAGAATACTATAAATTATGCATGGTCACTTGGCACCATTAGGCATGCTGGCTTATGTCTACTGTTCCAAGAAGCAACAGATCGGTGGTAAATCCAAACAACTCTATCGCAGACTCTCAATCTAATAAAAAGCCTGACACAGGCAGTGTTTCGCCCAAAAGGGCTGCGTCAGGAACTATATTGTAATCTTCATCACCAAAATAACTAAATGGTATATTCAATAGTTTCCACCATACACAATTGGGAGCCAATTGAGTATGGTACCAGGGCAGATAAAACCCAGCACAAACTCTACTTCAAAGTGAAAGGTGCTCTCCAAGAAATGGCAGCATGTTACCACACACTGTAGTATCGCTAGAATATACCATTTAGTTATTTTGGTGATGAAGATTACAGTATAGCCTCTAACGCAGTCCTTTATTGCAGACTCTCAATCTCTGCAATAAAGAGTTGTTTGGATTTACCACCAATCTGCTTTGTCTATGTCTACTGTTGACATGGCATAAAAGAGTTCACCTAAACATGGTCATGTTCTATCTCTGATGCTGTCTTATTTGAAGATGTTAGGATCCTGGTTTAGCACCCATAGGCTGAGGTTGAATGTAGAGAAAACACAGGTATTGTTTTTGTTGAATCAGTCAAATCTTGGGCGTTGGCCTGGTACGGTAAGCTTCGCAGATACCGAAATAAGTTTTGCTTCAGAGTGTCGGTATCTTGGGGTTTTATTGGGGGGGAAGGGAAATGGGACTTGATATACCGCCTTTCTGAGGTTTTTGCCACTACATTCAAAGCAGTTTACATATATTCAGGTACTTATTTTGTACCAGGGGCAATGGAGGGTTAAGTGACTTGCCCAGAGTCACAAGGAGGTGCAGTGGGAATCGAACTCAGTTCCCCAGGATCAAAGTCCACTGCATTAACCAATAGGTAGAGTAGGATATGGACCTGGGTCCCCTTGTGCACATTCCACTGCACTGACCACTAGACAAATCCAGGGACCACCTACTAGCTTAAATGAAAATGTATTAATCCTGCTGAGATGGTCTCCTTCTGGTACTTCACCTGGTCTCAAAACTGTGCACTGCTGCTGTCCTTCCAGTCCCTCCACTCTAAGTTTATCAGGAAGGCCTTCTTCAGGTTCAGATTATTAAGGTGTTTGAACAAAATTGTTAAATAAGATGAATTTCTGGACAGTTTTGCAAGCTTTGCTATTATCGGCGCTAGATTATTGTAATTCATTGTACTTGGGCCTTTCTAAATTAATGGTTCAATCTCTTCAGCTTGTGCAAACTGCTGCTGCTAGGCTTCTGACAGAATTGTTGAAATTTGATCACATTACATTGGCTTTGAAGGAATTGTACTGGCTTCCTGTATTTTGGTGAATTAGGTTTGAGGTGTTGACCTTGATTTTTAAGGCCTTGAACAAAGATGCACCCCTGGCTTTAACTTCATCTTTAAGATTGTATCAGCTGTCTCATAGTCTGGGTTCTTTGGATAAACTTTTATGGGACATTCTTTAAGTGCATTAGGCTTAGAGCTGACCGTTCAGCAATGCTTCAGATCGCAGGTGCAGCTATTTGGAATACTTTGCCTGTGAGCTTACGTGTTCCTTCACTTTGGTGGTTATTCCAACACAGACGTCCCTGCAGAACAGAGGGGAGTAGGCTAGTGATCAGTGCAGTGCATGTTAAACAATGGCACCCAGGTACACTTCCCACCATAACTCCCCTATAATGTATTGTGAGCCCTCCAGGAATAGAATAAAACCTACTGTACCTAACTGTACACCAGTGGCGTACCAAGGGGTGGGGGGTGGGGGAGGTCCGCCCCGGGTGCACGCCGCTGGGGTGGTGCCGCGCGCCTGTCAGCTCCGCTTGTTCCGTGCTCCCTCTGCCCCGGAACAGGTTACTTCCTGTTCCGGGGCAGAGGGAGCATGGAACGAGCGAAGCCGACAGGCGTGCGGCACCCCCCCCCCCCCCAGCAGGTAAAAATGCACCCAGGGGGGTGTCCTTTCGCCAGGGGGGAGGGGCTGTCCTTTTGCTGGGGGTGGGGGGGTCGCGCTGCACCTGGGGGGGGGGCATCGGCGATCCGCCCCGGGTGTCAGCCACCCTAGGAACGCCACTGCTGTACACCACTACAATCACCTTCCAGCCTCAGGTGTCTCCTATATTTAGGTACAGTAGGCATTGAGTTGGTTTTGAAGGGCTCACAATTTCTACCACAAAATAGGTAGAGTGAGCTATGGACCTGGGTCCCCTTGTGCACATTCCACTGCACTGACCACTAGGCAAATCCAGGGACCTCCTACTAGCTTAAATGAAAATTCATTAATCCTGCTGAGATGGTCAGTGAAGCACAAGCTGGTGTGTTCTCCTGCTGGTACTTCACCTGGTCTCAAAACTGTGCACTGCTGCCGTCCTTCCAGTCCCTCCTCATTAAAAGCCCAATTATTCAAACGCTGACGCTGCAGTTTAAAAAGCTACAGATTTATGGGAAAGACTTTCTAAAAGCTAGAGAAAAAAAAAGATCCCTCACAATAATAAATAGAAGCAAACAGGTCAATATTCAGCCTGCAGTGGTCAGTGGGGTTTTTGTTTTAATCACTGGCCACCATGGGCTTCATATACTTGGATATTCAGTGCCAGGCCGATATCATCACTGAATATTCCAATGTAATGCAGCTGACAACATTTATCTGGGTACAGTGATATTCAGACTGGTACTCGGATTACTACCCAGAGAAAGTTAACACGGCCTTTGTGCTGTCCTAACTTGATCCGGATAGTTAGGGCCAGATTCTGTATGTGGTGTCTACAATGTAGGTGCGTCAGAATAACACACATAGCACTATTCTAAGATGCAGTTTATAGAATAGCGTATAGACCGAAGGAATGCATCTACATTTAGGCCAGTGGCGTACCGAGGTCGGAACGGTGGGGGCGGTCCGCCCTGGGTCCACGCTGCTGGAGGGGTACAGAGAGCAGCCATGCACCTGTCGGCTCTGCTGGTTGCCTGCTCCCTCTGCCCAGGAAAAGGTTACTTTCTGTTCTGAGGCAGAGGGAGCAGGGAGCCAGCAGAGCCGACAGCCGCGCAGCTGCTCCCAGCAGCTAAGAATGCACCCGGGGGGGGGGGGGGGTTAATGAACCAGGGGGGGTGTCATTGCACCAAGGGGGTGTCGTGCTGCACCCTGGGGGGACGGATGCTGCTGCACCCGGGGTGGGGGTGCGCAGCAGCGATCCGCCCTGGGTGGCAGCCAACCTAGGATCGTCACTGATTTAAGGCATAGCAATTTACGCCACTGAAAACCTGGAGTACATGCTTTCCCTCAAATTAATGCACATAAATTTGACTGATGCCTACATTTCTGGTATGGCCACACCCCCTTTTCAGCTGCACACATTAGAATTTAAATGCACCTCTTTTTAGAATACACCTAGTGATAATTGGTTGCTATTGGCCAATTATCATGACTAATTGGCTTGTTACTCAATTGAGTAGTGCATGTAAATTGACCACATGCACAATTTAACGTGTGCTACTTGCCGTGCCTTATCTAGAATCTGGGGGGGTTAGAGGACTGAATACCACCTGAAACTGTGTAACTCCTGGTTTTTGCTGGTCTCTGCCCTGGGTCACACTGGCACTGCTCAGAAATTGCTGAAGCATTCTCTGGGAAAGATCCGGGTATGACCCCAGTGATTCAGACTTACTCAGATCTGCTCCTACCCAGACATATCCTGCTGAATACTGGGCCCACAGATACAGTTATTTAGTTGCTGGAAGGTGCTTTGTAGCATGGCTACTTTTCTACATGGCAGAGATGCAGCTCTTCCAGCATTTTAATTTTAAGGATCAATGCCCTGACATTAAAACTGATGAGGTGCCATTTGTAAGGCAAAATGTAGGTATTCTAATTGCACTTGAGTATACTGGGAATGGGAGAAAACCTGATTCCGTTTATAGTCTTCTAATTGCTGCTACATGTTTGAGGGTTGTTTTTTTTTGTGTGATACTTAAGCACCTTTCCAAACTATGATGGTCTCTCTCTCTCTCTCTCTCTCTCTCTCTCTCTCTCTCTCTCATAACTCACTATTAGAATTCAGAGTGAAAGCACAACAACAAACCTGAAAATGTCACTTATTAGGCAACAGATAAAGACCATATGGTTTACCTAGTCTGTCCACCCACACTAATTGCTCATTTCCTCTCCCTCAGAGAACCGCTCTGCTTGTCCCATGCTTTCTTAAACTCAGATACTGTCCTGGTCTCCACCATCTCCACTGGGAGGCTGTTCCTTTTAATAAAGGAATATTTCCTTAGCTTACTCCTCTGCTCTGAGTCCATTACCTTTCACTCTCTCTTCCAATCACCCTTTGTTTCAGAGACTCCTTGCCGGTGAAAAAAAGTCTGCTTCCTGTGCATTTATAACTTGGAGGTATTTAAATTTCTCTATCATTTATCTCCTATCTTGTTATTCCTACAGGATAGATAGATATATGGCTTGATATTCAGCTCCAGGCAGTTAGATGAGATATTCAGTGGCACTATCCACCGACTGAATATCCACTCACTAGAACGTATCAGTCTAGCAGCAGCTACTAACTAGATAGGTGCCTTTGATAATCAGCACTTTAGATCTTTATGTCTGTCCCCATACACTTTATGATGAAGACTACTGACCATTTTATTAGCCACTCACTGAATTGATTCCTTCTGGTTTATATCCTTTCTGAAGGTGTACAGAATTGTACATAGTACGCTAACTGAGGTTTCACCAAGATGCTTACACAGAGGCATTATCACCTTCCTGTTCTTGCTGGCCATTCCTCTCCCTATGTACCCAAATATACTTCAGCTTATCGACCTGTCTGGCCATTTTAAGGAGTTGCCAGATTCTGCCATCTTTTCAGCAGCATAAGGCATCAGAATAACTTCAAGATTGTTCTGCTCTTTGTTCAAATCTTGTTTACATGTATGCACCTGCAAACCTACACTGGAGAGCAATAGGACATTTTTGGTAGCAATATCGTGAAAACTGCATCTATTTCACTAAAGTTTTCCTGCAAAATAAAACCTGGTTCAAAATTTTTTTGCAAAATATATAATGAAGCGTTGGTGAATGTTTGTCCTGTCTGTAAATCTGATCATTGGATTTTTTCTTAAAACACTTTAAAATATCTGTGTATCTGTTCTAGATTTAATATTTCATCATTTTTACAGATGTGTATAGAAGGAACCCACCATCCAGATGTCTGACGTACATTCTATTGACTTGGTGCCACTTTGGGTTGTAATATTTCACCTGTATTACCAGTTCTTGGGTGAAAACTAATCAGCTTCTTTCTGAGGCACAGCAACCCTCCCTTTGATTTTGCCATTTTGTTGAGGTGTAGTCAGAATCAGCCCCGTTACCATGACGATAGACAACTCCATCACGGTCTTGTTGCCATGGCAACTAAAACCGATTTATGCAAGTGTATGACATGGTGCCAGCAACAGGATTTCAAATGCCAGCATGGAATATATATAAACAAAATGGCCAGTGAAATCTAAGGGCAAGATTTGTCAAAGGAAATTTGTGTTAATTGCACAGCAGTGGCCTGATGATGCAATCAGGGAGGGACCATTTTAGTCATGTGACTAGAATAAATTCCACTTCTGCTCTCAAAATTGCTCAGGCTACTGGTCCTCATTCCTACTTAGTTTGGTTTCAAAGTGCTGGGATACTGAGGGTCTCTTCTTGAGGTTCACCGGAAACTGCACGGCTGTTATGTGGAGAGCTGGCAGGTTTTCTCAGAGACGGTGCCAGTTTAGCAGCCTGCATCGTGTATGATCCACAGCACATATCAACTATCTTATTTTAATACCTACAAGACCAAGCTTATGCATCTCAATTTTCTGCACCTTGTTTCCCTCGAAAATGCTTCTCTTCCTTCTTCCCTGTCACCCCTCTTCCCCCACTGTCCAACATCCTTTTCTGCCTCTGATTTTCATGCCCCTCAGTATTCAAAAGCATTTAACCGGCAGGCTCGGCACCTGGCTGGTTAGATGCCTCATAACTGGCTACCCGCTGATGTTCAGCGGGAGTTAGCCATCTATCTTCTGCTGAATATCACTGGACAGTGGATAGCCGGTTATACAGGGTGATATAACCAGCTATCCGCCGATTTTCAGCCCTACTTTAGTGGCTATATTTGGCCGTGCGACTACATGGGATAGGGATATTTTTGGCAGGTTTGAAGATAGCAGGCTAAGTCTGAATACTGACTTAGCTGGTTATGTAGAGAAATTTAGGCCAGGAATATGAAACTTTCAAAAACAGAAGCATGTCATGACTTTGTTCTTTGTCCAAAATATTTTGAGAATTATAGCCCTGTAGTAAATCAGGTCATCCATATAAAATGTCTCTTTATCCTCAACACTCACTCTTTCTCTGTTAATCTACCCATTCCCAGCTATAATTCTCTCTCTCTCTCTCTCTTTCAATGTCTCATTCCTGTACTCTCTCTTTTGTTTTCTCACAATCCCCGTCTCATCCCCAGCAGTCATTCTCTCTGGGCTATGCACTAGAATCACAATAATGGAGCCACATTTAGGTCTTCAAACAGCTGCATGTGACTCAGCAGAGCTCTGCTTTAGGCAAGTCAGGGAATTTTCGTCAGAAAACTATGCTAGCAAAATGCTACTGCATGCCAAAGATAATTTCAGAATGAATGCCTACAACATGGCATCAGAGGAGAAAATACTTTTTAAGTGTCACAGATTGGTAGCAGTTATTTTTTTGGGGGGGGAGGGGAAGGAGGAAAGGGAGGAGGTAATAATATAACTGTCTAAATTAGCAAAAAGTATACGCGTGTGGCTCAGATTCCCTGAGTCTCCCAGCATCTTTAACAACCAAGACTGTGACATCCTTCTTTGAAACATTCTTATTTGCTACACTGTTATTAAGGAGAGTTGAGGAGAGATTATTCACATATTCTCATGAGGAGGAAAGATTATAAAGAAGATAAAGAGACTTTGTAAATACTGTTTACTGCCTCTGCTGGTGATATTATTCCATTTATCTACCTAATCAGACTTTAAGTAAACTTATTTGTTTAAAATGCTAATTAGGAGTGTTCTGAGCGAAGAGGCTTCCTGGCATTGGTTGGTCCCACCATACAGACTTTGGGCATACTATGGGATCCCCCTTAAATATATACAAGCAGTAGTAGAACAAAGCAGTTTAAATTCCTTAGTCTTTAGTAGACTTCCTTATGAACACTCTACCTTGGTAGAGGGTCCTCGTCAAAGTCCTTGATAGTAGCTCAATGCTGTTTTAAACGTATTTTGATTATTTTCAGTTTGTAATGATGAGTGAGTTCCACTCAATAGGCCTGTAACAAGAAATGGCTATATGTTTGGTTATATCCAAGTGATACTTTGATGGAGGTAGGATGGCAAACAAATTTAAACATTGTAATCAGATTTGAATGGAATATAGATATCTGAAAGATATGGAGGATTAGCCATATAGATAGCCCTATGTATTAAAAACAGTATCTTAAAACAGATCCTGGATGACTCAGGAAGCAAACAATAGGACTTAAAAAGTATAAAACAGTACTTTTATTCATGTAACATATGAAACAGTTCCTTTGTTGCTACTGTATAAAAGATTCTTCTTTTGTTACTGTTACATAGACTGCAGAGGAACATTTTTTTCTCTGTGATTTTACCAGAGATTTGCTGGAAAGTATATCAATTTCTAATCACGGTCTTTCTAAAGACCATTTGACAATATATGTAGCTATTTAGTTCCACTTACTGAGTAAACAGTTGCAAGACTCCTGAGGCAGGCGCTCTAAGCCGAAACACGGTGCTGTGTCAAGTTTTTTTTTAATGTAATAGCATCAAAAGAAGAGTCTTTTATACAGTAGCAACAAAGGAACTGTTTCATATGTTATACAAATAAAACATTTTAAATCCCATTGTTTGCTGAGCCTTCTTCCGTTTCCTGCTTTTTGATTCTCTGATGCATTCCCCATGGGATTCTTGTATTCAGCCACCACATGGTTCAGGAAGCCAATGAAGCATCTTTAAAGATGGTATCAATGATTGAATCTACCTACACCTGATAACAATCTGTCTTCTTCATTTTATACCAGCTGTAATCTCTGAAAGGGTGAGTGATTTAACCTATAATATAAAGAATTAGAAAGACTCAAAACTAAAGCAAATGCAAGTATCTTCAAATATGTTTTTACCAAATGTAGTTGTCTAATGACTATCACGCTTATTTTTGAAAGAGAAGGACGCCCATCTTTCGACATAAATCAGGAGATGGGCATCCTTCTTGCAAGGTCGTCCAAATCGGCATAATCGAAAGCCGATTTTTGACACCCTCGACTGCTTTTTGTCGCGGGGACGACCAAAGTTCACGGGGGCGTGTCGGCAGGGTAGCAAAGGTGAGGCTGGGGCATGGCTATGGGAGGGGCAAGGGCGCATCAGAGGCATTCAAAAACGTTGCATGCAGTGTTATAGAATCATGGGTCAGCGTGCCCAACAAGATGCCTGGATTACACCCCATCTTAGCAGGTATAAGTTTGGCGACCAGAGAATCAGCACTAAGGACTAGATTCAGTAAATTGTGCCCAAAAAAATCGTCACTGAATAGTATTATATAAAGGGCACTCTGGGATGTGCGTCATTTATAGAAAAGTACATAGTGCCAAATTCTATATATGGCGCCTAAAAAAATCCATGCAGTAAAGATTTCTGGCTAAGTGTATTCTATTCGTGGTGCCTACATTTAGGCATGGTATATAGAATACACTTAGGTGTAAATCCTAGCGCCTAAAACTATGTGCGTCTATTTAAGCCAAGGAAAATGTGGCCTAAATCCCTGCATGTAAATTTTGAAATGCCCATAACCACGCCCCTTTTGAACTGCGTGCATTAGAATTTAGGTGCAGTTCATTACAGAATATGCTTAGTGAGCTGTGCATGTAAATTCTAATTATTTCCAATTAGTGCTCATTATTGCTCGTTAATGCAACACTGATTAGCTTGTTAAACCACTAAAGTTACGCGCGCTGTTATAGAATACACCTATATTTTGGCAAGGATCTCTAGGTGCGCTACATAAAATCACGGGGATAGTGCTAGAATCTTTGCCCAACTTTGGTTGCAAGCATTTTAAACCAGGTGTAAATCCCAGTCTGCAAGGTGGGTGCGGATTCCCCCAAATTCTAGAATGCTGCACACATTTTAAGAGAATGCCCCGAACCACCTATGTCCCTCCCAGCATTGTGCCCCCCTTTTTAGATCCATACAGAAAACAATCAGGTGATTTTCTATAACGGGGTGCATAAGTGTACTTCTGAACGGATCTACCATTTTGGCGCCTTGCTTCTCTTATAATGCTTTTCCAAACCCATAAATTGGTGCAGAAATAGCTCATAATGCTAAAGCAGCATATCTAGAATTGCCTAGTAAGTACTAGTCTATAAAGGTCACATGCACTTTATAGAATAGTGCTTAGAGCCAATCTTTTCTGGTGCTCATTCTGGTGCCCAGTTATAGAATCCCCCCTCTGTGTGTCACAAGTTATTTAAAAAAAAAATCAATTTTGCAGCTTAATACTGTAAAATAATCTGAAATCAGAACAGGAACATTCTTAATTCAGGGTGAGCATCTGGTAAAGGTGGATGTTGTCAAACTTGCATTGCTCTAGATTTGGATGGATTGATTTTCATACCATTTTAAATTAATCAATCAATCAATCAATCAATCAGTAACATGATTTAGAACTGTTCTCAACTCAGTGCAAGCTGGATTCAAAGTATTTCTATAGTAAACCATTTAGACATCATCTGCAAAAAATGTATCTATTCAAACTCAGACTCTGAGGGGATCTTTTACTAAGCTGCGGTACTTTTTATTTTTTATTTGCTCACAGTAAATGCCGAGACACCCATAGGAAAATATGGGCGTCTCTGCACTTACCGGCAGCTGATTTCTACCATGAGCTAAAAAAAAAACCTGCAGCGGCTTAGTAAAAGACCCCTTGAATTAAGTAGGCATACTACGATCCTGAACATTTGCTTGCCTTTTCCGAATTCCAAGTCTGTTGGTTCACCAGCCCCTTCGCTACTAATACCATCAACATCCACACTTTGATTTAATTAGCCTAAGCAACATCCTGTCTATTGCCTCTAGATTTAAAAAGGTTGGGGGTTTTTTTTTTTGGGGGGGGGGGGGGTTGGTCTTGCCTTCCTCTATATAATGGTCTAGTAGAATGGGGCAATAAAATGTGATTTTATTTTTTCTTCGTCGTTTTTCCTTATATTTTCTAATTTGGGATTGTGTTCTGGCTCCATTGTTTCTGTTACAAAAGTGTTTCTTGGATGTTAATTTCAAATGTCTATAAATAAAAAAAAATAAAAAAATAGGTGCCAAGATCATACCCTGAGGAATTTCACAGTCTTTTTGCAGTCCTAACTTTCTACGGTTTGTTATACGTTTAATCATCTGAACATCGCCGCTAACTAGGTAACCTCTAGCTCCTCCCAAGTTCCACCCACAGATTGCCCCAGTGCTGAGGTAGTCAGAGGAAACATTCAGCACCTATCCAGTTAGTAACTGCTATCTGGAGAACTGCCTTTGACTCTCGGTCCCTGCATTTATTATGCTAACTAAAATGGTACAATATCCTATAACATGCATTACAAAGCTGCTAATTTCAGTGATTTGGCTTTGTAAATCCCAGTCTGGAAGTTTCATGTTTTGTAAGTGTTTGGACAAATTAAATGACTTTTTTTTCCTCAGCACTATCATGTATATTAAATATTTATACCCAATGATGCAGAAAATGAAACCATACTAGTTTAAAAAATTGAACAGTACAGATAAATGTCACAGTGTTAAGATGTGTGCCTGCGGTCTGTGCTCCTTAAAATACAATTATAGTGATAATGGCAATTCACTCCAGCTTCAATTAGCCTGAAATAATGCTCCAGGGCACTGCTCCACATCTCTGCTACTGGAACAGTATTAAAATTCAAGGTCCCTTCTGAGCCTGCTGCCGATTTTGAAGAATTCCCTGTGATCCTGAAAGAGAACCAAGGCACCAGTAATCCGCAGAAATGTTTCCTGATCAATTGGTTGCTGGGAGTCCATCCTCTTTCCCAGTCTGATTTGGCTTATCTTATCCTTGTGCCACTGGCTTCCAATCAAGACAAGACTACTCTTCAAAACAAGTACCCTCATTTGGAATGGCACCTGATTATATGCTAGAGGCTACCTACTTCGTCACCTAACCAACTGGAGAAACATAACCCATAAAACCATCTACACAACAGGTTTTAGCTACCTGGATTCCAGGTCCTTTTCGCTCGTCTGGAACTCAATACCAAAATCCATAAGAAGCATGACTAACTACCTTCAATTCGGGAAAGAAATGAAAACATACCTTTTCAAAAAGATTCTATAGATAATACATAAGCTATCAATGTCCCACCTCTACAAATCTACATCATCAAAACTCTTCAGAAAATCACACAAACTATCATCCTACCTCTATCAACGTCCCACTTCCACAAACCGCTGTGCTTATCCCATACATTTTTTAATTCAGTCCCTGTTTTTGTCACAACCATCTCCCCTAGGAGAATATTCCAAGCTTCCGCCACTCTCTCCATGAATATGTATTTCTGATGTTCATAAGTTTACTATCCTGCAACTTCAATTCATGCCCTCTGGTCCTACTGATTCCCCATCTCTAGTACTTTCCCTATGAGGAAAGGCTAAAGCGGCTAGGGCTCTTCAGCTTGGAGAAAAGGCGGCTGAGGGGAGATATGATAGAGGTCTATAAAATAATGAGTGGAGTTGAACGGGTAGATGTGAAGCGTCTGTTCACGCTTTCCAAAAATACTAGGACTAGGGGGCATGCAATGAAGCTACAATGTAGTAAATTTAAAACGAATTGGAGAAAATATTTCTTCACTCAACGTGTAATTAAACTCTGGAATTTGTTGCCAGAGAATGTGGTAAAGGCGGTTAGCTTAGCGGAGTTTAAAAAAGGTTTGGACGGCTTCCTAAAGGAAAAGTCCATAGACTGTTATTAAATGGGCTTGGGGAAAATCCACTATTTCTGGGATAAGCAGTATAAAATGTTTTGTACATTTTTGGGATCTTGCCGGGTATTTGTGACCTGGATTGGCCACTGTTGGAAACAGGATGCTGGGCTCGATGGACCTTTGGTCTTTCCAAGTATGGCAATACTTATGTACTTATAAGCATCTGTATTATATCTCCCGTGTCCCTCGTTTCCTCAAGGGTATATATATTCTCATACATCTTTTGGTGCAAACCTCATACCATTTTTGTTGCCTACCTCTGAACCACTTCAAGTCTTTTATGTCCTTATGGCTATTTTGGGGGTGTTCTGGGGGCAGAGTCAGCATTTGGCTGGTTAAGGGTCAATATTTCAACCCTTAACCAGCCAAGGTAACTGCATAAATAGGACCAAATAAAAATCTGTACTAATTTTATGCTGCTCACCATAGCCAGTTCAGTGCTGAATATCACACTTAACTGGCAATGTTTTCATCAGCTCCATATTCCAGGAAATTCAATACCAGCGACAGTCAGCATAATGCTGATCACTGCTGGCTAAATATCAGGCCTCTGGTTTTTTCAGCTTTCCTTGGATTTTGTGAAATCATTGCATCTTCTGAGTTGGGGGGCAGGTAATCTGGGCTGTAAAAGACTGTCTTTCTTTTCAGGTAAAAATTCTACAGAAAGATAGGGTGTGGACATATGGAGGGGGCATAATCGAAAGGGGCGCCCAAGTTTTCCTGAGGACGTCCTCGCAGGACGTCCCGGTGAAGGGGCGGGGAAACCCATACTATCGAAACAAGATGGGCGTCCATCTTTCGTTTCGATAATACGGTCATCCTCGATTTTCGGCGATAATGGAAACCGAGGGCGCCTATCTCAGAAATGACCAAACCCAAGCCATTTGGTCGTGGGAGGAGCCAGCATTCGTAGTGTACTGGTCCCCCTAACATGCCAGGACACCAACTGGGCCCCCTAGGGGGCACTGTAATGGACTTCAAGAAATTGCTCCCAGGTGCATAGCTCTATTACCTTGTGTGCTGAGCCCCCCAACCCTCCCAAAACCCACTCCCCACAACTGTACACCACTACCATAGCCCTAAGGGGTGAAGGGGGGCACCTACATGTAGGTACAGTGGGTTTCTGGTGGGTTTTGAAGGGCTCGCATTTACCACCACAAGTGTAACAGGTAGGGGAGGATGGGCCTGGGTCCGCCTGCCTAAAGAGCACTGCACCCACTAAAACTGCTCCAGGGACCTGCATACTGCTGTCATGGAACTGGGTATGACATTTGAGGCTGGCATAGAGGCTGGGGGAGTAAGGGGAGGTCATCCCCGATTCCCTCCAGTGGTCATCTGGTCAGTTCGGGCACCTTTTTGAGGCTTAGTCACAACAAAAAATGGACCAAGTAAAGTTGGCCAAGTGCTCGTCAAGGACGCCCTTCTTTTTTCCATTATTGGTCGAGGAGGCCCATGTGTTAGGCATGCCCCAGTCCCGCCTTCGCTATGCTGCCGACACGCCCCGTGAACTTTGGTCATCCCCACGACAGAAAGCAGTTGAGGACACCCAAAATCGGTTTTTGATTATGCCGATTTGGGCAACCCTGGGAGAAGGACGCCCATCTCCCGATTTGTGTCAAAATATGGGCACCCTTCTCTTTCGAAAATAAGCCTGATGGTCAACATGAAGCTTTTCATTCCTCACTCCCTTCAGAGTACTTTTGAGTATAGATGGCAAATAACTATATGCAGAAACTCATATGCTGCCTGATTTTATGTATATTGTGATTTAAAAGTATGATAATAAAGAGTTAAAAGAAAGAATTTTTTTTTCTCAGAAGGGTGATGAATATTTGTGTGTTCTCCTTTCCTCTATTGCAATCCTCTCCCTTGGCAGTCAGTACCTAGATTGATCTGAAGAGGGTGCTACAGCAATGTAAACCCTTTTCTCTATTGTAGCCCTCTCCCTTGGCAGTCAGTACCTAGAGTGATCTGAAGAGGTGCTACACCAATGTAAATAATCCTTTTCTCTATTGTGGCCCTTTCTTGGCAGCCAGTACTTGGATTAATCTGAAATCTGGTGTAAATCCTAGCGCATAAATTAGGTGCAGAGACCCTAAATTCCATAATACTATGGTCATCTGCAGTGAACGCCCCTGACTTGCCCATGTCCCTCCCATGGCCACTCCCTATTTGTAGTTGCACGCTACAGGATTTACGCAGGCATCTTTAGAGAACAGCACATAAAAAGATGTGTGAGTAAATCCAAATTTGTGCCAATTAACACCAAAAATTGATAGGGGGCCCAATTAGTGTTAATTGGCTCATTAACCAATTAAATTGTACACACAAATTGGGAATGTGCCCAAATTGGCACACGTAATTATGAATGCCATATATAGAATCTCACCCTATATGCAAAAAGGTGAACTGTAGGCATAAAAACATCAGATAATGATAGGTAAGCGCCAAAATGGGAGAGACGGCTTGGAGCTTGGAGAAGAGATGGCTGAGGGGAGACATGATAGAGGTATATAAAATAATGAGTGGAGTGGAACAGGTGGATGTGAAGCGTCTGTTCACGCTTTCCAAAAATACTAGGACTAGGGGGCATGCGATGAAATTACAGTGTAGTAAATTTAAAACAAATCAGAAAAAATGTTTCTTCACCCAATGCGTAATTAAACTCTGGAATTCGTTGCCGGAGAACGTGGTGAAGGCAGTTAGCTTGGCAGAGTTTAAAAAGGGGTTAGATGGTTTCGTAAAGGACTAGTCCATAAACCGCTACTAAATGGACTTGGGAAAAATCCACAATCCCAGGAATAACATGTATAGAATGTTTGTACGTTTGGGAAGCTTGCCAGGTGCCCTTGGCCTGGATTGGCCGCTGTCGTGGACAGGATGCTGGGCTCGATGAACCCTTGGTCTTTTCCCAGTGTGGCATTACTTATGTAAGCTTCTGTGGTCTGGGTTCGGTAAATGGCTAAAAACAGATCAGGATCGAGGCTGGAGAGGGCTTCAACGGCAACTCCAGCAGTTGGGAAATAGGACTGGTGCCAGGCAGACTTCTATGATCTGTGGCACAAAATTAGCAGGGAGAGAGAGAGATTAAGCACACCAGTGTTTCATCATGAAGAAGTGGAACCTGGGCAGAGTGACAGATTCAGCTCTGGACACCTTGTTGGGCAGACTGGATAAAACGTGCAGATCTTTATCTGCTGACATTTACTATGTTGTTGTGGTTATTTTAAAGACACTCTATTCTTGTTTTGGACATCTGAAATCTGACATTTAGACTTCCATGTTGCATGGACTTCTAAATCACAATTTTCTTTAAAGGCAGGCTATGGACTTCTAACACTGCAATAAGTACAGATGACAAGGGGGTGTGGTCTGGATGTGTTTTTGGATGGGATAGGGAGGGCCCAAAATATGGACATCCAAGTCCCATCACAGAAGGGGAAGGGACATTCATGTCTACAAAGATGGACACTGTGATTTAGACCTGGTACTTGGCAGGTCCAGGTTACAGAAAGATTGAGCAGCTATCCACTGGAGGGATTAAGGCAAAACACCTCTTAATCCTCCAGTGATTGCTGTCCCCCTCCCTGAATGTGAAACTAGCAAGAGATAAAAGGCTCTGACAGCTTCAGGTATTATAGACATTCTTAAAGTCACATACAGCTCTCAGGAGAAGCCTAATGTTTAGTGCAGTGGACTGAGAACCAAGGGACCCAGGATTTCAAGTCCCATAAGCATTTTTTTTAAATTGTGAGCCCTCCAGGGACAGAAAAATACCTACCGTACCTGAATAAGATACCTGCAAGCCTGAAGGCTATTGAAGTGGTGTATACTCACAGTAGGTATTTTTCTGCATGACTCTGGGCTCCTCCCCAGTACCCCCATGGCTGCAATGCCCTAAGTCCCTCCCCTCCTTCCTTGAATGAATTCCCCCCCCCCAAAAAAAATGTCTAGGTAGGTTCCCCCCAGGCCTACCAGTCTCCCTGGTAGTCCACCAGGGGTCTTTGGGGGCAGGAGCACAGCCCTCTTGCTCCTGCCCCCTTGTGGCTCTATTAGACCATTTAGCTAAGTGGGTACCAGCACTGAATATTGCTAGTACTTGCATAATCCTGAGCCCCTCCCCAGTATCCCCCCCCCCCCCCACCCCCCAGCATCGCACCTGACCTAACCACTTATGATTTGGATTATTCTTTCCAATGTGCATCACCTAGCATTTGTCCACATTAAATTTCATCTGCTTTTGGATGCCCAGTCTTTCAATTTCCTAAGGTCTTTCTGCAATATTTCACAGTCCGCACGTGTTTTAACAACCTTGAATAGTTTTGTGTCATCTGCAAATTTAATCACCTCACTCATTCCGATTTCCATATCATTTATAAACATGTTAAATAGCACCAGTCCCAGTACAGATCCCTGAGGCACTCCACTGTTCAACTTCCTCCAGTGAGAGAAATGACATTTTAACCCTACCCTCTGTTTTCTGTCCAATAACCAATTCCTAATCCACACCAGAACATTGCTTCCTATCCCATGACCCTTTAATTTTCTCAGGAGTCTCTCATAAGGAACTTTATCAAAAGCTTTCTGAAACTCTAGATACACTATATCAAATGGCTCACCTTTATCCACATGTTTATTTATGCCTTCAGTGAAATGAAGCAAATTGGTGAGGCAAGACTTCCCTTGGCTGAACCCATGCTGACTCTGTCCCATTAAACAATGTTTATCTGTGTTCCATAATTTTATTCTTTATAATAGTTTCCACTATTTTGCCTGGCACTGACATCAGGCCTACCAGTCTGTAATTTTCCAGATCACCTCTGGAACCCTTTTTAATAATCAGCGTCGCATTGGCCACCCTCCAATCTTCAGGTACTATGGATAATTTTAACGACAGGTTACATATTACTAACAGCAGATCAGCAATTTCATGCTTGAGTTCTTTGAGTACCCTTGGATGTATGCCATCTGGTTCAGGTGATTTACTACTGTTTAATTTGTCGATTTGGATCAGTACATCTTCCAGGCCCACTGAGATTTCTTTCAGTTCCTCTGGGTAATCTGTGGGGATATTTGGCAATACTCTCCACTTAATTGCCATTGCTCCTTAAATCACTTTGAAAATCGACCAGTGTTATAGTCTTTAAAAAGTCATGTCGTCAGACTGGTGGGTTCTCCCTTGCACAGAGATTAGAGCCCAGGAGGCTAGAGCCTACAGAAAGTTTGAGTCTGTGTTCCCACTTCTATATTTCTCAAACTTCCCTCCAGCATTTAACTCCTCCTTACTTTAGTGTTTCTACCAATTAGAAACTCCCATTTCCCTTGGACGGACAGGATTTCTGATATCACCAGAAAACATTCCTACTTGGCAACCACTTAAATCCCTTGGTTAGATTGGGATATATTGAAAAGGGGTAAGCGTGGTAGAGAGTCACCGGGGGGAGTAACCAGGAGGTCCCTGGGTAAGAGAAACCCCAGTCCATGGGAGGGGTATAAATTAAAAAGCAGAAGAGTAGTGCTCCTGATTTGTGGATTTACAGCTTGGGAGGGGTTTGAAAAGATATAAAAGAGCTGAATTAGAGTGGGAATTTGTCCTTGACTGCCTAAGATTTTGAGTTGCCTACTAGCCCCCTGCCAAGTGACCTGCAGAAGAATAAGTGGGGGCCTTAAGTGCCAACTCCAGTGTGACTGAATTTAAAGGAACTATTGCTGTCACGTTCATAACAGCTGGTGAAGGAACCAGGGCTTGGGTAGGAAGCAATCTGCCCACAGCTTGGTATTGCCTGCAAGGTGATGCACATGAAATAAAGACAGCTATAAAAGGGTCCATACCTGATAGTGCATCAGGAGGAGAAATCAGCTCTGGGGTTCTATCTGGCTGTTTATGTGTATAACCTTGGTAAGAAACTGCTCCTTGTAAATAATCCTGAAGGGTGTAGGGGAAAACCATGTCCTACAGTGACTGAACTCTGACCTTGAGTTATAGGAGCATCTCTTTCTTTGACTGTGTTCAAGATCATTGAATCAAGAGTTTGCTATTTGCTGGAGTTGCAAATAAATGTTCAAAGTCATCATTACGCCTCCTGGAGTGTTGCCATGGCTTCTGGACTGGAGAGTTGAATGGAACCCGGAATTAGACAGTGTCTACCCAGAGACCCAAATGTCTACCCATCCCAGTTCGACTGGGAAGGAGAATGGGAGGACGTATGCATGACCTGAGAGTGAGCAGAAGATATGAAACTGAAGCAGCGTGGGCAAGATGGTGGAGGCTATTATTAAGAATAAAATTGCAGAGCATATACAAAAACATGGACTGATGAGACAAAGTCAGCACGGATTTAGTGAAGGGAAGTCTTGCCTCACCAATCTAATGCATTTTTTTGAGGGGGTAAGCAAACATGTGGACAATGGGGAGCCGGTTGATATTGTATATCTGGATTTTCAGAAGGCGTTTGACAAAGTGCCGCACGAAAGACTCCTGAAGAAATTGCAGAGTCATGGAATCGGAGGTAGGGTATTATTATGGATTAAGAACTGGTTGAAAGATAGGAAGCAGAGAGTAGGATTGCGTGGCCAGTATTCTCAGTGGAGGAGGGTAGTTAGTGGGGTCCCGCAGGGGTCTGTGCTGGGTCCGTTGCTTTTTAATGTATTTATAAATGACCTAGAGATGGGAATAACTAGTGAGGTAATTAAATTCGCCGATGACACAAAATTATTCAGGGTCGTCAAGTCGCAGGAGGAATGTGAACGATTACAGGAGGACCTTGCGAGACTGGGAGAATGGGCGTGCAAGTGGTAGATGAAGTTCAATGTTGACAAGTGCAAAGTGATGCATGTGGGTAAGAGGAACCCGAATTATAGCTACGTCTTGCAAGGTTCCGCGTTAGGAGTTACGGATCAAGAAAGGGATCTGGGTGTCGTCGTCGATGATACGCTGAAACCTTCTGCTCAGTGTGCTGCTGCGGCTAGGAAAGCGAATAGAATGTTGGGTGTTATTAGGAAGGGTATGGAGTCCAGGTGTGCGGATGTTATAATGCCGTTGTATCGCTCCATGGTGCGACCGCACCTGGAGTATTGTGTTCAGTACTGGTCTCCGTATCTCAAAAAAGATATAGTAGAATTGGAAAAGGTACAGCGAAGGGCGACGAAAATGATAGTGGGGATGGGACGACTTTCCTATGAAGAGAGGCTGAGAAGGCTAGGGCTTTTCAGCTTGGAGAAGAGACGGCTGAGGGGAGATATGATAGAAGTGTATAAAATAATGAGTGGAATGGATCGGGTGGATGTGAAGCGACTGTTCACGCTATCCAAAAATACTAGGACTAGAGGGCATGAGTTGAAGCTACAGTGTGGTAAATTTAAAACGAATCGGAGAAAAGTTTTCTTCACCCAACGTGTAATTAGACTCTGGAATTCGTTGCCGGAGAACGTGGTACGGGCGGTTAGCTTGACGGAGTTTAAAAAGGGGTTAGATAGATTCCTAAAGGACAAGTCCATAGACCGCTATTAAATGGACTTGGAAAAATTCCGCATTTTTAGGTATAACTTGTCTGGAATGTTTTTACGTTTGGGGAGCGTGCCAGGTGCCCTTGACCTGGATTGGCCACTGTCGGTGACAGGATGCTGGGCTAGATGGACCTTTGGTCTTTCCCAGTATGGCACTACTTATGTACTTATTCCTCTGTGCCCTGATTCCTGAGTTAACCTGGGTGAGACTTGGGTTACACACTGATGTTATCACAGTTTTCACAATAGGATTTTTTTTCCCCTATGCACACTATGCCAAATTCCCACAGGTCCTATATGTCATCATATAGTGGAGGAGTGGCCTAGTGGTTAGGGAGGTGGACTTTGGTCCTGAGAAACTGAGTTCAATTCCCACTTCAGGCACAGGCAGCTACTTGTGACTCTGGGAAAGTCACTTAACACTCCATTGCCCCATGTAAGCCACATTGAGCCTGCCATGAGTGGGAAAGCGCAGGGTACAAATGTAACAAAAATAAAATCATGAGTATAAAGCTGTAAACTGTCAAGAAAAAAGTACAAAAACCAGGAGACACTCAATGAAATTACACAGAAATACTTTTAAAACAATTAGGAGAAAATATTTTTTCACTCAAAGCATAGTTAAGCTCTGGAACTCGTTGCCAGAGGATGTGGTAACAGTGGTTAGCATATCTGGGTGTAAAAGAGGTTTGAACACGTTCCTAGAGGAAAACTCCATACTCTGCTTTTGAAACAGACATGTAAGAAGCCACTGCTTTCCCTGGGATTGGTAGCATGGAATGTTGCTACTCTTTGGGGTTCTGGAATGTTGCTATTAATTGGGTTTCTGCCAGGTACTTGTGACCTGGATTGGCCACTGTTGGAAACAGGATACTGGGCTAGATGGACCATTGGTCTGACCCAGTATGGCTATTCTGATGTTCTTAAATGGTATGGTAAGTGGTATATAAGTATATTAAATGAAATGAAATGAAAAATGCATAAGATCTAAGGATTCCTTTTACTAAGCTGTTAAAGTGCACTACCGTAGAGCATGCTCAGGCATCCCACAGTAGTGTTTGCACTACCCACATGCTAAAAAAAAGTTTTTATTTTTTAGTGCTGGGGGAGAGTAGGCATGATCTGCGCTAATTAGCACAACACCACTGCCATGTGCTAACCAATTAGCATGTGGTTAGCACATGAGCCCTTATTGCCTATAAAATAGGTGTTGGTAATGGGATAATTAGGCCATGTCCATTATTGTAGAACAAGCAACAAAGCCCATTTCGTGAAAAATGAAACGGGCCCTAGGAAGGCTCTCGTCTAAGCGATTTCTCCTCTCTCTCCCCTGCCCTCCCCTCCATGTCCAGCGATTCTCCTCTGCCCTGCCCTGTCCTCCCATCCGTGTTCCGTGATTCTCCCCTCCCATCCCATCCATGTCCAGTGATTCTCCTCTGCCCTCCATGGCCAGTGACTCTCCCATCCCCTGCCCTCTTCTCCTTCCTGCCGCCCTGCCTTTAAGCCGTTCATGTTACCTCAGGTTACAGTGGTGGCAGGCTCGGCTCGCATCACCTCCAGCCTTCCCTTGCCTTCCCTCTCAATGTCCCGCCCTCCTCTGGCGTCATTTCGTCTTTCCGCGAGGGCGGGACACTGAAAGGGAAGGGAACCCCTGCTCATTTGCATGCTGTTACGAACCCAGCCAGCCAGCCATCCAGGGAAGCAGAGTGACCAATTAATATATAGATTAGGAAAATCAGCTATTTCCCAGCAGCGCTAAAAGTGGCCTTAGTACACAGGAAAGACCTGCACTGGGAATAGCACAGGCAAAGACTTTAAATACCTCTAAGTCATATGAACCCTTTTCCATCCTCCCCCCCCCCCCCCCCCTAGTGGTTTCGGGGAGATAACTATTTTGGAATAAACTTTCGGGAGATAAAGGAAAGGGCTATAATTAAAAGCTGGAATAAACTGCCAGCAGAAAGGAGCAAAAGCTATAATTTGGAATATGATACATCAGTGGATAATTAGGTATCTGTTGTACCCAGACCAGAGAGAACTGCAAGGGGGCAGAACATGCAAATTACTGACTTTCACTACTGGGAAGAAATCATATACCACTCTCATTTACACACATAAATAATGTCATTCAAAGCTGAAGGGTATTATCAAAAGGAACATGACACTTGCCTATTCCTATGCTAAGAAAAATTCATTTTGAACAGACATGGAAGGCTATCTTTTTATCTGCAAATCCTAATATTTGGAATCAGCTTTTTTTTTTGGTTACATTTGTACCCCGCGCTTTCCCACTCATGGCAGGCTCAATGCAGCAATGGAGGGTTAAGTGACTTGCTCAGAGTCATAAGGAGCTGCTTGTGCCTGAAGTGGGAATTGAACTCAGTTCCTCAGTTCCCCAGGAACAAAGTCCACCACCCCGACCACTAGGCCACTCCACTACAGATTAGACTAGCTACGGATACTGCAGTGTTTAAAACACCTTTAAAGGGTTGTTTGTTTATTAGGGCGTTCAGAGATTTGTGATGGGCATTTGAGAAGTGTTAAACTATGCAACTGTGATAGCAATAGCACCACACAGTAGTGTTGATATTAATGGATCTAGTAATTTTTAATGAAGACCGGGTGTGTTTAGTTTGATTTAGTGAATGTTTTAATTTCAGTATTTTCATTATTTTTATGATTTTGTATATTTACATTTATGGTTTAGGATTATGTATGTATAAATATATAATCCTGCCTAGGTTTTGGTGAAATATAAATCAATAAACTAAACTAATATCTCTATCTACTGTAAGGAAGTAGCAGTTGCAGAAATATACTCTTGAGGAAGGTAGACTCTGTAACACAACCAGAAAGGGCAGGACTTTGCCCCAGAACCTGGCTTCAGAACTACTTAAGAAAGGAAAATAGGCAGGTGAGGTTTTGATCTTTTAGCTGAGAAAGAAAGAGTTCCTCTAGGCTGGGTAAGCTAAACTGTGGTCCATGGGCTCTGTTAGCAGGAATCAAGAAAAAAAAAAGCATCATTTTCAAGGAGCTAGAGCTATTGAACCTTGGACCTAGCAGAGATTCATTCCATGGCAATAGAAGCCACTTCTATGGAGGGAACCTCTGCTAAATTTTGAACAGCAGCTGAGAGGTGCCTAGAGAAGACAGCCCAGGAGGAAGGGCTGAGTGGCAGAAGATGGATAGCCTTGGGCAGCTCAAACAAAGCTGATGGTTTATTTTATTTATTTATTTAGATTTTGCTCACACCTTTTCAGGTGTAGCTCAAGGTGAGTTACATTCAGGTATGCTGGATATTTGTCTGTCTCAGGAGGGCTCACAATCTAAGTTTGTACCTGAGGCAATGGAGGGTTAAGTGACTTGCCCAAGATCACTTATCTAGCAGCTCAGGCATCAGGAGAGGACAGGCAAGAGGAGGGGCTACAGTGGCAAAAGACAGATGGTCCTAGGCAGCATGGACAGAGCTTGTAGGGTCTTGTGGCTCTGGAGACAGCCCAGGCAGAGGACCTGCAGTGGATGCATGCGAGAAGGCAGATAGTCCCAGGCAGTTAACTTCAAAGAGGTTAATATCTCACATTAAACCTATTGTTGTATAAGTTTTAAATATCGCCAATCAGCTTTGTTCATGTCACATTCCTTAGGGGAATGTAGGGAAATCCCACCCATTAACCTTCTTCCTCAGGTGGAAGCACTAGACGCCAAGGATTCAGGAAGGAACAAAGCCTGCCCCAGGGGACTCCTGCCAGGACTGCCCTGGACCAAGGGATTCCTAGAAGAAGATGCTACACATAAATATACAGGAGTCATGATTTTCTCACTTGAGATGAAGCTCTGGAAGAAGAGGTCATAGGATGAGGGTGAAAAGGGGCAGACTCAGGGGTAATTTAAGGAAATATTTCTTTATAGAAATGGTAGTGGATGCTTGAAACAGCATCCCCAGTGCTGGTGGTAGACACAGTCACAGTATCAGAATTCAAGACACCTTGAGAAAAGACAGAGGATCTCTGAGGGCCCCTTTTACTAAGCTGAGATAAAAGTAGGCCTGCGCATGCTAAGACCCCCTTTTACCGCAGCGGGTAAAAAGCCGTCTTTAAAAAAAAAAAGAAATGGCTGTGTGCCAGTGGCGTAGCCACAGGAGGGCCTGGGTGGGCCGGGGCCCACCCACTTAGGGCTCAGGCCCACCAATAGTAGCACAAATTTAGCAGTAGCTGGTGGGGATCCCAAGCTTCACCAGCTGAAGACTTCCCCCTGATGGTAATGAAAATGCTAGTCCCCACGATACCGGCACCTGTGCATTCTCAGTTTTCAGCGCATGCCTGCTGCAGATCACCAAGGTGGAAAGAAGCATTTTCCCGTCAGCTCAGATATTTTTTTGGTGGTGGTCGTGGTGTGTGTGTCGGGGGGGGGGGGGGGGGAGAACACTTGGTGCCCAGCCACTTCTTGCCCTGGCCCACCCAAAATCTGTTGTCTGGCTATGCCCCTGCCGTGCGGTAAGTGAACCACTTGTTGTGTGGCCATTTCAGGGGGCATCACTTACTGCCACCCACTGAGGTGGTGGTAAGGGCTTCCGCACTAATGCGGCGGTAACTGGGCAGCATGTGGCACTGCCCGATTACCGCCAGGAAACACTGGTGCTAGAAAAATAAAAAAAACATTTTTGTAGTGCTGGAAATGGTGCACACTGAGGGTGGGAACTACCACTGGGCTGCAGTAGCCTGGCGGTAGTTGCGGATTAGCAAGCGGTAAGGTAAGCCCACGTTGGACTTACTGCCGCTTAGTAAAAGACCCCCTGAGGGAGAAAGAGTTATAGAAACTGGGTATTGGTTTGGATGGGCAGACTTGTCAGACCATGTGATCGTTATATACTATTTTCTATATTTCTAAATTACCTGTTTTGTGACATGTATCCCATCTTCTTAGAAACCATGGTTAAGCTTGCACCTTGAAAGAAGCATCATAAGCACAGGGCAGAATTCCATTACCCAGATGATGCCAAGAGATACAGCTCTATTATCTGAGAAATCATCTGGGAAATCATCCAATTCTACAGTCACAATTATATATTTAAAATAAATTACTACTGGAAGCTATGAACGTCAGCATTTTGTTCATTCTTGACAGAAAAATATTCTTATATATGGATACGTGATTCTTCCAGTCTAAAAGGGTAATGAAATGAATCAGTTCCGCATAATTATAAACACTATATTTAATTGCATGCAGCAGTCTAAAATTAAGGACAAAAACTGTTTCAGCTTATGTGCTACACACCTAGAGCCAGGTGGGTAAGCGATAGCATCAGATCAAGTTAGGCAACTGGCTAAAATTTCCACTCTGTGTACTCCTCTTATAACTTTTCTGAAACACTTTGGGGCTCATCTACTCTGCTGTTCTAAACCGTAACCCCCAGATTCTATATATGGTGACTAAAGTTCTGCGCCCGAATTGGCCGCGCAGCCAATTTGCACACGCAACTTAATTGTTTAAAAAGCCAAATCAGATAATTGGCTACCTAATGCAAGGTTCCACATTAGGAGTCACCAACCAGGAAAGGGATCTAGGTGTCTTCGTTGATGATATGTTGAAACCCTCTGCTCAGTGTGCGGCAGTGGCTAAGAAGCAAATAAAATGGTAGCTATTATTAGGAAAGGAATGGAAAACAAAAATGAGGATGTAATAATGCCTTGGTATCGATCCATGGTGCAACCTCACCTCGAATGTTGTATTCAATTCTGGTCACCTCATCTCAAAAAAAGATATAGTGGAATTAGAAAATGTGTAGAGAAGGGCGACAAAAATGATAAAGGGGTAGGGACAACTTCCCTACGAGGAAAGGCTAAAGCAGCTAGGGCTCTTCAACTTGTAGAAAAGACAGCTGAGAGGAGATATGATAGAGGTCTATAAAGTAATGAGTGGAGTGGAACAGGTAGACGTGAATTTCTTGTTTACCCTTTCCAAAAATACCAGGACTAGGGGACACGCAATGAAGCTACAAAGTAGTAACTTTAAAACGAATCGGAGAATATATTTCTTCACTCAATGTAACATATAGTAACATAGTAGATGACGGCAGAAAAAGACCTGCATGGTCCATCCAGTCTGCCCAACAAGATAAACTCATACGTGCATAACTCATATGTGCATACCTTACCTTGATTTGTACCTGTCTTTTTCAGGGCACAGACCGTATAAGTCTGCCCAGCAGTACTCCCCGCCTCCCAACCACCAGTCCCGCCTCCCATCACCAGCTCTGGCACAGACCATATAAGTCTGCCCTCCACTATCCTCGCCGCCCAACCACTAACCCCTCTTCCCCCCACCTGTTCTGCCACCCAATTTCGGCTAAGCTTCTGAGGATCCATTCCTTCTGCACAGGATTCCTTTATGCATATCCCATGTATGTTTGAATTCCGTTACCATTTTCATCTCCACCACCTCCCGCGGGAGGGCATTCCAAGCATCCACCACCCTCTCTGTGAAAAAATACTTCCTTACATCTTTCCTGAGTCTGCCCCCCTTCAATCTCATTTCATGTCCTCTCGTTCTACCGCCTTCCCATCTCCAGAAAAGATTTGTTTGCGGATTAATACCTTTCAAATATTTGAACATCTGTATCATATCACCCCTGTTTCTCCTTTCTTCCAGAGTATACATGTTCAGGTCAGCAAGTCTCTCTTCATACATCTTGGAACACAAATCCCGTACCATTCTCGTAGCTTTTCTTTGCACCGCTTCCATTTTTTTAACATCCTTCGCAAGGTACGGCCTCCAAAACTGAACACAATACTCCAGGTGGGGCCTCACCAACGACTTGTACAGGGGCATGTGTAATTAAACTCTGGAATTCATTGCCAGATAATGTAGTAAAAGCATGTAGCTTAGCAGGGTTTAAACAAGTTTTGGATAGCTTCCTAAAAGAAAAGTCCATTATTAAAATGGACTTGGGGAAAGTCCACTGCTTTATTTCTAGGACAAGGAGCATAAAATGTATTGTACTGCTTGGAATCTTGCCAAGTAATTGTAACCTGGATTGGCTGCTGTTGGAAACAGGATGCTGAACTTGATGGACCTTTGGTCTGTACTAGTATGGCAATATGTATGTATGTAACAGAGAACTAGCATTGGTTCTAATATCAGTTGGAAACGCATTCCAATAAGGGATCATACAATAAAGAACCTAATCCCCTTCAAAACTTTGCAATTGCTCACATTAAATGTCTCCTGCCATTTGGATGCCCAGTCTCCAAGTCTCGTAAGGTCATCTTGTAATTTTTCACAAATCTCTTGCGATTTAACAACTTTGAATAACTTTGTTTCAGGAAATTTAATTACCTCACTAGTTACTCCCATCTCTAGATCAGTTATAAATATGTTAAAAAGCAGTGGTCCCAGCACAGACCCCTGGGGAACCCCACTATCTACCCTTCTCCATTGAGAATACTGACCATTTAACCCTACTCTGTTTGTTTTCTTTCCTTTAACCAGTTTTTAATCCACAATAGAACACTACCTCCTATCCCATGACTCTTCACTTTCTTCTGGAGTCTTTCATGAGGTACTTTGTCAAATGCCTTTTGAAAACCCAGATACACAATATCGATCGGCTCACCTTTATCCACATGTTTGTTCACCCTTTCAAAGAAATGTAATAGATTGGTGAGGCAAGATTTCCCTTCACTAAATTCATGTTTGGTTTTGTCTCATTAATCCATGCTTTTAAATATGCTCTGTAATTTTGTTCTTTAGCCTCTACCATTTTGCCGGGCACCAACGTCAGACTCACCGGTCTATAATTTCCCGGATGACCTCTGGAACCTATTTAAAAATCAGCATTACATTGGCCACCCTTCAATCTTCTGGTACCGTGCTCAATTTTAAAGATAAATTACATATTACAATAGTTCTGCAAGTTCATTTTTGAATTCTATCAGTACTCTGGAAGAAAATTAAGACATCTGTTTACTTAGTTTTATTTTACTGATCGATAGTTTTCATCGAATGTGCTGTACTCTGTTGCATTTTTTATTGTATTCTGTTTATTTTTAACCTGTTAATGATCTAAACCACATCGGACCCTTTTATGGTAGGGAAGCGCTATATAAGGATGTGTTGGTATTGGTATGAGTCCGAGTTGGACATATAAGACATAAGCATCGCCATGCTGGGACAGACCAAAGGTCCATTGAGCCCAGCACCCTGTCTCCAACAGCGGCCAAAAGAACAAGCATTTCGTCCCGCCCATCCCAGAAATAGTGGATTATTCCTACGTCCGTTCAATAACATTCTATGCCCTTTTCCTCCAGGAAGCTGTCCAGCCTTTTTAAAAACTCTGCTAAGCCAACCACCTCAACCACTTTCTCTGGCAATGAATTAGTCTAACCACGCGTTGAGTGAAGAAAACCTTCCTCCGATTCGTTTTAAATTTACTACACTGCAGCTTCATCGCATGCCCCCTTGTCCTAGTATTTTTGGAAAGCGTAAGCAGACGCTCCACATCAACCCGTTCCATTCCACTCATTATCTTATAGACCTCTATCATATCTCCCCTCAGCCGCCTTTTCTCCAAGCTGAAGAGCCCCAGCCTCTTCAGCCTTTCCTCATAGGGAAATTGTCCCATCCCCTGAATCATCTTCATCGCCCTTCTCTGCACCTGCAATGAACTTCTTCTAAAATCAGATATTTTTTCATGGCCCACAAGGGAATGTCTCATGTAATAGATTTAGGGTCCCTTTTTCTACAGGGTTGGCGCACGACATCAGGCTTGCTGTGTGCCAATCCGTGGCTACCGCCAGAGCCCGGTGGTAGTTCCCACCCACAGCGCACACCATTTCTGGCACTACTAGAATTCTTTTTCAATTTTTGTAGTGCCAAAACTTAACCGGCAATAATCGGGCTGCACCGCACGCTGCAGTTACCGATGGATTAGCACGGGAGCTCCTACCCCCATCTCAATGGGTGGCGGAAAGGGCACCCCACTGAAATAGCCGTCTGGTAAGCGGTTCACTTACTGCATGGCCGTTTCTTTTCATCAAAAATGGACAGCCTTTTTACCCAATACAGTAAAAGGGGGCCTCGGTGCGCAAATGAAACACACGCTGATGCTAGCGCAGGCCCCTTTTTACTGCAGCTTAGTAAAACAGCTCCTTGGTGAACTTCTGTGAGGACACAGAACACAAGGAAACACATCTGTCCTTGTAATAATTTAATGAACATGTGATTTATTAATGACAGGCATAATTTAATTTTCTACAGATGGTTTTCCTTTGTGTATACGTTATGAATAGAAGTTCTCCCCTCTGATCACCAAAAAAAAAAAAAATGGTTTAGGTGACTGACTGAATTGTATATCACAAGGCCTACTGATCATAAGACTAAACAATGGTGAGTTTTGACTTACAGCAGGAGTGTAAAATATATCATTAAACCAGCCTCTGGGCTGTCATGTTAAGTGGTGGTTTGGCTTTCAGCCAAGGCTTGATAAATTTGGGGTCAAGCTATTTTCAAAATGCTAATGTTTTATACCAAGCTGCAATTTTAATGGCAATGGTAGATTTATATCACACTGGAAAGGGTCAAAACTGGTGCTGACCTATATCTTAGACAGATGACTAGCAGTGCTTAGAAACACTCCAGCACCCACAGATTTCTTATTTTATTATTTATTTTTATTAAAAGCTTTTGAATGTGCATCCACAAAGCAATAATAAAGAAATACATATAGTCCACATAAATGAGAACTGAGAAGACAAAAACTCCATTAAATAAATAAATAAAAACCTAGGATAAAACATCCATTTTCATCTTATCCAAATACTAGACCCTGATAATTCTAAATCCCCCCCCCCCCCTTGCCATGGGGCCCTTTTACTAAGCTGCGTTAGGCTCTAGTGGGTGCCTACCATACGGCAAAAAGCACTGCTGTGGGATGCTGAGGCATATGTTGCGTAAGTGGAGGAGTGGCCTAGTGGTTAGGGTGGTGGACTTTGGTCCTGAGGAACTGAGTTTGATTCCTGGCATAGGCAGCTCCTTGTGACTCTGGGCAAGTCACTTAACCCTCCATTGCCTGCTGCATTGAGCCTGCCATAAGTGGGAAAGCGCGGGGTACAAATGTAATTAAAAAAAAAAGTTTAAAAAGATGAAATATTGGGTCAGTATTCTTGAGTAACCAAACTTCTTCACAAAAATACACTGCTTTACTATCGGAGCCGGTTAATTGCTACAGAAAATTGGAAGGCTTTCCATTCTATAAGCCGTCCCCCCACCCCAGAAGTTTGACCCACAGAAGCATTCCAACATGTGTTCATTGTCCGCTCTTCTTTGCTTACTTTCTAAAGTTTGGATTTACATCAGAATGGTTTATGGTAACTGAGCAGGGCACACACAGGCTTATTACTTACATGCACATAAATTATGGGCTTTAATCATATGTTTTATTCTGAAACAGCAATGTTTCCACTATCTTTGCATAGTTTTATTTTCTTTATAGACGTTAACACAAAGATTTGGACATGTTTCAACAAGTGTAAAACTATAGTGAGATACAGCATAAAACTGTAATATAGACTTGCATCCTTCTCCTGTAAATCTGTGTTGGAGAGCAAACCAGAAGTCAGGCCTCTGCATTCTTTCCCCGTTTGTTTGAAATTCCACTGATTAAAATGATCAAATTTCTTGTGTGATTACTGCAGGACCTGGAACAGTGGCATAGCCACAGGTGGGCCTGGGTGGGCCAGAGCCCATCCACTTAGGGTTCAGGCCCACCCAACAGTAGCACACGTTTACTGGTAGCTGGTGGGGATCCCCAGCTCCACCAGCTGAAGACCTCCCCCTGATAGTAATGAAAACACTACTCTCCTTGACACTGTCACCTGCGCATGCTCAGTCTTCAGCGCATGCCTGCTGCAGACTGTCAAGGTGGAAAGAAGCGTTTTCTCGCCAGCTGAGATATATATTTTTTGGTGGTTGTGCGGGGGGGGGGGGGGGGGGGGGGGGAGAATACTTGGTGCCCACCCACTTCTTGCCTAGGCTCACCCAAAATCTGTTGTCTGGCTACGCCCCTGGAAAATAGTGATGAGTAAGGCTTTTTGGGACCTATTTACAAAGCTGCATTAGTTGTTAACATGGCAGTTGGTGCATGCTAACAGCATCACTGGCACAGTAATGCCAACTGCTGCTATTAACAGTTAGTACAAAATGAGGCATAAACCCCGGAATTCTATTTATTGTGCCAAGATTTCAGCACGGAAATTGAAGCATATTCCATAACAATATGCATAACTTAATTAGTTACCAAGCTAATCAGCACTGATAATTGGATGTTAACAACCAATTAGCACTAATTAGCATAAATTAGAATTTGCACACACTACTTGCTACACATATTCTGTAATGTGCTACGTGTAAATATCAGTCACATAGTTGAAAAGTGGGTATGGTTATGGGCAGCTCATGGGCATTTCTAAAATCCATGTGCATTGTTATAGAATACACCCACTCCGCGTCTAATTTAGCTTTGAGCTGTTCGTCACTATTTCAGTCACAATGACTATCACACACTACTGCTTTCTTTTTTCAGTTCTCGATTGGACTAATGTAATTTATGTAGGCACACCACAGTCATCATTGAAAAAGGTACAAATGCTACAAAATACTGCAATCAGACTATTATGTCATGCCCGTCGCTCGGATCACACAACCTCTCTATTGAAATAGCACCACGGATTACATGTCAAGCAATGTATTACTTATAAAATAGCAGTGCTAACATTTCATGCTTTCCAACTTGAGCTTCCCAATTATCTTTCCACCCTTATGATCCATTAATCTCCTGGAGTGGAGGGGTAGCCTAGTAGTTAGTGCAGTGGACTTTGATCGTGGGGAGCTGAGTTTGATTCCCACTACAGCTCCTTGTGACTCTGGACAAGTCACTTAACCCTCCATTGCCCCTGGTACAAAATAAGTACCTGAATATATGTAAACCGCTTTGAATGTAGTTGCAAAAACCTCTGCCTGGTCCTTCCTGGTCCTACTGTAGTTCACTACAAATCCAGTAGACACAGTCTGCCCAATATGTAAAAGCAAATGGCCGCTAAAATAGCACTTAGGTGTAGTCAGTGCCGAATAGCCAGCTTTCTGGCATTGAATATCGCTGGTTTGCAGCTTAAAGATAATTGGTTATATCAGGCAATGTAACTGCCTATCTGTCGATTTGACAAAACCATACCAGTGAAGTTTGGCAGCCATATTTGGCCACCACAATAGGTAAAATAACTTTGGCCTGTCTGACTTTAAGTGGCCAGCGTTGAATATCAGCTTGGCCGGTTAAAGTTGGACTGACCAGAGTTAAACCGGATATTCAATGCCTGTGGTCGGGGCCAGTGTGTTTTCCTTCCTTGCCCCTCACATGTGGGATAATCTCCATCTCTCCCTCCGCTCTGAAACTTCCTTCAAAAATTTTAAATCCTCCTTAAAAACTTGGCTCTTTAAACAGGCTTTTGAGGGACCAGACTGGACTGTGCATTTGTCAATAAAGTACAAAATGGGAGGAGAATGGATGGTGACTGCACCTTACAGCTATTTCCTAATTGTAGAATCTTGTAGTAAATTCTATATATGCTCTCAAAATTGCATGGGCAAATTCGGGTGCATGCCCAGTTTGTGTATGCCATTTAATTGAATAATGAGCCAATTAGTGCTGAAAGCTCACCTTTTCACTACTGCCTTTGGCTCCTAACCAATACTCATTTGCCCTCCTCCTCCCCTGTTCCTCTTTACTCTGTAATTCCCTTGCCCATAATGTCTTGTCTGTCTGTTTTACCTAGATTGTAAGCTCTTTGAGCAGGGACTGTCTATGTCAAATGTTCAGCGCTGCGTGCGTCTGGTAGCGCTATATAAATGCTATTAGTAGTAGTAGTATTACTGATGCTAATTGGAAACAATTTGAATTTATGCACGCATCTTACTAGACGGCATTCTATAAAGCGTCAAAGCCCATATAAAAAGTAGGCGCTTACATTTGCATCACATTTCAGTTGGTGCAAATAGCCGCACCTAAAGTTAGACACAATTCCTGAGTATAAACACTATTCTATAAACAGTGCCTAACTTTAATCACGGCTTATAGAATAGTGCTTTTTTGGTGCTGATTTTTGGGGTGCCATGTATAGAATGTAGCCCTTGGTGTCTAAGTTATAGAGCCTTTTACTTGAATTGGGTCCTGATTGGGTGTTGTAGTTTGATGGGAAGGGAGCACTGCCCAGACAGGCGGTCAGATGGTAAGGTAGCAGTTTTGCTATTGCTGGTGACAGATTTTTAACAAATCTTGTGGTTGCAGATTGCGTGTCAACTGACCAAGGGTTCCTGCATATTTAGTTACCCATGAGGTTGCAGTACATTGGAAGAAGAGTTCAACATATGTCTTGGATAACCCAGGGCAATGGTCTCGCTGTATGCTATACCCTTGACAGTGTGAACAGGAAACACTGGGTGAGCTTCTAGTGTTCTTCTGTCATCATCTACTACCCTACTGTGTTAGAACTCGCAATCCCAAGCCACACTGGTGCCTTCATAATACTGCAGTTCTATTATCTTAATTACTTCCCTCTCCATGCTTTACCCTGAGGTGAATGTTAATTGTTTCCTAACAGTAATGACAATTACAGCGTGTTACCCTGATTAATGGCAGGCTTGATTAATTGATAAAAAGGGTGCTACTGTTTTCCTTCTTCCAAAGAAAAGAGATGAAATATTTTAATCCACAGCCAAAGTGTTAATTTCACCGGTGGATGCGGTACTAATGCAAGGCAATTAATCATCTGTTTTGAGACTTCATGGTGGTAAATTACCACTCTGAGACGCAAAACTGATGTGGACTGATTTTATCTGAATTGCTCCTGCAGACTATAAGGAGTATTCCATAGTTCAGTGTAAGAATAAATTAGCAGCCCACAGTGGTTGCAGAAGGTACACGCTTAGGAACTGCTGTCAGGGTAAAGGCTGTGGTACCTCCTTGGGGTTCTGTGACAGCAGCCTCAGGAAGAAGAAGCAAGAACAGCCACACAGAAATAGATGTCTCTCACCAGAACAACTCCCAGATTCAAAGCTCCAGTCTCCTCCTGAACAAAAATATCTTCCACATGGCCCAAGTATACTGGGACTCAGAAACATATTTCATGTTTATTAATAAGGCTCCGAATGGAAATCCTCATCACTCTTCACAATAGTTATTTCTAATTTATCATTACAGGGGCATGGGACATATTATAATAAAACTATTTACTTATTTCTATTTGATATTCAGTTTATCTTTATTATCACCATAAAAAAAGATTGCCAACACACTTTTCAGTGTTTGCATATCTTTGCTTTAATTTTTGCTCCTCTCAAACATTATCCATGGATTTACACCTGCTTACTTTGTGGATCTTTTTTTTTAAGTAAAACAAGGCATGGGTAATTCTTTTTTTTCATTAAGTGAAACTGTGTGCATTGATTGATCCCTCACCCCCTCCCTATTCATGCGAATGCCTTGAGCACAATGCCATTATTACAGCACTGATTTTCATGACTCGATTATTGTTTTTAACTGTGGAATAAGCTTTCCTTACTGTCCTCTAACTGTACCACTGTTTCCAACCTGCACTGATGTAACAGGCTGGGCACATAGACCAACATGTACAGCACCTTTCCGGAGAGGTACCTTGCTCCAAAAGGAGATAGAAATCTGCTCGCAGGAACTGTAACTTGCAGGTCACACTGTCTTACGGTTGAGGTAGTGCCATACCTCACCACCTAGGTGCAGTGGCCTAGCCAGGGGGGGTGCCAGGGGAGCGGCCCCAAATGGAGTTCTGCCAGCTCCGGCGCCTATTTTTTTCTCAATGTGTTGCATTGAAAATGTGCGCCAGCGGAAGTTCGCTCTCACGCCGCAAGTCACACTGTCTTATGGTGGAGGTAGTGCCATACCTCACCACCTAGGTGCAGTGGCCTAGCCAGGGGGGGTGCCAGGGGAGCGGCCGCTCCCCCAAATGGAGTTCTGCCAGCTCTGGCGCCTATTTTTTTCTCAATGTGTTGCACTGAAAATGTGCGCCAGCAGACGTTCGCTCTCACGCTGCTCTCGCTCCCCTCGCGCTGTCAACCTGGCTCCGCTTCTGCCTAGGTGCACTTGGAACCTGCAAGGCAAAAGGTGGGTGCAGTCATGCTGCTAGAGAACATTCTGGTTTGAAAATATGGCAATGGCTTAGGAGCTTGCAAGGGAGTGGGTCTAGCTAATGCTGTGGTGGGATGGCAAGCAAGGAACGAAGGGCCCCAAATTCAAACTGGTTTAACTGGGCAGCAGAGGCTCCTGCTTGGTAAATCACACTGATTGCATCACAAGAGAAAATTCAGTGGCATTTAATTGGGCAGTGCCGCTGAATATCTCCTCTGACTGTTGTGGCACTGCCTGAGCAGTGCAGGGAAGTCTGGGATGCAGCCAGGAGTTCTACAGGCATTGGCAATATTCAGTGCTGGTGTCTAAATTAGCAGGTGGTGATTCAATACTGACCTGTTATTTTATAAATAGGGATCACAGTGAGTGGGAGGGGAGGGGGAGTTGCCACTTTGCTGTTCTCTCTTCTCATATCCACCTGCGGTTTTCTACCTACTGCCATGTGCAGCCAGTTCTCTCATATACGGTGCCCCTTTCAGGTTTAATCTCCAGAAAGTATTCAGCAGCATAGAAATAAAAGTGAAAGGAAGGTACCATCGCCCATCCCTACTCCTATCTGCTTCACATCCAGAGGAAGAACTGGCTTAATGATTAGAACAATGGAAAGCTAGAGCTCAAATGTCATTTTGACCTTGGACAAATCAGCTTATTTCCCATTCCTTCAGGTACCTGCTTAGCCTGCAAACTCTTTTCAGAAGGGACAGATCTCTCTCTCTCTCTCTCTCTCTCTCTCTCTCTCTTTCCTCAAGGTGAGTTACATTCATGTACACTGGGGATTTCCCTGTCCCTGGAGAACTCATAATCTAAGGGGTCCCTTTTCAAAGCTGCAGGTAACAAGGCCCTGCATTGGCATCAGGGGCCATGTTTCCCGCACACCAGGGCCCTTTTTACCACAGCAGGTAAAAAGACCCCAGGGACACATGGCCATGCGGTAAGAGAACTCTTACCGCATGGCCATGCAATAGGGAGCCCTTATCGACACCCAGTGAGGTGGCAGTAAGGGCTCCCGATCTAACCTGGTGGTAACCGGGCAGCACAGGATGATGCCCAATTACCGCCAAGCAAGCCATTTCCAGGGGTTTTATTTTTCCCCTGGAAATGGTGTGCGCTCGGGGCGGGACTCCTGCCAGTGGCCGCATTGGGCTGCGGTGGTCCCGAAATAGCAAGTGGTAAGCCCAACCACTCTGTAAAGGGCTACTAAGTTTGTACCTGAAGCAATGGAGAGTTAAATAAATTGCCCATGATCACAAGAATCAACAGTGGGAATTGAACCAGCCATCTCTGGATGTCAAGACCAGTACCTAACCACTAGACCAGTTCTCCACTCCTGAATGTGTATGATGATGGTACTGTGCTGTGTATTTCTTGTAGTGGAGGAGTGGCCTAGTGGTTAGAGCACCGGTCTTGCAATCCCCAGAGGTGGCCGGTTCAAATCCTGCTGCTGCTCCTCCTTGTGATCTTGGACAAGTCACTTAACCCTCCATTGCCTCAAGTATAAACTTAGATCATGAGCCCTCCTGGGACAGAGAAATATCCAGTGTACCTGAATGTAACTCACCTTGAGCTGCTACTGAAAAAGGTGTGAGCAAAATATAAATGAATAAATAAAGAGTACAATATTTAGCAGCTCTTACTTGGGTAGAAGCTGTTTCTACCCAGATAAGTGTCACTCACTGGATCCATACATAGATTATCTAGATAATGCAGCTGAAAACCTTCCTGCGCTATTCTGCTAGTGCCAATGAAGAGCCAAAGTAGGCATCACACCCAAAGAAGCCACTGCACTTGGTGATCAACGCAAAGCAGCAACTAAGCCATAGCAGAGATTTTATTGCATTCTGGCACATACATAGACCCCTGACACAGACAGACAATTTATTTTTTTATAAATTGTAAACCGTTCTGTCTTGCAGTAGCAATAAGATACGGTATATAAATTGATGTAAATAAATAAATAAATAAATAAAAACGCAGCTATGTCGGGATCATTGTGGTTCACGTTAAAGGTCCAATATTCAAAGTGATTTAAGCGGGCAAGAGCCTTTGCTGCCTGTTTAAATCACTTCCTGCTGCCCAAGTGTGGATATTCAACCAGAGAATGTCACTTAATATCCCCACAGACCACTCAACTAAAACGTGGGCAGGTCGTGGGTGGCATTAGAGGCAGCACTGGGGAGGAGCCCGAGGTTTTGTGGGTGTTGGTGAGAGGTCTTGGCAGTAATTTTGGATGGGCATCGCAAGGGGCAAGAGTAAGGGGGCTGTGCTCCTGCCCCTAACTACACTGGATGGACCGTTCAGGTCTTTATCTGCCGTCATTTACTATGTCAGTGGACCACCAAGGATACAGGGCCTACCAGGACCGTTGGCAGGGGCAGGATGTCTTCCGGGGGGGGGAGGGGGTCTGCTGCGAGCTAGGGGGAGGGAAAGAGGGGGCATTGTAGGGGGCGGGAGGGAGGTCAGAGCTATTAAAAAAAAAGTTATGTGGGTCCAGGCCCGATATTCAGCTAGAGGTGCATAACACTCATGCGAGCCCTGGTTGAATATTGTCTGGGCCCACATAAGCTCCAGCGCCCAGCCTGCCTAAAATTAGCCCCCAATCTTTAGTGCCAGAGCCTAGACGTGACCCAGCACTGAATATCATGGGATAATCTAGCCCGTGATGATCAGCATTTAAGATTGGCTCTTCAACCAGGCCTTTAATGGGAGAAATAACTAACTTGTTAGTCTCACTCACACACACAAGGAGTGACACAGGCTCACATACTGCAGCAGGACATGTTTATCCATTCCTACTGTAGCTGAGATATTTAACCATCTCTCTGACCTCATGTACCTTTCGTGAAATTAGTCACCTGAGGAGTAGTCTAGTGGTTAGTGCAGTGGACTTTGATCCTGGGGAAGTGGGTTCAAATTTCACTGCAGCTCCTTGTGACTGTGGGCAAGTCACTTAACCCTCCATTGCCCCAGGTACAAAATGTGTATGTATGTAAACCGCTTTGAATGTAGTTGCAAAATATCACTGAAAGGTGGTATATCAAGTCCCATTTCCCTTTCCCCTACTTTCTAACTCCTCTTACAGTCTTTCCTATCTGTATGTTAACCATCTCTTTGACCTCATAAATTTGTCACCTTATTTTCTAACTGCTGTAATTGTCTATTGCTCATGTTTGATTTTTTTTTTTCTTACTGTACACTGCCTTGAGTGAATTCCTTCAAAAAGGCAGTAAATAAAACCTAATAAATTAAATAAATTAATAAAAAGTCTTCTGGCCCTTCCACCTCCATCTTGCATCTGTCTGTCCTCTCTACCCGTGATTCTGCCTTCTGCTATCTAAGACCTAAACTATGGAATGATCTGTCACTGCCCATCAGAAATCAACCTTCACTACCTAAATTTAAACAGGTCCTCAAAATTCGTCTCTTCCCCATCTTAACTTACCTAGTTCTACTTAGCTCTTTTTTTTTTTTAATAGACGGTTTTAACTGTTATGTTTTTACTTCTATGTATTTTATGCCCACTGTTTTTTTTTTTACATGCTTTGCTGTATTTGTAAATTGCTTTTATGCCTCCTCTATAGGACTTAGTGGTATGTCGAGCTTGTGTAATACGTAAATAAATAAACTGATGCTGAATATTTGGGTGCAGATTTCAATGTCGTGGTTGGTGTTTAAACTCAATGCTGACTACACTGTTTAAACATAGGGGGAGGGGGAGGAGAACAGAAGTATAACATCCAGATAGAAGACTGCAAGTCCAGCTTTAAGATATTAAAAAAGTATAAGACAATGAAATACTTTGCACAAACTCACATATGGATGTGATATATATATATATATATATATATATATATATATATATATAGTATATATATATATAGTATGTTTAGATTTGGAGCTTCTGCATGATTTTTTTCCCATCATCCCTTCACAATCAGCCATAAACCTCAAGACTGCAGAAACAGAAAAAAAAAATTCAAAGGAACCAGCACTTGATTCTCTGTTAGGCAAGGAGAGGACCATGTGATGTCTCCAGAGAGGCAATTTTTTTTCATCAAGGATTAAGAGAGCCAGCTTTCTCTCCACTACATTTCTAAGCTCTACCATCACTGGCAGAACGCACAGAGGAGCGGCGGCGCCCCTGCCAGTAAAGGAGCTTAAGCTCAGAGTGGGGAACCCAAGGAGAGCAGCATCTGATTCGCTTTGGCAAACAAGCTGAAGAAAATATAATAAAAACGGCATACTGCTGAGTTTTTTTTTTTTTGCCAGAGCCCAAATCTGCAGTTCAGCAGACCATAATTCTATTTGGATGATTGCTGATATTTTGTTGTCACACCCTCCCCCTCTCCCTTTTCCCCAGAATGGATTTTGCTTGCATGATTTTTATAGATAGGGGGACTCTTTGGATAGCAGTCAATGGCTGCCGAATTGGAAACTGACATTATCAGGAAAATAACATCTTGTTTATTAAGGTACCCTTGCTTTTACCTCTTTAAGCCCCTGGAGTGAATCTTGCTCATTGCTGATTAGAGCAGCAAGAGGCAGTAAGACTGCTCTGAGGAAGTCTTTATTTCTCTTCCACAGAATCCTTGGGGGAAAGGGAGGAGGGAGGGTGTACATAGGGTGCAGGCTAGCGGGGGGGGGGGGGGGGGGGAGCATAAAAATGGATGCCAATTTTACTAACACATTTATCTCATTGACAATAACATCACTCTGTATTTGTTTCATCACCGGAGGTGGCTAACGCCTCACGGTACTATGTAAGCCACATTGAGCCTGCAAATAGGTGGGAAAATGTGGGGTACAAATGTAACAAACAAACAAATAGTTAAAAACAAAATAGCAAAAGTACTGAAATTTGCTCTGCTTAACCTAGGCAATGAATCTCCCAAGTTCATACTGTTTTTGTTGCCTTCTTAGAAACAAATTTTCCAAGGTGCAGAGCAGAGACATTTTATTTACTTTTATTAAATATAAAAATATATATTCCACACTATCGCCAAAGTTCTAGGTGGATTACAAAATTACATCCTGTGATCAATGACACAATGCCACCACCTCTTTGCACGGGTTGGGTTGAATGTGTTACACATGTCCCCTCACGATGGACACGAATGAAGTTAGTATGCAACTGGAAATAAAGTAAAAAATTATTCTTATGTTCCGCAGTTACCTACTTAGGGCTGTTTTTACAAAGCTGTGTGAGAATAGAATGGGCTTCTTCGCATTTATCGCACCGCTAATCGGTAGCGCAGCTTTGTAAAAGGAGCCCTTGGTGCGAATTCTCAGACCCAACTTTAGCTGACAGACACCTGCTGAAACCTGGTTTAAATGCTGGCACCCAAGTTAAATGTGCTGAGGCCATATTCTGTAATTCCACGTGCAACTTTTCAGAATGTCCCTGGCACGCCCAAATCCACGCCCCCTATTAAGTTACACGCTAGTAGAGTTAGATGCCAAGCCTTATAGAACAGTGCACAGCCAGATGTGCACACAAAAGTTAATGAATGCCAAGTAGCATCAATACTCAACAGTTTTCCTCTTTCACTGTGTCTGTCTATACTAGTTCATTTTACTATTCAAACATGCGTGGGATAAGCATAAAGGAATCCTGTTCAGAAGGAATGGATCCTCAGGAGCTTAGCCGAGATTGGGTGGCAGAGCTGGTGGTGGGAGGCGGGGTTGGTGGTTGGGAGGCGGGGATAGTGCTGGGCAGACTTATACGGTCTGTGCCAGAGCCGGTGATGGGAGGCGGGCATAGTGCTGGGCAGACTTATACAGTCTGTGCCAGAGCCGGTGGTGGAAGGCGGGACTGGTGGTTGGGAGGTGGGGATAGTGCTGGGCAGACTTATACGGTCTGTGCCAGAGCTGGTGGTGGGAGGCGGGACTGGTGGTTGGGAGGCGGGGATAGTGCTGGGCAGACTTATACGGTCTGTGCCCTGAAGAGGACAGGTAGAAATCAAGGTATACACAAAAAGTAGCACATATGAGTTTATCTTGTTGGGCAGACTGGATGGACCGTGCAGGTCTTTTTCTGCCGTCATCTACTATGTTACTATGTTATTGTTATGCTGTTAGCAAAATTGTAAGTTTGATGTTAAACTGTACCTACTGTACACCACCTTGGGTGAATCTCTTCATAAAGGCAGTTAATAAATCCCAATAAATAAATAAATAAATTGGTTGATATTATTGATGTTAATTGGCTCATTACTTAATTAATTTGTATGCACATAGTGAGCATGCACACAAATTTGGACATGCAGTTCTGGGTGCCATAAATAAAATCTGGAGGATACTGTGTATGCCAACCATTTATATGCAATGCAATTCAGTTCAATAGTGCATATACTGCAAGTTCCAACCAAATAGTTCAATGCAATTTACAAGAAGATTTAACCAGGTAGATCCTAGGAAACACGTATTTAAAAGTAGGTCAAATCTAAAAAAAAAAAAAAAAAAAATCATCAGAAGATACTTCCCCCTGTTTACTAAGCCGTTCTAGTGGCTACTGGTGCAGGAATGCCGACACAGCCCATTCACTTTGAATGGGCTGTGTCGGCATTTCCACATGACTTTGTAAACAGGGGAGTTTGTATTTAACAAACAGTTCAAGTGAAATAAAAATTAGTCATCTGCCAAATGCTTAAACAGATGGGGGTTTTAGCTTCTTTCTAGACCTCTTTCCAATGATGAGGGGAATCATGAACTTATATGATATGTGTTAATAGAATTCTGTGAATCTTTTTCTATTAGTTCTACTGAAGAAGGAACCTGTGTGACCAGCGGGCTGAGCACCAGAAGGTGCTGAAACCCACTCTTGGCAATAGGTTTCACAAAGCCCTGCCAGTACAGTGTTAATTAGCACAACACAGCTTAACCTTGAGGAGTATGTCATTTTTGCACTTCAGTACTTGACTAAAAAGTGTCCCTATCTTGGCTGAGAGGCTTTTTTTTTTTGGGGGGGGGGGGGGGGGGGGCTGGTAGTTCCTCTTTTCTCTTTTTGTTTTTCTTCCAGCATAATTTGCACCAGTTCTGGGATGCTGACATCATGTTTGGGGATTTCCCTCCTATTTTTAAAAGACCCTCCCACTATTCCTTGCCTGGCTATTGCAGCCAAACAGGAGAGGAGTCCAAAGCACAAGAGACCAAACCAAGTGGAAAAGCACACTGGGCCCAGTGGCATACCAAGGGGGGGGGGGGGCGGTCCGCATTGCCGCATGCCTGTTGGCCAAGTGCGCTCGTTCCCTCCCTGCTGCTCGGAACAGGTTAGTTCCTGTTCCGGGGCAGAGGGAGCAGCAGGGAATGAGCGGACTCAGAGCCAACAGGCGCGCAGCACCCCCCCCCCCCCCCAGCAGGTAAAAATGCACCCGGGGAGGGGGTCGCGCTGCACCCGGGGGGGGGGTGTAATTTTGTAATTTCACTGGGGTGGGGGGGCGCGCTGCACCCGGGGGGGGGGGGGGTGCATCGGCGATCTGCCCCGGGTGTCAGCCAGCCTAGGATTGCCACTGACTGGGCCTCCAAGGATAGGCTGGCATCTAAAGTTTATTAAAGAACCCGACACAGGTCCTGCTTCAGCAAAGCACTTGCATCAGGGGGTCATCAATGCAAGTCCTTTGTTCATTCAAAAGTCGGTGTTACCAACACATACAACAGTTAAAACAATGTGGCTAACTCATACAGCTAAAGAAAGGATGCTAAAGCAACAACAGACCCTTGGGCTGAGCAGCAAACTATTGCAGCAACAATCTTGCAGCTAGTAGCCACACATCAAGGAGGAAATCTATAACTGGGCACTTATTTATTTATTTATTTATTGCATTTGTATCCCACATTTTCCCACCTCTTTGCAGGCTCAATGTGGCTTACAATACATCATGAATGGTGGAAATATATAAGAAAGTAGACATTTAGTATTACAGAAGGATCATGGTTAACATTAAAATGGTAAAACATGATAGTAGGCACTCAAATGAAAGCCTATTATTTTATTTTAATTTATTTGTTACATTTATATCCACAATAACAGTCAATAGTGCGGGTCTACTCGCATAGAGAGTGAAACTCGAACAAAGAATGGAGGGAGGGAAGAGACCTCAGACTGGTCACCGTAAATGATCAATCATTGATCTTGACCCAACCGCCTCCCTCTACGTGGAACAATATATTTTTTTATAAAAATTGTTTTTGAAAAAATGCTTAATCCACCATCATGTGTCCTAAAATTCAACCAACATATAATGTAGAAAAACCACTTAGCTTGATGCAGCTCAATGTGGTTTACATAGTACCAGAGAGGCGTTACAGACTCCGGTGTAAACAAATACAAAGTGATGTTGTGGTAAGATAAAGTTCATGTGGCACAGCCACACTAAGGAATCGTACAGCAGAAGAGTTGTGTTATGTCCATTACGTTCTTTAGTTTTGTTGTGTTGCAAAGATCAGGCATTTATGTTGGATCGGTAGGGTATGCCTTTTTAAACAGGTTAGTTTTTACTGTTTTCCGGAAGTTTAGGTGGTCGTTCATAGTTTTCAAGGCTTTTGGTAATGTGTTGCACAGTTGTGTGCTTATGTAGGAAAAACTGGACGTGTAAGTTGATTTGTATTTGAGTCCTTTGCAGCTTGGGTAGTGCAGATTTAGGTACGTTCATGTTGATTTGGATGTGTTTCTAGTTGGTACTGTAGGTTGATCAAGTCTGTCACCGTGGATACTTTTGTGAACCAGAGTGCAGATTTTGAAAGCAATGCGTTCTGAGCGCACCTTCCCAGCTCTACCCTGTCCAGATACTAGAATATTCGTAGTGCCAACTCATAAGGCAGCTGGATGTCAAAGAAGGGAATCTCATTTATTTCATTCAAGTCGCTGATGAGTTGCTGCACCAAACTGCAGGAGCCCGATCTCGGAGCTGCCTCCTTCCCAGCCGGGGCGCCTCAATCCTTTGTCCATGACGGGCTGCTGCTACCCTCTAGCAGCCTTTCCGCCAACTCAAGGTACTTGTCTGGGCCCCGCGGGGACTCTAGGCCCACTGCCGTTCCCCGGTCACGGGCTGAGAACACCGGCCGCTAGGACTGTCCCGTCCTTCCTGTTTTGCCGCCATGGCTCTCTTTCGCTTCAGGTGTCTGTGCTGCTCCCCTGACCTTCCTCCACCAGCCCAGGTGCTCAGCTCGGTCTGCCATTGCCTGTGGAACGCCTCCAGGGGAAGGGGGCCTTCTCCGGCCATCACCACCGTGTCCAGCGCGGGAGGGGGGAGACATTCCCGGCCATCCACTCAGGGAAGTGGGGACAGCCCCCCACACACCCCTCTCCCCAGGGCTGCAAGTGGACCTGTCCGTTAGGCACCAACGCGAGGGTCACTCACGAGCCCTAATAACGACCCAGTTTACAATGCGTCACCGCCTCACGCGTCCGCCAGAAAACTCTTGGCGAGGGAGCCGCATATAACTAACCCTAGTTTACCCCTTGTCAGGGCCTACAGCTAAGCTCCCTGGGTCTAGTACCTGAGACCAGGGTTCACTGAATTTTCAGCATAGAATTTGCCCCCCCCCAACCCCAATTCATTCTATTCCAGAGGCTGGGAACGTACTTCCATAATGTCACTAGTCCCAGTCAACCCAGGGTGCTGAAGGACTGATCTGGGAATTGAGCGGGGACGAGGCAGAATTAAAGTGTAGGCAAAATAGGCACATGCCTAAGCAAATGTTTTGGAGGTACCCTCGCAATGGCTGCCAAGACAGATAGCTGTCCTGGTAAGAAAGTAGCTGACATAATGAATGGTTAGGTGAGAGGAGGCCGGAGCCACTGCAAGTGCAGATCCCTGCAGTTTCCCCTTACCCCACCCCTTACATTGTTCTCCAGGTGCCAGCAAGAGTGATCAGACAGCATTTCTTAATTGATGGTTTTTCTCTGCAGTGATCAATAGAAATAAAACATGGAAAAGAAAATAATGTTTTGATGTTTCACTTATATATACTGTCATCTACCAACATTTGCTTATTTCCAATCTGACGAAGAAGGGCAACCTTCGAAAGCTAATCAAGAAATGTATTAAGTTATGTCCAATAAAAAAGGTATCATCTTATTTTCTTTTCCATGTTTTATTTTGTTTGATTTCTATAGATTCTACATGGAATGTTGCTATTCCACTAGCAACATTCCAGGTAGAAGTTGGCCCTTGTGGATCACCAATGTGGCCGCGCAGGCTTCTGCTTCTGTGAGTCTGACGTGCAGGACGTCAGACTCACAGAAACAGAAGCCTGCGCAGCCTTCTACATGGAATGTTGCTAGTGGAATAGCAACATTCCATGTAGAATCTCCAATAGTAGCAACATTCCATGTAGAATCTCCAATGGTATCTATTTTACTGTCATAGTAATGCTTGAATGTTTTCACTTATATACACTGTCAGCTAGCACATTTGCTTATTTCTGATCTGACGAAGAAGGGCAACCTTCGAAAGCTAATCAAGAAATGTATTAAGTTATGTCCAATAAAAAAAAAGGTATCATCTTATTTTCTTTTCCATGTTTTATTTTATTTTATTTCTATTGATTACCTTTAAAAGTGGACTAACATGGCTACCACACCTCTCTGCAGTGAGAAACAAGGGTGTCCCATTTGTGGGAATTTTAAATGCACTTATATTTTAATGGAGGTCTCAATAAGCTTGTTTGCCTAGGGATTACCAAAGGGTTAATCCTGCCCTGAAGAGAGGACCCTCCATATGGTAGCATGCAGCAGGACCACTGAGCTGGCCCTAAGTGAGACTTCTAAATGAAAAAGGCTGAAACCGTCATCACTGGCAGCTCTTGATAAAGTTGTCTGCTTTCTGGGGAACTGCAGTCCATGAGAATTCAGGTCTCTGAAGCAGTGCACACAAGGTTATCTTTCCCACAAAGGAATGAGGAGACATGTTCCTCGGAATGTGACATTCAAAAGATTTTCTTCTACCAGGCCCAATTTACAGAACAGGGAGACATCATGTTGTTTTTTTCTTCAAATCAGCTCCTGTGATGTTTGACAAATTGTGACAGAGCAACACTATCCAGGCCATCCATTTCACATTTCAGATACCGGCGCTGTATTTCCTGCAGCAGAAGTCATTTGCTGCTGATTTTTCCATCAAAATGGCTAGGTTTACTAAATGAGGTAAAAGGCCAATACTGTACTGCCCTTAATAAATTTCCACTAAAAAGCAAAAGAAAAACAGTTAGAAAGAATGCTTTACATTATGGACAAGCTGGAGTAGTACAATGGTTAGAACAATGGGCCACAAAGCAAGGGAGTTTGGTTCAAATTCCACTGAGAATCCTCGTGGCCGTAGGTAAGTCACTTAACTGTTCATTACCTCAGGTACAAGCTTAAACTGTAACCCTCCTTGGGACAGAAAAATTACTCTCTGCCAGGCACTTGTGACCTGGACTAGCCACTGTTGGAAACAGGATATTGGGCCAGACGGACCACTGGTCTGAACCAATAGGGGAACATTTGTGTCTTAATCATGTGTAAGGAAGGGTTCAGGTGGTACTAGGGAGATGGACCTGCCCATTATCTTGGGATCTTATCTGTCTTGGATTCTCACCACCCTGAACTGATTCCAGTCAGGTCTTATCTAAATCATCTGGAAACCACCATAATGTTTTTGTTTGTGTATGGTAGGAGTGGAAGCAGAAGGTAGATAATAGGATGGCGGAGTGACCTAGCAGTTAGAGCACTAGCCTGGTGGTTAGAGTACTGGTGTAAGAACCAGGGAGGCCCATTTCAAATCCCACTACTGCTCCTCTAACATATCTTGAGCTACTCCTGAAAAAGGTGTGAATTAAATGTAAATAAATAAAATAGGTTGATAAAAGCACTCTACAGGTGTTTTTTTTTTTTTTGCCTCAATCACTCATAGGTGCCTCCTTTCCCCCACATGCCCAGCTCTGGGACTATGGCTGCTTGGCCTACCACCCAATCCTCCTCAGTGGAGCCTGAGTCAGATTTGGAGCTGCCACTCGCTTCTCCCAGAAGCAGCTGAGCTTAGGAAACAGCATGATCCCACATATTGCAGCCTCTTTCCAGTTCACCCCACACTGCAGTGGAGCCCCAGACCAGGCCAGTTCCATTCCTGAATCAGCAAATGCTGCAATCACCCTGCCCCCCTCCCCCCAGGATAGCAGTTTCAGCATCAACACTGCTCCTCCTTCTACCAAGGTGAAATGTGCATGGCCAGTTTAATAAGGGTGCAAGGACATGCATTCACACTCAAAGCCTACTGAAGGTGAACATCAATGGGGAGAACATTTTTGTCAATTACACAAACTATAGCATCCGACTGCACCTCTTCCCCTGCCAGGCTCTGCATCTCCAAACAGAAGTTTCTCAGGCGACTATCAAAATACTATGGCAGTGCCCAAATTCATTCTGATTTGTTAGATATCTTCTTATTTTTGCAATAAAATAGAGAAAGTATGAAAATACGCATGGGGTGAATTAAAAGCACTATTCTGTAAGCCGCACTTAAAGTTAGGTGCGGGTTTATAGAATAGCACTTACACTCAGGAATCGAGCCTTTTAGGTGCGGCCATTTGCACTAACAGAAATGTGGTGAAATATACATGCCTACATTGGGCCTGTATCCCACAGGAACTTCCGTTTGAAAATAAGCCCACAGATTCTTTGGTAAAAATACACGTGGACCTGTAAGCTACATTGGAAGAATCAAAATGGTCTTATTTGGATACCTAGGAACAGATATTCAGCTGGCAGCAGTCAGTATTTGTCCGATCACCGATAGCTTTATGCCCGGATATTCAATGCCAGGCCATGTCCGTGCTCCAGCATTGAATATCTGGGCATATGCGGCTGGTTGAAACTTAGGGCTTCTTTTACAAAGCTGTGGTGGTGATTCCCAGGTGAGGCAAATGCAACGAAGCCCATTCAGTTCCTCAGGGCTTTGTCGCATTTGCCACTCAGGAATCACTACTGTAGCTTAGTAAAAGAAGCTCTTAGCTGGTTAAGTGTGATCAGTGGCGTAGCTATGGGGGGCCACGGTGGCCTGGGCCCCCCAAATTTGCTCTGAACCTCTGGTTTGACTGGCGGGGGTCCCCAACCCCCACCAGCTGAAGCCTTCGTCCAGTACTGGTCTCCGGTGCCGCTGCATTTCCTGCACTGCTTTCTCTTCCCCTCACATTCGGCACAATCGTTTTAATCACGCCGGACTGTGAGGGGAAAAGAGAGCAGGGTAGGAAATGCGGCAGTGCCAGAGACCACCACTGGATGAAGGCTTCAGCTGGCAGTGGTTGGGGGACCTCTGCCATCCAAGGTATGTTTGGTGGTGGTGTTTCAGCTGGCGGGGGTTGGGGACCCCCCCCAGCCAAGATATATACAGTGGTGGCGGTGGATGAGGAGCGGCGGGGCGGTGGAGGGGGGCTGCGAAGTGGCAGACCAAAGTGTGCCAGCCCCCACTTTGGGCTTTGGCCCCCTCCCACCCACCTTGAGGTCTGGCTTTGCCCCTGATAGGTACACTGTTACAGAATTACCTCTGTTTATTTCAGATGGCTGTTTCTCTTGTGACTGACCCTGTTTATGGAGTTTTCAAATGTGCCACATCTGGAGCTGGCTGCTTTGACAATAAAATGATTTGAAAGTCAGGGCCTGGCCAGAACGCTAAATGAGACTGAAGCAATTCATCTCTGGATTGTTGTCTGCTCCTAAACCTTTTACATAAGATTACACTTGCGAGAAAGCGGGGAAACACTTTTAAAGATTAATATTTAAAATCCATTTTTCAGTGTTTCAGGGAAGGCAGGACATTTTTCATTATGAAGTGCCCCAGAGTTATAAAGAAGCCATTTATTCTGACAATGTTATTAGCAGTCCGTTTGCCTTGTGAGATCAAACCGATAACCTGATGAAAGCGTAATAAAACAACAAAAAAAAAGCAACCATGAATCTATGCACAAACACTTGTGCAGAAGGAGTTGAATTCTGATGTGCTTCAGGTTACTCAGAACAGGTCCAGGGTGACCAAGTAGGGTCATTAACTAGTTCTACATAGGGTTACCGTATTTTGTCCCCAAAAAAGAAGGACACATGCCCCGCCCCCTTTCACGCCCGCCCGTCACATTTTCCCCTCCCCCCTGTCACACACCCCGTCACTCCCCCTCCCCTTACCTTATTACTGCCCTGGTGGATTAGTGACCTCTTCGGGGCAGGAAAGAGCCCCCTCTTTCCTGCCCGGAGCGCTGCCCTGCATGCATCCTTCCTGTTTGTGATCTCGGCGCCAATTCAAAATGGCCGCTGAGAGTTGAAGTGACCTCGCGAGACTTCAACTCTCGGTGGCCATTTTGAATCGGCACCGAGATCACGAACAGGAAGGATGCATGCAGGGCAGCGCTCCGGACAGGAAAGAGGGGGCTCTTTGCTGCCCCAAAGGCGGAAAAGGTCACTAGACCACCAGGGCAGTAGTAAGTAAGGGGAGGGGAGGCTAGCAATCTGCTCATTTGTCCGGATTCCGGATTTCTGGACAAACGGGCAGGCTGGCGGGTGGGCCATCCTACAACGGCCCGCCCGCCAGCCTGCCCATTTGTCCAGAAATCTGGAGAAGTGGGCAGATTGGCAAAACCCGCCTGGTTGCCTGGACATGTCCTCAAAAAGAGGACATGTCCTCAAAAAAGGACATGTCCGGGTAAATCCGGACATATGGTAACCCTAGTTCTAGGTAATAAAACGCAGGCTGGGCATTTTTCCCTGTTTCATCTGTTTTTGTAAGATGCAGAAAGGTCAAACCAGAACAGATCCAGTTTGTCCACAATCTGAGACTGATAGATGCAATATATCAAGAAACTAGGGGGGTCGATATTCAAAGTGATTAAAGGGACAGACATGGTTTCTGGCCACTTAAATTGCTTATCTGGGTCAAACTGGCCATTTTCAGTGGCACTTAACTGGATAGTGCTGTTAAAAATGCCCGGTTAGCAGCCAAACCAAAACAGGAATGGAACTCCTGTCGAAAGAGGAAAAGCTAAAGAGGTTAGGGCTCTTCAGCTTGGAAATACAATGGATGAGGGGAGATATGATTGAGATCTACAAAATTCTGAGTGATGTAGAACAAATAGAAGTGAATTGATTTTTATTCGTTCCAAAAGTACAAAGACTAGGGGACACTCAAGGAAGTTACATGGAGATAATTTTAAAATAAATAGGAGGAAATTGCCATTGTTGGAAACAGGTGGGCTAGATGGACCATTGGTCTGACTCAGTACGACTACTCTTATGTTCTAGCTATTTTTTGAGCATTATGGGGGCGGAGTCAACACATCCATTTACATGCAGATACTCAGCACTTAACCAGCTAGGATAACTGCATAAATAGGAACACAAAAAGATCCTCTCGCACATTCCTTAATCTCCATCCTCCCAAGTGCAAGGGGCTTTTCCTACCATCTCTATGCTGATGACTCCCAAACCTACCTTTCTACCCCTGATATCTCACCTTGCATCCAAACCAAAGTTTCAGCGTGCTTGTCTGACATTGCTGTCTGGATGTCTCAACGCCACCTGAAATTAAATATGACCAAAACCGAGCTTCTCATTTTCCCCCCCAAACCCACCTCCCCGCTCCCCCCGTTTTCTATTTCTGTTGATGGCTCTCTCATTCTCCCTGTCTCCTCAGCTCGAAACCTTGGGGTCATCTTTGACTCTTCTCTCTCCTTCTCTGCTCATATCCAGCATATTGCCAAGACCTGTCGTTTCTTTCTTTACAACATCCGTAAAATCCACCCCTTTCTTTCCGAGCACTCTACCAAAACCCTCATCCACACCCTTGTCACCTCTCGTTTAGACTACTGCAATCTGCTTCTTGCTGGCCTCCCACTTAGTCACCTCTCCCCTCTCCAGTCGGTTCAAAACTCTGCTGCCCGTCTCGTCTTCCGCCAGGGTCGCTTTACTCATACTACCCCTCTCCTCAAGACCCTTCACTGGCTCCCTATCCATTTTCGCATCCTGTTCAAACTTCTTCTACTAACCTATAAATGTACTCACTCTGCTGCTCCCCAGTATCTCTCCACACTCGTCCTTCCCTACACCCCTTCCCGTGCACTCCACTCCATGGATAAATCCTTCTTATCTGTTCCCTTCTCCACTACTGCCAACTCCAGACTTCGCGCCTTCTGTCTCGCTGCACCCTACTCCTGGAATAAACTTCCTGAGCCCCTACGTCTTGCCCCATCCTTGGCCACCTTTAAATCTAGACTGAAAGCCCACCTGTTTAACATTGCTTTTGACTCGTAACCACTTGTAACCACTCGCCTCCACCTACCCTCCTCTCTTCCTTTCCATTCACATTAATTGATTTGATTTGCTTACTTTATTTATTTTTTTGTCTATTAGATTGAAAGCTCTTTGAGCAGGGACTGTCTTTCTTCTATGTTTGTGCAGCGCTGCGTACGCCTTGTAGCACTATAGAAATGCTAAATAGTAGTAGTAGTAGTAGTCTGAAATACAAATCAATGCACGCATCTACCTTTTCCTATACGAGCACGCAACTCTGGAACGCGCTGCCACGTAACCTGAAAACAGTCTATGAATTGACCAATTTCCGCAAACTATTGAAAACCTATCTCTTCGACAAGATATATCACAAAGATCAACATGTGTAATTGTATAATCTTAAAACTTCCAGACTGTTTTATAATGTCTTATAATGTCTTTCTGCTTTAACACCTTCATGTATTTCACCACCATGTAACACAAAACCCTCTGTAAACCAAATGTATATTCACTGCTAATTCCAGTATCCATGATGAATTGTAAGCCACATTGAGCCTGCAAAGAGGTGGGATAATGTGGGATACAAATTCCATAAATAAAAAAAAAATAAATACATAAAACACAGTCCTAGCTTTTTGTGGTTCTTCTTAGCTGGTTAAGTGCTGAATATCACACTCTGGTGTGTAGCCAGACCTCGAGGTAGGAGGGGACCAGAGTCCAAAGTGTGGGCAGGCACATTTTGGTCCACTCGCCTGCCCCTCTCCGCCACCCTGCCGCTCCCCAACCACTGTCGCCACTGTACATATCTTGGCTGGCGGAGGTCCCCAGCCCCCACCAGCTGAAGCCTTCATCCAGCGCTGGTCTCTGTCACCGTCGCAGTTCCTGCCCTGCTCTCTCTTCCCCTACGGTCTAGCAAACTCATTTTAGTGAAACTGTCTGTCTTGTGTATAGGCAAATATTGTCAATGAATCGGCATGTGTTGAGCAAAAAGGTAGAACAATCTACAATCACTTCAAGGGTTAATAGTCATTACTCCTGGTACAATGCTGTAAACTTAGGATTACCATACGTCAGAGTTTCCCCAAACATGTCCTCATTTTCAGGGGACTGTCGGGGGTCCGGGTGGTTTTTTCAAGCCTACCTGTTTGTCCAAGTTTCTGGGCTGGGCTGGCTGCCTGGTGCGCCTTCCCCCCCCCCACGAGCCTTAGGGTGCCCTTTCCGAACCTACCTTAAAGGCGCTCTGATGGTCTAATGGCCTGTTCAGGGCAGGAAAGAACCCCACTCTCTTTCCTGCCCGCTACCACTAATCTGCTCTCTGCCACCGCAAGACGGAAGTTATTGCTGCTTTCATCTCTACCGCTTCTCCCTGGGTTGCTATTCCATATATCCACCACCTTTTCCATGAAGAAATCTTTCTTGATGCTACTACTAAGTATACCCCAAAACTCAGAGCCTCATGTTGTCGTCTCTTGTTCTCGGGCATCCTTTATACCTCAATTTCCTATGTCATATCATAGTGTGAGAAGCTATGTAGGAAGAAGGAACTTCCAAAAAAATCCTTTCGACTCTAGAGTTAAGTGGAAGCAGTGATCAGATAATCTTGATGCACCTCACAACATTGACACCTATTGGCTAGGCACGTGTACCAGGTTCTAAATGGAACTGGCTCCTCTGGTCCTGGCCCAGATGATGCTAGATACAATGGTTGTAAATGCACTTAAGTCTACACTTAATCTATACTGTCAGCTTTTCAGAATAAATGTCGCAAGGCAAATACAGCATCTTGCAAGCTCAGCCAGGTTTTAATCTAAATGGAGACTGTACTAGTTCCATTGGCCAGTGAAAAGAAAGCTACAGCCATAAATGCAGAAAATGCTATGACAGCTATGATTGGGGGGTGGGGGAAGGGTAAAGAGAGGGCAGGAAAACATTCAGGTTTTCACATCAGGAACAAAGACAGGTCAAGTAAATCTTGCTCTTAGGAGTTTCTGAGTTCCTGGTTTCTGTCAGACAGCATGGATTAGTGTGGAGATTTATATGCTGCCATGGACTCTGGTACCTCCATACAGTTTGGGTTCACAGGCTGTTAAAGGACTGTAGGATTGCCAGCTATAAACATATTTCATCTCTCTCTATATATAAATACACAGTGGAAAAAAAAAAGAGAGAGAATGAGATTTATTTACCCTCTCACAGCACATTCCAGCTATCCCCTCCAAGGCATGTAATTATCACACAACTTAGAATATCAGAGGGAGAAGGTACCATGTGCAGGGCTGTTGTTAGGGGAAGGCAAACAGGGCAGCTGCCCTGGGTTCCATAGTTCCAGGGGACCCCACGGTCCAGGCATCTTTTGCCTTCTCCCCACCATAGTCCATCTTCTCCTCCCTTCCCGATCTTCTTTAAAAACTTATTTCCCTTCTCATAAGAGCCCTGGTGCGGCTGCGAGTCTCACAAGCTGCCTGCAGCTGCCCCAAAGCTTTCCCTCTCTGCTGTGATCTGCCCCCCTCTGACACAATTTCCTGTTTCCACCTAGGTGGATCGTGGCAGAGAGGGAAAGCTTTGGGACAGCTGGATGCAGCTTGTGAGGTTGGCTGCCACGCCGGGGCCTCTCTGAGAAGGGAAATCAAACATATAAATGGCAAGTGACCGTACTCACTTGCAAATGCGCAGTACAGACTTCCCTCTGTCCCGCCCTCGTGTCAAGACATCATGACGTCAGAGGGCGGAACAGAGAGGGAAACGGAGTCGAATTGTCGGACGACGACTCTGCTTCCTGGAAAGAAACATCGCGCGAAACAACCTCCCCCCCTCCCCCCATCCCCACTGCCGCTCCCACCCCCCTCCGCATCGGGCCCCCTGCACTGACCTGACAGCGCCTCTCACCTCCATGTGGAAGCGCTGCAGGCAGCAGCAGAGCGATCTGCTGCTGCCTGTAGCGCTTTCACACGGAGGTGAGAGGCGCTGTCAGGTCAGTGCAGGGGGCCTGGCACGGAGGGGGGAGGAAGCGGCGGCATGAGGGTAGCTGGACATGGGGGGAGGGCAGGGGGGAGAGGCCATGGTTGCTGGACTTGGGGTGAGAGCAGGGCACAGAGGAGGGTCGCTTGATATGGGGGGGGGGGGGAGGATCAGTGGATGGGGTGAGACCAGGGGAGAGAGGAGGGCTGCAATACTCGCCCGTTTTTACGGGCTTAACGGCTAGTAAAAATTTTAAAGAAGACCGCAAGGTGAGGGGGAAGGGAGGGAGATGGACTGTGCTGGGGAGATGGGGAAGAGATGCGTAGACCGTGTAGTAGCAATGCAGATGGGGAGATCGGGGGGAGGGGGAATCAGGGATCAGGGACCCCTCCTTAATTTCTGCTCTGGGCCCCACCATGTCTAAAACCGGCCCTGGCCATGTGCAGGGCACATTATTACGGTGTTGCAAATATGGTACTACATCAATGAGGTTAGGCACCAGAAGAACTCTGAGGTTATAGGCTGAGATGTTTACTGGTATCCAAGTGTCACTCTGGTGCAAGGGTACTGGGTACCCTAGGCAAACCTTCAGCCTTATGATCTCCACTCATCTTTCAAGTTCCTAATCAGCCCCACCAAGACATCATGCTTTTAAATATTACACACACACACTCACAAAAATAATGAGAGAAATTTCCAAAAGTCATTTGTTATGGGTATACAAAGCTTAACCACTCTTCCTGCAGGTTTAAGTAAGAATTGATGGCTTTCTTAGTTCTGAGGCTGTCAGGAGCAGAGGCGGCCCAACCATTAGGCCACCAGAGGCGGGGGCCTCAGGTGGCACTCTTCAGGAGTGGCATCGCCCCACTCTTTGGGGAGCAGCATCTCCCCCTTTGCGGCATTTACCTGTTTCGCCACGTTCCAAACCCAGCAGCGGCAGCGATTTCCTATATGCTGCCCTGTGCCGGCACCCGCCTCTTCCCATTACTGCAGCCACCTCTCTGATGTAACTTCCTGTTTTGTCAGAGGCTCAGGCAGCTGTAGTAAAGGGAAGAGGCGGGTGCCAGCGATATGGCAGTGTATGGGAATCGCTGCTGCTGCCGGGTTTGGAACATTATGAAAGTGGTAAATGCCGCGAACGGGCTGGAGGTAGGAAGGGGAGCAGCATCTCTGCCAGAGAGTGGGAGGCATCTCAGCATGGGGTGGGGAGCGACATCTCAGCCCTGGGGGGGGGGGGGGGGGGGATGACAGCATCTCAGCCTGGGGAGGCGGCATCTTGCCTTGGGCTGGCCCTGTTCCGGAGCTATAATTTTGCTTTCAGTTCAGCTGCATGTTGCTGTCTCTCAGAAGCTGCTTGCTTAGTGTCACCTAATGGTTGGGTTGGGCACTTCTGGATTGTTTAAGTTCTCATGATCAGATATTAGCTTGTAGGCCAGCCAGGTATTTCAAATAAAATCTATGAAAAATGCCGAGTGTTGAACTATTCTTCAAAGAAACAAAAAAAGGCAAATACCCTACGAAGGTGAAAACCAAAAACAGAGAGTACGGAAGGACTAATGGACTTCCACAAAGGAACCCAAGCCAGAGATCATTAAAAAATAATATACCAAGTTTATTGTCCAAAATCAGTCAGATACAAAAGGACTCTATCAGACTCAAGACAAAACTGTGCTTTGGCAATTCAACATCTGCGTCTGGAGTCATATATCTGAAGTATAATTAAAATGAACCTGCTCAGAATCTCTGGAGCCCCATGATAACCACAAATGAAGTTCAAAAAGTGGAAGATAGCATTCCAATGTAGCAGTGCTGAGGTGCGTCAGAGATTCTGAGCAGGTTCATTTTAAGTATAATTCAGATATATTGACTCCTGCTGCAGGCATTTAATTGCCGAAACATGGTTCCATGCCGAGTCTGATAGAGTCAGTGGAGTAGCTTCGTGGGGCCACGGGGTCTGGGCCCCCCAAAATTTCCTCAGGACCCCTGGTTTTGTTGGCGGGGGTCCCCAACCCCCACCATCTGAAGCCTTGTCCAGCGCCGGTCTCCAGCACCGCCATGTTGCCTGCCCTGTTCTGTCTTCCCCTCACGTCCTGCACGCTCCTTTTAGTGAAATTGAGCATGCTCAGTTTCACTAAAAGGGATGTGAGGGGAAGACAGAGCAGGGCAGGCAACACGGCAGTGCCGGAGACCGGCGCTGGACAAGACTTCAGCTGGCGGGGGTTGGGGATCCCCGCTAGCCAAGGTATTTGCTGCGGCAGCGGGGGGGGGGGGGGGAAGTGGTAGGGTGGCGGCTGACCAATATGTGCCCCCCACCTTGGGCTCTGGCCCCCTCCCACTGCGAGGTCTGGCTACACCCCTGGATACAGTCCTTTTGTATCTGATTGTTTTTGAACAATGAACTTGGCATATTATTTTTCATGACCTCTGGCTTGGGTTCTTTTGTGGAAGTCCAATGGTCTTTCCCTCTTCTTCAAAGGACATAACCATGCAGTAGCACCAGTTTTATAGAGCTTGGTGATCACCTTTATTGAGCTTGGTGCTAGCTGCTGCCAGAAAAACATGAAGGACAGAGGCAGTGTGCTAAGCCTTTTTCTTATCAGTGTCTTCAGCACATCAAGGGCATGGGATGCTGTTCTGTATAATGGACAAAGCTGCTTAAGCCAAACTGCAGTAGAAGGTGATGGAAAAAGAGGGAAAAAACCTGTTAATGCCACTGGCAGAAATGGAGGTATAGGGTTAAGATGGGATGTGCAAAACTCAGTAGTACAAAATAAAATAAAAAAGTTATAGGAACATTTTACCGGAAAACTGAAATGTGAGCAGGACAGAAGAGTGGTAATAGTTTCACTGACCCTTAGCTAGGGACATATTAATGCAGATCGAAGACGCAAGATACGAAATTTAAGCTGTTATTGCAGCCAGAAAGGATGAAAGATAAAAGGGGATGTGGTAAGGAGAAAATAAAGCAGCAGGAAGGTGTAGAGATCAGAGCTATTACTCTGTGGAATTCCTCCGAGTCATGTCAGAAGATGGAAGATGGGGGCAGAGAAATCCAACTCTGACTGATAAAACAGGAAAAATAAAATACATTTAAAAAAAAAAACCACCCATGCCCCTGTCTCTTGGGCCCTACCCTCAAAATCCATTCCCCCCCACCCCCAGCATCTGCTCCCATAGCTTCCTTAGCATCCATTGCTCCCCACTCTTGCCTTCAGGCCATGAAGCATGTTACAGTGAGTGGCTCAGCAGGAAAATGTTATGAACAATACAGGATTAACTTAAATCCACTGGGTTAAGTAAACATTTAAATACCAGCCATTCAGGAAAATATTCTATGAAATGATGGTAAAAATCCAACATTTAACCAAAGACATTGCAGACAAAACAGAGAAATAAAAAAGCTGTTCCATGCACTGTTCACAAAAGCAACAAATAATTCACAGAGATTAATTGGTAGAAACATTTTACTGAGACATACATCCAGGGGTGTGCTGGTAAATTTTTAACAACAGGCTCTTTCTCCGGATGTAGCCAGCTCTGCAGTTTTGTTAGGGCCAGGGGTGGCAACACTTGCCTCTCTGTCCTCCCTCCCTTTGTGCGGGCATGCTAGGCATACCTTTGCTGGCAGCCAATAAATGGACTGCCACCACTCCCAACATCTTGCTCTGAGGAGCATACTGGAACTTCTCTGACATGCTCGAGAAGTCCCAGCCTGCTGCCCAGAGCTGGAAACAAGGAGCGGGGAGCAGCAGTAGTCTATTTACTTTGCTGGCAGGGCTCAGCATCCCCACCAGCAAAGTAAAGGATAATTCAGCAGGGGGCCCAAGCCCACATTTTGGGAGCCAGTTGTTAAAGTAGCCATGGAGGGCCCTACTTTAACAACCGGCTCCCAAAACTCTTAAAAACTTAACAACCGGCTCTTGCGAGTCTGTGAGAGCCTGCTCCAGCACACCACTGCATACATCCAACATTAACAATAATACATGAAAGTTACAAAATGAAAAATACCATATAAGAAAACACAGTGCCAGAAAATATAGCAGTTTCGGAGAAAAACAGAGTTGAAGAACTTAAGGCTGTTTTACTATAAGAGGTGTTAAGTGCTAATTTTATTTATTTTTGTTACATTTGTACCCCGCGCTTTTCCATTCATGGCAGGCTCAATGCGGCTTACATGGGGCAATGGAGGGTTAAGTGACTTGCCCAGAGTCACAAGGAACTGCCTGTGCCTGAAGTGGGAATTGAACTCAGTTCCTCAGGACCAAAGTCCACCACCCTAACCACTAGGCCACTCCTCCACTGTTGCTACTATTTGAGTCGGCCCTTGCAGATCACCAATGTGGCCGTGCAGGCTTCTGCTTCTGTGCAGGACGTCAGACTCACAGAAACAGAAGCCTGTGCAGCCATCTACATGGAATAGCAACATTCCATGTAGAATCTCCAATAGTAGCAACATTCCATGTAGAATCTCCAATAGTATCTATTTTATTTTTGTTACATTTGTACCCTGCGCTTTCCCACTCATGGCAGGCTCAATGCGGTTTACATGGGGCAATAGAGGGTTAAGTGACTTGCCCTTGCCCAGAGTCACAAGGAGCTGCCTGTGCCTGAAGTGGGAATCAAACTCAATTCCTCAGTTCCCCAGGACCAAAGTCCACCACCCTAACCACTAGGCCACTCCTCCACTCAAGCTGTGGTACAAGGGGGCCTGCGCTAGCATCAGCTCGTGTTTTTGATACGCACCGAGTCACCCTTTTACCGCAGCAGGTAAAAGCCTGTCTTTGTTTCCCCGAAAAGAAATGACTGTGCAGTAAGTAAACCACGCGGCCATTTTAGAGGGGAGAGTACTTACTGCCACTCATTGAGGTGGCGGTAAGGGCTCCTGCGCTAACCTGGCAGTGCTACAAAAATAGAAAATATTTTTGTAGCGCCAGAAATGATGCACACTGGGGATGGGAACTACCACCGGGCTCCTCCAGTAGCCAGGTGGTAGTTCCGGATTGGCACACGGCAAGCCTGTTGCTGCATGCCAACCCTTTAGTAAAAGGGTCCCTCAATGCAGAATAAATGGCCTAATGCAGAAGAAGCTAAAGTTTTCTGCATTAGCTTTGCCATTTGCACATGTTAAGTGTGCAGTATTTTGGGGGGGGGAGGGCTGTGTCGAGACGGAGAATGGGCATGGAAGCACTATTCATTTTGCGCCCTGACATTACTGGTGAAATGACTGGTTAGTGCATTCATAACACAGGAGCCCTCAGCATCTGCGAAATAGGAGGTGGTCAGCACTCCCTCAGTCATTTTTTAAAATGGTCGTGTGCTAATGCTCCCATTAGCACATGGCTAGAAATTCAACAAATAGAAAAAATTTCTATTTTACAGCTGTGCTAGAAATGGCTTAGCACATGGGGAAGTCTTGCATTAGGAAACGCTAGCTCAGTTTGCAAAAGGGCCCCTTAATTTTTCCGTCAAATGAAACCAACTGCCCCCCCCCCCCCCACAAAAAAACAGGCTGATAAATTTTGCAGCCAAAATACTAACCCTATTTCACACCCTCAATGTTTATCTTTATATTCCTGTAAGCTAGAAGACTCTAGGTTCTGTCAGTGATGCCTGCCACTTGTAGATGGTAAAAACTGGTATCCAGTGCAAACATTCTGGGATGCACAATTCCAACATGTTATGAATATTCGATTGTTCTAGCCATAACTTCAGTTATGACAGTTTAAACTCCTAACATCTAAACTAAGGGACCCCCAACCTTAGTCCTCAAGGGCCACAACCCACTTGGGTTTTCAGGATTTTCACATTGAATATTTATGAGTTCTATTTGCATACAAAGACAGTAAGTGAAAACAGATCTCATGTATATTCACCATGGAAATCTTGAAATCCCAACTGGGTTACACACTCCTAGATGTGGTCCCCTGACCTATTCTAAACTAATAATCTTCCCAGTTGCAGTTTAAGTAAGTCCCTATTTTTCTCCCCACTTTAGATAGGGATAGAAAGTGGTGGGCCAGTCCACCACCCTCTTTATAACCTCTTATATACCTGGACTGACAATGGTCATTCAACTTTGAATTCCAGTAGAAAAGCAGTTATTATAATAATCTTACATGTAATGGTGTTCTACTCTGGTAAACAGAATGCTAACTCAGATTCAGCTTGGTATATAAGATGGACTCACTTCATAACTTTTATAACGTTATTAAACAAGTAGCAAGAACTGAAAAATGTAATAGCACTGACAATCTGAGGACACAGACTGTTATTCTTGATTCTATGTCATTATCCAACAAGGTATATGAAACCTCAAAGTGTGCCTGCTGAGTTACTTGACCACATCTACTGAATTTCTGGGTGTCAAGTAAAACCTTCTCAATGTACTGGAGAGGCAGGCAAGTGATGCTGAACTATAAGGCCTTCAGAGCCGTAGCCCACAGAATGGAGAGAATCATAATCATGGGAGAAAATTCCCATGATTCTCTAAGTCGCATGCTCACATAAAGATTATAAAGCTATTGATGCAGTTTCCTGAATGGGTCAGCAGGTGGCAGCATTTATTTATTTATTTATTGCATTTGTATCCCATCTTATCCCACCTCTTTGCAGGCTCAAAGTGGCTTACAATACATTATGAGTAGTAGAAGAATATTGTAAATAAACATTTAGTATTACAAAGTCTTGGTCAGCATGATGATAATTAAACAATCTGTAAACAGATTAGAATTCAGTTATACAGCAGTGGTTCTCAACTCATGGGCTGATGCTCAGAACCCTGGTGCTATATGGAACAGCCCCCGACCAATACTGCGGGTGCAGCGCAGAAAAATAGCTCCCCAATGCTCAACCGTAAAAAGATGCAAATGATATGTGTGCTGTTTGACCGAAAGCAAGGGGGAGGAACCTGCCTGGTGCATGAGCACAAGAGCTTCACGGAAAGCAGAGCTCTTGTACGCATGTTCCAGGCAAACCTGGAAGCAAAGTACACATCGGTGCCGTTCTTCTGCTCCTTTAAATATAAGGTTTTCAAAAAATATTTTGCCTGAAATAATTATATTTATGCATAGAAAACAGGTGCCAATGTGTGCTTTTATTTTTGGGTTTGCTCTGACTTGCTCACATTCTCTCACTACCAGAATTTAGGGGCTTGCACAGGTTTTCTTCTGCTTCCAAATTAAATAAAAAATGGCAGATTTTAAAGAAAATATTGTGGGAAATCCTTTCTTCAAACACCCCAACGCCAGCTCTGAGCTAGCGTTAGGTTTTCAGCAGTAAGGGCGGCTTTGTTTTGTGCGCTGTTCTCTGAGCATTGGGAGGGTTATAAAATTACCTCATTAACATCTGTTTGACTACATTTAAATACTATTTGCCCTAATCTTTGGTGTGTACATTGTTTCCCGCCCTAGAACCCTCTGAACATTCTGCGCAGATTAACACCGGTGCTAGTCCAGGTTCTAATCGGCTTTAATGCTGGCATTAGTTTGTAGGCATCAGCCCATCAGTAATTGATGCACACCCTAGCCAATCGGATTTTCTGGATATCTACAATGAATATGCATGAGATAGTTTGGCATGAACTTCCTCCTTGCTATGCAAATCTCTCTCATATCTATTGTGGATATCCTGAAAACCTGACTTGGCTGGTTATGCCCCAAGGACTGGGTTGATTACTACTGTCATACAGAATAGCAATACAACATAAAAATTACTGTTCCCTATGAGTACGTTCTTTATGCTATTTTGAAGTATTTGATATTTGATAACAAGTTTATGCTGAACAAGTTTGGGAAACTATAGGCCTTTTTGGGGGAGGGGGAGTTTCTATTGGGTTCTTTTTGAATGCAGACAACAAGTACAGATTTTCTGTTCTGTACTTGGACCTACATGATGTGTCAATGGGCTGGCAGACTTGCATGTGGTGGAAAGATTTGTATGCTTATGTCTGAACATCTGCACGCTTCCTTCACACTGCCAGTTATGCGTAGATGAAAGGACATATAAGGTCTTGCATACATACCTCTTTCTTTACCGCCACCAAAAACAGTGTGTGTGTGGAGGGGTGAGGGGTGGGGCTTGGAGTAACTAAATGTTTTTCTAAGGCTATTTCATCACATGAGCTACAAGATGTGTTGTGAAATTACCAAATTTCAATTTTGGGGGTGTTTGCCTATGAAAACAAATCCTTGGAGTGTGCTTAAAACCCTTCCGAATGTGAAGAATTAAATGGAGATAAAAAGCTCGCTGAGGCTGAAGGAATTTGAAAGGTGCTCCAAAGTCCACAGAGCTCCTTAGTGATGCCTTTTAAATTATGCCTTAAGACACTGAAACTTGAAGGCAAACACATCCCATCTGCAGCAGCGACTTCTTCATTTTCCAGAAAAAATTTAAATCATGTTTGAATTAAAAAAAAAAAAGCCCACAAACTGCTACGAGACAAAAACATGCCCTGGGACTCATAGCCATTCATTACGGTGTCAGTATGAGAGTCTTTTGGGCTTGATCCACACCACAGAACAGTATGTTGGAGAGTTCAATCTGGTTTATTTTGGATATTATGGAACATCTGTTCATATTGTCCAGCCTGCTGTAAACAGCAGTAGATAGGGCAGATCTTCAGGAAAGGAAAATATCTGGGTGCTACTTTGCCGAGCTGCCTAAAATTCAGAGCCTGGTACCGGAAGGAAAAGATGCTATCCAGGGCATAAGAGAGCAGGCCTGAGCTAGGGAGAGGAATTGCAAAGGGTGATGCCAATGCTAAGCCCCAGGAGTAGACTGACAGTGATCTGGGCCCTCAGGCAATAAGGATCATGGGCCTCTAACCACCTATCAAAAGTGATTAAATTAGATAGAAGTTGTGGGCCCTCGGGTGGTCAGTCCTTCAGTCCATCCCTGGTAAGGCCCTCCTGCTGAGAAAAAGCAAGAAGCTGGAATGAAGGTTGGACTGGGGAATGAGCATTTGACTGCAGGGAAAGGTGAGAGGAAGGGACCATGGAGGGAAGTAGAAGAAATGGGGAGAAAGTAAAGGAACAACTACTACTACTTAACATTTCTAGAGCGCTACTAGGGTTACGCAGCGCTGTACAGTTTAACAAAGAAGGACAGTCCCTGCTCAAAGGAGCTTACAATCTAAAGGACGAAATGTCAAGTTGGGGTAGTCTAGATTTCCTCAATGGAGGTATAATGGAGGTATAAAACAACACTGAAAAAAAAACCCCAAATGCAACCCTTCTTTGCCTGGTGAACATCAGGGTGGGTTACTATGAACAGGGAGGTCACTTAATTTCACTCACTGACCCCCCCAGTATCTTTAAAACCTTTAGTTCTTCACTAGCAGCGAATAGCAATACATTCCTCCTGCTCGTGCCGGTGCAAGCTTTCCCTCTGATGCAACTTCTTCATGGGACCAGGAAACTGAGTCAGAGGGAAGGCTCAGAGCCAATGTGAGCAAGAGGAATGAGTTGCTGTTCGCTGCCAGTGAAGACCTAAAGGACTTAAAGATACTGGGATGAGGAGAGGGTCAGGGGAGTGGAGTTGTGACCCCCCCCCCCCCCAACTGTGTGTGGGGGTGGGGGATGGAGAGATGCCAGGACGTGAGGGGACAGGGTTGTCGTACCACCGACTTTGGGCTCAGGCCTACCCAATGTTGGGTGTCTGGCTATGCCCCTGGGTTCCACACGTGCTGCACCTGCAACCACCTCCAAGTCCAACATCCTGCTTCAGAAGGTATTTCTGTGATGAAAGAGTGGAGTTAGGAAAGTCCCAGTAGAAGGAAAGTGTCTTTTTTTCTTCTTCTTCTTCTTTTTTTTTTTTTTGCACTCTGCCAATTACTTCAATATTGATCTGATCTTTAAAGACGTTAAGTAAACATTTTGTTCAGAACATTTTGTATGAGTTATTGAAGGTGAAGGGATGGCGTAAGTGGATTCTACTGTCTAAACCTCCTGGTTTCGCCGGTCCTTACCTTGGACTCTAAATTCCCAGAGTGTTAAACCCTAAGTCTCAGTGTAATTTGCCTGAAATTGTGGTAAATAAATTCTTTGTCACAAAAAGCAGTTGACAAAGAAACTGTGCATCATTTTCAGCTTGGAGGTCATCGGTTTAAAACTGTTGAGAACAAATATAATTATTGTACTTTTCAACATTTTAGAACTGACGGATGCTGTTCAAGGTCACCATGTTTGCTTTCTTCGTACTTGCTGAAGAACATTAGATCAATTTGTTTCACGCTTACTATGTGCCTTATTTTTTTATTTTTTATTTTTATAGCCAGACAGTTTTAGCATTTGAGTACTGAATGAACTGATAAGTAACAGCAGCTTTGGCAGCTCTGAGATGCACTATGTCACCGAGCACCTTACATACTGGAACTTTTGCACACATGCAAATTCAAAATTCATCAGAAGTAGCAGCTTGTGATACACAGATGGGTGAGAAACAATATCCTTATTCATGAAGCCAAAGTTCCATGATTCCGAACTGAAGACTGTTTACTCATGTTGACGGCACACTCTTTCAGCTTTTCAGAAACACTCGTATGTAGCCTTTTGTTTCTCATCTTCCCTAGCTAGAGGGACATACTTTTGGTCAAAAACATTCAGGGGGCTGTTCTATAACCTGGCACCTCAATTTAGACAACAACAAAGAACAGGAATGAACCCTTTGCAGAAACTAACATAGGAACCAACAGCAGCAGCAAAGGTGATCTAAAGAGTAAAGAACAACCACAGATGTCCAAAAGTGCCTTTCTTGGAGAAGGACCTGACTTGGCCAAGTTTCGACAAACTGCCTGCATCAGGGGTCATCAGATTTTTCAATAATCAGCAGAAATACAGAACATAAAAATGAAAGATTCTTCCGAACAGTGGTACATTAATCTATGAATGAACGTTTCTTGCTCCAAATGATCGAACCAATTGCTAAGCATAGATGCAGAAATTCTCAATCTAGATACCTGAATTCTATACACTGCATTTTTTCTAGCAAAAAAGATGCCGGTACTCAAATGCCAGGCCACCCTTCAGGGGTGGGGTAATCCACTGAAGGACCCACCCCACAATAACCAGGCCCCCTACAACCAGTCACAGAATCTAAGACAAGGCAGAATTGGTGTGTAGAGCCTGAGCTCCTTCATTAAAACTTGGGGTCTATGGGTGAATTGTAGCAGACAATGGAAAAGGTGCCGGTACTCAGTACCCCCAAGTACCCCCTCAAAAAAAGCCCTGATTCTATATAGCATGCCTAGAGATCCACGCCGAAATCCAAGTGTATAGCGTAACAATGCACATAACTTAATTGGCTTAACAAAACAATCAGTGTTGTTAGCAGCACTTAACAAGAAATGAGTATTAATTGGCAATAATTAGAATTTATGCGCACACCTCCCTAAGCATATTTTCTAATGCACTGTGCCTAAATTTTAATGCACACAGGCAAAAAGGGGCATGGTTATATGTGGGGAAATGGGCATTTTATGAGCTTTCCAAAATTTACAAGCATTGTAATAGAATATGGCCCTCTGCGCCTAAATCTATGCACCAGGATTCACGCTACATTTTTATTGGTGTAAATGGAGACGTGTAGTTTTAGGCACTAGGATGTCAACCACGCATATTCTGTACACCGTGTCTAAATCTAGGCGCTGTTTATAGAATACGCTTTGGCAGAAATGTTTTCTGCATGAATTTTCTAGGTGCCGTTTATAGAATCTGGCCCTTAGCGCCAGTTTTATAATGGTTTCTGGGCATGCCTAAGTCACTATAGAATACTAGTGTAGACCACTTTGTTATATTGAGAAGTAGGCGCCCCCATTTATGACACGTCAACGGCCAGTGCTAGTATTCTGTAACTTATGTGTGCTACTGGTTCCTAACTCCCATCCGAGGAAGAACCAGCTCAAAGTGGGTATAGCAGTGCAAGAATTCAATAGGTGCCTCTATAGAGTGGTGAGTCCTGAAGAAACAGATAAACATTGGCGCCGACTCTGTGGGTGCTTGAGCACCCCCAATATTGAGAAAATTCCTTGTATGTGTCCAGGGAGGGGTTATTTCCATTGGGCTTAGCACCCCCAATAATTTTGAAAAGTTGGCTCCTATGCGATAAAAGACTGTGTCATGATGCTAAATTTGTTTTTTTCTGCCTCCGCCTATGCTATTGCTATTGTTGAAGACCTGTCCTCTTTTACTTAAAGAATCTGATTTTTAGTAAATCTTTTGGTTCTGAACATCAGTTATGGCTTGGTCTGAATTATTGTGTGCCAGCGACGTGAGGAGTATGTGGATTGTATTGTGGTTACACTCGCTCTCCTCCCTCCCTCCCCGTCTATGAATATTGCTGTTGACCTGGACCCATCATCAAACCTTATACATTTTAACCAAATAATCTGCCTACAACTGATCTGGGTGAAAAAGGGTTACACTAGTTTGTGGGTCATCCTCCCTTCAGCACTACAGTGAACTAATGAAAGAAACAGAATTCTCAAAGTGTATTTACAGTTCCATAGAATGCAACTTTTGATCTTAAAAGGTACAAACCTGTCTGGTTTTCAAGATATCCACAGTAAATATTCATCACATTCATTTACATGCATTTGGTTTATCTGCCTGATTTGGTTGTTCTAGTAAGACATTGTCAGGTGCAAACTGTTGATATTTATTTCTTTGTTTTTATGAGTACTGACAACTGTATTAGTGTATCTGTTTTTTAAAAAGGTTTAGATAAGTTCCTGGAGGGAAAGTCCATAGTCTGCTATTGAGACAGACATGGGAAGCCACTGTTTGCCCTGGGATTAGTAGCTTGGAATAGTGCTACTATTTGGGTTTCAGCCAGGTGCTTTTGCCCTGGATTGGCCACTGTTGGAAGCAGGATACTGGGCTAGATGGACCATTGGTGTGACCCAGTGTGGCTATTCTTATGTTCTTATATTACTTCACCTAGAAGAACTGAAACATGATACTCCATACCCAGATTTTATCCAGAGGATGTGCATATGATGCCGACCTCTCTTGCTCTGGCCGTCACCATAGTTTTGTGGTATACATAGAGGTACCAGGTTCCAATAATCACCCTTCCCTGAATGAGGATTCTGACTGAACATCTTTGGTTGCACGTGGATGAAGGTCTGTCAACACATACCTCACACGCTCTCAACTTCACTCAATCAAAGTTTGCAAACCCAATTAAAAAGGCTGTTGATTTTACAGTGCACAGTCTTCATTTTCAGCAGCTACCCAAACTATTGCATTAGAAAAGTGATCAAGAAACAGAAGTTCAGATAGGTTAGCATACTGCCAAGAACTATCCTGTAGTCATATTTCCATGTCAAGTTCCCATATAAAATAAATCATGAATAAAAGCTCAGGTCTCCTCCTTCACTTCAAGAGGTAAAATTGATCCCTCTGCCTTCTGGTCCAAAATACCTTTTGACCAATTAGGATACATTTCTTAGTCATCAAACGTCATACATGAATGGAACACTACAGTATATGCTTAGATCTTTTAAATGATATAGCTCCTGCAACAACAAAGATTAGACCTGCCAAAAAATTGTCTCCATGGTTCAATGATGAACTATTAGAGGCAAAACGATCATGCAGGCATCTAGAAAGAATATGGTCCAAAGCAAGAACAGAAGACATCTGGTGAAAATTACTAAAAGAATACAAATATAAAATTTTAAAAGCCAAAACTAACTATTATGCTAAATATGTAAGTGGGTTCATGTTAAATACCAGAAAGCTCTATGGTTAATAATCTACTTAACATGCAATCCTTGGCCATAACCAATGAATCTACTCCCTCTGCAGACCAACTAGCAAATTACTTTGAAGAGAAAATTAATAAAATCAGACAAGAAATGAAAGGCTCTATCACCAACATTGACAAATATATTCTTCCTCTGTCATTTCTGCTGTATGTCACCCAGCAGGCAGAACATGGTCTGACTTCTCCCTTTCCACATTGGATCAGGTAAAAATTGTTCTATACAACGTCACAGTGTATTTTAGACACATGTCCCAGCTATCTTCTAAGGTCAGCTCCCGAACTATTTATCAATTGCTTACAATCATACTTATCCTTCATGTTATCGAATGGAGTATTCCCTGAAAATGATGGCAAAATAATTTTAACACCTATCTCAAAGAATCTCAAGGCCATTAGAAGTGAAACATCTAATTATAGACCTGTAGCCTCTATTCCTTTATTGATAAAAGCATTGGAAGGTTTAGTAGCTAGTCAGCTCATGGAGTTCCTACAGGCCTTTTTCATCCTTCATAGTACACAATCGAGATTCCGGCCATCCTTTACCACTGAGACAGTGCTCACCACCCTCATTGCAAATTTCAGAAAATAGTTGAGCACGGGTAGAAAAATCATAATTTTACAATTTGTTATGTCCAATGCCTTCGACACCGTTGACCATAATATATTGTTATACTTATTAGACCACTTTGGTATTAGTGGAACTGTATTAAAGTGATTCCACGGTTTCCTAATAACAAGATCCTACCAAGTAAAATAATCAGGTCATATCTCCTAACTCAGGGGCTCTATATGTGGGGTTCTACAAGGCTCTCCTTTGTCATCCATATTTTTCAATATCATGATGGCACCACTGAGTTACTTACTGGAGGCTCACGGATTTAATTCCTTCATCTATGCTGATAATGTCACCATTTATATCCCCTTCAAAAGGGAATTATTAGAAATTATATATGAGATTAAAACCAGTTTAGATCTGATGGAATCTTGGGCATCCAGTTTCAAACTCAAATAAAATTAGGAAAGGACTAAATTTGTCATACTTACCAACCCCTATCAACCCATTTCATTAAAAAACATCATTATTGACAATACATTGCATGCCTTACATCAATCTATGAAAATCCTGGGCATCACCATTGATCAGCATTTATCATTCGAAACTCAGGTCTCAAAGGTGGTCTCAAGCATCTTCCATACACTGTGGAAGTTAAAAAAGGTTGTGTCCTTTCTTCCCAAGCTTCACACTTTGCACTATCACCCAACCTCTGGTACTATCCAGATCTGATTATTGTAATGCCATATATGTGGGTATTAAAAATATCAGTCCTTAAAAAATTACAAACAGCACAAAATACCACTGCCTGCCTTGTTTGCAATGCTCCTCACTTTGAGAAGACTTCCCTTCTCTTGTTAAAACTTCACTGGCTTCCCAGAAATGTAAGGATCACCTTTAAAATATTTGTGACTGTTTACCAAATACTATAGGGTTTATCACCCTCCTACTTACAACAACTAACTGATTTACCTTCACATAATACAGTGAAAAGAACAAGATAATACCTCATGCTCCATTATCCAGATTGAAAGGTCTATTTTACAAATCAGTCCTTGTCGCAGCCTTCAGATATTAGAGTATGTGAAGGCTGCGACTTTGGAATTCGAGTGCGACTTTGGAATTCTCTACCAAGCAATTAAGGTACTTAGAAGATTATCTGAGATTCCGTAAATTACTAAAGGCTTTTCTATTAAGTACGTATCTTACCAAAAGACAATAAACTAATTTTGCTGTCTCTCTTATATGTTTCAGCATAACCAATACTCTAGCCTACCTTCATGAGAAACACACAATTATTCTTAATATGTAAAATGTTATAATGAATTATCTATCATATTTTTGAAGTTTTTCTTGAATGTAAGCCACATTGAACCTGAGCTTGTTCGGGACAATGTGGGATACAAATGTCATAATAAATAAATAAAATATGCTGCCAGATGTTGAATAAACTGTCAGGAAGACATGTGAGGTAATGTAGTACTGTATTTTGTATGACATTGTCACTGAAATAGAAAATACCCTGACTTGCTATTCAGGGAGAAGTCGTCTCAAGCAGACAAGAAGTGTATTTAACATCCTACAGACAACTTCTGTACAGACCTGAAAAAGTAGAAGACAAACAATAGCAGCCGCTAAAGAAAATACCCAGTATCAAGGCCACGTCTCCTGAAATAATATCCATTTTTATTTCAATAGGCTTGGCTCAGCTGTAAAGCTATTCTAACCCCTGCCAGCCAGGGGCGTAGCCAGACAGCAGATTTTGGGTGGGCCTAGGAAAGAAGTGGGTGGGCACCAAGTGTTCTCCACCCCTCCAAAAAAATATCTCAGCTGGTGGAAAAATGCTTCTCTCCACCTTGGCAGTCTGCAGCAGGCAGGCGCTGAAAACTGAGAACGTGCAGGTGCCGGTATCGTGAAGAGTAGCGTTTTCATTACCATCAGGGGGAAGTCTTCAGCTAGCAGAGATTGGGATCCCCACCAGCTGCTGCTAAATGTGTATTACTGTTGGGTGGGCCTGAGCCCTATGTGGGTGGGCCCTGGCCCACCCCAGCTCACCTGTGGCTACGCCACTGGTGCCAGCCAGGATGTAGTCCTAGCAGAATACTTTACTCTGAATATATACATTTTTGTGGTGGGTCCAGGTTGGGACCAGTGTCACTTAAGTACTTATGTAAATGTATTTAAATTACAGCTGTACCTACAGATATGAGTTTGCCTCTGCTTGAGATTTAGATATGTACATTACCTCTCCTGCGCATATCTAATTGTATTAATACTAAAAACTTAACATCCTCCATTTTATGACCTAGTGTGATGCAATGTTCTACAAGGGGAGTATCTACTTTTTTCAATTTTATATTGCTCAAATGCTGAGCAATTCTGTGCTTAACTTTTTTCACTGTTTGCCCTATGTAGAACAACCTGTTTTTAGTATTAATACAATTAGATATGCGCAGGGGAGGTAATCTGATGCAGACAATGCTGCGGGTTGAACAACGACTAATATTTGAGTGGAGTACGGTGACCCCCACAGGCCTGAATAAAGAAGTGGAGTGGGCGGGTTTATAAAGAGAGACTACTCCTCCACTGTTGGTTCTAGAGTGGATACTGAGATGCGCATGTGTGGCATCTGGCATTGGGAGCGACGCCATCTTTTGAAGGGCCAGCGATTTCTCTAACCTGGCTGAGTCGAAAAATATGTTAAATTTGCTGTTTGTGAGGTATGTGGGTTTGTTTATGATGATTTTCAAAGAGATGAGGGTTGTGGTAGTATGTAGGATAATCTTTTCTCCTTTATTGTATGCTTTGTTTATAGTCAACGTCCCTGAAGACGCATGGTGCGAAACACAATTTTGTGTTTGTGAATGAATTGAGTGAAGAAGAATGAGGGATGAGAGATGATTTAAAAAAATATATTTTGCACATTTCTCATTTAAACTGTAATGAATAAAGGTTTATAGAATAAATAATAAATTGGTGGAAAAATTTTAGTACTTACTTGTAGTATTTAATAAGATATTTGTAACTAGATAAAAAGACGTTTCTCAATTTGTATGTGATCAATGAATATGTATGAGATAGGTCTCCATAGAATGGAGGTAGTGCATGGAAATCTCTCTCATGCATATTCATTGAGGATATCCTGAAAACCTGACTGGCTAGGTGTGTCCTGAGGACTGGGTTGAGAACCCCTGCTTTGATGTAACATGCTACAACTGAAAAGGCATAAGTCACAGTTCCTTTCATCTAGTAAGCCCCCAAGCATTGATTGATTTTCTAAATATTACTGCCAAAAGCCTGATCAAAAAAGAATTTTTCCAACTGTTTCCTAAAATTCACTCTCCCCGGATTCAAAACAATTTAACAGCACCTGGCCAGTTAAATGGTACATAGCAGGCTACCCGGCGACATTCAGCGGTAGATAACCGGCTGTCTCTCACTGAATATAGCCAGTTAGCACCTAACTCTTGTGGTCTGAATATCAGGCCCACTGCATTTTCTATCAGTTTCCATACCAGAGGCAAGCTATTCCAATCAGAAGGACTGATAACTGTAAAAGCTTTGTTCCTAGTTTTGCATAAGTGGAACCAGGCTCCTTCTGAATGTAAAGACCTGGCTGGTTTGGAAGCTCTTTAAACTGAGCCACGATTTCCACGTTAGGCATCAGCCACTCATTCTGCAAAGAAGGCTAATCTGACAAGATCATAAGAAGAATAGTCAAAATGTTGATTCATCTGATTTCAAGGAATGTAATACTGTCTGGTTATTCTGCATTCTATCTGGGTATTAGCATAAATAAGTGAAAGATTATGGTTGAGTTACATGTGAATTTAAAGTGTAATTAAAGCTTAAGGAGATTAAAAGAGCAACTCATAACAAGATCTGCAAATTAAGACAAAATGTCCTTTAGGTTTTAACAAAATATAGATTAAGAAAACATACAGTTACTAAAAAGAAAATAGAGTGCAGCTCAAGCATGGATAATTACCAGAGAAAATAGTTAATTATGCTGTTATCCAGTTTTGTAATGCAGAAAGTATATCCATCAAGGCACTGCTAATTCTTTTTTTTTTTACATTTATGACCTGTGTTAGCTTAGCTCCCACCGCACCCCATCCGGGTTGTTATAGGTAGAACAAATGATTTGAACTAAACCTGGCCACCACTTTTTGGTAAGAAGTCAATAGGATTGTTCTTATTTGTAGCTTTCCTTGACTCACAAAAGACTTTGCAAACCTCGAGGTGGTTTACAGGGTACTCTTACACCAGCTAAGGGAAGCAGTTCCATTTTGGATCACTTTGCTGGGACATTAGACATGGTGCATTTCTCAGCCTTGTAAATGTATGGTATACACGTTGAGCCCATTAGATTTCAATATACTCAGAGAGCTTATTGTCATGGTGACCTTTGTGTTACTTCTACAGCTATGTGGCCACATGCACAGAGCAGTTTAAGTCTCCCGCTGCATAGCAGTTCATACTTTTCCAGATCTTACTCTGAGTATAATTAGTTATACCTGAACAGTTAAGCCACCATTAGCTATACTTTGGGATATTTAAAAAAAACTCTCAAATGTGCCTAATTTGACGTAAGAGCTGGAACAGCTAACGGAAATATTCCCTGGCCATATGGTGGGCTATATAAAAAAGAGGAAGCTGCTATAATATGTCTCCTCAATGCACATCAACAGTTTCACTATGCCAAGTATAGAAGAGGAATGTACATATCTAAATCTCAAGCACAGGCAAACTCACATCTGTAGGTACAGCTGTAATTTAAATACATTTATTTAAATCATTGCTCCATAGCCTAGATCACTAATGTGGTCACCAGTGGCGTAGCAAGGGGGGGGGGGCGGGAGGGGCAGTGCACCCCGGGTGTCAGCTCAGGGGGGGTGCTCCCTGCCAGCTCCCCCCCTCGGCGAATTGACACCCCCCCCCCCCAACCAGCTCCCGCACCCTACCTTTAAAAAGAATATCGGGAGGTGAGGTGCTGCCCTGCACGTAAAAGAAATGTGGACCGTCGGGCCTTCCCTCGCTCTATCTGTCCCGCCCTCCGCTGGCGCAATTTCCTATTTCCGCAAGGGCGGGACAGACAGAGCGAGAGAACTGTGCTAATCTTCAGTCAATCAGGCAACAACAATACATTCCCCCAAAATGATTTCTACAGTTAGGTGAAGAGCATTATTCTGATAAAGTATAATTTCACTTTTTGAGCTCTAGTGCCCTGCTTATACAATTATTATAACTGAGAAATTGGCATCTACACCAATCCAAGGTGGCTGTTCTTACCTGAAATGCTGGAGCTTTCTTCCATTTTTCTTCTTTTGTGGAGATAATTTCTCTTTCTTTATTATGGTCTAATGTAGGGGGGAAATTGGCTGCTTGCCCCGCTCATCAGAGACATACCCCTCCATCGGACCCAATAGATAAATATATGAAGAAGCCCGAAGTACTGCTTGGTGAGTTGGGAGCTGCCCTGCTTGAGACATTGGCAGGTAGTGGAAGTTCTGTTGCATCCTTACAGCTTGATGTCACAATAAGCCCCAACATTAGAGCACCTTCCCCACAACCATTCAAGCTCACCAGTAATGGCCAGTGGAGTGCTCTGACCAGAAGTTGTTAGAACTGCTATTTGACTGTCCCAGGAGCATCGAGCCTCAAAGGCTGGCTCACTGCTCCCAGGCCACATCTTAAAGGGGCTGCAGTATTGTTCCCCTAACCCCTGAACAGCCTTTGTATGAGGTATTGGATACTGAAGTTCCAGCTAGTTCTACATTGTTTGCAGTTGTGGCTTTAGCTCCGGACAATGGCTTCTGTTAATGTTTTTCATAAATTGTAAAGGGGTCCGCTTCCTCCACTCTGGGTTGGGGCCGGCAGCCCTGTTATACTCACAGGTTTCCAGCAAAGAACCAGACTGCCATATGGACTTAAGACCAAAGTGCTTTATTCTCAATTCAGTTCCACTCTCAAAATTAAAATGCAGTTCACAAACAGGGTTCAGGCCGGGATCCAAACTCCAGCCAACATTCAGTTCCTTAACAGTTCAGGCCCACTTCCTTTGCACTACCTTCCCCTCTCCCTCAAAAGGGCTCAGTCCAGTGGCATTCCTAGGGGGGCTGACACCCGGGGCGGATCGCTGATGCGCCCCGCCCCCCGGGTGCAGCGCCCCCACGGAACAGCGTGACGCCCCCCCCACCGGCAAAAAGCCCCCCGATCCCCCGGCGAAAGACCCCCCCGGTTCCACGCCGCTGGGGGGGGGAGGGTGCCGCGCGCCTGCCGGCTCTTCGTTTTCATGCTCCCTCTGCCCCAGAACAGGAAGTAACCTGTTCCGGGGCAGAGGGAGCAGGGAACCAATGGAGCTGGCACCCTCCCCCCCCCCCCCCCCGAGCGCGTGCACCTGGGGCAGACCGCCCCCCCCCCCCTTCCTAAGCCACTGCTGTTCTGGGATCTTGCTAGGTACTTGTGATCTGGATTGGGCACTGTTGGAGACAGGATATCAGGTTCAATGGACCTTTGGTCTGTCCCAATATGGCAACACTTATGTTCTTAGGAATTATCCTTGATCTTCCATATTGTAAATCTTGTAAGTTCTTTTTTGTGGACTTGAGTAAAACAGTAATTATACATTTTGCTTTTCTTATATTTTCCTGATAATACTTTTGGAATTTTATTGCTGTATACTTTCCTGCACAAGTTCTAAATGCTTGCTTGGTTTGCTCGTTGATTAAACTGCATAAATAAAATATTTTAAATAAAAAGAAAATGATTATAGCTGGCCCCTGTTGTTCAGATTCTATTCCCAGTATGGATGAAGCCAGTGTATCCTAAAGGCTTAGATAAAGAGGAAAAGAATGGAAAAATAAATTACACAGACACACATTATTGCTGCCCAGAAATGTAATATTGAAAATTAATATAAATATAGTGTGTTATTAAAAAAAATCTATACAAAGCTTGTTTTCTATAGAACTCTGTCAAAACCTAACCAATTTCAATAAAATTTGGGATATATCATCCTGAATACATTTGCAATAAGCCTACAGCAAATGTTCAGAATGGCCTCCTTTGGCAACAGCATGTGGAGGGAACTTGTGAAGGAGTTGCTTGGACCATGTCATGCTAACAATGCGGTTGTTGTTGGTTTGCTGTTGCGCAGGCCTCCACATAAGACACCATAGGTCAAAATCAATGTGGATGTTTTGAAACATTGCTGACTGAGAAATACTAGTTCCTCGACTAATCTGATGAATGAACTTGTGAGTTTTAGGTACATCCTCATGACTCAGCACAATTTCCTCAACTGTCCCAATGTTTTCTTCAGTGTGACCTGATCGGGTCCTGCTGCTTCCTGACTTGCAATCAGTTGAGCTTGTTTATCGCGATTTTTTCAAAACATATTCTCCCTTTACCATCTTTCGCCTCTCTTCTGTAAACTCTTGTACCAGTCAATGAGAACCATAACCTTTCTCCAGACACAATTTTTTTAATAAGGATCAAATCTTCCTGACTGAAAACCATGGTAGCTGTTTATGCTCAAAGCAAAATGGCATCTTCACATTTCATGAAGATAATCACCAAGTGGTGGCAACGTCATTTAGGTGAGATGGCTGACATGAATGTAGGCTTATTACAGATTTATTCAGGATGGTATATCCCACGTTTTATTGAAATTGATTGTGTTTTGGCAGAGTTATGCAGAAAACAAGCTTTGTATAAAAAAAATGTTTTTAATACAAGGGGCCCTTTTACTAAGCTGCAGCAAAAAGCGGCCTGTGACAGTGTGAGCCCATCTTTTGGATGTACACCAGGCCCATTTTTTACTGCATCCTGGAAAAAGAGCCTTTTTTAAAGGGGACGGAAAATGAATGTGCGGCAAAATGAAAACCAGCGTGTGTCCATTTTTGGCTTGAGACCCTACTGCCACCCATTGTCTTAGCGGTAAGGTCTCACGTGCTACCTGAGCGGTAAGCATGCAGCGTGTGTCAACTGCCATTTACCACTAGATAAGCGCCTCGCGGTAGAAAATAGAAAATATTTTCTGCCGCGTGCATTGGATGCATGTAAAAAATGGAATTACCGCCCGGGCTTCATAGTAGCTGGTCAGTAGTTCCAAATTGATGCATGTTGGATGCGTGTAGGCACCTACACACCTTAATAAAAGGGCCCCATAATAGGCTAGATAGCATCATACCGTCTCCTGTTCTCAATCTATCCTCCTTGGGCCCAGCGGTCTCTTTTTTTGTTGGAGGCTGGGCTTGGGGAATCTTGCCCCCCACCCCCGTCTCCCCCTTCTCAGCAGCCTGCCAGTTTCCACATAATTGCCAGCTCCTCCTCAGCTCCACCATGAACCACCCTGGCACCAACCACACAGTGCTTCAGCAGTCAGAGAGGTTATTTAGCAGCACTGTGCTGGTTCAGTGCCTCTGAATATCCAGGGACAGACTGCTGATCAGCCTGCTTAAACCTCTTTGAAAACCTACTCCTAAGAATCTTACATTCAGATGTAAGAACACCCACACTCACAAATAAGCAGAGCAAGAGCAGATTCAAAGAATGAGCATGCATTCATACCCTTGTATCACAAGTAGGTAGCTTTCCATCTTTTGTGCTGTCCTGCAGATAGTAGAGGAAATGTAGCATCTGCCAAACACCCACCCAACAGAACTGCAGTTTAATAATGCACTTGTTTTGCTGTACGTTCTCATCTGCTCACTAAAATTAATCAACAAGAAAAGCATTATTTGTTCAGTAGAGAAGGGCTTTATTTTTTTTTTTTTACAATAATATAATTATCAGAAAATGTTTCTGCCAGGGATTTCATAAGAATGCATAGTCAGCCTATCTCTCCTTAACATATGCATAATGCAGGGAAGAAATGAATATCAAATCTGGAAAGTCAATAAGGCTTTTCTATTTTTTTTTTTTATTCATCTCTTGTTTCTAAACTAAGGGTCTCTATTACAAAGGTACATAAGGCCCTTTGTGCTTCCAGCGTGCATCAAATCAGCATTACCGCCCAGCAACCGTATGCCCCGGGCGGTAATGCCGAATTTGGCGTATGTCAAAAACATGCGGTAGCGTGTGAGACAGCAAAATGTCTGTCCTAAGTTAACTGGGTAGCTGTCCAAGAAGCGCTGCTAAATATCAGTGATACATGGGTAACTGTATTAATACCCGTATGCACCTCTGAGTCACCTCTCCATCCTGGAATCTGGGTGGTGTTGTAGCTAATACGCTGAAATCTTCTGCTCAGTGTGGCCAAAAAAGCAAACAGGATGCTAGGCATTATTAGGAAAGGGATGGTGAAAAAGACCGAAAATACTATAATGCCCTTGTATCGCTCCATGGAGCATCCACGTTAATATTGTGTTCAGTTCTGGTTGCCGTATCTCAAAAAAGATATAGTGGAATTAGAAAAGGTTCAAAGAAGAGCGACTAAAATGATAAAAGGGATGGAACCCCTCTCGTATGAGGAAAGGCTAAAGAGGTTAGGGCTCTTCAGCTTGGAAAAGAGACGGATGATGGGAGATATGATTGAGGTCTACAAAATCCTGAGTGGTGTAGAACAAGTAGAAGTAAATCGATATTTTACTCATTCCAAAAGTACAAAGACTAGGGGACACTCAAGGAAGTTACATGGAAATACTTTTAAAACAAATAGGAGAAAATATTTTTTCACTCAACGAATAGTTAAGCTCTGGAACTCTTTGCTGGAGGATGTGTTAAAAACGGTTAGTGTATCTGAGTTTTAAAAAAAGGTTTGGACAAATTCCTGGAGGAAAAGTCCATAGTCTGCTATTGAGACAGACATGGGAAGCAACTGCTTGCCCTGGGATTTATAGTATGGAGTGTGGCCACAATTTGGGTTTCCGCCAGATACTTGTGACCTAGCTTGGCCACTGTTTGGAAAACAGGATATTGGGCTAAATGGACTATTGGTCTGACCCAGTATGGCTACTCTTATGTTCTTATGTTCTTAATTTCCGGCAGGCTACCAATACCCAGACAGTGCCAGATAGAGGCTGGTACTGAATGTCAGGATCTAATTCAGAGAGGTCTTGTAAGCAGGGCTGATGTTATTCATAACAAGGCCAAGGGCAGACATTTGGAGGGACCCCAAATCTACTAGTAAATTATTTATCCTTCAGCTTCAGGCAAATTTGGGGCCCTCTCTGGCATAGGTGCCCAGGGAAATTACCCTGATTGCACCCCACTAATTCTGGATCTGGCTGTAGGAGTACAAAGTTTCTTGATGAGCCCAGTAGATGCCACAAATTCTCTATCATTAAGTTCCAAATTTTGCAAAATAATGTTTTAAAAAATGAAAATGACTAACATCACACACCCTAAAACTGGTTCCTGATAATCCAGTATGTCTTCCCATAAATTTACTCAGGGTTGCTGCTGCAGTTTGAAGTTGGCCATTTTGAATTCAGTGGGTCAATAGTAAATTTCCATAGCATACCCCAAGATATCAGCAGAACCATTAGATTGTGCTAAAAGACACGAAAAGCCACCTATACAACAGAGGACAACACAAACTTTTTATTCCAATTTTGGCTGAAGCTGAATCTGAGACTGAAATTCACTGTTCAATTTCAGCCAAAATCTAAGCCAAAATCGAAACTAGTCACTACTGACCTGAATTAGCGCTTCGGCCCAGCCCAACCTAGCCTGCCCCACCCCGTCCCTGAACGGCCTCTTCCCGGAGCTCTCCCCTCCCCCACCTGCAGGCTCCTTGGACCTTACAATCGCTGGTGTTCCAGTGGTATAGTCGGGGTAATCCCCAATCACTTCTACCCATGTCATCTCTGCTGGAGGTCATGGCAGCCATTTTCATAGCTGATTGTTCCTCAGTTCAGAGGGCATTAATCTATGAAAATTAAAATTAATATACCAAAACTAAAATGTTATAAAATAATGTATGTAATGCTCCCTCGTGATTGCTCCTGAGTTCAGAGGGCATGGGCATGAGCAAGTGGGGGTCACTTCTGCCTCAGCAGTACCACTAGACCACCAGCGATTATAAGATAGGCCAGGAAGGGAGGCCTGAAGATGGATCGGGGTGGGGGGAGGAAGTATGGGTTACCTCTGTCAGGGGAGGGAAGGAAGGAGGAAGGCAGTGGAGCCTCCTTCTGATGAGGGGGGGGGGGATGCTATGAAGATACAGCACAAACTTCCAGAAAAAGCCAATTCTCCCATCACAAATAGCTTGTTCCACATCTGCCTAAAACAAGAAGCTGTTTTGTTTCTCTCGCAGCTGTGCAGTAAGATGTGTACTGGCTTAGAAAGCATACAGGAAACAAAACCCCTATTCTGGCTGTGCAGCCTAGAGGAGCAGGCATTAAATTTTAATAATATACTGTACTGCTATTATTGCACTGCATTAGAATAAGCACTTCAGAATACCTTTTCCCATTCCCTGAACTGCTTCAGAGTGCCCAGCTCCTGCTGACAAAGGCCAGGAAACTGCCTTTTCAGCTGAAGCAGCCAATCCTTTGGGCAACATTTTGTTGAATTCCTTGTTCCAAAACCAACTTATTCATCTGGCCTTTATGAGCTGGGTGCAAGACAGGGTATGTAAGAAAACTGGCATTGACTACATAAGCAGTGGGGGAAGGTGGATTGAAGATAAAAATTTGATGTGCTATCTTCCAAAATGTTTTTAATGCCATCTAAAGTGGGAACTAAATAGTTATGAGTGGGCAGCAAACAGCAAAAGATGCATCATGAGAAAAGGGACCTGGCCAGATGCTTCTGTACAGTCCAAGGCTGACAGTTGATTCATTCAGGATAAATCTATTCCCCCCCCCCCCCCCCTCTCTCTCTCTCTCTCTCTCTCTCTCTCTCTCCCTCTCTCTCTCTCTCTCCTCTCTCTTTCTCTCTCTCTCTCTCTCTCTCCCCTCTCTCTTTCTTTCTCGCTCTCTCTCTCTCTCCTCTCTCTTTCTTTCTCTCTCTCTCTCTCTCTATCTCCCTCCCTCTCTCTCAGTCTGAAAAGCAATAAGGAGATTCACAGTTTGGGGAATAGTTTCTGACACAGTACACATCTGTAATAGATTTAAGCCTAATGCCAGAAGACATATTCATAGAAATCAAAGAGAAATGGCAAGGGACCTCAGCTAGTCTCTTCTAGCAATAAGCTCTTGACCCTCCCTTAAGCGAATTTCATTCTGTTGAACATCACAGTGACAGGCTTTGCTATGCATTATTTGTTTTCCTCATGCACTACTGATATTGGGGAGGGGGAGGGGGGAAAGGAAAAGGATTACAGAGGAAAGAAATTCAGAGGGAAATGGAGGGAGCTGCCTGTCTGCCTTGCCCAAAGGTACACAGAAAGCATAACAACTTGATTCACCAAACCTCTTGCCACAGAAAAGGGGAAGGGGTAAAAATGGTGAAACGTGTTAATTCTACAGTTTGCATTTTTTTTTTTAAATTGTGTATACATAAGAAGGTGGCGAAAGGGCAGATTTTAATTTAACATTTTTTTTTGTTACATTTGTACCCCGCGCTTTCCCACTCATGGCAGGCTCTGGATGTTTCACTTAAATTTTTTTTCATTTATTTATTTATTTACTGGGATTTATTAACCACCTTTATGAAGAGATTCACCCAAAGCGTATACAGAAGGTATAGTTTAACATAAAACTTACAATTTTGTTAATCACATAACAATAGTAAAATAACCAAGAATAAACATGAACACAATAAATGAGGTAAACTTGAAAACAGTAAATTGAAACCTAATAATAGAACTACCGTGAAACAATATAAAAAATAAACATATTTAACAGCACTGGAGTTCAAATATCAGAGATATAATACAATGTTAGCATAATACAAATGATACACTTAATAAGCATGCATTAGAACATTCAACTAACATAGATATGATGCTAAAGATTTTCTACAATACGGCTTATCCTATAGCTAAGGGACCAAGTGCAGATATATGATGGGAACAAGATGCTTGGTAGAGTTGGTTGGGATAATTTGATGGTTAATTAAAGTCAAGGCAAGTTCTTTGTATACTTAAGCAAGAGATAAGAAACTGATCTAAGTTGCACTGTGTAGCAAACTAGTCTAGGTGCAGAATGAGTGTATAGTCAGTCACCCTATGTATTAAAGGCTTGGGAGAAGAGGCAGGCTGGCTCTTCTCCCAAGCCTTTAATACATAGGATGACTGACTAGCAGGCTTATTTTCGACAGAGAAGGATGCCCATCTTTCGACACAAATTGGAAGGTGGGCGTCCTTCTCACAGGGTCGCCCAAACCGGCATAATTGAAAGCCGATTTTGGGCGCCCCAACTGCTTTCCGTCGCGGGGACGACCAAAGTTCATTGGGGCATGTTGGAGGTGTAGCGAAGGCAGGACTTGGGCGTGCCTAACACATGGGCATCCTCGACCCATAATGAAAAACAAAAGGGCGTCCGTGACGAACACTTAGACGACTTTACCTGGTCCTGTTTTTTTTACAACCAAGCCCCTTACTCCCCCAGTGGTCACTAACTCCCTTCCACCCTCAAAAAAATCTTTAAAAATCTTTTGTGCCAGCCTCTATGCCAGCCTCAAATGTCATACTCAGGTCCATCAAAGCAGTGTGCAGGTCCCTGGAGCAGTTTTAGTGGGTGCAGTGCACTTCAGGCAGGCGGACCCAGGCCCATCCCCCCCTACCTGTTACACTTGTGGTGGTAAATGTGAGCCTTTCAAAACTTACCAGAAACCCACTGTACCCACATCTAGGTGCCCCCCTTCACCCGTAAGGGCTATGGTAGTGGTGTACAGTGGTGGGTAGTGGGTTTTGGAGGGGGTTTGGGGGGCTCAGCACACAAGGTAAGAGAGCTATGTACCTGGGAGCAATTTCTGAAGTCCACTACAGTGTCCCCTAGGGTGCTCGGTTGGTGTCCTGGCATGTCAGGAGCACCAGTGCACTACGAATGCTGGCTCCTCCCACGACCAAAGGGCTTGCATTTGGTTGTTTCTGAGATGGACGTCCTTGGTTTCCATTATCTCTGAAAATAAGAAATGACCAAGTCTAGGGACGACCATCTCTAAGGACGACCTAAATTTCAAGATTTGGGCGTCCCCGACCGTATTATTGAAACGAAAGATGGACGTCCATCTTGTTTCGATAATACAGGTTTCCCCGCCCCTCCACCAGGACATTTTGTGAAGATGTCCTCAGCAAAACCTGGGCATCTCCTTCGATTATGTCCCTCTAGACATGCATTCTGCACCCAGACTAGCTTGCTACACATGCATTTAGTTCTATACTTTAGAAAATGATATAGATTGTTATCATAATGCTAGATTCCACCATATTTTTAAATTTTTGCCACAGGTTGCCTCTCTCCCCAATATCCCTAAATATTTGATAAAATTATTTGCTTATTATTATTATGGGGAGGGGTGGAAATGGTTTTCCCCATGTTTCTTGCTGGATCTTCAGGCACTACAACCACCATACAAGTGGGCACCATGATTAGAGCAGACACACAACTTGAAGGAGGCCTGCTGACCCAGGATAAATGAAACAAAGAAAAAAGGAAGCGTTAATCAATGAAAGTTAAAATTAATATAACAAAATTTAAAATTTTATAAAATCATATCTGTAATGTCCCCTCTGGAGTGTACCTGAATTTAGAGGGATGACCAGAAAGGAATCCCTGTGGCCAGCTCCATCAGTCCCTTATACTTATGATCCCTGGTGCCTCCACATGAAGGAAAAAGGGATTTACCTCCAAATTCTATATAGTGCGACCTAAGTTGCATGTGCAAAACTGGTCATATCCTGTTTTACACATGCAACTTAATTGGTTTAATAAGTCAACCAGTGCCGCTAATTGCCTTTTAACAAGCAATTATTGCCATTAACTGGCTTTAATTAGAATTTACGCACACAACTTTCTAAGCATATTCCATAAAGTGATGCACATAAATTCTAAGATACAGATCTGAAAAGGGAGTGTGGCCCAGTGGTGTAGCCAAGGGTGGGCCTGGGTGGGTTGTAGGTTTGTAGGTAGATATCATTGTTAAAGTGGAAGTAGTTGTGAGTTAGAATAAACTGGATTAATTTTGTAATAGTTTGTGGTGAGTATTGATGGTCCAGTGTGGATGTTTTTAGGAGCTTCTCACATGCAGCTATGCCATCCGCATGGGGAATGTTGCTGTATAGTGATTCTACATCCATCATGACCAGAAGGGTACCCAGTGGTAATTGTTTGATATGTTTCAATTTATTGAATGAAGCTTGAATGAAGCTATTTGTCTTGTGCACAAGAGGTTTCAGAATTCCCTCTATAATTCCAGATATTTCCTCCGTGAGTGTGCCAATACCCGATATGATTGGTCTGCCAGGGTTTCCAGGTTTGTGGATTTGGGGTGGCATGTAGAATGTGCTCACAGAGGGCTGGTTTGGTATGAGTTTCTTCAGATGTGGCTGTACTTGTTTAGGAAATGTTCTGATAAGGCCCTTCCGCTGTTTCGTATAGTCCTGTGTGGGATCTTCAGTTAGTTTCCTGTAGTATGTTTTGTCTGAGAGCTGTCTGTGCCCTTCTTCGATGTGTTTTTGTGTATCCATAATCACTAAGGTATATTCTATAAAGCACGCTTAACTTTAGGAGCAGTTTATAGAATATGCCTAGGCATATTTTTTTTGCGCCAATATTTTAGGTGTCATAAATAGAATCTAGCCCTTAATGGGTAAGATTTCCCTCCCTTTCCCTCAGGAAACTAACAGAAACTATGGGGTCCTTTTACAAAGGGCATCTCTAGCATTTAGCATGTGCTCATTTTTAGCGCGTACTAAAAAATGTTAGAGCGCCATTGTAAAAGACTCCCTATGTGAATTCAGGTCTCTCATACCTTTCTTTCTGTGATCTGCACACATTGTCAGATTTCACAGAATTCCCCTGATTAACAGAAATCACTCACTGATATTCCCTCTTTAGAAAACCCCTCTCTCTTTTCCCAAGCAACGGTTGCTATAGAGAAGAGAAAAGATGCATTCCTCCGTTAGCACACTGTCATTATTTATTATTATTTAATTATTGAGATTTATTAACCACCTTTATGAAGAGATTCACCCAAGGTGGTGTACAGTATCTCACAAACAGGCCTTGTGAAATACTCTAAATCAAAATCAGTGTGATCAACTCACAAAACCAGATTACAAACGGGTTTCATATGCTTTTCGTAAGATCCAGCTCTGTGGGTGTTCTGCACCCTCAATATTTTACAAGCTCCTTCACTATGTCCAGAGAGAGAGATCATTTTTATTGTGTTTGGCACCCTCCCCCAATTATACTGAAATGTGGTGCCTGTGAGCCTATTGCTTCAGAAGAAGTGACCTGCATGATCTTGAAACACTTATCCTGCTGGTCTAATACAAGCTATCACTGCCTTAAAAGACACCTGTTAGCGTATAACTTAGCCATGGCAGCCCATGAGTAACATGCTGGAATCATCTATACACTCAACCACAAAACTATGTTTCTGGATGATTCTATTCTGCAGGTCAGAGTCTCACTTTAGTATCCATCCATATATTTATTTATTGCATTTGTATCCCACATTTTCCCACCTATTTGCGGGTTCAATGTGGCTTACAATACATTGTGAATGGTGGAAATACAGTTTGTTACAACTCGGTTATGGATTACATTGTGAGTGGTTATGCAAAAACAAAGTTAAAGTGTCGTTAAGGGAATAGAACAATGGAGAAGAACAATGGAAAAGAAACAATGGGAACTAATAGGGCAACTGAACAGTAGTAGAAAAACAATTCAGTATAACATTTTTCTATGAGTAGAGGTATAAATGTGATAAAAATGTACGGGGGATGGGAATTCAGAAGAGAATGTATTGTTGCATTACTAATAGTGTGTGCGGACTTAATGTGTTTTGATTCTTTCAGTAAATTTTATCAAAGGGATGGGTTTTCAATGATTTGCGGAAGTTGGTTAGTTCATAGATCATTTTCAGGTTGCGTGGTAGTGTATTCCAGAATTGCGTGCTCATATAAGAAAAGGTTGATGCGTGTAACGTTTTGTATTTTATGCCTTTACAATTGGGGAAGTGAAGGTTGAGGAAAGTTCGGGATGAACTTCTAGCGTTTCTAGGTGGTAAGTCTATTAAGTCAGACATGTAAGCTGGGGCTTCACCGTGAATGATTTTGTGGACTAATGTGCATACTTTAAAAGTAATGCGTTCCTTGAGTGGGAGCCAGTGTAGCTTCTCTCGTAAGGGTTTGGCACTTTTGTATTTTGGTTTTCCGAAGATGAGTCTGGCTGCTGTGTTCTGGGCTGTTTGAAGTTTCCTCAGTATTTGCTCTTTGCAACCTGCGTATAGTGAGTTGCAGTAATCCAGATGGCTGAGTACGAGGGATTGCACTAGGCTGCGAAAGACGGATCTCGGGAAGAATGGTCTTATTCTTTTCAGTTTCCACATGCAGTCTCATATTAGTGTGGGGTTTCTTCATTGTGTATGTTGCTTTTACCTCTTCTTGGTGGCTTTGAATGTAAGATTGAGTCTACCATCTGGTCAGTGATCTAATTAGATGTTCTATTGCTATGTCCCCTGCGACAATGTTTTCTTCCAGTTGACTAACAAGAACTTGAACTTTTCCTTTTGATCATTATTGTTTCATGTTAGATAAAAGCAATGCTTGAATAACATGCAGGCTACGTTGAGTTTCTTGATTAAATAAATGAGAGTGAATCGCTACTCAGACTTGTAGCAGGGAGTTAGATAAGCCATCTGCTGAATGACCATTAGGAAGACAGAAAACACAATACAAACAAAACCTCCCATTTTGAGATTTTTTTCTTCAGCCATATCTTTAGTGCTATAGTGTTTAGAATGAGATCCCTTAAAGTCAACTGTTGGCTTTAAAGAAGGACATAGCACTTACCTATACTTATTTACAAATTTATTAAAGGAAATAACAGCAATGGCATCTGAAACTGGTTTCAAACTAGCTTGAATGGGAAGTGGTTCCCTATAAAGCTCCTAGGTCTGAATACAGTAATACCTCGGTTTTCGTCGATAATCCGTCCGAAAACAATCGGCGAAATCCGAAAACAACGAAAACCAAGGCAATTATTTCCATATGAATCAACACTGGAAAGCAATGGAATTGTTGGGCTAGATGCACGAGGTGATGCTCACACAACGAGAAACAACACCACCCTTTGCTTTTGCAAAATTAGCAGCGAGGTCGCATGGGCACGCCGACGAAATCCGAGACAAATTTCTCACTGAAAAAATCGACAAACAGAAACCGACGATAACCGAAGTCAACGAAAACCGAGGTATTACTGTACATATACCTTAGAGGAGAAGAGAGATAGGGGAGGTATGATACGGATGTTTAAATATATGAAAGTATTAATGAGCAAATAAACCTCTTTCAAAGATAAGAAAACTGCAGAAGCAGAGTGATTGAAATAAAGCTGAAAGGAGGGAAATTTAAAAACAACATCAGGAAATATTATTTTTATGGAAAGGGTTGTGTATGCTTGGGATGCCTTCCCGGTGGAGTATTAATTGGTGTAGGTCTTTGAATCTAAAGTAGGCTACAGTAAACTGGCTACTTCTTTATGTGACCTCTAAAAGGTTTGGGGGGGGGGGGGGGGTTTGCATTGATTTTGAGGTGTTCTCTCATATTTTTCTCACTAAAGGGCACTTTTACTAAGGTGCACCTGAAAGTGACCTGCGCTGGTGTAGGCATGTGTTTTGGGTGTGCGCAGGTCATTTTTTTCCAGGGCACCTGGAGAAAAACATTTTTTTTCTGTCTGAAAATGGACATGCGGCAAAATTAAAACCAGTAAGCGTCCATTTTCGGCCTGAGACCTTGCCGCCACCCATTGACTTAGCGGTAATGTCTCATGCGCTAAGCAGGCAGTAAGTGGCCAGTATGCGTAAACTGCCGATAACTGCCGGTTAAGCACCACGCGGTAAAAAATACAAAATATTTTCTACCGCATGTTTTGGACGTACGTTGAAAATGGAATTATCGCCCGGGGCATGTGGTTGCCAGGTGGTAGTTCCAATTTGGTTTGCATTACTGTAGATGCACATAGACACCTATGCGTCTTAGTAAAAGGGCCCCTGACAGGCTTATTTTCGAAAGAGAAGGGCGCCCATCTTTCGACATGAATCGGGAGATGGGCTTCCTTCTTTCAGGGTCGCCCAAATCGGCATAATCAAAAGCCAATTTTGGGCGTCCCCAACTGCTTCCCGTCGCGGGGATGACCAAAGTTCCCAGGGGCGTGTCTGAGGCGTAGCGAAGGCGGAACTGGGGCGTGCCTAACAGATGGGTGTCCTCGAGCGATAATGGAAAAAAGAAGGGCGTCCTTGATGAGCACTTGGTCGACTTTACTTGGTCCATTTTTTCTTACGACCAAGCCTCAAAAAGGTGCCCGAACTGACCAAATGACCATCGGAGGGAATCGGGGATGACCTCCCCTGACTCCCTCAGTGGTGACTAACCCCCTCCCACCCTCAAAAAAACAACTTTAAAAACTATTTTGCCAGCCTGAAATGTCATACTCAGGTCCATCGCAGCAGTATGCAGGTCCCTAGGAGGGGAGGTGTGTGTGTGTGTCAGCGGAGGCATATCGAAGGCGTGGACATCCTTCTTTCAAACATTTTGGATGTCCTGAACTGCCCCCCCCACACACACACACAGGGACAGCCAAATTTCAAGGAAGGGGAGTGGAGTGAAGGAGTGGCCTAGTGGTTAGAGCACTGGTCTTGCAATCCAGAAGTGGCCAGTTCACATCCCACTGCTGCTACTTATGATCCAAAATCAAAATAAATAAAGGGGGTGTCAGAGGCATAGCAAAGGCATGGACATCCTTCTCACAGAGACATCCACATGTTGGACATCCTCAACTGCCCGTCATAGGGATAGAGGCATAGCAAAGGACATCCTTCACCCATACTCTTAAAAAAAAAAAAATGTCCCTGACAAGTACTTCAACATTTTCACCAGGACTTGTGTTTTTCTAAGGTTGTAGATGGCAATTTATTTAAGGTTGTAGATGGCTATTATACACGCAGCTTGTCTGCCTGTATGAAGCCATCTTTGGCATGCGTAGAGCAGCCACGCAAAACGCTTTGCTGCTCTGCACTGGCTTCCATTATTGCCGAAAATCAGAAACGACAAAGTCCTGGGGATGACCATCTCTAAGGTCGACCTAAATTTGCTGATTTAGGCGTCCCCGACCGTATTATCGAAACGAAAGATGGACGCCCGTCTTGTTTCGATAATACGGGTTTCCCCGCCCCTTGCTGGAGCCGTCCTGCGAGGATATCCCCAGGAAAACTTGGGCGTCCCTTTCAATTATGCCCCTCTGAGTCTCTCAAGTGTACTCTAATTGTCCTAAAATAGTCTACAAGTTTTTGTAAAAGATATCTCATTTGTCTTCTGTGGAGTCACACCATTCCTGTATAAGTGTAGCAGCCAAGCAGGGACATGTGCTTCTGACTGTGGCAAGATGATTTATCACAAAGTCAAGGACATGATATCTTCACAGCTGCCAGCAGAAACAGACACAAGATACTGAATTGAATCTATTCCCATAATACATTTCTGTGGCCAATAACACAAGCACCTATCATACAGCAAATAGTGTAAACAAGATAAGGTCCCACTGAAAGGTTTAATAACCATGTCCCCATTAAGTGAAGTACAATGTATCATGCAAACTGTAAATGGTCAGAAGTGTAAATGCTGTTGGTTCCACGCTGTTGGTTCCTAAAGACTTGTAAGTTAGACGGATAATGCGCTAACAGAGATACAATGGGCTAGAGAATTCTTGACTGTTGAGCTATCAATCCTAAACAGGACACTAACAATGCAACATATGGCATGCATCCCATTTACTATGCATGCAAGCAGCCATGCACGAGCAAAGCACGTCTCTTCCAGACAGGTGAAAAAGGAAAACTGAGATAGGAGAGTAACAAACCAGTATCTTTTTTATTTCTCTTAGAATAGAACAGGGTGCATGGAGTTCATTGTCACAGGACCACGTAGACAGGAACAAATCAGTTCTTTGCCCCCAATCTCTCTAGTTGCTGATGCTGTGTTGGACAAAAATTGGTAGGGCCATGGCCCCAGTGTCTGCCCTCCCCCCCATATAGATAGGTAAAATTATGACAGATCTGTTAGCACAGCCGCTGAGAGGGGAGGGGCAGGGGGGGAGCAAAATTCCTTGAGCCCGGCCTCCAAGGGGGGGGCCTGGCGCTGGGATATGTCTCTCTCCTGCTCCTGTTGGGACTCAGGTGATTGTGTTAACGCAATAACCCGGTTCCGGCACACAGGAGCAGGAGAGAGACAGATGCCAGTGCCAGGTCCCCCCTTGGAGTCTGGGGAGGAGCAGACACACTGACGTAGAAAGGTAGGGGGCGGGGGGTAGTGGCAGCTGCATCCCAAGTGGGGGGGGGGGGAACTGCTGCTACATCCCAAGTGGAGGTGGAGCTAGCTCTGTCTCACTACTCCAGGTTTGTTGTGCATCTCTAAAGCATGACCACTATAAAATGGAAGGATAGAACAGTGGTGGGATCAGCCTCCACCTGTCTAGGGTTACCATTTTTTGTCCTCATAAAAAGAGGGCACTTGCCCCGCCCCTTTCACGCACTCGCCCCGCCCCTGACGCAGTGGCGTACCAAGGGGGGGCGGTGGGGGCAGTCCGCCCCGGGTGCACGCCGCTGGGGGGTGCCGAGGCGCGCGCCTGCTCCTCAGAGTTCGCTAAACTTCGTTCGTTCGCTGCAGCTCCCTCTGCCCTGGAACAGTTCCTGTTCCTGTTCCGGGGCACAGGGAGCTGCAGCGAATGAACGAAGTTTAACGAACTCGGAGGAGCAGGCACGTGCCGCAGCACTCCCTCCCAGTGGCGTGCACACGGGGGGGAGGGTGTCATTTCGCTGGAGGGGGGAGGTGTCATCTAGTGGGGGGACGTGCTGCACCCAGGGGGGGGGGCGCATCGGCGCTCCGCCCCGGGTGCCATCCAGGCCAGGAACGCCACTGCCCTGACGCATATTCCCCTACCCGGTCACCCCCTCCTCCCCCCATCACCTTCCCTCCCCCGTCATCTCCACTCCCCCCCCCCCCCGTCACCTCCCCTCCCATTACTCTACTATCCCTGGTGGTCTAGAGGTACCGCTTCGGGGCAGGAAAGAGCCCCCTCTTTCCTGCCCGGAGTGCTGCTGCCAGCTCAGCTGCCCTGCATCCTGTGAGTCCGGCTCTCGGTGTTTCAAAATGGCCACCGAGAGTGGAAGTCTCGCGAGGCTGCTTCAACTCTCGGCGGCCATTTTGAAATGCCGAGAGCCGGACTCACAGTATGCAGGGCAGCTAGTAGCAGCGCTCTTTCCTGCCCCGAAGATGAAAGGTACCTCTAGACCACCAGGGATAGTAGAGAAGAGTAGGGGAGAGGAGTCCCACGCCCGCCAGCCAGCCCGTTTGTCCAGAAATCTGGACAAACGGGCAGGCTGGCCAAATCCGTCCGTACGCTCCTTTTTTTGAGGACATGTCCTGGTAAATCCAGACGTATGGTAACCCTACACCTGTCTTGCCTCTTATACACGTGCTCTAGGCACCCACTACTCATCAGTGCTAGGCTACATGGAACTTTCATCTGACTGGGAGGTCCTTTTACCATGAAGTGTTTTAAAAAAGTGGCCTGCGGTAGTGTGGACTCATGAAATTGGTGCCCACTGGGCCATTTCTTTTACCGTGGCTTAGAAAAAGGGCTTTTTAAAAGGGGGACAATAAATGGTCATGCGCTAAAATTAAAAGTAGTGCACGGCAGTTTACTGCCTGAGCCCTTACCACCACCCGTTGACCTAGTGGTAAGGGCTCACGTGCTACTCGTGCGGTAATCAGGCAGTGCGCCAATGTGGCCATGCTGCTGATTACCTCCGGAAACATCTTTGGAGTAGAACATAGAAAAATATTTTCTACTGTGGGAAACCATGCGCCAACTTCGAAACTACCGCAGGACATCCGCGCTATCCTTCGGTAGTGCCAATTTGGCTCATTCTACCCGCACATTAGTCTTACCGCTGCTTAGTAAAAGGACCCCTGTGTTTGGCATTTCTTATATTCTTATTATTATGTTTCAGTAAATCCAAATAGTTCCACTCTTTAATATCTATTATAATTTGAAATGTGGACCGTCAATAGCAACTTTGACATCAGTCCTTTCAAATTATAGAACCTATCCAACCAGTACATTTGTAGTGTATGTCACAAAACTTTACCATCAAGCCTTGCAATATAAATCAATAAACTAAGCTTTGGTAAGATATCAAGGGAGATCATCCATTTGACATGAATTCATGTTTTGAGAGTGTCTACATTAGAGAGATGTGATTTTCTAAAATTTTAAACTTGATGCCTTCCCAAATGGTCCAAAATATAAATTGAAAGGACTGATGATGGTATAGTTTGGTATAGTGGATAAACATGTCCCGCAGCACATACTGCAGCGGGACATGTTTATCCACTCCTACCCTAGCTGAAATAATATTTAACCATCTCTCTGACCTCAAGTGCAACTTTCTTCAAATCAATCACCTTACTTTCTAATTCTTCCTACTTTCTTACTCATCTATATGTTACAACTTTGCCTTACCCTTCACTACCAATTATAATGTTCTAGTACATATTGTGTTGTCATTGCAAGTAGTATACCATGTCATACTTTGTATTGTTGTTCGAATATTTTTACTGCTCTAATTGCCTCCTGCTCATGTTTGATCTATTCTTACTGTACACCGCCTTGAGTGAATTCCTTCAAAAAGGCGGTAAATAAATCCTAATAAATAAATAGTTGGTGATCACGTTTTTTATGCACTTTGCCAGGATTGGGAAGTGTTCATAATCTGATGGGCTGCATTTCAATTTCTAAAAATATTGTATAAAAATTGAGGGGCTCTTTTACTAAGGCACACCTAAAAGTGTCCTGCACTGGTGTAGGAACATGTTTTGGATGCATTCAGGTCTATTTTCTCAGCACATCTGGAAAAAAGGCTCTTTTTTGTGCCAGAAAATGGATGTGCAGCAAAATTTAAACCAGTGCGTGTCCATTTTCGGGCTGAGACCTTACCACCACCCACTGACTTAGTGGTAAGGTCTCAAGCGTTAACCGGGCAGTAAGTGGCCACTACACATAAACTGTCGATTACCGCTAGGTAAGCGCCACGCATGAGATGTACATCAAAAATGGAATTACCACCCGGGGGCATGCGGTAACCGGGTGGTAGTGTCGATTTGACACACGTTGGACGCAGCGCATAGGTGCCTATATGCCTTTGTAAAAGGGTCCCTGAATTCTTTATCCAGTTTCAGTGGAATACAATGGTTGAACACTGGAAACAAAATGCTTATTCCAAATCCACTTTAACCCCCCCCCCCTTCCCTCCCCCCACCCAGATATACTGTAAACAAAGTGCACAGAAAGCAATTCTAAAAGATCCAACTTACATAGGGCCCCTTTTACCAAGTTGCAGTGAAAGGGGGCTAGTGTCGGCACGTGTTTTACATGCTCGCCGAGGCCCCCTTTTACCGCAGCTGGTAAAAGGGAAGTCTCACCTTCCTGCAGGAAATGGCCGTGTGCAAGTAAAGCACTTGCTGTGCAGCCATTTCATGAGGGAGCCCTTACTGTCACCCACTGAGGTGACGGTAAGCCTCCTGCATTAACCCGGCAGTAACCGGGCAGTGCTGATTACCGCTGGGTACACTCCAGTGCTACAAAAATACATTTTTGTAGCGCTGAAAATGATGGCGGCTAGGAGTGGGAAGTACTGCCGGGCTGCTGCAGTAGCCCGGCGGTATTTCCTGTATAGCGAGCTTACCGCCGCTTAGTAAAAGGAGCCCATAGTTTCTAATACATATTGATGAGTGGAATTGTTTGGACTTTGATATATAGCTCACTCCCACTTTGTTGAAGTAATTTAAGGGAGATGTTATCAAGGTGCAGCAAAAGGTGGGCTTTTACTGCACCTTGATTTAGCACAGGAGTAATCAGCCTGTGGTATCTCAGTACTGCAGGTTGCTGGCTCCAATGATAAATGAATAATGCTGATTGTTGCCAACTCACAAGCAGCATTATTACATCAACCCAGCAGCACTGAACCTCAGACCCATGGTTCAATGCTCCCTGGCCACATTTTCAAGGGTCATTTGGATCTATCAACCCCTTGCCCCCAAGCATTCCATCTTCTCAATCTTCACTCGATCCCCCCCCACACTAGTTATACCCCAATTCCCCAATCATCAACTGACCCCTCACCAATCATCACCCAACCAAGTGTCATTGCCCAACATCCTGATGATGATCCAACCCCCCAATCATCACCAGACATCTCCAATGAGCACCTTGATCATCAACTTCCCCAATGACCTCTTTACCCCTCACCCCCAAAATAAACCCCTCTGGACCCCCTGGGCCTAGCTGTACAAGTTCATGGTGGTCTGTGTCATGCCGATCTGATAGCTGCTTTACATGAATTTGCATGTTTTGTATCTCATTATTATTTACCCCATGGTGACAACTAAAACTGTGTTAGGGCAAGACAACCTTTAAACCATGTTCAGAGGCAAATAACACAGATTATTGCCCTAACACAGCTCTGGAATTCGTTGCCAGAGAACATGGTGAAGGCGGTTGGCTTAGCAGAGTTTAAAAAGGGGTTAGACGGTTTCCTAAAGGACAAGTCCATAAACCACTAATGTTTGTACGTTTGGGAAGCTCGCCAGGTGCCCTTGGCCTGGATTGGCCGCTGTCATGGACAGGATGCTGGGCTCGATGGACCTTTGGTCATTTCCCAGTGTGGCATTACTTATGTACTTATGATAACTTCCCCCCTTTAATGTTTCCTTTTTTTTTTTCGACTCTTGAAGGATATTTCTGCTGTTACTACAAGCAGAATAAAAACTGAAGAAATACAAAAGAGAAAGAAATGGCACATTATTTTTCCAAATTACTATTCTAAGGAATTCAAGCATTAAAAGAAAAAAAAATTACATACAAATAGAATACTACCGAGCATTAAAAAATCCCATTTTCTATAAAGTTGAACAGCCACTGATAAATAAGTCCATGTATTATGAGGCTTCTGAATTCATAGATGATTGATTTTGGATGTATTTAAACGACACAGATTACTTTAATTAAGATGTGCTGTTTCAGATCCAAATGGACAATGAAAACTCTGTAGACTGATTGTATGAAACATTTGACATATTGTTATTCATGTCCTCTGCAACTTGCCACAAAATCTATGGAATGTCAGAATTCAGATACACCATCCGTAGAACACCAAGAGAACAAGCCTGATTTTTACAAATCCCTACACAGATACTACCAGCCAGATATTTAAACTGAGTTAATTGGCTGGCAATGGCTGCCGACCAGCTAACTCACTTGCTCATGGCTATCCGATCATTTTCACCGGTTAGCACCAAATTTCAAGCCAGCTTTGTCAGGGGCGGAGTCTGATATTCAGACTTAACCGGCCAGGTTTAGCAGAGAAATAAGACCACATAAATAGTTGTCCTATTTTTATTCGCTAACCCATGGCCTATAAAGTCTGAATATTAACTTAACCAGTCATGCGCAAGCAGGCTTTAAAAACCCCCCAGATATTCAATGCTGAAGCTGAGATAGGGCCTCGCATTGAATTTCTGGTTTTAGAGCTGGCAGTGGACAAAATAAACACTGTCCACCGCTGGCTGAATATTGGGAGGTAGGTTCACCTTGGTCATATATGCAAAATATAAACAGAATCTTACCAAATACAAAATAAATGACCACATAGTAGAAACAGAAGTGTGCAGACAAAAACTGAACTGAAAACCCTAGGAGGCCAGGATCTGTCTGCAATACAACACCTAAGAAAGAGAAGCAGAAATGTATTTCCTTCTGGACTGTTCAAGCTATAAAAATATTAGGGATGCTGTACATGCAGATTCCCAAAGCTGGCATATTCAGATCACTAAACCAAAACTAAATGCTGTTTCTACCTTTTATAGGGATTCCAAGATCTGTTTTGTTTCCGGTAGAATTTTCAATCTATTTGATTCAAGGCCCTCCTTAACATACGATGCTACCCCTCCACCAATTCAATCCACCCTATCACTACAATATAATCAGTGGCGTAGCTAGGTGGGGCGCCAGGGGAGCGGCCGCTCCCCCAAATGGAGTTCTGCCGGCGCCTATTTTTTCTCGTCGTGTTGCATAGAAAATGTGCACCAGCACCGGCGGAAGTCCGCTCTCGCGCCGCTTTCGCTCCCCCGCGCTCTAAACCTGGCTCCGCTTCTGGATATAATTTGTACCCTGGTATGACAGTATCCCAATATCCTCCTTCCTAGTATCATCCATTATCCTTTCCTACAATGTTTTTGGTCTCATGCATTACACCAGTGGTCTCTAATTGTTCTCATACCTCACACTAAAATTATCAGATTTTGTCTCACCTAGAATGCAAACCGTACTGAACCCTGGAAAGGGGATATTAGTGGTATATAAGAATTGCTATGATTTCATTTGATTCTGTTTGAAGAGCTCTCAGCCTTTGTAACCCATATCTCCCCACATTTTGAAGGAGCTAAGCTATTAAGTGCTGGCTGCAGCATGCGCCCCCACATTCTCCAGTGGGAGTCCAGTGATTGGTTGAAGGCACTGCTTCTCCCATGGAGGCACTATGGAGGAAATTCTATATATGTCAAAGTCAGAGGTGTTTTAGTCACTTCCACATATCAGAAACAGGTACTGTTCCAGAGATTTCTACAAGGACAGCATCTTTTGCATTCTCGTTATAGACTTTAATCCAAGCTCCAAAAATCAGTAAGAATAAAAGGAGAATCAATATACAAGGTTGAGTTTTTCTTTTTACACTCATGCTTATTGATTCATTCATATAGCAGGGATGCAGGCTATTGGTCACAGTAGCAGACTTTCATCACACTTGCAATAAAATGGTTTCTCCATGGCTAGCTACGGATATAAATCAAGAGATTATTGCACTTACCTTGTTAGTCAATCACATGTTCTCATGTTGTATATAACAATATTATGTATGGCAACAAATAAATACTGTATGTCTCATTCAGCAAGTCTTTATTAGAAAGTTGGCAGGTCTGCCTTCCGTGAGATTTGGAGGTCACACTTTGGATTGGCATGAACAACCCCTATATCTTCTGTGCTAGGGTCATTGTGAAGTCGTCAAATTAGATTGATCTATTTAACTTATTAAGGGCCCCTTTTACCAAGCTGTGGCAAAAGGGGGCCGGCGCTGGTGTCGATGCATGTTTTACACGCATGCCGAGGCCCCCTTTTACTGCACCTGGTAAAAGGGAAGTCTCCCTTTCCGACAGGAAATGGCCGGGCGGCAAGTAAAGCACTTGCCACGCGGCCATTTCGGGGGAGCCCTTACTGCCACCCATTGAGGTGGCAGTAAGGGCTCCCGCATTAACCCGGTAGTAACCGGGCAGCGCACAGCACTGCATGATACCGCCAGGGCACTAGGATTGGGAAGTGCCGCTGGGCTGCTGCGGTAGCCCAGTGATACTTCCTGTACAGCGAGCGGTAACCGCCACTTAGTAAATGGAGCCCTATATTTGTAATTTCTGATTAGTTTTTAATCAACTTGTGTACTGTGTACTGGATATAGGAGGAGATTCTATATATGGCACCTAAAAAATTGGTGCTGAAATCAGCACCGACTATGCATATTCTATAATTGGTGCCAATTATAGAATATGCTTAGTTGATATCTCAGTGCCTAAAACTACGTGCATCCATTTATACCAACGAAAATGTGGCATAACTCCCAGCACATAGATTTATGCGCACTGGGTCATATTCTATAACTATGCACATAAATTTCGGAACATCCAGGAAATGCCCATTTCCCCCGCCCATAACCACGCCCCTTTTTCCTTGCACACGTTAGAAGTTTAGCACACTTCATTACAGAATATGCTTAGTGAGTTGTGCTTGTAAATTCTACTCAGTGCCAATTAGTACTCATTATTGCTAGTTAAGAGCTGTTATCAATGCTGATTAACTTGTTAAGCCAATTAAGTTACATGCGCGGCTATAGAATCCACGCCGATTTTGGTGCAGATCTCTAGGTGTGCTATATAGAATCTGAGGGATAATGTTTACATTATATATGTACAATAAAGTACTTTTGGGAAGGTACCATTGAAAAATTAAAATTATTATTATCATTGCTCTGAGACTCCTGTTAACACAAATGCTTTGGTATAATTACAAATAGAGGTCATGATGACTGGGGCAACAAGGCTGGATGGTTTTGATGAATTATCACCTCTGGGTCCCTTGATTCAAATCCAGTTTGGATCTATAATTATTCAAAGCTACTACCATCTGAAGTCATTTGGTACCTATGGCAATAAGTTGATGGTTTCCAGTCCATGGACAAATAGACATCACATACAAATCCATTAATACAAATAGCGCAGTTTGTGAGTACACATTTGGGATCCAGAATCCTGGCTGCCTCCTGGTTCATTATAGAGAGTTTGCTTTATTTTTAAAAGCCAATTGTTTACTCAGGAACTGAATTATTAAGTATACACAAAACCAGGTAAATAGGGGACAGTGATTAACAATCTGACCAACTAACACAAACTTTGTATGTTGAATTTGTCTTCTTCTTTTTTTTTTACACTCAATTAAATATTTAAACTATGTGGGTGGTGATTCATTTAAATGTCAACCACAACACTTGAAGTTGTATTTGAATATTCCTACCATATAAGATTTTCTTTACATCTAGCATATCTCAAATGAGATAAGAATCACTGATGATTTCAATATGAAACAGTAATTGAAAACACTTTTGTAAAAAAATTTTCTTTTAATTTATAGAATATGAAAATGCAGCTCTCAGTATAACTGCCCACCCCCATCCAATGAGCGGTGGTAATTATATGGCATAACACCAACCCATGATCTTTATAACTCAATGAACTGCCATATGAGCTATCATACCACTATTTAGATTACATCATAGTGTCTCCATCACATATTAAAGTGAAGTGCGTCAAAGTGTATCAATCAAATCAAACAAATAAGTGCAAAATATATATTAATATAATGGTTTTGTATCTCATGACAGTCCACAAGGATCACTCTCTTATTTATAAGTCCAAACAAAGCTGCAATAGAGTTGTAAACACCAATAGTTACTCATAAAACATAGTACTGATAAAGTTCTTATAAAGTCGGTCAAAAAGGTGGCACTTATCTCAACAAGCCACCGATGTGGTACGAAAAATCTTGTACGTCAGGCAATAAATCATGAGGTCCAACAGAGCCCTGTTTCAATGCTTCTTCAGGAAACCCAATGTGATACAAGCAGCATGCGGACACAATTTCAACACTAGCCATTATCCAGATATTGGTGCTGAACCATGATGATCCAAATAACGGCAATATTCAGTGCTGTTATAAAGTTCTTTGATGTCCTAAGTTATCTGAATATTGAAACTGAATATTGCTGGTCTCCAGGTAACTCCCAGATCTGACCAGGCTTCACCTTGACGTTATCTGGATAGTGTTGGGATGGTCTACAGAGATTTTTAAAGGCATCATCTGGATAACACTGCTAGAAAAAGCAAGAGGACACAACAGCCCCCTGTATGATGACAACGTGAACGTAGGGATGGACGAATAGCTTTCCAATACAATCCAGGGGCAACACTTGAAGGTGGATAAAATGTGAACTTTATCTGAAACACCAGAAAAAGTAGGGATGGAAGAATAGCCTTCCAATACAATCCAGAGACAACACTTGATGGTGGATAAAATGTGAACTTTATTGGTAGCAACAACCATCTCCAAACTCCACATGCATCAGTATCCATGTAAAGTTTGGCTGTCCATAGATTTATATAGGCAAAATTTATACAGGTATCAGCAGGCATTTAAAAAACAACATGCAGTCAGCACCTGCTGCTGACTGCTTATGTGGTGTTCAATTTTGTCTCCATAATTGAAGAAATAATATAAATTTTATTTGGATTTTCTCACACCTTTTTCAGTAGTAGCTCAAGGTGAGTTACGTTCAGGTACACTGGGTGTTTCTTTGTTGCTGGAGGACTCACAATCTAATTTGGTACCTGAGGCAATGGAGGGTTAAGTGACTTGCCCCAAGATTACAAGGAGCGGCAGTGAGATTTGAACCAGCCACTTCAGGAGGTCAAGACTGGTGCTCTAACCACTAGGCCACACCTCCATGCCAATATATGCTTTAGTAAGGAAACAATGTTTGCAAGGTGTAAATATTCAATATGGCTTAACCAGGCAGAAGAGGCACCTGCCCAGTTAAACCACACTAAGCACATCAGAAGCAGATATTCAGAGGCACTTAACCAAAGAGGATTAGTGCTGTGGTGGTCAAGGGGAGGAGCTGCGAAGGACCTAGAAGAAGTCCAGGGACCACAGATATTCAGTGTCAGTGCCCGGATAACTAACTGAGCAAGTAGAACCACAAAAATACTGTCCTAACTATGCCCGGTTAATTATCTGGGTACAGAAGTGAATATCAATGGATAACTTCTAGTTTTATTGTAAACTGCTTTGGAAGGTGGATTCTATATAGTGCTGAAATGCAAGAGTATTCTGTAACAGCGTGAGTAACTTAAATGGATTAACAAGCCAATCAGTGTTGTTAACAGCACTTAACAATCAATAATTAGCACTAAATGGAAATAATTAGAATTTATGTGCACAACTCCCGAAGCGTATTCTGTAACGTACTGTGTCTAAATTTTAATGTGCACAGGCAAAAAGGGGCATGGTTATGGGTGGGGAAATAGGTGTTCCATGGATGTTCCAAAATTTACACACACTGTTACAGAATATGGCCTGCTGCAGCTAAATAGCTTATGTAAATGGAGGCGCATAGTTTTAGGTGCTATGATATCACCTAAGCATATTTTATATACTGTGCCTAAATCTAGGTGCCATTTATAGAATATGTTTAGGCGGAAATGTTTTCCACACTCATTTTTCAGGCACCATCTATAGAATCTGGCCCAAAGCAGTATATCAAGCCTTGTAAAATAAATAGATAAATAAAGACAACACGGCACTGACTAGTTGACCCTAATGTAGCCTACGTCAGTCAGTGCTTACAAAATTGTATGTATTTCTATTGTACCCTGCCTACATAGTAGGCGGGTTAAAAACGAATTAAAAAATAAATACATAAATAAAAATGCTGACCGCTGCAATGTTGCTTTTGATTCTTGTTCTTTGGAGACTCATAGCACAATCTTATTCTAGAGTGGGAATGCAGAAGTTCAGTCCTTAAGAGATTTAATCAGGACAGTTTTTCCAGATACCTCTAATGAATACTCGTGAGATAGGTCTACATGCATATTACTTCCACTGCATGCAAATTCATTTCATGCCTGTTATGGGTATCCTGAAAGCCTGGCCAGGCTTTCAAGGACTGAACTTGTGCACCCCTGTTATAGAGCATTCTTTCTCCTAAATTAAGTTTCAGTTTGGATATTATTTATACCATTGAGGTATTTAAATGTCAGATTCTCCCATTTCTCGTCTACTTTAGAGTATACATAATTAAGCATTTCTCCTCTACTTTAAGGTATGCATAATTAGGCACAGCCCATGAAATCTAAAGTATCGGAAAGTCCAATTTCAAGTCATTACTTGGTATTAATCAATTGTGCTAATATTTACAGCACTATAGGCTAGCAAATGTCAAATCATGGCAATAGTCTTAATTTACATAATGCTAACAAGTACATTATTGGCTCGGTGCTAAGTTTCCAACACATCACAAGTACCGTAGATGTAATTAGCGTTGACATTCTCATTGCATGGTTTAGCATGAATAATTATATTGGTGTGCCTTGTTCATTTCACTCATGGTTTTTAGCTGTTCCATCAAGCATGGAAAGTGATGTCTGTCAGCATTGCTTGCTCATTCTGAACAAGGAGCTCGATGGCTAGGGCAAACACCTGGGTAGAAATTTGCTGTTTTCATGTTGTTGTCTACGATGGCCAGCTCGCAGTGAAAAATAAAAAAAAAAAGGCTCTAAGCACGCAAGCATGGAATAGTGATTAAGCTGGTCAGGCAACAGATGTGTTAATGTTCTTCCTCACTAAAATATTTATGTGTAAGAGAAGGAGCATCTTTCTTACTATTGAATGAGTAAAGGATTAAGTGTGTACTCAATTAAGAATGTGACATAGTTCTCATTTGGACTTGCTCCGTTACATTTCTGAATAGCTTCTGTGATGTCAACACCCTTTGTCAGGTCAAGACCAAATGAGAGGTTCAGTATGATGTTTCCTGACTGTAGAAGAAAATCACAGGTTCAATATTTAAAACATTTTTGTTCTGCTCGTTTAGAAATATATTCAAAACAAATCACCACCTTAACAAAAGTTAACCTCCTCTTTTACAAAACTACGCTAGCAGCTGCTGCACAGTAATGACGACATAGCCCGTTCATTTTCAATGGGCTGTGTTGGCATTGCTGTGTGGCAGCCACTGGCATGGCTTAGCAAACAGGGGGGATAATCGTGCTATTTCCTTGTTGCATGTCTCACCACTTGGCTAAGGTATCATCCTCTCTCTCACTTTGCACTTTTTACTGCTTCCAAAGCAAACACAATACAACCAGTAATTGACTTCTGTATTTGGACAACTCCCTTATTTGCATTAACCTGTTTAATTTATTCTGACCTCATAAAAGGGAACATTGCTCTCAAAAGCTAGTCATAAATGTGTTATTCTAGTCCAGGATAAAGTCCTCCTCACTTTTATTTCAGTGTTTATCAATAGAATGTTTCTATTTGAATTGAAACCATTTTTATTTTTTTCCAAACCAATAAGGGAACGGAGTTTGGATTTAGCTCATAGTTTTTTTCAGTAGTAGTTTTAGGCAAGTTACATTCAGGAATAATAGGCATTTCCCTGTGCCCAGAAGGCTTAGGTTCATAAATTTGAACCTGAGTCAATGTAGGATTAAGTTACTTATCCAATACCACAAGCACTGGTAACCTTATTTTCTTTGGTCCTCAGCCTGCTGTGTTAACCATTAGGCTCTTCCTCCTCTCCAAGATGTTATGCATAAAGGGACAGAATGTCCTTCTGTCTGTATGGAAGAAAAATAGAGTTCACAAATGACTAGATTGTTCTACAGTGTGTGTGCATGTGTGGGGAAGAGGTAGCTCTGCTGAGAAATTGGTCCAATATATATTTGTGGGAGAAGCAATTCCAACTTCAGCTCCATAGAAACTTCTTCTCTCCTCATCTGTTCATAGACAGCCACACACACACACACACACACACACACACACACACACACACACACACACACAATAAATAATTCCATGAGGCATCTATTGGCTTTCATGACCACACAGCCTCCAGTTCCGCCACATCACGCTCTCCTATGGGTTTCCTTCTTGTCACTCAGGTACGTATTTTATTTTTTTCATTGTCAGTTCTATTGTGAAATCTAGTGACTGAACTGAGTAGCATTTTTTAATGGTTGCTACATGTACTCCAAAATAATGCCTGTTGTCATGGAACAACAGCTCCCTGTGCTTAAACTGGAAAATTATCTCATTTTGGTTTTGTTTAATTCTTCTTCTCAAGCCCATAGAATGTTTGGGTGCTGTGCCATTCAAATTGTCCCAAACCTTCTCCCTGCCCAACAGCAGAAAAGTAAGGAACGTATAAAACAAGAGTGTAAGGAAGGACTCAGAAGTCCAGTAGAGAAGAGAAGAGGAAAGTCACTAAGCAAACGTGTAGTGGGAAGACTGGTGAGTTTCCTACCCTGGGACCTATTAGAATCTTAGTTTTCTACGCAAGACGCTGAAGAGGAGAAGTAGAGGAGAAAGATATAAGTCTGAGCCATAGCTGAACCCTAGAGGCATAAGGTACCTTATAGAGAAGAAAGGAAGAATGACTTGGGAGATCCTGCCCTATCCTCAAGAAGACATAAGGAAAGAAGAGCTGCAAATAATTCCACATTCAAGTCAGGAAAAAAGGATCGGAAGTCATAAGCAGTGTGAGTAAATATTGGAAGCCTCTGTAATAGGAAGTGGGACCCAAGTCCTTAGTGCATCCTACTTGTCTAGTCCAGAGAGTTGGAACATGGGGTAAGGAGTGAGAAGAACTGAGTCCTAAAAAGGAGAGAAGGGACTTTCCATAAGAACTGAGAGATTGCAGAGTCTCAGGAATGAATGTATGAGGAGACAAAGAATGAGAGGAGAAGAAGGTATGTTATATGCCCATATACATGTAGTAAATTGCTATTGTTGGAGAAGGAGAAAACGGAGGCTACCAGAGGTCCTTAAAGTGCAAAGGCACTTTCCAAGAAGCAGAAAGGATTTAAGCCCCATTGGCTAGTGAAAAGAGTACAGGAGATGGATGAAAATAGGAGGCAGTGCATCACAGAGAAAATCAAGGACTGAAAATACTGTGAGCACATTTGATACATTTTGCTATTTCTTCACTATAAACTAGAAGGGCAATTCTATTAACTAGGCACTCATAGTTATGTGCACATTACACATGTAAATGTTTAGAATAATGACATACTGTTTGCACCTATGTGTTCCTAAATGCACATAAATGTCAATATTCTTCATAAGTGCTATGCTGCATAGTGAGTAATTGCAGTAGCATACCAAGGGCGGTATGACAGGGCGGTTCGCCCTGGGTGCAGGCAGCAAGGGGGTGCATGGAGCAGTAATGTGGCTGTTGACTCTGCCGGTTCCGTGCCCCCTGTGACATTACTTATTGTTCCGGAGCAGGGGACCAGAGGAGCCGACAGCCACATGTCTGCTTCATGCACCCCCTTTGCTAGGAGGAAGGGTGGTGGGGGTGATGTGCTTTGGGAGGGTGATGCGCTTTGGCAGGTGGGGGTATTATGTACCTTGGGAGGAGCACAACAACAACCGCCCCAGGTGGCAAGCAAGCTAGATATGCTAATGGGTAATTTGAAGGAGGAGGAGCATGGGTGGAACATAGGCTGGGCTCCCACCTTTGAATGTAACTTATAGAATAGCATAAGTTATGTGCCTCCCTGCCACATTAAGGCACCTGCACTACACCAGCTGTATGGTTGGCATAAGTGTGGGTGTGCCAGTATCGAGTTACAGTAGTATTCTATAATAGAACCTAGGCGGCTTTGTTCCTTCCATTATAGAATAGGCTCCTACCACATGGCCTTGGGCCACTTAAATGGAGGGGCCCAATTATAGAATTGCCTCCATCCCTCAGATTTTATAAAGGTCGCCCAAATTTGGATGCGATCCTGAGTTACATGCACAACTAATTTAGTTAATGACTCAATAATTGGCTGCTACCAATCAATTGTTGACATTAATTGGCACTAATTTGGAGTTGCAAACTGCCTATTCGCAGTTGTATAAAGAACCATGCCTGAATTTTCTCACATGCAACCCAAAAGGGGGCATAGTCATGGGAGGGGCATGGGCGGGTCATGGGCATTCCCAAAAGTTACGTGGAGTGTTACCGAATTTACACTTGGTTTCATCAGGAAGTCTTGGCATCTAATTTTAGTCATAGGAATCGGCGCTACGCGCTTTTCTATAAAGGTTGCTCATTCCAAAGTGCCCTTTCTACAACAGTGCTGAGAACCAATTTTTCTCTGTGCCCAAATTTGGGTGTCATTTACTAGGGAGTAGCCTAGTGGTTAGTGCAGTGGACTTTGATCATGGGGAACTGAGTTCAATTCCCACTGCAGCTCCTTGTGACTGTGGACAAGTCACTTAACCCTCCATTGCCCCTGGTACAAAATAAGTATCTGAATATATGTAAACCGCTTTGAATGTAGTTGCAATAAACCTCAGAAAGGTGGTATATCAAGTCCCATTTCCCTTTCACTTTTTCCATAGCTCTACTTCAGTTCATTTTTGTGTGCCTGGGGAGGACGCAATAAAAGAGTATTTTTATTCTAACCCTTATCAGCCATCTTCCGTTATTTTTCCAGTATGAGTTTTGTGTGTCTGTCCAGGGACTATTCAAAGATTATAAAACCAGCCGTCAGGGACCGTTTGGACGACAGTTTAGTTATAGACACAGACAATGAAAATAACATGTGAGGTCAGCTCCAATGCATTGGGGGACCACTTACTTGTAAGTTTCAAGAATTCCTAACTGGAAAAATATTGAACTAAACATATGAAAGATAATATTTTATGTGACATTTATTCCGCAGCCTCAAATTCCAGGAAAGTCAACTTGTATTTGGGTAGTGATTGAGCTACTTGAGAGCACCTACTGGCCATGGTAAATTAACTCCCTCATCATATAAGGTTAGAAGATTGGCTTATGTATATCACCTTTGTTTGTGTCATCCCCAGAGGGAAGGTAGAAAGTAAGACAGCATAGGTTTGTCTGGGAGCTCAAGGCCTGTATCCTTAACACATAGAAGGGAATAGACAGCATTCTCACTACATCATGCACTTATAAACAGACAGAGCTGAGCTCTCAGCAGGCTACATTTTTCTGCCACCTAGAAACTAGAGTTATCCCCTTTTCTGCTTAATACATAACGCTTTGAACTAAAGATCAATACCTTTCGCTGTAAACAAAGCATATCCTGCAGAATGACCTTTACAGCAATGGAGAGCACAATTTTCATAAAATGTGTTATTTGCACATTTGCATACTGCTTTTATCCAAAGTGACATACCTCCATTAGGATATGAAGCAGCATATTCTCTGAGCCTAAGTGCACACTTTCACTTAAGAATTTAATTCGGGCACATGCTAACCAGCCTAATTAATACTCCCATAATGCCCAGAACTATGAGTGAACCTGTGAGCAGGGTAGGCATTAACATTATTTAATTGTGACTTCTTTGTGCCCTGTAGTAAGTGTAAATGACTAACACAATCCTCTGTGACCTTTCCAAAGGTTATTTAGCTAGTCACTGATAATGTTCTACACGCAACTATGCTCTTCAAATAGCATCACAGAGGATGTTTAGAAATGCCAGGGCAATAATTACAAATTATATCATACTGTAGGTGATGCTCTGTATACAAAAACCATAGGGTCAGACATAATAAATTGGGATATTTTTCTATTTTGTGTCTATGGGAAAAATACTTAGTACAGCAGGTCCATAAAGGCTACAGACTGGAATCCTTTTGCTTGTAAAATATCTTCTTTTCACTCTATACATTCTTTATGTAATTTATTTAAAATATTTATAGTCCGCAATAACCATATGGTCTAAGATTACCATAAAACATACATAAAATACAAACATTAAAACAAAAACAATACATAACGACACTCTTCAAGTCACTATTTTAATAAAACATATCTAACTACAGCCAGATTGCAATAATTAAGTAAATGCTTATTGAAACATATGATTTGAGATACTTTCTAAAGGTAAGTCAAAAATTAATTTGTCTTAATTTTTAACTGTAAACAATTTTTATTGAACAAATGAATAAAAATACATTGATTCAAACAAAGACATGTGTTGGTCAATACTTTTAACAATTTTCATTTCTAACCAGAACTCCCCACCTCCCACCCAACCCTTCATATTCATTGTATTTCAAGAGTTTTAAGGATTATCAATCTTATTCAGGATCAAAAGAACCAAACATCAAACAACTGAACAATAAGTCTAAACAAAGAATATAGAATAATGAGCATACAACCCCCCCCCCCCAACAAAACAACAACAAAAAAACCCTTTGAGATCCTGATTTGCTGACTCACACCCTGTTTCCACCCTACCTTAACTATTGCCTTGAAACTACAACTGAGATGACCCATTGTCTGGACTCTTATGACCCCAGGCCATCATTGAAATGAAAACGTCTATCATTCCTAGCCCCTCTTCTAGATCAATCTGATGAAAAGAAGGGACATCTAACAAACATTTGCCCTGTGATCTTAAGGTTCTCATTGGGGATGTACAGCAGCTGGCAGGAGAGTATAGAATACACAATGGTTCAGTGGTTCAGGAAAACTGAGAACAACTTGATATTAGTCAGTAACAATTACTCGTGCAGTTTCTCTTAAGGACAGTTCAGTTTGCTCTCCTAAACGATGGCTACATCTCACTAGTACAAGTGGGAGTTCCTTAACGTATACCTCCTTTCTGTTCTAGGCTTCCATTTTCTTAATACATATAGCCCTAAAATCATTATTTTGTAAATTCAATACACTTATTAGCCCTTTCCTTGTGCATAATAAAAGAAGTGGCACACTGGACAGGGCCCATCCTACAATGTTCTAGAGCAATTGGAGGGGGGGGGGAGTTTTCATGTTAGAACTGTGAAAGAAATGGCTTTCAGGGGGAGCTTCCTAAATGTAAAAAATACAAAATACCCAGTTGTTTGAAAAATAATATCTGCAAATATTCTATAAATGACAGACACAACCTAAATGCAAGATGGCAGGATGGTTCCCAAGCCTGGTCCTGTAGGCACCCCAGACAGTCAGGTTTTCAATATATCCACAATGAATATTCATGAGATAGATTTGTCATGCAGTGAACACAGTGCATCCAAATCTCTCTCATGAATATTCATTGTGGGTGTCCTGGAAACCTAACTGGCTGGGGTGCCTCCAGGACCAGCAGGTTTGGGAACCCTAAGCAATTACTTCAAACTCTGATTGGTGGCCTAGCCTATTACTGTAATTATCTCCTTGCTGTAAAGCACCCATTTAAATCCCTTTCCTCCAAACACCTCTGCCAGTAGTCACTGCAGAACAAACAAAAGATGCAAAAACTCTTCCAATCTGCTCCTCAAGAACCACCACCCATTATTTTCTTATTTTCATCCTAAACTTGAGATAGATTTGAAGATTCTGAAAGCATCTCCTGCTGACATTCTGTCTTCCTGCCAGTAAGATTCTACTAGACAAGGACATCATTACATTCTTTTTGCTTATTCTTTGTTAAGTGGTTTGCCAGTGCACTGGTATCAGACATGAACATGACTTTAAGTAGCACGTTTTAGCCCTGGCATATTGGCTCACAGCTTCTTTCTTTATTATGCTGTTGGTTGGTCTCACTAGGGAGTCTTATTTATTAAAGGCTTTCTCACATTTCATGTAATGGGGGAAACGCTTAGTACCCAGAGCCCTAAAAGACAGATGCTCAGAAGCAAATACAGGTGCTACAGGCCATTTGCGCTGGACTAGCCCTTGCACTTGCTCCCACAGGATATTCAGAGCCGGCAACCGCTTTCACTGTGTGTCCATACTAGATTTTTTTTTCCCCAAACATAAGTTGTACACATAAATGGAATACGTAAAGAATCTGCGTGTAGGGGAAAGCCACAGTCACAAGGTTATGACTGCCAGATCGTGCTAGGAAAACTTCACATTGCTTCACCTTAAAAAAATTCAATTCAAGATAATATCTCACTCTAGAGCCTCAAGATAATAATTAACCATTTGGGGCCTGATCTTCTAACAGGATGCTAATGTGAGAAATCCAAAAAACTACCTCTGAAGCCTATTTTATAATGGCAGTATAGATGCCTATGTGCCTTTATAAAATGGGTTCCCAGAATCACCACATAAGAACATAAGAATAGCCATACTGGGTCAGACCAATGGTCCACCCAGTATGGGTGCTTCCAGCAGTGGTCAATCCAGGTCACAAGTACCTGGCAGAAATCCAATTAGTAGCAACTTTCCATGCTACCAATCCCAGGGCAAGTAGTGACTTCCCCCATCTCCATAACAGACTATGGACTTTTTCCTCCAGGAACTTGTCCAAATCTTTTTTAAACCCAGATATGCTAACCACTGTTACCACATCCTCTGGAAATGAGTTCCAGAGCTTAATTATTCTTTGAGTGAAAAAATATTTCCTCCTATTTCTTTTAAAAGTATTTCCATGCAATTTCATTGAGGGGTCCTTTTACTAAGCTGCAGGAAAAAGGGCCCTGCGGTAGCAGTGGGGGCCGTTTCTCCCACGCACCAGGGTCCTTTTTAACTCAGCGGGTAAAATGGCCAAGAACCCATTCAGGTGGTGTTAAAGGCTCCCTTGGTAACCTAGCGGTAACCAGGCAGCGTGCGGCAATGCCTGATGACTGTCGGGTTAGCGCCACGCTAGACAAAAAAATTTCCAGGGAGCACTGGAAATGGCACACACTCAACCCAGAACTACCGCTGGCGGCCGCGTTGTCTTGGCAGTAGCTCAGTTTTAGTGTGTGGTAAGCCTGTGCTGGGCTTACTGCTGCTTTGAAAAAGGACCCCTGAGTGTCCCCTGGTCTTTGTACTTTTTGAACGAGTGAAAAATTGATTTACCTCCACCCGTTCCATACCACTCAGGATTTTATAGACCTCAATCATACTCTCCCCCCCCCCCCCCCAGCCGTTTCTTTTCCAAGCTGAAGAGCCCTAACCTCTTTAGCCTTTCCTCAAATGGGAGCAATTCTATCCCCTCATCATTTTGGTTGTTCTTCTTTGAACCTTTTATAATCCCGCTATATCTTTTTTTAGGTATAGTGACCAGAATTTAACACAGTAGTATTCTGACACAGGTGTAAATGTGTGCATGTACTGTACTCGTGTGCTTGTGTATTTTATAATACAGATAGAGAGGGCAAAACAGCATAGAACCAAAGTATGCAGAAAAAAAAAAAGCAACACTGGGCCTTCAAGACTAGGACAACAGGAGTACTTTATTAACAGGTGACCCGACACGTCACCTGTTAATAAAGTACTCCTGTTGTCCAAGTCTTGAAGGCCCAGTGTTGCTTTTTTTTTTTCTGTATACTTGTGTATTTTATAAAATACATGAGTACATCACAACTCAGCCCTGGAACGCCTGCATGAGACATGTACATAACTATATGCCATCTTGTCACAGCACACACTTATATGTATACATACTGAGGGGCATTTTCTGCATAAAAAACAGCTTTTTACATGTGGTAAAACCTTCATAAAATTGCCCCCTGCCGTCTGAGCGGAAATAATCTTTTGCTGTCATCTTTCCAGCAACAGTCAGTTCTGCGGGGGAAAATACACAGTGTTACTGCATGCTAAGCACTCATGTAATTCTTTCATCTGTACTCTTATGCCGATACATCTCTTAAAGGGAAAAAGGCTTATGCATGCGTATTACTGAATCATCTTTCATTTGCAACAGGATGTACAATAAAGAACTCTGAACGCAGAGCCTTCTGTAAAATATGTATGAAGCTGCAGAAAAGCAATGGAGGAGTGGTGACAACCCAGAGAGGCACACTGATGCCACAGAAGTTCCAAAAGGGATGACTATTTCAATCCAGATCTGGAGCTAGAACTTGAGGACCCAACACAGCCACATTTTGGCTAAAGAGCCAGCCTCAAGGGTCAAAACTGATTATAAACAGCCAGTAAAATTAAATGTACACAGGATATCTTATGGAAAGCTCCATCCATACAGCCTGGCTTTTGGGGCCTATGGGTCCACACTGCAGGAAGGTTGCAGGAAATACGCGTGTATCCAGGGGTGGACTGACCATTCGGGCAACCAGGCACTACCTGGGAGCCCAGAGGCTCTAGGGGGCCCAGAGTCTCTGCTCGGTTGCCTGTTGCCGCCGCACATTTCAGCTCTCCCCAGTCTTACCTTGAAGAGCCGTGGTGGTCTAACGGCTTCTGCAGGGGCAGTAAAGAATACCACTCTTTCCTGCCCACTGTCACTACTCTGCCTGGCTGCGAGACTACTGCAGTAAGTGTTGGCAGCCATTTTGAAAACATGGCGGTGCCGGGTACAGTAGTGATAGTGGGCAGGAAAGAGTAGGGTTTTTTCCTGCCCCTGAAGAAGCCACTAGACCAACAGGGCCCTTTGAGGTAGGACCAGGGAGGGCCCACTTTGGCTCAGGGGTCTGTAGTGTGTGGAAGGGGGGTGGCAACTGTAGAGGTAGGGGGGCTGTAGTGTATGGGAGGGGGCAGTGGTGCAGCAGTGGGGTGGCGTTGCAGCAGTAGGGTGGCAAGCAGTGATCGTGGGGGCCCCAATGACCTTTACTGCTGGGTGCCCCGACCACTGTCAGTCTGCCCATGCATGTATCTATCAGCATGGACAGTAGAGCAACCATTTTGCAACAAAACGTGTTTTAAAAAGATTAGCATCACTTGAGGCTTTGTAAGCAGAAGCAGCTACACTTGCACATAGACATGGCAGACTTTGATACTTACATACGTACTTGCCATCATCATTAGATGTTAAAGTACATGATCTGCAAAACTGCACATCCAAATGGACCCAAATAAAGAGCCAAACTCTAAAGCAGGGTGGGCAACCACAGTCCTTGAGGGCCACAACCCAGTGAGGTTTTCATGATAGCACAATAAATATGCATGTGATCTATTTGCATTCAATGGAAGAAACATGCAAATCAATTTCATGCATATTCATTGTGGAAATCTTGAAAACCCAACTAGGTTGTGGTCCTTGAGGAATGTGATTGCTCACCTCTGCTCCTAAAGCTTGTTGTTTGCTTTTCAAATGTTATTTTACACCAGAGGTAAGCAAAATGGCTTCCTTCAACCTCTCCTCCAAATCCCAAGTCCAAATGCTCTCCCAGGAGCAGGTGTAAATGCAGTGGTGTGCTGGTAAATTTTTAACAACAGGCTCTCTCCCTGGGTATAGCCAGCCCTGCAATTTGGGGGGAGGGGGCGCAGAAGTGGACTGGGGGCCCCAGGTTTTGTGCTCTGTGCATTTATCTTTTCAGGCCATTTTTGAAAAAAAAATGCACAAGTAAAAAAGTCATTTGGATGTAGGAGGGGTCACCCAGACATCCCAGGAAAGCAATGGGGCACCCTAGGGGGCACTGCTGTGGACTTTATATAAATGCTTCCAGATACACCACTATAATAGCCCCTTTTTAGGTGAAAGGGGCACTTATATGTGCGTACAGTTGATTTCTGGTCAGTGTTGGAGGACTCACAGTTTTCTCCGCAAGTGTAAGAGGTAGGGGGGCAGGTATGGGCCTGGGTCCACCTGTCTACAGTGCACTGCACCCACTACTACACTACTCCAGTGATCTGTAATGGACCTGGCTATAACATCTGAGGCTGTCATAGAGGCTGGTGAGTACTGTTTTTATTCACTGGGGGAGTTAAGGGGAGGGGGTCATCTCTGAATCCCTCAAGTGGTCATTTGGGGCACCTTTTTATATCTTATTTGTTAGAAAAACAGGTCTAGACCTAAACGTTTTGGCTTTGTTCCATTATTGCTATAAAATGTCCAAGTGTTAGGTACACCTTAAGCCCACCCTAATCCCACCTTCAAAATGTCCCGATATATCCCCTTGTGATTTGGATGCACTGCAGATGAAATGCATAGATAGACATCTGCAAAACATAAGTACATAAGTATTGCCATACTGGGACAGACCGAAGCCCATCAAGCCCAGCATCCTGTTTCCAACAGTGGCCAATCCAGGTCACATGTACCTGACAAGATCCCAAAAAAGTACAAAACATTTCATGCTGCTTATCCCAGAAATAAGCAGTGAATTTTCCCCATTTTAATAATGGTCTATGGACTTTTCCTTTAGGAAGCTGTCCAAATGTTTTTTAAACCCCGCTAAACTAACCGCCTTTACCACATTCTCTGACAACGAATTCCAGAGTTTAATTACATGGAGGGGCATAATCGAAAGGGGCGCCCAAGTTTTCCTGAGGACGTCCTCGTCTTATCGAAACAAGATGGGCATCCGTCTTTTTTTTAAAATTCATTTCCTTTAAATTTAACAAGTTATTATACTTGACAAGTAATACAGATAGGTAACTAGTTTTTATAAACAACAAAGTTTTTCATGGTAAAAGTTACTCTTCTTTAGACCACAGATATGAAAAGGGCTAGTTTTTAGAAAAATATGCATCAAGGTATAGTGTCCTAATGAAAAATGCTTAGTACGCTTTCCTATCCTGAATACAAATTATAGTCATCAAATTGGAAATTAATGGTTAACCTATTCTTTTCAAGTTTATAAATGCTTTCAGCTGTTCCAGTTGATAAAAAATATATTTTAAACCCAAATATTTAATAACACACTTGCATGTGTAATTGAGATAGAAAGAGGCCCCTAAGGCTAATGTTTCTGTTTTCATTAAAAGGAACAATTTTCTCCTTTCTTGGGTCTGTTTAGTAGTGTCCGGATACATCCAAACTTTTTCCCCCCGAAACAAAGACTGTAATTTCTTAAAGTACATTCTTTTTACTGCTTCTAGGTCCTGTTGGAATATAAATGAAACAATAAGCGTCATTCTTTCCGATTCCACATTTAAAGTTGTTTCTAGTATTTCAGAAATATTTAATTCTTCTTCTCTGTTTTCACGGGGTACAACTTCCAGGGGATTTTCCACAGATTTTTTTGTTTGTATATAATATATTTTATTTAAAGGAGGTATAGTTTCTGGGGTAAAGTTTAATACTTCTTGGCGGTATATCTTAAAGGCATCAAGCGGATTAATACCCATTGCTTTAGGAAAATTTAAAAAACGCAAGTTCAACCTTCAGTTATAATTTTCTACCTGTTCAAGTCTATGTTGCATTGAAGAATTATCTTTTATTACCACGGTTGAAATTCCTTGTAATTGAGAAACATCTTGTTTAAGAACATTTAATTGTTCAGTTGTTTCTTGTTTAGTAGTGTTAAAGGAAAGAGTAAGATTATCAACTGTACTCACAAGCTCCATTATTTCTTTAGCAGACCTGGCAACCGTCATATCCACTCTGAGCTTTCCAAATGCTCTCCAGAGTCACCGTCACTGGCTTCTGTAACTGAGCAAAACGCTCAGCCTAAAAATTTTCAAATTCCAGGCCTCCTTTAGAACTCGTTTCACTCGATCCTCGATCTAAAGCCCCGCCTTCACCGACTTCCGAGTCGGGCGGGACCCGCCTAAGGAGACAGTCTTCGGGGAGTGGCGGCGGATGATCCTCCGGAGGGGAGAGTGACACTTCGAGCCCCAAATCTCCCAGAGTATCTTCACCTGCAGAGACAGCAGGGCCCCTCTCGGTTGGTAGGATAGGTGGCCTCGTGGCGAACCGCTCTATCGTTTGTTGATGCGGGAAAGACGTCCTAGCAGTCGAGGCAGCTGCTTTGACTATCCCCTTTCATTTTGTATAGGGCATAGCTAAATCGAGGAGAATTATTCAGCAAACTTCAGAAGAGCTCAGTCAACGGTCCTCAGCGTGCCGCCATCTTGACACGCGCCCCGGGCATCCATCTTTCATTTCGATAATACGGTCGTGGACGCCCAAATTGTGAAATTTAGGTCAACCTTAGAGATAGACGTCCTTAGAGATGGTCGTCCCCAATTTTCACCAATAATGGAAACCGAGGACGCCTATCTCAGAAACGACCAAATCCAAGCCATTTGGTCATGGGAGGAGCCAGCATTCAAAGTGCACTGGTCCCCCTCACATGCCAAGACACCAACCAGGCACCCTAGGGGGCACTGCAGTGGACTTCAGAAATTGCTCCCAGGTGCATAGCTCCCTTACCTTGTGTGCTGAGCCCCCCCAAAACCCACTCCCCACAACTGTACACCACTACCATAGTCCTTAGGGGTGAAGCGGGCACCTACATGTAGGTACAGTGGGTTTCTGGTAGGTTTTGAAGGGCTCACATTTACCACCACAAGTGTAACAGGTGGGGGGGGGGGATGGGCCTGGGTCCGCCTGCCTAAAGTGCACTGCACCCATTAAAACTGCTCCAGGGACCTGCATACTGCTGTCAGGGACCTGAGTATGACATTTGAGGCTGGCACAAAAGATTTTTAAAGATTCTTTTGAGGGTGGGAGGGTGTTAGTGACCACTGGGGGAGTAAGAGGAGGTGATCCCTGATTCTCTCCGGTGGTCATCTGGTCATTTAGGGCACATTTTTGTGGCTTGGTCGTAATAAAAAAAGGACCAGGTAAAGTTGTCCAAGTGTTCGTCAGGGACGCCCTTCTTTTTTCCATTATCGGTCGAGGACGCCCATGTGTTAGGCACGCCCCAGTCTCGCCTTCGCTACGCATCTGACATGCCCCCGTGAACTTTGGTTGTCCCCGCGACGGAAAGCAGTTGAGGACGCCCAAAATCGACTTTCGATTATGCTGATTTGGGCGACCCTATGAGAAGGACGCCCATCTTGCGATTTGTGTCGAAAGATGGACGCCCTTCTCGTTTGAAAATAAGCCTGATAGTAACATAGTAAATGATAGCAGATAAAGACCTGTACGGTCCATCTAGTCTGCCCAACAAGATAAACTCATTTTACATGGTATGTGATACTTTACACCCGAGTTTGATTTGTCCTTGCCATTCTCAGGACACAGACCATAGAAGTCTTCCCAGCTTGTACTAAGATCTGAAGCTGATGTTGAAACCCCTTAAAATTTACACTCTAGCCCATCCATATCTATTCAGTCACAATCAGGGCGTAGACCGTAGTCTGCCTAGCAATGGTTTCATTTCCCAATTACCGGCATCACCACCTAATCTCCGCTAAGATTCCATGGATTCATTCCTTCTAAACAGGATTACACATTGAGTAAAGAAAAATTTTCTCCGATTCGTTTTAAATGTACTACTTTGTAGCTTCATTGCATGCCCCCTAGTCCTAATATTTTTGGATAGAATAAACAGACGCTTCACGTCTACCTGTTCCACTCCACTCATTATTATATAGACCTCTATCATATCTCCCCTCAGCCATATTTTCTCCAAGCTGAAGACCCCCAGCCGCTTTAGCCTTTCCTCATCCCCTTTATCATTTTTGTCGCTCTTCTCTGCACCTTTTCTAATTCCACTATATCAGGTTTTGAAAATACCGATTTGGACATTTTGAGAAGAAATCCATCCAAATGGTGCTTTATAACACTTTTTGAATGTTTTTCTGTTTCAAAAATGAGCCCCTAAGTAGCTTTGCTGTAAGATATGACCTGATGTATTGAAGGGTTCCTCTAATGTTGTGTCTATGGGGAAAATGGTTACCATATCTAGACTTTAATATAATATGCAGTGGTTCACTTTTTTTCTTTAATCTCATTAATGTCTAATATAAATATGGCAATGCAACTTACTACACTTGAATTAGATCATTCTGACTATGAGGGTAATATTCAAAGCCATTTATAAAGGAAAAATAAGCGTCAGTTCACGCTTTCCAAAATGAAGCTACAATGTAGTAAATTTAAAACGATTCAGAGAAAATTGTTCTTCACTCGACGTGTAATTAAACTCTGGAATTTGTTGCCAGAGAATGTGGTAAAGGTGGTTTGCTTAGCGGAGTTTAAAAAAGGTTTGGGCAGCTTCCTAAAGGAAAAGTCCATAGACCATTATTAAATGGACTTGGGGAAAATCCACTATTTCTTGGATAAGCAATATAAAATGTTTTGTACATTTTTGGGATCTTGCCGGGTATTTGTGACCTGGATTGGCCACTGTTGGAAACAGGATGCTGGGCTCGATGGACCTTTGGTCTTTCCCAGTATGGCAATACTTATGTACTTATGAAAAGAAAAATAGTAAGAAGCATTCAAAGGGTGGTTCTTTAAAACTTAAACTAAACTAAATATGTTACTTGTAGAAATGGGTCCTGTGAATATTACCAAACCTGTCTGCAGGTTAAATTGTTCAACATTATACATACTGTGCTATTATTTGTGGGCTCTGGATACATGCGTAGGAGCAGAGAGAGAGAAAAAAATACACAGAGAATGTAGGTTCTAATCTCTGCAGGCCAATTTTCAGTGGGCATTAATGAAAGCAAAAGTACCTTTGTGCAAAGCCTGTGGTTAACCTACGCCTGCAGAGTTTGTACCTAGATATTGATTATTTACCCCATAAGAACATAAGAAGTTGTATGCTAGCTCAGACCGAAGGTCAGTTAAGTCTAGCATCCATTCTTTGGCTGTGGCTAATCAGGTTCCATAGCAGGTGTCCTGCAGGAAACTAATGGGAAAGTCTATTTCTGGTTGTTCACTCCCCAAAGTAAGGGAACAGCAGTTTTAAAGTCAGCTTAATCAATTTTAATGGATGTATTTTCCTCCAGAAACTTTTCAAAATCTTTTTTTTTTAATTTTCTAACCCAACTGAATATTGGAAAGACATTATACATAGAGGGTAAAAAAATGTCCAACTGTCTGTCTGGAGGGTGAAGTACAACCTTTCTTATTCAGCCAAGTTTTGGGGGTGAGTGCTGGGTGATATTTTTATTTTTTAAATATTTTTAATTGTTTTTTTTTTTCTTGTTTCATTATTATAGTAATCCACCAGGAGCGTGGGTTTCTCCCTAGATGAGAAGGCTATAAAAGCTTGTAAATAAATAAATTGAAAGAGAAATAAAATGAGACCAGAATAGACTGTGAGACTTCTAGCAGCTACAGCATAAACACTGATGACACATTGAACATTTTGATTACATAATTATTCCTTTATATGAGGAAAGGCTAAAGAGGTTAGGATCTTCAGCTTGGAGAAGAGAAAGCTGAGGGGGTGAGATGATAGAGACCCATACAATTTTGAATAGAATCAAATGGCTAAACACAAATTGGTTTTTTACTGTTTCAAAAAGTACAAAAACAAGGGGACACTCCATTAAGTTTCATGGTAACACATTTAAAATAAATAGGAGAAATTTTTTTTTCATTCAATGTATGGTAAAGCTCTGGAACACAGGGGGTCTTTTATTAAAGCTTAGCTTGAGTTACCTGCCGCAGGGCCCATTTTATTTCTATGGACCCTGCTTTAGATAACTCGAGCTAAGCTTTAGTAAAAGACGGCAGTTTAGGTAGCTGGAATTTAAAAAGATGAGGACAAATTCCTGGAGGAAAAGTCCATAAACCATTATTAAAGTAGACCTGGTGAAAGTTGCTGCTTATCCTTTGGATTGGGCAGCATATAATCTTGCTACTTTTTGAGACTCTGCCAAGTACTTGTGTCCTGGACTAACTGGCCACTCTTGGAAACAGGATACTGTGCTATAAACCCTTGGTCTGACCTAGTACAGAAACTCTTATATTCATATGTTTTTATATTCACTCAGTACAGTCTGCCTTGTAGAGTATCTCAGGGGTCAATAGTGGGCCCTATTCTTATCTTCTTAGCTCTCTCGGACTACTGATACAGTCACTGGAATTTACAATTTTTATCTACACTGAGGACATCGAGTTTTTCTCTTTCACCAATATTTCTTTTGAAATTTGAAATAAATTGCAACCTGGCTCATAAATAATACTCTTAAATTGAACTCCTCCAAATCTGTTGCAGTCATGTTCTCCTGGCATGAGTCCCCTCCTGCATCTTATCTGTTGTCATTTAGTCATCTTCAGATCCTCTTTCAGAATTCTGTTAAGGTTCTAAGTCTGTTAAGGTTCTAGGTTTCATTGTAGACAGATGTCTCACCTTGGACTTACATATTTCCAATGTGGTATATATTGTTCAATGTAAAAAGTGTGAAGAAGGGTGCTATATTGGAGAAACAAGCCAGATGCTAAAGAAGAGATTTAATTTACATAGACATCGTATGAAAAATGCCAGTGCCAACCAAGATGTCACCTCTGTGGGGCAGCAGTTTACAAAACCAGAACATTGTATCGATGATTTTATAGTGAGAATACTAAAAGGAAACTTTAAAACAATCCATGAACGTAAGACCTTTGAAGTCAGAATGATTAAATATTTTGACACCCACCAGACAGGACTTAACATGGATCTGATTTTCTAGCCCATTATAAACCATAACGTTCTACTGATTTGTCACCCTCTTATCATCATGCGTAATCTGCCTGTCCTTCATCCACTCAGCTCTCCCTGTCTCTCACCTCACCCACCCCCACCCTCATCCTGTGAGACTGTCACTGGAATACTTTGATGTTTCACTTATATATACTGTTATCAACATTTGCTTATTTCTGATCTGACAAAGAAGGGTTACCTTCGAAAGCTAATCAAAAAATATACCAAGTCAGTCCAATAAAAAGGTATCATCTTACTGTCTTTTCTCTGTCTTATTTTATTTCTATTGATTACCAATCTTGGAAAGAAATCTTTCTTTATTTTGAAACTGCTACACACAATTAGTTCACTCCTAGACCATGGAGCATTATACCTCCTTCTCTACTCTTATGTGCTGTCATGCCTGGATCGCAATAATCCACAATGCTTCTGCTAAATTGCTGTTTGGAGCCAGGAAATATGACCATATCACTTCTCTTCTGGTTGAAGAATACTGACTCCCAATCTCTTTTTGTATTGAGTTTAAAATCCTCATTATCAGTCTTCAGGTATTTTATTCCGGTCAGTCTTCTTTTTTGTAAAAATGGGCAGTCATTAGAAATGACATAGGCCATGATCACAGCATAACTTATGTTGTTTTCAATTGGAAATAACAAGAAACAGCAGGAAACACACACACACACACACACACACAAATTTCCACCAAGTGTTGTCTGTTTGAAAAGTGAACGGTATTTGCAGAATTCTATGTGCACGGACGTAGGACTAGATTCTATAAATGCTGCCTGAAAAATCTGCATGGTAAAAAAAAAGTACACCTAGGCATATTCTCTAAATTTCTGCACGGTATATAGAATACACCAAGTGCCTCTCCACATGATCAAATTTAGTCGTTTCCATTTATGCCAAGTTTTACTTGGCTTAAAACCCCAACGCCTAAATTAGGCACAGAGTGGGTATATTCTATAAACCTGCGTGTAAATTTTCAGAATGCCCACGACCCACCCATTCCATTCCCAGGGCCATGCTCCCTTTTCGACAACACGCATCAGAATTTTTTGCGAATCACGTTATAGAATGCACTTACCAAGTTATGTGTGTAAATTCTAATTATTACCAATTAGTGCTGATAATTGCTCATTGATACCCAATTAACAGCATTGATTAGCTTGTTAACCAATTAGGTTATGTGCACTTATAGAATAAGCTTAGATTACTGCTCAGAAATCTAGGCACAATATATAGGATCCAGGGGATACTGTACTTTGCTACTGTGCACTTTTCTCAAACATTTATACAGGAACTATTGGGACAGGTCACTGATAGGGCATGCTTTTTCCTTTTTCTGCATCCTTAATTGATTGCTAATTGGCATCTGCAGGGTCAAGGCATGGCAATTGTATTTTGCTGCCTTTGCACTCCCACTGTTTGCCTATCAAATCCTGCAGTGTCATAGGTAGCGTACGTTGATCCTCTTCATCACCGTTGGCTGCCTACATCCAGTCAGCCTAAAATTGAAGCATAGGACCAAAAATAGTTATGAGAAGGAATAATTTATCTATTTAGATTTTGCTCACACCTTTTTTAGTAGTAGCTAAAGGTGAGTTACATTCAGAGCATTTGCTCTGCCCTGTAGGGCTCAAGGTGGGGTACATTCAGGGCATTTCTCTGTCCTTGGAGGGCTCATAATCTAATTTTGTACCTGAGGCAATGAAGGGTTACTACTACTACTATTACTATTTAGCATTTCTATAGTGCTACAAGGCGTACGCAGCGCTGCACAAACATAGAAGAAAGACAGTCCCTGCTCAAAGAGCTTACAATCTAATAGACAAAAAATAAATAAAGTAAGCAAATCAAATCAATTAATGTGAATGGGAAGGAAGAGAGGAGGGTAGGTGGAGGCGAGTGGTTACAAGTCAAAAGCAATGTTAAAGAGGTGGGCTTTCAGTCTAGATTTAAAGGTGCCAAAGGATGGGGCAAGAAGTAGGGGCTCAAGAAGTTTATTCCAGGCGTAGGGTGCAGCAAGACAGAAAGCGCGAAGTCTGGAGTTGGCAGTAGTGGAGAAGGGAACAGATAAGAAGGATTTATCCATGGAACGGAGTGTATGGGAAGGGGTGTAGGGAAGGACGAGTATGGAGAGATACTGGGGAGCAGCAGAGTGAGTACATTTATAGCTTAGTAGAAGAAGTTTGAACAGGATGCGAAAACGGATAGGGAGCCAGTGAAGGGTCTTGAGGAGAGGGGTAGTATGAGTAAAGCGACCCTGGCGGAAGATGAGACGGGCAGCGGAGTTTTGAACCGACTGGAGAGGGGAGAGGTGACTAAGTGGGAGGCCAGCAAGAAGCAGATTGCAGTAGTCTAAACGAGAGGTGACAAGGGTGTGGATGAGGGTTTTGGTAGAGTGCTCGGAAAGAAAGGGGCGGATTTTACGGATGTTGTAAAGAAAGAAACGACAGGTCTTGGCAATCTGCTGGATATGAGCAGAGAAGGAGAGAGAAGAGTCAAAGATGACCCCAAGGTTTCGAGCTGAGGAGACAGGGAGAATGAGAGAGCCATCAACAGAAATAGAAAATGGGGGGAGCGGGGAGGTGCAAGACACAGTGCGCACGCTTTCCGAAGAGTATGCACTGCTTTCCAATAGGACATACATGCACACACTACCGGAAAACAGTACGTACGCTTTTGGAAAGAGTGTGTACTCGTCCTGACATTGTCCCCATGCATACCTCCTACCCACCCCCACCCTCCCACCCTGTCAGACTGTCAAAGTAATGCTTGGATGTCTCACTTATATATACTATCTGCTACCACATTTGCTTATTTCCGATCTGACAAAGAAGGGCAACCTTCGAAAGCTAATCAAGAAATGTATTAAGTTATGTCCATTAAAAAAGGTATCATCTTATTTTCTTTTCCATGTTTTATTTTGTTTGATTTCTATTGACTTGCACAAGATCACAAGAAGCAGTGGTGGGATTTGAATCAGCCACCTCTGGCTGTCAAGGCTGGTGCTCTAACCACTAGGCTACTCCTCTGCTCCAGTCTACTGTATATTTACCTGTACATGAGAAGAATAATGTATTATCAGAACCTTCATACTAAGCAGCTCTTTTTATTAATCAGAAATCTTATGAACCACCAACCTGGAAATAATACAAGAAAATTATTTTTGCCTCACAGCACAATTTAACTTCACAACAGTCACCAGAATTACATCAGCTGAAGACCTTATCTTGTGAAACCTACTGTTGATTCAACTGATTTCCAGAGTGGGTAAGAAAGGTTCACATAATCACCTGTACAATACAATACCGGAACACAATTCACACAAGAGGAGTGAAACAGTTCCTTACATTTTATATTTGCTACAATGTCGCTGAAGCACTTCTGAATCACCTTATGGTCAAAAACATTGCACAGCATTGATGAATTGCCTCCTTTATGCTGTGGCCTTAGATTTTCTACTGCACCTCACCTTCCCTCTCCTTCCCCTCCCCCTTATTTATTTTTATTTATTTATTTAATACATTTGTATCCCGCGCTTTCCCACTAAAAGCAGGTTCAATGCAGCTTGCATAGTATTAGGTTATACAGAATTTTGTTAGATAGGTAGGAAAATTAAATGTAGCATAGGAATAGCTTGGATGGGTCGGTAAATATAGGCGATATGGGGTAGTGATTGGATGGAGAAGTGGAAGAATGGATGGGTTGGTAGGGATAGGTGATGTGGGGGGTGATGTGGGAGATGTAGTCTGGGTCATTGTCGTTGCTTCTTCGGTGTTCGTTAGGCTTTGACTTTGATTTTCAATCGGCTGCCACTCTGCCAGCACAAGAGATCAGGCTGTTTCAAGATCAGGAAGTTAACCCTGGCCCTTGAGCACCTGATGGCTGCTAACATTACAGGTTTAACAAAGTCTGAGTAGCCATATTGGTTTTGAGAAATTGTGAATTCTTTGTAGTGTAAGAACTTTATTACCAGACAAACAACGGAAGTAACTATGCAGAAATATTTTAGAACTTATAGGTCCTTTTCTTTAGACAACCTATATACTTATCCACTAAGGGGTATCACACCTGGCAAAGAAGCTGTACATTGGGTTTTATATCTTTTTTTTTATTATTATTGTGAGGGCAATTTTTCTGTTCCTTCTTTGTTTCAGGGATCAATAGAAATCAAACAAAATAAAACATGGAAAAGAAAATAAGATGATACCTTTTTTATTGGACATAACTTAATACATTTCTTGATTAGCTTTCGAAGGTTGCCCTTCTTTGTCAGATCGGAAATAAGCAAATGTGGTAGCAGATAGTATATATAAGTGAGACATCCAAGCATTACTTTGACAGTCTGACAGGGTGGGAGGGTGGGGGTGGGTAGGAGGTATGCATGGGGACAATGTCAGGAAGAGTACACACTCTTTCCAAAAGCGTACGTACTGTTTTCCGGTAGTGTGTGCATGTATGTCCTATTGGAAAGCAGTGCATACTCTTCGGAAAGCGTGCGCACTGTGTCCAACAACAACAAAAAATGAAATTCTGTGGTTTTCTCCTATGATTTGGGGATAAAAGTGACATGAAACAACATGAGTCATTTACATTTCCCACGTCATTTCAATCAAATGCACATTTCTATCAAAGAGATGATGTTTGAAATATTAAGAAGCAGGAATTGAGTTAAACTGGGCAGAACTGAATTACAGAGCTGCCTGGGTAAACTAACTGCACAACCATGGGGCTCATTTTCAAAGCACTCTGGGCCCTGTTTACTAAGCCACCCTATTGTTTTTAGTGCACACTAAAAATTAGCACGCGCTAACACTAGAGACACCCATAGAAATATATAGGTGTCTCTAATGTTAGAGCTTGCTAAAAACGCTAACACATCTTAGTAAACATGGCCCTTAGATATACAAAGTACAATAGTAACCTTTGGTACTTTAAAATGTCTAAGTGCTTGGAAAATGAGCCCTCATGAATGTTAGCAAGAGATGTCCTAAAGTTATCCTTATGTGGTTAACCTATCCAGTTAAATTCAGCAGACTACAAGTAGGCACACTTTTTGAAAGTTGCACCCTTAATTTTCAAAGGTGAAATATATGTATACTTTCTTTTGATAATTCATAATTTGCATGACTTTTCTAGGTGTGTGTTAATTTCTCTGAACAATTTATGGCCTGCAGGAACACTTCCCCCAATGCAGTAAATGTTCCCATGTCATTAAACAGCGAGGCAAATAGATTTTTACCGTGTAAATGCTTTTGAAAATGATCCTGTCAATGCCTATCTTGGTTCTAAGTCAGCATGAAAATGATACTAAAGTTAAATCTAGTACCATGGCATAGTATAGAGCTGGGGATGAGAGCCCAAAGCATTTCTGAGCCCTTATTTTTACAGATTTTTAAAAATTCTAGTTTTTCGTTTGCTTTAAGGGGAGTGTTGTATGAAACAGTGTTTCCACTGTACAGCAAGGGCAAGAGCTGGGTTCCTACCAGTTTCTGCTCCCTTGGAACACTGGGAATCCTAAATAATGGAGACCCACACCTTCAAAAGGCTATAAACAGGATGGATGTTAGTACTGATGGTGGCTGGGAAATTGGTCAGTGAAGCATATGGGGACAGATTTTGGGTCCCTCCATTGCCCCAGGTACAAAAAAATTAGATTGTGAGCCCTCTAGGGGCATAGAAAGTACCTGCATATAATGTGTACAGCACTGTGTACCAGTGGCGTAGCCACAGGTGGGCCTGGGTGGGCCAGGGCCCACCCACTTAGGGCTCAGGCCCACCCAACAGTAGCACACATTTAGCAGTAGCAGTTGGGGATCCCAAACTCTACCAGCTTAAGACTTCCCCCTGATGGTAATGAAAACGCTACTCTCCACAATACTGGCACTTGCACATTCTTAGTTTTCAGTGCATGCCTGCTGCAGACTGCCAAGGTGGAAAGAAGCATCTTCCCGCCAGCTGAGATATTTTTTTTGGTGGGGGTGGCAGGGGGAGGAGAGAGAACACTTGGTGCCCACCCACTTTTTGCCTAGGCCCACCCAAAATCTGTTGCCTGGCTACGCCCCTGCTGTGTACATCTAGTAGCACTATATAAATGATTAGTAGTAGTAATGTACAGGAAGTGAGCCTTTTTTCAAATGAAGGAAAACTCCGGAATGAGAGGGCATAGGATGAAGTTTAGAGGCTCAGGAGTAATCTAAGGAAATACTTTTTATGGAAAGGGTAGTGGATGCGTGGAATACCCTCCCGGTGGAGGTGGTGGAGGATTCATGAAAGCATAGGACTGGACAAGCACATGGGATCTCTTAGGGAGAGGAGGAGATAGTAGATGCTGCGGATAGGCAGATTAGAATGACCATTTGGCCTTTATCTCTTGTCATGTTTCTGTGTTTCTGTATTGTCGACACAGATGCTTCCAGTTCATAATGACTGAAACAAGCTCCTCAGAATCCAAACTGTCAAGTCGTAGGTAAAATTATAAATTAGTGGGTTCATTCGGTATGAAAAGTAGCATATTCCGGTTTTAGACTTGTGCTTTTCAATGTTGTTAACTGGCAAAATAATGTGTGGGGTGTTAACAATGGCTTCTTGGAGTACTGACTCTCTTTTTCCAGGTTATCCTTTAAAATTTTAGAGAACAGCTCAGAGGTCAGCATGTAGACCCACTGTTTATTGATTCTGAAAGACTGAAAGATCGTATTTTATAGGGTAATGCATTATATAGCCATGGAAGTGCCTTTCAGAAAGGGACCATCCTTAATGGACAGCAGGTGTCCAGTAACTTACGTGACTGATAAGAGGCACAAGGTTCTGTTTTAGGAGGACAGTGTTAAAGGTTCACCTGCCAAACAGGATGAGAAAGGCCTGGGTGAAAGAGGTCAATGGAAATAATGGTTGTGAGATCAGAAGCTAAAACAGTCTTCTTTAAACCTTTTTTTTACATCCATCAGCCACCACATCAATTCAGGACCATAACAAATTGTTTGTCCTTGATAACATTACCATTTTCCATTAGGTTAGGCAGTTCATCTTAATTCGATTCATGAACAGCAAATAATCTGATGACTGAGGGAAATCCTGAGATACCCTAGGTTACTGATCATGGGAGACTTTAACTTACACATCGAAACTCCAGACACTACCACTGCTGCCTTCCTTCATAGTGACGCAAGCAGGACGGTGGTGGAGCTTATGTTTAAAAGAACGCCGGCGCCATCTTCTGAGTTCCCAGTTTACATCTGCTGTCCTGGAAGTTAAACCGTAAGCCGCGAGTTGTGTATATATATATATATATATATTGTGAAGGGGAGGATAAGGGTTTTGAACAGATGGAAATGGAGGGGAGAGAAGGAAGGAGGCTCAAGAGCCGAGGGAGACAGAGCAGAGCCTTACCTTTAATTGTTCCTCAGAGAGAGAGGGAGAGAAGGGAAAAGGTAGTGCCCCCTAGAAAATGGAGGTGGGAGAAGGACTACATTTCCCAGCATCCCCGGGGAAAACCCTGGTATAAGGATTATTGGCCCCAGCATTCCCCGGGAGAAGGCTCTGACAAGGCAAAGGAGGGGCACCTGGAACATAATCAAGTAAGAGAGGAACAGCAGACCAGGGTAGAGGAGAATGAGTCCATGGACTGGCAAGCTGCTGCTGGAGAGCAGGAGCAGGGGGCGGACGCTGGGGAACCTATGGACCTTTCTGCTTGGGCTCATGCCTTGAAAACTAAACTGAAAAACCAGGTGAACTCTTGGTGCGAGAGCTGGGTTGAAAGTGGAAAGGGGAAGGGTCAAGCGGGAGGAGGGTCAGTGAAGTAATAGGGTGACCCTGAATGGGTGGGATCTTTTCCTCTTTCCCAAAGGAGTTCAGGCTGTGTCTTGGTGAAGAGACTGTGTGGCTGAATTGAGTGCTAAGGCATTGAGCCCTGGGGATTTTGGAACTATTGGGAAAACAAACCTTCTTTTGTGTGGGGGAGGGGAAAGTAAGCTACAGGTTTTTTTTTTTTTTTCCTTTTGTGGGCTGAGGCCCAAAGAATTTTGAGGGTTTTGAACTGTTGCAGAAACCCAAGCATGGGGCCCAGCTACCTGGGTTCCTTTTGGTTGTAAAGTTGGACTACAAAGGGATCTATCTTTGGGGACTGTTAAATTGGCTCCAACTGTTTTTTTTCCTTGAAGCAGCAGAGAGCTGCACGGTTTTTTTTTTCTGCTGTACCTGGGCCCTGGGAGGACAGCAGGAGCAACTGTTTGAAGGGCTGCAGGATTCCTTTTGCAAGTTACTTAACTGTGAATCCCTGACAATAAAGGAGCTTGGTGACTTTTGCCTTTTTTGAAGTTTATTTTCTTTGAGCCCTGCCCTGTGGACTGCAGTGGGCCGGGAGGCTGAGTGGCCAGGGTGGAGGCAAGGTCCCGAAGACCCTCTGGCGGAGGGAAGGATCTTCACAATATATATATATATATATATATATATATATATATACAGTGGGGGAAATAAGTATTTGATCCCTTGCTGATTTTGTAAGTTTGCCCACTGACAAAGACATGAGCAGCCCATAATTGAAGGGTAGGTTATTGGTAACAGTGAGAGATAGCACATCACAAATTAAATCCGGAAAATCACATTGTGGAAAGTATATGAATTTATTTGCATTCTGCAGAGGGAAATAAGTATTTGATCCCTCTGGCAAACAAGACCTAATACTTGGTGGCAAAACCCTTGTTGGCAAGCACAGCGGTCAGACGTCTTCTGTAGTTGATGATGAGGTTTGCACACATGTCAGGAGGAATTTTGGTCCACTCCTCTTTGCAGATCATCTCTAAATCATTAAGAGTTCTGGGCTGTCGCTTGGCAACTCGCAGCTTCAGCTCCCTCCATAAGTTTTCAATGGGATTAAGGTCTGGTGACTGGCTAGGCCACTCCATGACCCTAATGTGCTTCTTCCTGAGCCACTCCTTTGTTGCCTTGGCTGTATGTTTTGGGTCATTGTCGTGCTGGAAGACCCAGCCACGACCCATTTTTAAGGCCCTGGCGGAGGGAAGGAGGTTGTCACTCAGAATTGTACGGTACATGGCCCCATCCATTCTCCCATTGATGCGGTGAAGTAGTCCTGTGCCCTTAGCAGAGAAACACACCCAAAACATAACATTTCCACCTCCATGCTTGACAGTGGGGACGGTGTTCTTTGGGTCATAGGCAGCATTTCTCTTCCTCCAAACACGGCGAGTTGAGTTCATGCCAAAGAGCTCAATTTTTGTCTCATCTGACCACAGCACCTTCTCCCAATCACTCTCGGCATCATCCAGGTGTTCACTGGCAAACTTCAGACGGGCCGTCACATGTGCCTTCCGGAGCAGGGGGACCTTGCGGGCACTGCAGGATTGCAATCCGTTATGTCGTAATGTGTTACCAATGGTTTTCGTGGTGACAGTGGTCCCAGCTGCCTTGAGATCATTGACAAGTTCCCCCCTTGTAGTTGTAGGCTGATTTCTAACCTTCCTCATGATCAAGGATACCCCACGAGGTGAGATTTTGCATGGAGCCCCAGATCTTTGTCGATTGACAGTCATTTTGTACTTCTTCCATTTTCTTACTATGGCACCAACAGTTGTCTCCTTCTCGCCCAGCGTCTTACTGATGGTTTTGTAGCCCATTCCAGCCTTGTGCAGGTGTATGATCTTGTCCCTGACATCCTTAGACAGCTCCTTGCTCTTGGCCATTTTGTAGAGGTTAGAGTCTGACTGATTCACTGAGTCTGTGGACAGGTGTCTTTCATACAGGTGACCATTGCCGACAGCTGTCTGTCATGCAGGTAACGAGTTGATTTGGAGCATCTACCTGGTCTGTAGGGGCCAGATCTCTTACTGGTTGGTGGGGGATCAAATACTTATTTCCCTCTGCAGAATGCAAATAAATTCATATACTTTCCACAATGTGATTTTCCGGATTTAATTTGTGATGTGCTATCTCTCACTGTTACCAATAACCTACCCTTCAATTATGGGCTGCTCATGTCTTTGTCAGTGGGCAAACTTACAAAATCAGCAAGGGATCAAATACTTATTTCCCCCACTGTATATATATATATATATATATATATATATATATATATATATATATGCAGGAGCAGTTCATTGATGTATCTACAATGGTATGAACAAGCTTTTCTGTGCTTTTACAGGTATACATATTCCCTTGACAAAGCTGAGGTATGCGAAACAGGCTCCTGTCGGGATCATGAGTATACCTGGGACCTAACTCAGATAAGTGACACAGATGTGTTTTTCAATTTTGTTCTATGAATATACAGCTGCAGGCAGTGGTTATATGGCAAAGGACTGAAAGAGATGTGCCTGATACTGTGAGGACTGTAGTGGAATATAAATTGAAGACATGGAATGTTCCTGCAATTGAATAAGACTTAAATACAAGTGTTGTAGATAAATCACCCATAGAGATAAATCAAATACAGAAAATAAAAAAAAGAAAAAAGTGATTAATTGTAATATAAAAGATAAAGAAACTTTTTGGATTGAAGGTATAGCACTGAACACTTTTTATTTGTTAATTTTGCACTACTGGAGGTTGGGGGTAGTCGATGATTATAAATGGTCATGTAATGCAGGCTCACCAGTTTTGGTGGTAAAAACTGCCTGAATGACTGTATGAGACGACCCCTTCATTAATTGACAGCACTTAATGTGATAGATTCCACCACCTGTGAGTTGTGTATCATTTATGGTAGAGGTGGAATAGTGCCATTGATTTTTTGACATTCCTTCATACAATGGCAGCTCTAGGATTCACTCATGTAATCAAATCTCCAACCCATGAAAACGACTATATGCTAGACTTGGTGTTCTGCAAAGAAGTCGACATCTTTAAACACAAGGCCAGTGTCATCAAGATAACACCCTTATCATGGGCAGATCATTTTCTAATCACATTTTCTATTAAGGGCTACCAAAAACAGATGCACCCGACCAAAGTTTGTCAGGAATTTTGAGACATGAAAAATCTGACTGCTCATAACTTCCTAGAGGCCTTGCCCTACCCCCATGTAGATGAAAAGATGATGACAGTGTCAGAACAATTTGATATCTGGAAAACATGCTTAGCAATGGCATTGGAAAAAAATGGCTCCTCTAAAGAAGGTCCTATGCTCTACACACAAATGTTCCCCATGGTTCTCCCCAGAACTACCTTAAGCATCAAGGACGCCAACTGGAAAGAAAATGGCACAAATCTCACCTAGAGGAAGACAGACTCAACCATGACAAACACATGGCAATGTACCACCAGGCTATAACAACAGCCAAAAACCAATATTTTTCTCAACACATTGAACAAGCTGCAAATTCAACTAAGTAACTATTTAAAATAGTAAATAACCTACTGCAAACCCTACAACAGAACCAGCTTTCCCAATCACAACTAACCAGCAATGATTTTGTCACATTCTTTGTCAAAAAAATTAAAGGTCTCCATTAGGACCTACAGACAGTCCTATCAAAACTCTAACTAGCTAGTGAGGAGAACACTCCCTGTCCCCCAATATGCGCAGCCATCTGGGACTCATTCAACCAAGTCACAGAGGAGGATCTTGAAAAAATTCTGAAAAGTCTACGGCCGATAACCTGCCCTCTTGACCCCTGCCCAGCAAAGATAGTACAGTGACCAAGCTCAAGCCTCATTGAAGGGGCCACAAAAATTAACTCCTCTCTTTTGAAAGGGCAGTTGCCAACCACACTAAAAAGAGTTCCCTTGACCAGGAAAAGCTTGAAAACTACCAACCAGTCTCTAACATTCCTTTCTTGGCAAAACTTATAGAGCAGACAGTCTGCATTCAACTCAACAATTGGTTAAATGAAAATACTGGTTAGACTCATGTCAATCTGGCTTCAGACCTGGGTATGGAACAGAGACAGTTTTTGTGTCCCTTCTCAATGATCTGCACAGAAAGTGTAACAGGGGATGTGCCTCGATACTAGTGTTGATGGATTTCTCAGCAGCCTTCAACACTGTGGATCATAATATCATGCTTACGAGGCTGGCAGAAACAGGTATTAGTGGCATGGTATTTATATGGTTCAAATCCTATTTGTTAGACAGACAACAATCAGTTCTCGTCAACAACTGCACATCGTTACCTTGGACACTGAATTGTGGGGTGCCACAGGGATCCATACTGTCTCCCATTTAATTTAATATCTACTTCAAGCCTGTGACTGAGCTGCTTCAGTCAATTGGTACAAAATTCTATATCTATGCTGATTATATGCAACTACTCACAGATCTACCCACTGCTTTGAATAAACTGATTGCCTGTCTAACTGCAACTCAGGAATGGGCAAAAAACAACAAAAACTGTCCGAACTCAAGCAAGACAGAGATTCTTTGGGTACCTAACACAAGTGAACAATTACCTGACTTCAAAATACCTTTTGAGAAGTATGAATTCCCCCTAAAATCCCCCTTGTTTCGCACTCAGTGAACTGCTGAACTCATCATTCACTTTCATCCCACAAATTTAAACAACCAATCACCTCTGGCAACTATGAAATTTCTCTCCATATATTGAAAAGATGAGTCTGACAACAGTGGTCCATGCAAATGATATCCTCACACATAGACTACTGTAATGCTCTGTACAGTGGTGAAACCAAAAAAGAGCTTGCATCAGCTCCAACCAGAGCTACCAAGAGGGGACGGATGCTGGGGAGACAAGATTCCAAGGCTTCCGAGGCAGGCAGAAGGTTCAGCTCCCTCAGTCTGTCTCTCTCCTGCTCCTGTGTGTCAGGACCTGGGTGATTGCGATAACTCGATAACCTAGGTCCTGGCACACAGGAACAGGAGAGTGACAGACCGAGGGAAGAGCAGACTCAGGAAGGAAAGGGGGCAGTGGCGGCACAAGTGGGAGGGATAACAGTGGCTCAAGTGGGGAGGGGTGGCAGTGGCTGCAGCAGCCCGAGTGTGGGGGGGCGGTGGCCCTACCCCAGGCCTGGCTCTATCTCTAGGCAGCCCTAACTCCAACTAATTCAGAATGCTGCAGCCTGATTGATAGAAGGCTGCAAGCAGCGTGATCACATCACACCCTTCCTGCAAAAATTACACTGGTTACCAGTACCTCACAGGGCTAAATTTAAAACTGTTTGATTTTCAAGGTCCTCAGACAAAAAGATATAGTGGAATTAGAAAAGATTCAAAGAAAAGTGGCCAAAATTATAAAGAGGATGAAACTCCTCCCATTTGAGAAAAAGAGGTTAGGGCTCTTCAGTTTGGAAAAGAGACGGCTGAGGGGGGATATGATTGAGGTTTACAAAATCCTGAGTGGTGTAGAACAGGTAAACATTAATCAATTTTTTACTCTTTCAAAAAGTACAAAGACCAGGGGACACTCAATTAAATTACATGGAAATACTTTGAAAACAAATAGGAGGAAATATGTTTTCACTCAAAGAATAGTTAAGCTCTGGAATTCATTGCTGGAGGTTGTAGTAATGGCGATTAGCATATCTAGGTTTAAAAAAGGTTTGGACAAGTTCCTGGAGAAAAAGTCCATAGTCTGTTATTGAGATGGAAATGGGGAAGCCACTGTTTGCCCTGGGATTGGTAGCATGGAATGTTGCTACTAGCTGGGTTTCTGCCAGGTACTTGTGACCTGGATTGGTCAGTGCTGGAAGCAGAATACTGGGTTAGATGGACCATTGGTCTGACCCGGTATGGCGGTTCTTATGTTCTTATGTAACCCTGCCTTATAGAACATACTCCCTCACAGAGAGGTAGAGAGTGGAAGGTCTGTTGAATACTCTGTATTTAATTTTTATTTTCAAAATTATATTTGCATTCTTTACCATAGGCATAGCAAAGAAATATAATTAGAAAGAAATTTTAAAAAGCATAACAGTAGTTATTTACCTTGGGCTTTTTTGTTGTTGTTTGTTTGGTTTTTTTTTTTTTGCTCATTCTCTCCACTGGCAATAACCCTGAACAAATCTGCCATGACTGAATGCTGAATGAGCTTGTGCACTTCGCAGAATTTTTTGATCTCTTCTTCAAAGGAGCAATTTTTCATCACAGTTCAATTGCAACATAAAATCAACCGCATTAGGCAGGTAACCTCATGAGCCATTCATTTCTGAAAAATAATTATCAATCTAATGTAGTAGGACTTTGCTGCTCTCAGGAGGACAATGTAGATTATACACAGGGTATAATTAGTCCCTTTTAAATGAATGTGTTTGCCGAGGATTGTGATGCATATTTTTATTTTAGAAGTACTGTAGGGAAAAAAATCTATGTCCTAAAAAAACTAGTCAGACATTCATGTTGTTTTTGAGTCATTTAAATACAGTGGTGCTCACACAGACTAGACATTTTTGTTAAATATTTACCCATGATAGATTTCACTATAATCTACATTGGTCCTATATGATCCAGACTGCCTGGACAGAGGTGACCCAGCCTAAATCTGGAACCAGGTTTCAGATAGGGTTACCATATGTCCGGATTTACCCGGACATGTCCTCTTTTTGAGGACATGTCCGGGCAACCGGGCGGGTTTTGCCAATCTGCCCGTTTGTCCAGAAATCCGGACAAACGGGCAGATTGCTAGCCTCCCCTCCCCTTAGTTACTACTGCCCTGGTGGTCTAGTGACCTCTTCCGCCTTCGGGACAGGAAAGAGCCCCCTCTTTCCTGCCCCGAAGCGCTGCCCTGCATGCATCCTTCCATCCTGTTGGTGATCTCGGCGCCGATTCAAAATGGCCGACGAGAGTTGAAGTGGCCTCGTGAGACTTCAACTCTCGGCAGCCATTTTGAATCAGCGCCGACATCACCAACAGGATGGAAGGATGCATGCAGGGCAGCGCTCCGGGCAGGAAAGAGGGGGCTCTTTCCTGCCCCAAAGAGGTCACTAGACCACCAGGGCAGTAGTAAGGTAAGGGGAGGGGGGTGACGGGGAGGTGGGGTGATGGGGTGTGTGACAGGGGGGAGGGGAAATGTGACAGGGGGCGGAGCGAGGGCGTGAAAGGCGGCGGGACGGGGCATGTGTCCTCCTTTTTGGGGGACAAAATATAGTAACCCTAGTTTCAGAGAAGGTACATAAGCTTGAAGCAAGGTAGAGATTTCATGCAGGAATTTTCTCAGAGCGCTGCCTTCCCTGCCATATCCAACATCATTGTGCAGCTACTAGAAGAATCATCTTCATCAAACTCCTGATCTTTTCGGGTAGGAGCAGAATGTGGCTGTCTTTTACTACTCACTGCAAGGAATTGAGGGGGCCCTTTTACTAAGCTGCGTAAGCATCTACGTGTGCCCAACGTGCACCAAAATGGAGTTACCACCCGGTTACTGTGTGGCTCTTGCGATAATTTTATTTTTGGCACGTGTCCGATACGCATGGCTGAAATAATCATTTTTATTTTCAGCCGCGCATATCAGATGCGCAACAAGTGGCATTTGACATGCGTAGGTCATTACCACCCGGTTACCGCATGAGACTTTACTGCTAGGTCAATGACTGGCGGTAAGGTCGCAGACCCAAAATGGACGCGCGGCATTTTTGATTTTGCCGCACGTCCATTTTTAGCAAAAATGTAAAAAAGGCCTTTTTTTTTTTACAGGCTGGCTGAAGAATTGGTTGGCACGTGCCCAAACCCTGCGCCTACACTACCGCAAGCCATTTTTCAACACACGTTAGTAAAAGGACGCCCTAATGAGAATTCGTGAAATGCAAGAAGGCTCCACTATACCACACAACAAAATCACACAAAGCAAATGGACTGGATATTTATTTGCAAGGGATCATCTGTCTTTCTCTTCCTCCTTACCTACAAATGCACTCAGTCTGCGGCTCCTCACTACCTCTCCACCCTCATCTCCCCCTATGTTCCGCAACCTCCGCTCACAGGACAAAGCCCTTCTCTCAGTACCCTTCTCCACTACTGCCAACTCCAGGCTCCGCTCATTCTGCCTTGCCTCACCCTATGCCTGGAATAATCTTCCTTTACCCATACGCCATGCCCCCTCCCTACCCATCTTCAAATCTCTGCTTAAAACTCACCTCTTCAATGCTGCCTTCGGCGCCTAACCGCTCGAGAAATATAAAATACCCCAATCTATCCACCCTATCAGATTAACTGTTCACTCGTCCTCTAGATTGTTCACTTGTCTTTAGTTTGTTCTCTTGTCTTTTAGATTGTAAGCTCTTTGAGCAGGGACTGTCCTTCTATGTTTGAATTGTACAGCGCTGCGTAACCCTAGTAGCGCTTTAGAAATGATTGTTGTTGTTGTTGTTGATTCCTAAATCAAGGGTTTTCCATGCTCTGAGTGCACATATAGAGAGGACCATCAAAACATATTTCAGAACTGTGGTATAATTATTAGGGGAAAAAACCCCATAACTGTCCATTCCTTCCATTAACAAGAGCCATATTGAAGATGTTAGATTGATGGCTTCTGTTCCAGGTTGGATCTTATCCATCCTTGGCATTCAGCACCATCTGTATTTGGCATTTAATTACTATTGACTACTCAACAGATGGATAATATCCGACCTCATCCTCAATGCTTCTACTGACCACAATGAAAAGCTTAAATAGATTAACATAAACATGGCGGGTGAGGGGCATTCCTGCAATATATGTGCGCTGTTATAGAATAAGGGGGATTTGTGCATATATTTAGGCGAGGATTTACACCAGTACATAAGTACTGCCACACTGGGACAGACCAAAGGCCCATCAAGCCCAGCATCCTGTTTCCAACAGTGGCCAATCTGGCCTCTATATTACTGAGGGATAAAGGGAAGAGGACCAGGGAAAATATTGATAGTGCACACCCTTTACACAAAATATAGTGTTTCCAAACCAAGGGTTAGACTTCAAATTCACTGACAAGAGTGCCTCAAGTCTGAAACTTGTAAAAAAAACATATTTTCCTTTTCAAAATATTATAACAGAAAATATAAAATATTAGAGCTATACCGAATGGCATATTTTACTCTTTAGCTGAATATAAATAATGAAAAACATTATTCAGCTGAATACTGAATATGAATAACGGGCATTGAGCTTTAACATAACAAATAATAAAAGAAGTAAGGTGAAATTAGAGATCGTGTTTATTTCTTTAGGATTTAGCACAGTATAGCCCCAGATTATTCATATTCAAATTTAAATCATTATTCAGCCAAATACGAATAATGTATTCGGGGCACTATTCAGGCCCAAATCAAATCAAATACGAATGTTCGGTACAGCCTTACAAAAAAGTATTTCCCCAAGTATTCCAGAAGAGTTGAGAAAATTTAAAATGTCTCATATTTTGTTTTCTTCATCTGAGAGCAGCACTAATGTCTATTACATCATGCACAGAAAATCCAATTTGCTCCAGGACTAATATGGCTATATGAACAGTGGATGGTGCAGGATATGAAGAGTTTAAATACATGAATAGTTTAAATACATAAAATAAATATACCGATACACAACAACCTATTTAAATGATGCTTTCTGTAAATCCACCCTACTTAAGCACAAGATGGACATCATTACTCACAAGGTAGTTGTTAAACTCTGTCATGGCCCACTGACCTTCATGTTCATCTAATTAACTACCGCTATAAGGACTAGGTATGCACATGTAAATATAAAACAGATGCATAAATGCTCCTGGCGATGTAAGCTCTTGATTGTATGGCTTGTGATCCTGCATTCAGTGGCCTTTATTCATGAATTCATCTCCACAGTGACCTTGCTCAATGGTTCATGGCAGTCTTACAGACAGATTTAAGATGTGACCATGTACATACTGGAAAGCATAATCATGGAAAGCCAAGGTCATTGGTTAAAGTGGTTGTTAGATAGAAAGGAATTACTTATTGGCAGAAACATACATATAAACTTTTGGCTGCCTTTCTTCAGGAAGCAGGAGTGCCTCTGGGCCAGATTTCTACAGCTCACAATATTTCCTATGGGAATGATTTTGACATGTTTAAAAACAAACTTTTACACTTTTGAAAAACTGGGATATTGACTGGCATGAGCGTTCTTTGAATCTATTAAGCAACATAAAAATACTTTTAGTAACCCCTGCGTCTCCCTTTCTGTACGGTCTGTGCCAGAGCCAGTGGTGGGAGGCGGGACTGGTGGTTGGGAGGCAGGGATAGTGCTGGGCAGACTTATACGGTCTGTGCCAGAGTCGGTGGTGGGAGGTGGGGCTGGTGGTTGGGAGGAGGGGATAGTGCTGGACAGACTTATATGGTAGGTGCCCTGAAGAGCACAGGTACAAATCAAAGTAGGGTATACACAAAAAGTAGCACATATGAGTTGTCTTGTTGGGCAGACTGGATGGACCGTGCAGGTCTTTTTCTGCCGTCATCTACTATGTTACTATGTTACTATCCACCTTATAATTGAAAGAGAAAAACGCCTAGATTTCGACCCAAATCAGGAGATAGACGTTTATCTCACAAAAACGAATAAATCGGTATAATGGAAAGCCGATTTTGGACGTTTTCAACTGCACTCCATCGCGGAAGCGTACAAAGTTGATGGGGGCGTGTCGGAGGCGTGGCGAAGGTGGAACTGGGGCGTGGTTATCGGCCGAGGAGAGATGGGCGCCTTTCGCTGATAATGGAAAAAAAGTATGCCTTTGTAGCTAGAATTTAGGGCACTTTTCCTGGACCCTGTTTTTTCATGAATAAGGCCCCAAAAAGTGCCCTAAATGACCAGATTACCCCCAGAGGGAATCGGGGATGACCTCCCCTGACTCCCCCAGTGGTCACTAACCCCCTCCCACCACAAAAAAATGATGTTTCACAACTTTTTATTTTCACCCTCAAATGTCATACCCACCTCCCTGGCAGCAGTATGCAGGTCCCTGGAGCAGTTGTTAGGGGGTGCAGTGGACTTCAGGCAGGTGGACCCAGGCCCATCCCCCCCTACCTGTTACAATTGTGCTGCTTAATGCTTAGTCGTCCAACCCCCCCAAACCCACTGTACCCACATGTAGGTGCCCCCCCTTCACCCCTTAGGGCTATAATAATGGTGTAGACTTGTGGGCAGTGAGTTTTGAGGGGGATTTGGGGGGCTCAACACACAAGGGAAGGGTACTATGCACCTGGGAGCTCTTTTACCTTTTTTGTTTTTTTTGTAAAAGTGCCCCCTAGGGTGCCCGGTTGGTGTCCTGGCATGTGAGGGGGACCAGTGCACTACGAATCCTGGCCCCTCCCACGAACAAATGCCTTGGATTTATTCGTTTTTGAGCTGGGCGCTTTCATTTTCCATTATTACTGAAAAACAAAAACGCCCAGCTCACAAATTGTCGAATAAAACATGGACGTCTATTTTTTTCGAAAATACGGTTCGGTCCGCCCCTTCACGGACCCGTTCTAGGAGATAAACGCCCATGGAGATAGACGTTTTCGTTCAATTATGCCCCTCTATGTCTCCCTTTCTTCCCTGAGGTTGCTTAGGGGTAGGATGCAGGCCTCGGGACACTTTCAGATTTTTTGAGCTTGTTTAGTGGGGATGAGCTTTCCTTTTATATGGAATCGGGATTCTGGGGCTTGTGCCTGCTAAAGTGTAGATGGCTTGGTCTTAAAAGAAACAGTAGCTCACAATTTTAGGAGTGTTATTGTAGAGCATACTTTGCTAAAGTACAGATATACAAGATGGGTAGGCTGCAATCCCCCAAATGCATTAACTCCCTGATTCTATAAAGGTTGCCAAAAATTGTGTGCACAAATTTAGGCGAGTTCCTGATTTGCATGCACAATTTAATTGAATAACAAGCCAATTGGCTTTTTAACAAATTACTGACACTAATTAGATTTAATTGAGACCAATGCTCCTAAAGTTAGGCACAGGATCCGTGCCTAAAATGTACAAATGGTCCAAGAAAAGGGGGCATAGAAATGGGAGGGTCATGGGTATTTCAGAGCATAATGGGGGCATGGCTTTGAGTTACACATGTAATTACAGAATAATGGTGTGTGGCACGTAAATTTAAGCATGGGCATTTCATTGGTGCAAATGGTCATGTCTAAATTTATGTATGAGGGTCTGCTTCTATAAACCACGCCGAACTTTAGGCACAGCTTATAGAATACCATTTACACAGGTATTTTTCAGCACCGATTTTCTTAGGTGCCATATATAGAATCTAGCCCTAAATGTCAGAGAGAACACTTTATATCATTATTTTTTAGGTTGTCTAGCGTTGGGCTTACCGCTGCTCTGTAAAAGTGGCCTTAAGGATCCTGTTTACTAAGCCACGCCGTAGGTGTGCTGGTGTTTTTAGTGTGCACTAAATGTTAGAATGCGCTAAAAAATGCTAGCGCACCTTAGTAAACAGGGCCCTAAATGCACCGAAACCTCACCCCACCCCAAAAAAAAAAACTAAGTGGAAAACTTCAGCTTTGTTCACCAAACACAGATTTAAAGAATGGATGTTCATGATAATTAATTTTACTTTCAAGATTTTGTATATCCCCATCCCACTCTGCCTCAGTTTTAAATTACTAATGGATCAGAGGCTCTATAAGAAGCCATGTGTTATCTCTAAGCATGCTTTATGTCAAAGCCATTGTGTAGGTGACGTGTTCAACCTTTCTAAAGAGGATCCATTTACCACTATCTGTTGGCTGACTTATGGAGCATTATATTGACCACCGAGGTGAAACTGTAAGGGGACAATGATTATTGCAACAGATGAAAAGGCATCAGTGTCTTAGCTCTATTACCTCCAAGAATGATAGAATGCTTCTAGGATTAGATTTGAATGAATATTTGTAGAAGTTAGAACAGCTGTACAAGGAAGGGGCATTTTTGTTTTTAATGAATGTGTGTGCTGTGTGCCTGTGTGTTTATTTAATTCACGCTCTGTATCATTCATATACATATAATAGGGGATTCCAGTTTAGGTTGTTACATTTTCTAATAGTTATTTTCCAATTCCCTATGTTTTTCCTCTTATTTTAACCCAGATTTTAGATTACAGTGAAACCTCGGTTTTCGTTGACTTCGGTTATTGTCGGTTTCGGTTTTCGTTGATTTTTTTCAGTGGAAAATTTATCTCAGATTTCGTTGGTTGCCTCGGTTTTCGCTGCTAATTTTGCGAAAACAAAGGGCAACTCAAGCGTTCTCCTGCTCATTGGATTTACATTGATTCATATGAAAATAATTGCCTTGGTTTTCGTCTGTTTCGGTTTTCGTTGATTGTTTTCGGACGGATTATCAACAAAAAACGAGGTATCACTGTATTTCCTGCAGTGCCATTCTTCTCCTACGAGGGGCCAGTAATTGTCACTATGATGGATACTCTCTTCACCCTCTTTCCCTCTCCCCCTGTGGCTCCACTGGATAGTAGGCTCAACTATGAGCGAAAGAACCCAGGCTAGATTATTTTCCCAGTGAAATCTTCTACCCCCACAGTTGAGTGTGCATTTAATCCATTTCATATTTGTAGTTCTAACATGTGTTCAATGCTGTTGCCTCTCTCTGATTGTCATTACAATCTGTGCTTTCAGAGGTCATAGTAACATAGTAGATGATGGCAGATATGGTCCATCCAGTCTGCTCAACAAGATAAAGTCGTGGAGGGGCATAATCGAAAGGGACACCCAAGTTTTGCTGAGGAAGTCCTCGCAAAATGTCCCGTGGAGGGGCGGGGAAACCCGTATTATCGAAACAAGATGGATGTCCATCTTTCGTTTCGATAATACGGTCAGGGATGCCCAAATCTTGAAATTTAGGTCATCCTTAGTGATGGTCATCCCTAGACTTGGTCGTTTCTGATTTTCGGCGATAATGGAAACTAAGGACGCTCATCTCAGGAACGACCAAATGCAAGCCCTTTGGTCATGGGAGGAGCCAGCATTCATAGTGTACTGGTCCCCCTGACATGCCAGGACACCAACTGGGCATTCTAGGGGGCACTGCAGTGAATTTCATAAATTGCTCCCAGGAACATAGCTCCCTTACCTTGTGTGCTGAGCCCCCCAAAACCCACCACCCACCACTGTGCACCACTACCATAGCCCTTACGGGTGAAGGGGGTACCTAGATGTGGGTACAGTGGGTTTCTGGTGGATTCTGGAGGGCTCACATTTACCACCACAAGTGTAACAGATAGGGGGGGATGGGCATGGGTCCGCCTTCCTGAAGTGCACTGCACCCACTAAAACTGCTCCAGGGACCTTCATACTGCTGTGATGGAACTGAGTATGACATTTGAGGCTGGCAAAGAGGCTAGCACAAAAGATTTTTAAAGATGTTTTTTGAGGGTGGGAAGGTGTTAGTGACCACTGGGTGAGTAAGGGGAGGTGATCCCCGATTCTCTCCGATGGTCATCTGGTCAGTTCGGGCACCTTTTTGTGGCTTGGTCGTAAGAAAAACAGAACCAGGTAAAGTCGTCCAAGTGCTCGTCAGAGACGCCTTTTTTTTTCCATTATGGGTCGAGGACAGCCATGTGTCAGGCACGCCCAAGTTCCGCCTTTGCTACGCGTCTGACACGCCCCCGTGAACTTTGGTCATCCCCATGACGGAAAGCAGTTGGGAACGCCCAAAATCGGCTTTCGATTATGCCGACTTGGGCGACCCTGTGAGAAGGACGGACGCCCATCTTCTGATTTGTGTTGAAAGATGGGCATCCTCTTTTGAACATAAGCCTGATAGTATAAGTTATGATATATATACTTGATCTTTATTTGTCCTTGCCATTTTCAGGGCACAGACTGTAGAAGTCTGCCCAGCACCGGCTTCGCTTCCCAATTACCGGTGTTGCCATCTAATCACCACTAAGCTTGTTTAGTTCCATGCCTTCTATACAGGGTTCCTTTGTGTTTATCCCAACACATTTTTGAATTCTGTTACTGTTTTCATCTCTATCACCTCCCATGGGAGGGAATTCCAGGTATCTACCACCATCTACATGAAAAAGTACTTCCTGACGTTATTCCTGAGTGGGCCCCCCTCCCCCAAACTCAATTCATGTTATACCACCTTCCCATCTCTTTCAAATATTTGAATGTATGTATCATGTCACCCCTGTCTCTCCTTTCCTCCAGGGTATACATGTTCAGGTCCTTAGGTATCTCCTCATACATCTTGGAATGCAAACCCCATATCATTTTGGTAGCTTTTTCTCTGAACCGCTTCGAGTCTTTTTATGTCCTTAGCAAAATACAGCCTCCAAAATTGAACATAATACTTCAAGTGGGACCTCACCAACTACTTGTACAGGGGCATCAACACCTCCTTTTTTCTGCTGGTTATACCCCTCTCTATGCAGCCTAGCATCCTTTTGACCATGGCCACTGCCTTGTCACATTGTTTTGTCACCTTAAAATCTTCTTTGAGGAACTGTATCAAAGGCTTTGCTGAAATCCAAATAGATTACATCTAGCGCATGTCCTTCATCCAGTTCTATGGTCGCCCAGTCAAAGAAATCAATGAGATTCGTTTGGCAGGATTTTCCTTTGATAAATCCATGTTGCCTCGGATCCTGCAACCCACTGGATTCTAGAAAGTTAACTATCTTTTCCTTCAGCAGCGACTCCATTATTATTCCTACTACTACTACTACTTAACATTTCTAGAGCGCTACTAGGGTTACGCAGCGCTGTACAAATTAACAATTAAGGACGGTCCCTGCTCGGAAGAGCTTACAATCTAAAGGACGAAATGAGAAGAGGTGTAGTGGTTAGGTGCCGAAGGCGACATTGAAGAGGCGGGCTTTGAGCATTGATTTGAAGATGGGTAGGGAGGGGGCACGGCGTATGGGCTCAGGGAGTTTGTTCCAGGCGTGGGGTGAGGCGAGACAGAAAGAAGGGGCGGAGCCCTACCACCGACAAGGCTTACCGGCCTGTAGCTTTCCACTTCTTCCCTGTACCCGCTTTTATGAAGAGTGACCACATCCACTCATCTCCCATCTTAAAGATCTATCAAATAAATCCTTAAGAAGTCCCACCAGGATTTTTCTGAATTTCCTCAGTATCCTGGGATGTATCCCATCCGGCCCCATAGCTTTGTCCACTTTCAGATTTTCCAGTTGTTTATAAATGCTTTCTTCCATGAATGGGGCAATATCCGCTCCATTCCCAGATATACCCTCAGCAGTCGACTGCGGTCCTTCTCCATGAGTTTCTTTCGTAAACACCAAAGAGAGGTATTTGTATGGCATGTTTGCTTTATCCTCATCACTTTCCACATAACTATTCTCAGCGTCCTTCAGTCCACCAGTTCCATTCCTAGCTTTTCTCCTTTCCCCAATATATCTGAAAAAAGTCTTGTCACCTCTCTTTACCTCTTTAGCCAATTTTTCCACCACCTGTGCTTTCACAAGCCATATTTTACTCTTTGCTTGTTTGCGTTTATTTCGGTAATATTTTCCGTGATCCTCTTGTTGCGTTTTTCTGTATTTCTTAAACGAAGCCTCTTTTGCCCTTATTTTTTCAGCCACTTGTTTGGAGAACCACCTAGGCTTCCTGTTTCTCTTGTTTTTGTTTACCTTCCTTGTGTAAAGATCTGTTGCCATATTTATAACAGCTTTCAGCTTGGACCATTGTGCTCCTACATCTCCTATGTCTGCTTCTGCCATTAGCTCCTTCTTCAAGTATTCCCCCATTTTCCCCAAATCAGCACGTCTGAAATCCAGTACTTTGAGTTTTGTGTGCCTACACTTGGCTTTCATTCTTATATCAAACCATCTCGTGATGATAACTATTGCTTAGGTGGGCACCCACCTGAACGTTGAAAACACTACTTCCACTTGTGAGCATTAGATCCAGCGTCGACCCTTCCCTCATGGGTTCGGTCACCATTTGTGTGAGCAAAGCACTTTGACAGGTATCCGCGATCTCTCTGCTTCTTTCTGATCTTGCTAGTGGGATGTTCCAATCCACATAAGGCAAGTTGAAATCGCTCAGCAACAATGCCTCCTCTTTCATTCCAAGCTTATGGATATCTTTAATCAAATTTTTGTCCAGTTTCTTTGTTTGTGCTGGAGGTCTATAGATATCACCCATGTGGATACAGAATCCATCTTCTCTTTCCATAACGATCCATATAGCTTCTTGTTTTCCCCAGGTCCCCTGCATTTCATCTACTCTGATATTATTTTTCACATACAGCGCTACTCCTCCACCTCTTCGGCCCTCCCTATCTTTAGCTAAAAAGATTATAGCCCAGTATGGTTGTAGTCCATTTATGAGCATCATGGAACCATGTCTCTGTAATAGCAACAATATCCAAGTTTTCCTCAAACGTCAGGGCTTGCAAATCTTGAACCTTTTTATTTAGGCTACGAGCATTTGTGCTCATTGCTTTCCATGTGCTAGGTGAGTTTAGATGGTTTTCTATATTAACATTACCTTCCCCACTGCTGTCATGTTTTTTTGCTGGTGGTGACTTTCTGAATTCCCTTGCTTCCTATTGTCACCCCCTACCCTCTAGTTTAAATGTCTAGAAACATACCATTTGAATTTAACCCCAAGGATCTTTTTTCCTGTCACAGAAAGGCACATGCAGGTCAGCTCCTGCACGTGCCCCTGTCCCTCCAGTAACTGAAATTCTGACACATAGTGGTTCCAGTGGTCTTAAGTGACATATACTCTGTCCTAGGTTCAGGTACTGATTCTATTGGTCCTTTTCCATACCCTTTAGCCTTGTGGGTCTTCTTGATACTAACTTCCTGCAAGGCAGATTCTCCATCTTAGCTCAGAGCATGTAATACTGCTCTGCCCCTCTCCTCCAGAATTGGGACTTTCTTTTCACTAAAAACTTTCTTTTTAAATCTGACCTCAATTCCTTTTTGCCCAGCTTCTCACCTTTCTTAGTTGATTCTCAACATAGCTCCACCTCTACAATAAATCACCATTTTCTTCATATGCTCCATATCTGTCTCTCTGCAATATTGTCAGCCTGTTAGCAATTGTGAGTATCCAGTTCAAAGGCACTAGCCCTGGGGCAGAAAGAATTCCAGTTTCTGCTTCTGTATGTAGTAAATAAATTGTTCATACTTATTTTGCAATACACAGTTGAAATTCAGGAAAAACAGAATCTTCCATATAGGTATTGGGTTGCTGCTGGTTTAACTGGCTGAGTGCATGTGCATGTTTTTTGAGATCAGTACATCGAAAAATGTAGGAGACTGCCACTAGAGAAGAGGCTTCTTCGTACTAGCCTGGTAACAGAATGTCTTGCTGTTGGGGAAATGAAAAGTGAAAGGCTGTGGGACAGGAGTTTGTTTTGCAAAGAGGACAAAAATACACTCTTCCCAGTGACTGCATACTTCCCTTGTCTATTTGTGCACTTATTTTGGAAGTCTACAATCTCTCAAGTGAAATAGACACATACCCCCGGATTCCATATATAGTAACATAGTAAACGATGGGTGAAAAAGACCTGTACGATTAGGGTTACCATATTTTGTCCTCTGAAAAAGAGGACACATATCCCGCCCCTACCCCGCCCATGCCCAACCCCAGCCCCACCCATGACCCGCCCCCTGTCACATATTCCCCTCCCCTTCCCCCCCATCACCTCCCCTCCCCTTACTTACTTACTATCTACTGCCCTGGTGGTCTAGTGACCTCTTTGGGGTAGGAAAGAGCCCCCTCTTTCCTGCCCGGAGTCTGTCCTTGCCCTGCATCCTGTTGCTGTGACGGTCTCAGGATTCAAAATGGCCGCTGAGAGTTGAAGTCTCGTGAGGCGTCTTCAACTCTCGGTGGCCATTTTGAATCCCGAGACCGTCACAACAACAGAATGCAGGGCAAGGCAGCTCTCCGGGCTGGAAAGAGGGGGCTCTTTCCTGCCAAGAAGAGGTCACTAGACCACCAGGGCAGTAGATAGTAAGGAAGGGGAGGGGAGGCTAGGATAGGCCCGCCGCCCGCCCGCCCGTTTGTCCAGAAATCCGGACAAATGGGCGGACTGGCAAAACCCATCCGGATGCCCGGACATGTCCTCAAAAAGAGGACATGTCCGGGTAAATCCAGACGTATGGAAACCGTATGTACGATCCATCCAGTCTGCCCAACAAGAAAAACTCATTTTACATGGTATGTGATACTTTATATGTATACCCGAGTTTGATTTGTCCTTGCCATTCTCAGGGCATCATGCTGAAAGTAACGTGCCAAATTTGGGCTGCACGCCCAAGAGGCGTACACAACTGAATTGATTAATGAACCCTTAATTGGTAATAATTGGGCACTAATGACCAATTATTGCAGTTATCTTGCTGCTTGTTATTCTATAAAGATCTGCACACAGCTTTTATAGTGCATATCTAAAAAAGATGCGTGGCCAGGGGTGTGTCAGAGGCGTTCTCAAAAGTTGCACGCAGAATTATAGAATTAGGTCGATCTACGTCTAGGTTAGACACCAGCATGTGCAAGGTGTAAGTCCCACACCCAACAGTTAGGTGTGGATCCACACCTAAGCATGATTCTATAAAGCGTGTGCACCCTTCAAAGAATCATGCTTAGCACCAATGTTTTGGGGCGTGGAATTTTGAGCATCATTTACTGAGTTCCCTCCACACAGTTTGAAAACTGTATTCTTGGCAGCCAAAGCATAAAATTCACATGTGAAAAGGCTGAGATAGATAACTGGGCCTAAGGGCTCAAGGACAATGATCTCATTAAAAGTGCAAAATGGTGGATACATTACAGGTGGAAAAGCTGCTGGCTTAAATATAATCAGAAATGGCTTGCACAGAATCATTGAGTGAAACTGTTTTCATGTACTTTATCATAAGTAAAACTAAATAAAATCAAATTCTGATTGACTGGAGCTCAGAGTAAGGTGTTTGTCAACTGCTTCTTTATTAGCAAATAAATACCAAGAGGATGGGGGTAGATGGAAGGGAGCCTTAAAAAGAACAGTTTAGTTTATAGCAAATATTCATATAACATTGAAGTTGGCACTTTTAAGTTAAGATTCTTCTGCACTTATCTGAGGAAGCAATTGATTCCCCCCCCCCCCCCCCCCCCCCACCCCAACAGTTTTTGCAGAGGCCAGAGAGAGTATTGGCCTTTCAAGGCTTAGATATTCTCAGGTTTTGCTTTTCCATTATCGTTTACTCACAGCCCACCAGCATTTGCAGTTCAAAGAGGATTTGAAAAGAAATCTAGGTGAGAGGTGAGTTACAATACTTAATGGAAAAAGCAAAATTTTAGAATTTACCAATCTTGAAAGGCCGCTGCTCTCTCTGTTCTGTGTAGCATCTCTGGCTCTCTGGAAGCTGTCCACACTACCCCTCACCTACCCACCCCCAGTTCCTGCTTTTCTTATAGATTGCTTCATTTCTTTCAGCTTTCCCGAATTAAAAGTTGTACTCAAATGTTTTGGGAAGGAATTACAGTCTCACCCACCGCACTGACTCTTCTTACATAAACCCCAAGCTGTACTCCTTGCAGTTTCACCTTATTAAACTTGTCCCTTCCCAAATTATTTTCACGTGTAGTCCACCCAGGGGCGGACTGATCGTATGGGCAATCGGGCAGTGCCCGAAGGCCCAGAGGTTCTGGGGGACCCAGATGCACCCCCCCCCTTCCAGTCCCACCTTAATGGGCCCTGGTAGTCTTCTGACCTCTTTAGGGGCAGAAAAGATCACCACTCTTTCCTGCCTACTGCTGCTACTGTGCCCGGCATCGCTACATTTTCAAAATGGCTGCTGAGACTGCCGAGACATGCAAGGCTTCTGCAGGAAGTCTCAGCAGCCATTTTGAAAACATGGCGGCGATGGGCAGAGCAGCAGGCAGGAAAGAGTGGGGATCTTTCCTGTTTCTGAAGAGGCCACTAGACTACCAGGGTCCTTGAAGGTAAGACAAGGGAGGATGCACTAGTGTGCGGGGTGCAGGGGCAGCAGGGTGCAGAAGGAGAGTGCAGGCAGTGCTGGGGGGGGGGGGGGGCAATGACTCTTACTGTCCAGGGGCCCAGTAAGAGTCCACCCCTGAGTCCACCATACATGATCTTGCCTTTGCCTACATGTCTGCTCTTGTCTCTGCTCCTTGGAACTGAAGCACTGTTTGCAACTTTTAGTGCTATGCAGATATAATATTCTCATCCTGACACGTTTGGGATAAAAAAGGTCATTCATTTGTCTGCTGCCTTCAAATACTATAGTGCATTAAACTACACAGGGGAATTTTGCTGGGATCTATTCTTTACTATAAGAACTAGTAACCTTTTGATATGATGGAAACCATAAAACAATCATTGGGCTATTTTATCCTGTGGTTTAGGTGAAGGTGGCAGAATGGATATTACCGAACTCATTATACTTGACTGCTTCACCTACTGTCACTATTGAAATATAATGCAATACCACTTTATTTCACACTCCGGATATGAACTCTCTGTACTTAACTGCTTAACTTACTCTGTCACTTATGAACTTTAATGCAATACCACTTTGTATTTCTCACTCCGGAAATGGCAATCGCCATTACGGCATAATGTAAGCCACATTGAGCCTGCAAATAGGTGGGAAAATGTGGGATACAAATGCAACAAATAATAACAAATAATAAGCAGCTATAGGAAATCTCACTCACCAACAGGAGACTGAGCACAATGGTCCAATCTCCAAATTCAGCCCAACAAAGCAGTGGCCGTTTAACACTCAATTCTACAACAGGCTGCCTAAATTTAAGTGCCATCCATGTAGGTAAGTGTTCACTTATGCACAGTGCATTTTTTCTAGCAAAAAAAGGTGCCGGTACTCAAATGCTAGGCCACCCTTCAGGGGTGGGGTGATCACTGAGGGACCCACCCCACAATAGCCAGGCCCCCTGCAACCAGTCTCAGAATCTATTACAAGGCAGAATTGGTGTGTTGAGCCTGAGCTCTTTCATTAAAACTTGGAGTCCATGGATCAATTTTAGAAGATAATGGAAAAGGTGCCGGTACTCAGTACCCCCAAGTACCCCCTCAAAAAAAGCCCTGCTTATGCACATAAATAGCAATAGCATGCCTAAGCAGGCATAGCAGTGGTAGAAAGATGTTCACAGGGCAGGGGCCTGGGCGGGGTATAGGCGGTGCTAATGTTTATGCAGGCAAGTTACAGAATACTGTAAGTTGTGTGTATATGTCACATTTAGGCACTAACCTTTATGCAACCCATAGAGCTGTCATAAGTGATATGGAAAACAGTTGTGCTTGAGAGACGCTGATGTTTTGGTCACGCCTTGAGACAACTTTATAGGAAAACTTTGGCCACAGTCGGTATGATTTATAAAAGTGGAAAAGCACTCCATTTGTTTTTGAAAGTTAAGTCATCAGACTCTTTCTTGTTTTTTCTTTTGCCATGTTTAGCTGTTGATCCAGAAATTGTATGCAAGTGGAGTTTTACCAATTGTTTTGAAAGGGTTTTTATGCCTTTGATGAGAGGTTATCCTGGTGAGGGTGCTGAGGTTTTTTTCCCTTTCAAGATTTTTTGTACTCCACAAATAGTATTTGAAGTTTGGGAAGTATTTTAGGCTCATCATCTAGGAGAGTATTTTTGGAAATGAGTGTTATATTTAACTCTTTCATCCTCTTCACTATTGAACATTTGATAAATGTGAGCACCTACATTTTGGCACCCTGATGCTGGTTTATACTGTTATTCTACAAAGAACCCTCACACGTGTAAGTGCCTTGTAGAATAAATGGGCTCACTGCTTTCCACCCTCGGTGGTCAGAGCGTAGGATAGGGCACAGGACAGAGACTGTTGTGAAGCATTGCTCTGTAAATTATATAGACAATTAGATAGAAGCTGTGTTGCTTTGGCTGTTTTTATACGACATCTCTGCGGCCTTCAACCTTGTTGATCACCATTCTTCAAGATTGCGGGGTCAGTTTCTACATCTGTGCAGATTCTATTTTGTTTATTTATACAGACTTTCTTTTTCCTGACATGTCCCCTATGCAGAGATGTTTGGATGGTTTCTTTATGATTACAGGATCATCATCTTATTCTTAATCCAGCTAAATCAATAGCTTCCTGGAAACCTCGAGAGTCGGTGAAGGCTGGGGAGGGGGGTTTGGTGAAGACTGCGGAAAGTGTGTGAGAGAGAGGGGAGGGGTGAAGGTTGGGGAGGGGGGTATAACAGACCGGATAAAAGCTGGGGAGAGTATGAGAAAGAGAAAATGGGTGAAGGCTAGGGAGGAGATATGAGAGAGTGGGTGAAGGTTGGTGATGGGGTATGAAAGAGAGACTAAGTGAAGGCTAGGGGGTGAATGAGAGAGAAAGAGTGGGTAAATGCTGGGGAGGGGGGATGAGAAGGACAAAAAGATAGATAGGACAGGACCCAGGTCATGGTGATATGTAAGACAAAGAGGCAATTGACTCTTTGCTTCACCTATCAATGGGGTGCTGTTACACAGTTGACAGTCTGCTTTGGGAAGGGAGACTGCTGGCTTCTGCCTGTGATTTGCAGACACACCTTAAGGGACTGACTTACTAAGTTTCTTTGCCCACAGACACATATTAGAGAAAGATCCTTAGTAAATCAGTTTCTGATCTGGACGGGAATAGAGGGAATTTCCCCCCCCCCCCCCCCCCCCCCCCCCCACCGAAATTCACTGGGAACAATGTTGGAGGGATGGGAAAGAGAATCAAAAGAGGTATCAGCTGCTGGCTTCTACATTTTTTGGCTGGCTCCTAGATTTAATGAAAATATTTAGAGGTCTGTCCTATGCCTCCCCTCCAAGCACATCTATCCCCCTCCTGAAAGCCTCCCTTCACCACAAAAAGCATCCACCTCCCTCCCAAAGACTCCCCCCCCCCCATTTTCCTCTGGGGAGGGGGTTGTGAATACCATGGTAAGCAAGTTGCATAGGGTGTAATTATAGTTTTCTATGGCCTTGATACAGGCTGTCTGCTGGCCCTTACACCCCATAATTTGCTGTCTCATGAGAATGAATGGTTATCAGTGGTGGGACAATTCTCTCAAACATGAAGCAATCCTGAGCTTTGGAGTTACCATCTTGTATGCCTGCTTCAAATCTGCTTGTCAACAGAAAAAAAAAAAACAAAGTTGCATGCTTGTATTAGATGTTCTCTTTAGACAGTAAGATTAGTCAGGTACACATTCCCACCTGACTTCTGAAAAACCTGATTCCGAGCTTTAACATAACTGAAGAGACTGCTACACAAGAGAAAGGCCATGCATGCTTAGAACTTTACATTAATTCTGAGCTCTGGGAGATCTGTTCCAGCCTGGTGCCACTGGATAACGTTGTCCACTTTAATGCTTGGTTAATACTGCTCTTTAGAAAACATACGTTGCACATAAGTGATTTTACTTTATAGACTTGAATATAGTGATTTCTGATACAATTATTTGACTTGTACAATGTGTTAAATGAAAAAAAAAAACCACAGTTGGCATGGAAGCAATCTTCTCTTTCACTGGAAATGGAAAACAATAAAACCTAATAGCATTCTGGCTGGCTAGCATTCCCTGGCTGACTAGCCGGAAGACAGGATTAGATTCTGAATTTGCAAACACAGGCTACTGTTCGTATTTGCATTCACTGGAAAACAGTGTTTATGGGATTATGTAGCTTGTACACACAATGCTTTCTATATTCAAATTCTGTTTGTGTCCATCAGGATAATATAGCCCTTCTTTTCTCAGATTTCACACATTCGGCTCATTTTGGCATACTCGCAGCGAGGATATTGTGTGTGTGCAGAAATCCTCAGATGACCCCTAGAGCCACGGGACAAGTTTTATTGTGCTAAATTTGGACAACAACAGTCACAGAAAGAGAAGTGGGTTTCACACAAACTGCAATGAAACAGACCAGTGCAAGAGAAGCTGTAAAGATCATGACAAATTCTTTTTATAGACATTTAAAACACAAAAATCCTTGGATCATTTTTTTGTGTATTTTTTAAGGAGGTAATTCTAGAACAGGGTGGCACAACAACACAGGCATAATTATGTTTATTAATATTTCCTGTACTGCCTTTAACACTTGATATCAAGACAGTTTACAATCAAAAATAAAATGTAAATGAAACACTAGAAAGGAACTCCATCAAAAATAGAACAGGAGAAACAAAAAAGAAGAAAAGAAACATCTAAAAATCAGATAAGATCTAATCTAGGAGATAGGTCTAGCATAAAGCATGCTGGCCAGTCTAACCTCCATCTACTAATTGCTGGAGCTCCTGAGACAGCTCATTTAATTAGTTTAGCACCCTCAATCTAAATTTGGATTCTGTTATGGGAAAGGCTTAGGAGAAAAGGTGAGTTTTAAGCACAGCATAAGATTTGAATAACCTTGGCACTCGCACTGCATCCAGGCACACCCACAAAAACACCCATAAGGAAATAATCCTTTTTTGACAACTTCTTGGCATGTAATTAGCCACAGCTTTATTTGAACAATCAACCACAAAATTAATCAAAGTATAATCCACAAAATACAAACAACTTCTCCTTCCAGAGCAGTCTTAACTCACCCCAATATGCCACCCTTTCCCTAAGGCTAGTGGTTGTCAACCTAGCCCCATAAAATCCCAACATGAACTACAACTACATCAGAGTAATTTACAAGTGAGGCTTGCAGTGACACCAAGTTCTCATCTCTTCTCGAGGTGGTATCGTACCCAAACAAGTTCATCTCCCCAATTACATACCATGTCATTGCATCCCTCTTCCACCTGAAGTAAATTGGCCACCTGGAATAATATCCTCCTGCTCCCGCATCTGTGACCCACCATCCACCCCCCCAACATGAAGAACAATCTGAAAGAGCCAAACTCCAACAAATACTGCCCTAGCACCCCAAGAGCAAGGGTGGGCATGGAGGGGAACATATTTTCATGTTCCCAGCTCCCATCAATCAACAACCGCTTGACTTGCCAACCCTCAATACACTCAGTTTCTATTCCTGCCCCCAACCTATACCCCCACCAGTTGAATATCCAGGTTAGACACCAAAGGCAGTGGCCACAAACACACACACCATTGAAATGAGCCAAACATATCCTCCACAGTTCTAAATAATCTTGCACCTGTCTGAGGAATATGCACACTAGAAAACTTCTTGCGAACTCCATTAACAGTATCAAGAGAAGGGAGAAAATTTACCCTATGGGGATAACCCGCACAACAAAATTGAAACGTCCCACCAAAGACTGCATCTTATTCAAGGTCATCTTCTTCCTCCTGACCAACTTATCAATAGTATCTCACAAAGACTGCACGTTATCAGCTGGTAAGCGAGACTCCATCTCCAGAGTCAAGCTCCACACCCAAGAAAACCTTTTGACTTATCTTCAGCCAAAGGGATTCCCAGTTCCATTGCCAGACCATGAGAAGCTGCCAGCAACAATCCTAAAAAGTTTTAAAGAATGACTGAGATGAGTTTGGAAACACACAAAAAAAGGAAATTTTGTTGCAACATAACAATGCTAGGCCTCACACAGCACAAAACACCACAGCTTTAATTGTGAAGATGGATTTCACAGTTTTAACCCATTCCCCATACAGCCCAGTCTTAGCACTGTGGAATTTCCATCTTTTCCAAACTTGATAGAATACCTTTGGGAGCATCTGTTCGACTTGAATGAAGAGGTGGAAAGGACTATGATCAACTGGTTGAAGAGACAAGAAAAAAAACTTGTCCATCCTTGGCAGAAATGTGTGGTGAATGGTGGTGACTATGTAGAAAAGTAAATGAATGCAATAGAAGGGCAAGTTTCAAGCATTATTTTCAGTTTTTATTCATTACAATATCTTCATTTAAACAAAAGTTATAGAGGTGAAGACATTACTTTTCATTTAAGCCTTGTATATTTACAACAGTAATCTACTATAATAAAACTCACCCTCAACGTTCTGAAGACAACATTCTGAAGTCACTCAGTCAGTCACTGAAGCGTTCATGGATTCATGGTGGTGAAGCCTCAACACTGACCATGTCTCACTGCCCCGCCCTCACATGACGGACCAATCAGAAAAAACACCCTCAACATTCTGAAACACAAAGGACCATCACAACACCGTTCCCAGGCAACACTAGGCAATGTAAGACGGACCAATCAGAGGAAACTATGTGACAATAAGGGAGGAGCATTCCCCAGCAGAATGGCTCATTATCTGTGCAGCACGGAGAGCACAGAACCACCCCTGGAACGAGAGAAGAATATTCCTGCTGTGGGTATGTGCAAAAATTTACATTTACATTTCACCAACAGAAAGACCCCCCTCCACAAACCTCCTTGACAGACAAAACCACACACACACAATACAACAGAAACAAACCCTCAAAGCCACACATCAATCCAACCCACTTTGCCAGCACAGCACAGCACATCCCCCAACCCCCAAGCAAAAAACAAAACAAAACAAAAAAAGAAACACATCAACAACCTGCACACACACCGCACCCTCACACACTCACACACACACACACACACACACACACAAAATAACTCTGTGACACATACACACACACACAAAAAAAAACCACATGCTAGCGCCCGTTTCATTGGTTTTGGAAACGGGCCTTTTTTACTAGTAGCTAATAAAGAAATGGTTTTTTCAAGTGATGATCAGGCTGTCCAAATAGACTCTAATTTTATCACATGGAGTTTACTCAGAGGTGCTCTATCTATTAATCTGGAAAGCACTTATACCACTTCATAATCTAATAATTGTAAGTCTGTTAACTATGTACCTGCTTCTGTGGGAAAGTGTGGGGTACAAAATGTAATAATAAATAAATAAATAATATGGGGGTTCCAGGAAAGCAAACTTCAAGGGCTATTATAACAATCCTTGAAGGTCCTGCTGACACCTCAGTCCTGACTACTTCACTGATTGTCAAGGCAGCTATAGTCCCAAGTCTCAACTTCACTTCAGAGATCCTTCTCAAGCTCTGTCGATTGCTCCTGGTCTTGTGGTTAAAGTGGCTACAGTGGCCAGCACTAAACTCTGACCCTCCAATTTCCTCCAGAGATCTCAGAAAACCACCAGGTAACGCTACCATCTCCCTGTGGGTGGAAAGCAATGGAGCTTCTCTCTCATCCAGATAGAGGGTAATCTTTATGCCCAGCTGGATGCTGTCGATGAGATACTGAGCAAGTGAATCAACTGCTCCGAAACGAAAGTCTGCCTCAGTTGACACAATTGCGTGGGGCACAGGGGAAACCTCACGAATCGTCCCCTTATGCTTTGGCATAAAGTAATAGCAAACAGAGAATGAGAAAAAAAAGAAAAGCAGCTGAGGTCTAAAAAGTAAAAGAGCAAAGCAAGAGCCGGAGCACAGACACAGCCTCTTCCTGAGCTGTCATCTTGAATCTCCAGACAAGATGCTCTTAGTAAAATGTTTTCCTTCTCACTCTCTCTTTTCATACCCAGAATCTCATTAGTGATGATTGTCCTTTTTCTTGTTGCTCTTGCCACTTCCCCCCACCCTCCCTTGCTCTCTAATTATCCTCCAGAATCTCAGAGCAATAGAATGGAAATCACAGAAACTAATTAGTTTTAATGTCAACAGAAAATTTGGCAGTTGAGGAGAGCTGAGCTTGAGAAGTGAAAAGCTGCTCAGGAGGAGGACACAGTAATTAATAGCTACCTGTGCCTTGCCTGTAGGGAACAAATCCCCCCAAAGTTTGCAATTGAGATCACAAGGTCTGTGATTAGTGAAAGCAGGCCAAGGCACATAGGATATCATTGCTGCCTACTGTACTGAAAGTCCCATACATCCATCCAGTCTGCCCAACAAGATAAACAAGTCTGCTGTGTCCATCACTCTTTATACAATAGCACCATTCTTCCATTTAATCTTCCCTGGAGTATGTGCACATAGGAGGGGGCAATTCAATAAAATAGATGCTAACATTTATGTACCTATTATGCATGTAAATGATTAGAATAGGCTTTTTCCCAGCCTCGGTAAAAAATAGCCTAGTGCATGCCTAAAAGATGCACCCACATTACTGCAGACCACTTTTTACCACAACTTTGAAGAAGGACCCCTAAGTTAGGCAATGGAAGATGAAGGGAACAGCTCCAGTGGTGGGATTTGGAACAGCTCCAGTGGTGGGACTTGCCCCCTCCCCCCCCCCCCCCCCCCCCCCACACACACACACCTGAAGGATAAGGAAGCTGTTCTAACCCCTAGGCTACATCATTTTCTGCCTATGGTTGGTGTTATTGTAGCCATGTAAGTGTTTGGTTGTGTTTTGTATTCCATAACAGAATAGGCTCTCACCACACAGTGCTGGGACACCTAAACAGAGACACCAATTTATAGATTTGCCCACTAAGTGTCAAGGTACCTGCTTACTTCCATATAGGATCTCCATCAGTGATTAAGGGGCAATTATGCTTACCTTGGTTGTGTCTAACAAAACCTCAAAAAGTACATAAAGACAAGTTATTTCACTTGTCTCCTTAACTGGCTGTTCTTGAACATGCTGCTTTATAATAATCTGGCATTTACTCTCATACATAGCAGCAAACACATGTGCATATATCAAGACTGGCATTTATGCATGTAGTTACCAAATAATGCCATTTCCTTATGTGTCTTTAAGCAGCTGGATTAATCCATTCCCTTCACTGCTCCACTTTAATCCAGCTTCAACACAGTTCATTTTGGCCAGGCCTCAAAACCCAGTTCACTTTAGCCAGGCTTCAATACACAGCTCCCTTTAGCCAGGCTTCCAAACACAGTTCAGTTTAGCCAGGCCTCAAAACATAGTTCAGTTTAGCAAGGCCTCAAAATACAGTTCACCTTAGCCAGGCTTGCAAAGCACAGCTCAGTTTAGCCAGGCTTTCAAAATACAGTTCAGTTTAGCCAGGCTTCAAAATACAGTTCTCCTTAGCCAGGCCTTCAAAGCACAGTTCCATGTGATACCCCGACGGCACAGAGCAGATAATTGGGAGGGGGGGTACGGGCCCGTTAAGTGCGCCGCCTCTGATCCGGGACCAGAACTTTAGAAATATCGCGGTAGATGGCCACCTCCTACATGTGGCTCGTTTCCCCCCCTTTTACCCGATTGGGTAGGGCTTTTCTTTCTCTCCCATTTTTTTTTTTAATTTCGCCTACCTTGCTGCGTCCCCTTCAGGGAAACCCCGCTCGCTCCTACGTCCTCAATTTGTGCTTGGCTTCGCAGCGCTCTCGCATTAGGAGAGAGCTGGGGACCGTGGGCAAAGCTGCTGGGAGACTGCAAATTGTGTCGCCGCGGGACGATGTGGCTCTGGCAATCGAGGATGGTGTGCCAAAACCGCGCAATTTTCATAAGGTTTTCCCTCAGGGCCGTCTCTGGAAGGTCGGGTCAGGAGTTGGTTTTAGCTCGGCCACGCGGATCCCACAGCGGTATGCTTTTGTTGCTTGCATGCTGGTGCCCGGACGCCTGAAGAGGTCGTCCGGGCTCCGCCCAGGGACTTTTAAACCCCTTCTAGTTCGCCACCCTTACCAGTGGGGTGCCCTTGGGCGGCGGGAACATGCCCGCCACGCCTCACACTCCGCTGGCGCCAGTGCGCAGGCCCATCGGGGCACGGCGCCATGTTATATGCGGCTCCGTGCACCCGAGGGGGCACTGCACCTTGCTTTTCTCCTTAGCCAGGCCTTCAAAGCACAGTTCAGTTTAGCCAGGCTTTCAAACACAATTCACTTTAGCCAGCCGGGCTTCAAAGATCCACCACCGTCATCTGTCAGCCTTTACCTCCTGACATCCACCCACCGGATCTCTGTTGGCTATTGTTGTTTTCCCTTGGACACATCCAGCAGTCACTCTTCTCCTTCAGTAACTCCTGCCCCCCATCTCCATCTCCTTCTCCAATTCTTCTCCCCCTAAGTGTTCTAACTCCTCCCATTCCATCCCCCCATTCTCCACCCCCTTGCTCGGGTGTTCCACACTCTCATCAGCTGATTCCATTTCCCAATCAGGCCCCTCTCCTCCCTCCTCCTGAAGATTTTCCCTGTCCTGATGCCTCCTATCTTGCAATGCATTTTGGGACCTGTAGTTTCCATGTTTCTGCTTCCTCCCATCTTGCAATGCACTCTGGGACCTGTAGTTTCCCTATTTCTCACAGGGCTCACAATCTAAGTTTTTGTACCTTGGGCAATGGTGGGTTAAGTGATTTGCTCAAGATCTCAAGGAGCTGCAGTGGGAAACAAACCCAGCTTGCCAGGATCAAAGCCCACTGCACTAACCATTAGGCTACTTCTACACTACACCAGCTATGCAGCATTACACTGGACTAGGCAACAGTTCTGAAGCAATAATTTATCACTCTGGACTGAGGTTCACCCGCAGTTTCTCAAAAATACAATTTATGAATATGCACACTCATTCAAGTCTAGCTGTTAATGGATAATGAAACTGATTGAAGTTGGAATATAAAGCCATGCTATGTTACAGTCGATATTCTACAGATGCCAAAAGATATGGAGCAGTAAATTACTTTTTGACCTAGAGAGGCACTGAGTGATATAAAACAGACAAGCAACCACTTACCATAGTATTTAGCCAGAAATTATAACAAACACTTGGATGAAGTTGAATTAACATCAGTCATTTTAATGAAATAAATCATTCCACATAGTCAGTAGTATATTAATGAGTTAGACTCAATCTGTATTAGTTTAGTGTTTGGTGTCTTTCACTAGGTGATAACTAAGGAAGAAAAGAGGTTTTCAATTCATTCATTTTTCTCATGTATAATGAGTTTTTACGTTTGATGTTTTTTTTATCTTTTCCTCCTGACTGGAACCAGTGATAGTAATGGACTCCTGAATTGATAGGGATGGTTTCAATACATTTGTATTTTCCCCATGTGGAGCTTTGAGGTTCCAATTAGAGTAATTGATCTCTATAGATTTCTGAGTTGGAATCTTTATTATATCACCGGGAGACACCCGCAAACTAATCTTTCTATTTTCAAACTTCCTAGATGGTTGGAATGAAATAAATCATGTCATTTTTTTCCCTCCAAAATATCTGTCACTTTTGGCTTCTGTAACAGGATTGTATCAATTCCATGTATTCCTTTGACGGTACTTGTGGTTGGAGAACCTTCCCTGACCATCCATGAGATTGTAAAGTGATATTATGTGACGTATCAAGTCACCACCACTATGATGACAGCAACTAGTGGACTGCCATTAAAGCCTGGTCCCTTTGTTTTATGATTTTCTGTTCCATTTACCTCTGTCCATCTCTGTTACTTGCATTTCTCCACTTGTATCACTTTTGTCTATTTCCATATTTCTCTTTCTTCTCCCTTCCGTCTTCTCTTTTACTGTGCTGATGACCAATCCAAGGACACAGACACATGCATGAGTGACATAAAAAGCTATAGTTCCAGGTCCCATGACCTCTACAAATAAGCAAATCTTCACCCTTCCTCAGTGCTTTTTTGGTAGGAAAAAAGATACCGATACTCATTACGGGCGGGGTCACCATCTATGGCTCCGCCCCTATGGTAGCCACACCCACAGCGACCACACCCCTTATACCAGCCGTGGCGCATATAAGCAGTATCACTGAAAATACTATACCAGTATAGGAGGAAAAAATAGCTTGTGATTTTTTTTCACTATAATTTCTATAAGCTGTTACAGCTCTAGTATACCACTACTACTACTACTACTACTACTTATCACTTCTATAGCGCTACAAGGCATACGCAGCGCTGTACACCATAGTGCAAAATAAGAAAGCAGATATAAATTCTCAAATTGGACATCTTCCAAACACTAAAATGAAAATAAAATGTTTTTTTTCTACCTTTGTATCTGGTGACTTTGTTTTTCTGATCATGCTGGTCCCAGTCTCTGATTCTGCTGCTCTCTATCTGTTCCCTTAACTCCGTTTCCAGGGCTTCCTTTCCATTTATTTATTTACTTTCCTCCTTTCTTCTTCATTTCTTGCCCTACATCCATAGGTAAAAGCTGGGTCCTCTGTGGACTTGACTGGAGGAGGTATAGAGTGGATCCAGCTTTTGCCTATTTTATTCATCTATGTGCAGTTTTTCTCCTCTTTTCCCTTTCCCTCATTTTGTCAGTATGCATCTCCTTCCTCTTTCCATCCACGTCCAGCATTTTTGTGCTCTCCCTCCATCCATGTCCAGTATTTCTCCTCTCTCCTCTCCTCCATCCATGTTCATCTCACTTCCTCTCTGTTCCCTCTCCTCCATCCATGTCCAGCATTTCAACTCTCTCCCCTCCCCTCATGTCCAGAATTTCTCCTCTCTCCCCTAAATCCATGTGCATCTCCTCCTCTGTCTTCCCTCCCCTCCATCCATGTCCAGCATTTCTCCTCTCTCCCCCTTCAACTGTGTGCATCTCCTTCCTCTCTCCTTTCTTCAGCATTTCTCCTCTCTTCCCTGCCCTCCACTCCATTCATGTCCAGCATTTTCCTCTCTCCCCTCCATCCATGTGCATCTCCTTCCATCCACTCCATCCATGGCCAGCATTTCTCCTCTCTCCCCTCCATGTGCATCTCCTTCCTGTCTTCCCTCTCCTCCATCCATGTCCAGCATTTCTCCTGCCCTTCCCACCATCCATCCATGTCCAACAACTCTGCTCTCTCCCCTGCCCTCCCTTCCCATCCATGTCCAGATTCTCCTCTGCCCTCCCCTCCCATCTGTGTCCAGCGATTCTCCTTTGCCCCTATCCTCCCCTCCCAACCATGTCCAGCGAGTCTCCTCTTTCCCCTGCCCTCCATGTCCAGCGATTCTCTTCTGCCCTCCTCTCCCATCCATGTCCAGTGATTCTCCTCTGCCCTCCCCTCCATGTCCAGGGATTATCCTTTGCCCCTATCCTCTCCTCCATGTCCAGTAACTCATCCCAGCCTCCACCTGCCCCCCTTTTAAGAACCCTATCGAGTTCCAGGACCCCAGCCCCACCTGCTCGCCCTTAGCTCCCTGACAGTCCTGCTTTCTGTTCCTGCTGCCCCCGACATGTTTAAATTTTTTTTTTTAACCTGAAGTCACAGCGCCGGCATTAGTGAAAGGACCAGGCTCGCCTCCTCCAGCCTTCCCTTCATTCCCTCTTAGTGTCCCGCCCTTGCGGAAACAGGAAACTACGTCAGAAGAAGGCAGGACACTGAGGGAATGAAGGCAAGGTTGGAGGAGGCGAGCCTGGTCCTTTCACTAACGCCGGCGCTGCGACTTCAGGTTAAAAAAAAAGATTTAAACGCGTCACGGGTGGGAAGGAACAGAAAGCAGGGTTGGGGAGCTAAGGGTGGGCAGGTGAGCTGGCCTTAGGAAAGAAAGGTGCCGGTATGCCGTACCGGCACAAAAAAAGCACTGCCCTTCCTTCACCTGATCGCAAGGTAGTCATTGTTTTTCTTTTTATGTGATTATCACATGGATACTCATGACTTTTCCAAAATCAAGTTCCTCTGTATTAAAAAAAAAAAAAATCCAATGAATGTTGTGACCCCACAGGTAGATTATCTCCCTTGAAAGTAATGGGCTGGTCACCAAGTATTAACCCCTTCAATGTCAATGTCTTTTGCCTGTGCTATATATGTTGTGGCATTGGCAACCTTCTTCAGAAAAGCAGAAGAAAATGTCAGAGATATTCCTTCCACTGAGTTTCTGCATGAACATCCTGAACACATTTTTAAAAAGAGAGAAAAACCCCTTCTACCTATGTATGTGTTGAAATTATAATTTATTTTTATGTATTTAGGGACCCTTTTACTAAGGATGACCACATGCTCACAGACTCCACGCTGTTCTGTTTATTTTCTCTTTTACTGTACAACTATGTCCTGTTTTCTTCCATCCACCTTTTTTACAGGTCAGAATGGATATGTCCCACTGGATGGGGGTACAGTTCATGATACACAACTTCTGTAAGCTATGTAGGGGTCATATATGACCTAATTGCCATTTGGCTGTCAAAGCTCTATAATAAATCAGTCTATAGAACCTTTCTGGCTCATATCTAATCTGATTAGTAACTCTGTCCTATTGATAGTTCATAAATACTTTACACCATGTGCCAATGTGTCAGTCATTGACCAGCCCTTGTGAAAAAGTCCACCAAGATGCTCCTCTATTTTTCCCAATGACTTTTTTTGAGTCCTGCTCCTAGTTGGCTTGTGGTTAATATGATATAATTGAGGATAGGTTCCTGTGTCAGTCACTAAAGGTAAGTGCTTCCATCTTATATTTTGGAGAGAATTATAAAAAGCCCTGCTTGGTCTGGAGAAGGGAGCTGCTCTTAGCCAGTGCTAAACTAAGAGGCTGTGGAGCTTAGTGTGGGACTAAGGTTACTGCAAAGGAGCTGCCTCTCGTCACAACTGCCTAGGCATTGCAACAGAGAGAGAGAGAAGGTCTCCCAGGCTGACTAGGCATAACCAGTAAAGACAAGCTGAGATGAGAACAAATCTAAAGAGGGTTTGGAGTTGGAGTTCCAGCTGTGACCAAGTCTGGAGGGACTCAGCTAGAATTTCCTGATTTAAGGATTTAAGTAGCATGATCAGATTTTGTGCAGAGATTCCTAAGGTTCTATCAGCTATGAAGATAGTTGTACTAGTGGTTGTACTAAATTGTTATATAGTGACCTTTTTATGCCACCAAGTGTTTATAGAACTTGTGAGAAGATCTCGGCTGAGAGGGAAACTTAATTGTATAGTGTCAGGAAATGCCTAGCACCCACCTGGGGTTAACTCTCCGTCCACCTGGAGGGTCTGTCCCCAACACTACTCAGGCACACCTACACCTACTATACTAGCATACTCTTCCCACCGACTGGGTCCAACTTGCAGCTGGGCAAGTTTCCCATTCTTAAGTTATTCTCTGGTGATTTCTAGGACATTTGGACCACACTCCAGGAGTCCTACAGCTGCCAGAAAGCACCCACAGACCCAAAAACACAAACCAGGTTTCTTAGTCAGTCCAGGACAGCAGAGTCAATAAACTAAAAAAGGTGTATTGTCACAGAACTTGAACAGTGAACAAAAAAGGTGAACTCAGCAAACAATAACATGTAACTGAATATGGATCAATTATAAAACTATCTAAACATTTGTTTACTATCTATGTTCAGAAAATATAGCTGCTCACAGGATATAAAATATAACCACTCACAGGATCTCAGTAAAGAGATCTTTCTCTCTCTGCTCCCTGGCTGAGACTGGGGAAAAACCAGTACCTTCAGGCTAGATTTGAAATCCAGGGCCAATCAGAGCCCAGGGCATCCATTTTGAAAGTAGCTGTCCAATAGTACTGCAGATTGCATTTCCATAAGCTTAAAGTGGAAAAGAGAAAGTCTTTTTCTGCAACAGCTTTAAAACTCAAAACATGCACCGTCTGCTGGCCAATTAGGAAAAATACACTTCATGAAATGCCGTTTTCAGGCTTAGAAACCCACTGTTTTGTCACATATAGCTAGCCCCAAGAAAATGTTCTGTCTTTGGTTAACTCAACCATTGTACTATATACAGGGGTACATAAGAACATCTCTCGATATAAAACGCACCTCCAACATTCTGAAGCCTCCACAAGTCTCAACATTCTAAATGCATGGTGGTGAAACCAGGAATTCGCCCATGAGTGTTGGCCCCGCCCCCACGTAAAACGTCATGACGTCGAGGGCGGACCAATAACACTCAACCAATCGCATCGCAAACCCGTTACTAAGCGACGGAAAGTGACATAAGACACATCGCGGAACAATGAAAACCAGCAGCACACAGTTGCTAAGCAACATCAACAGCAACGCTAAAAGGACCATATAGATCTCTGCTCTCCACACAAACAACGGACACGGAGGGCATATGAGGGAAGGAAAAAAACCAGCACATACACACACACTCTCACTCTTAACTGGCTATAATGAGCAACTGACCTGCCACTATCACAGGGACTGCTAGCACCTCTCTCTCACACACACATAAACACGGGACACAGAGGGGATGGAAGACAAGGAACAAATCGTTGGGTATGGATGGGGCGGCAGGGGAGATAAGGCAATAACTGCCTCAAATGTTTGTGCTGTGCTATGTATAATTATAATGCTGTCTCTTCATTTTGACCCTACCCTTTCACACTCTCTTTCACACAGACGCACACACACACACACACACTTACACTGTCTCTATCTCACACACACACGCACCAACACACATATACACACTCTCTCACACAGACACACAAACACGCCTCAAATGGTTCAGCTGTCCTATGTAAAATTTCACTGCTGTCTCTTCATTTTCAACCTACCTGTGCACACTCTCTTTCACACAGAGACACACACACACTTTCTCTGTGTCACACACACACACAGACACACATACATATACACAGTCTCACTCTCTCTATAGCCTTGCTAGCGCCCGTTTCATTTGATTACGAAACGGGCCTTTTTTACTAGTAAGTAAATAAGAATAGCCACACTGGGTCAGACCAATGGTCCATCTACCCCAGTATACTGTTTCCAACAGTGGCCAATCCAAGTCACAAATACATGGCAGAAACCCAGGTAACTATGAATAGGATTATTCTTACCAATATGCATCCCTTTGCATTTGTTCACATTAAATTTCATCTGCCATTTGGATGCCTACTCTTCCAATTTCCTAAGGTCTCCCTGCAGTTTTTCACAGTCTGCAAACCAGTGGCGTAGCCACAGGTGGGCTGGGGTGGGCCAGGGCCCACCCACATAGGGCTCAGGCCCACCCAACAGTAATACACATTTAGCAGTAGCTGGTGGGGATCCCAATCTTTGCCAGCTGAAGACTTCCCCCTGATGGTAACAAAAATGCTACTCTCCATGATACTGGCACCTGCACATTCTCAGTTTTCCGCGCCTGCCTGCTGCAGATTGCCAAGGTGGAGAGAAGCATTTTTCCACCAGCTGAGATATTTTTTTGGTGGGGGTGGAGAACACTTGGTGCCCACCCACTTCTTGCCTAGGCCCACCCAAAATCTGCTGTCTGGCTACGCCCCTGCCGCAAACAACTTTCAATAGTTTTTTTGTCTTCTGCAAATTTAACCATCTCACTTGTTGTTCCAATTTCCAGATCATTTATAAATATGTTAAATAGCACCAGTCCCAGTACAGCTCCTGTGGCACTTCACCCTCCATTGAGAAAAATGGCCATTTAATTCTACCCTCTGTTTTTTGTTGAAAAAGCAATTTGTAATCCACAACAGAGCATTGCCTCCTATCCCATGACTCTTTAATTTTCTGAGGAATCTCTTATCAGGGACTTTGTCAAAATCTTTCTGAAAATCTAGATATACTACATTAACCGCCTATCATCATGTTTACTTATGCCTTGAAAGAAGTGACGCAAATTGGTGAGGCAAAACTTCCCTTGGCTGAATCCATGATGACTCTTTCCCATAAAACTATGTCCATCTATTATTCTTTATAATAGTTTCCACTATTTAGTCCGGCACAGACATCAGGCTTACCAGTCTGTAATTTCCCTGATCACCACTGGAATCCTTTTTAAAAATCAGCATTGCATTGGCCACCCTCCAATCTTCAGGTACTACAGATGATTTTAAGAAAAGGTTACAGATCACTAAGAGCAGATCAGCAATTTAATGTGTAAATTCCTTTCGTACCCTAAGGTGCATGCCATCCAGTCCAGGTGATTTACTACTCATTAATTTGTCGATTTGGCTCAATATGTCTTCCAGGTTCACTGAGATTTCTTTCAGTTCCTCTGCATTGTCACCCTTGAAAACCATTTCTGGTACAGGTAGATCTCTTACATCTTCTTCTGTAACAACTGAAGCAAAAAAAATTAATTCCATCTCTAGAGAAAGTCATTCTATATGGTTGCCAGGAGTCATCTTCTCAACTTAATGGCACATGATCATTATGATCATCACAGTCCTTCTCTTGTTTTGTTTGAAATAACTAAAATACAAAATTCCAGAATACCCTGGGATAGAATCATCCAGTCCCTGTAGCTTTTAACATGCATCTCATATGCTTCTTAAAAGTTGCTGGATCACTAGCTTATTCTATGCATCTGTTATTTTCTCCTACTCTCTCAAAACGAGGCAGACAGGGCCACATTAAGGCACAGATAAACTAGAAATCAACCAATAAGGTGTGGAAAAATGTGCTTAAAATAAATAATAACACTATACTACATTTTCCACTCAACAAAATGATATAGAAAATCAGTATAATATGGAGGAAAAAAGAGCCTCACAGAGCTCCTAGACAATGTAACCGTCTATTGGAGCTAAAACAGATCTTAATCTGATCCTCTGTTCATCATTGGCTCTGAAAAAACCTCCAAAAAAGCATATTATTCATTGCTCACTAACAGATATGAATAATTTTAAAAAAATAGCTGTAGTGACGAAATTAATAGTTCCATAAAATTGTTGCTTCGCAATATATTAGAACTTAATGCAAAATGAGTACTTATCTTTTATGCTAGAAGACTTCAAACACAATTCTTCAAATGCTTCAAGCCAACGGTGGCCAGCGTTTCGAAAAAACTGCTTCAGGGCTTAGGTAGCGCTAGTCTTGAGAATTATTTCGAGTCAGCCGCGGAGCTGGGTCCGATTCCTGGTGCGCATCGGCCTTATCCAACGTTAAAGTCGCTGCTTTTCGAAACGCTGGCCACCGTTGGCTTGGATAAGGACTTGGAGAATTGTATGTTACTTTGCTATGACCATGTCAACTTGAATACCACGTGCAATTCACAATGCTGCCTATTCATAGGAATGGTTGGTGTTCTAAGCCATTATGGTGTGACAGATGTGGTACAAAAATGTTAGTGCTGTTACGTGTGGTAGATGTGGGACAAAGGTTCTGAGCATATTTTAAGTAGGATTTTTTTTTTTGTGCACTATCACAATCCATCTGATTGTGAAGGGAGTGAAGGGAGTTTGTGCTGCTATGAATGTGAATGATATTTAGAATTCATTAAGGACAACTTTAGGAGGGAATAGAGGAGTATCCTAATGATAGAGCAGTGGTTTGGGAACCACAAAAGCTGGGGTTCAAACCCCACTGATACTCCTTGTGATCTTGGGTAAATCACTGAACCCTCTATTACCCCACTGAGATGGTAAGTCCTACCTACAGTATCTGAATATAACTCAGCTTGAGCTTTCATTGAAAAGGTATCCCAAATCTCTTTGCTTACAGTTAATCCTAAAAGTAGGCAACCATATGGGGGGGGGGGGGGGGGTGAAGCCATTTATATTTTTACCCCATGATGTGAATATTTTTTTTTTCATAAGTACAATTATTTTAACATAGAAAGGTTCCACCTATCCCACTTTGGTCTAGCTACATTCCTCAGCTTTGTTGATTAAAGCTCTGTGTGGGTGTCTGTGTGCCTCAACTGTTTTGCCTTTCAAGCATTTTGAAGCCAAGAGAATTAGAGATGAAAGTGAAAAGCCGGCAGTGCAAAAACCCAGCCACAGCTTGATTTTTTTAACCTCAGTTATCGAGATTAAGAGACTTTGTAGACGAGAGGATTTGCTTCTGCACTGGCAACAGCCTAGGGATCATTGCACCGTTAGGGGAAGGAGGAGGTAGGAGGAGTCTTCAACTGGGTGGCAAGTGGTAAGAAAAAAAATGGGGAAAAATGTCTTTTGTCTAAAGAACTGTACAGATTAGGAAAGGAAAACCAACACAAATAGAAAATGCACTTTCATGTTGAAAATGGAGCCAGATGTCCTCCAGCCGCTGGAATGTAATCCTGAGCTAAGCACTCAAATGTTGTGTGCTGAGGCTATGGCATTGAAGTAGTTATTATGGTCAGAGGCTTTGCCAGAATACACAATCTTGAATCAAATGAAAGAAAACAACTGGAAATGACAGACATCCGTGCCCAATCTCATCTATTTTTAGAGCTCAGGCTGTCGTTAATACCAAGGTACCGGATTTCACATCTGCAATAGAACATTCTAAATGAGACAGTGGTTGGGGTCCCAGGGCTCATAGGCACCGTGCATATGAGTTAGGAAGGCACACCCAGCATGTGGCTGGGAACAGTGGAGGCTGCATGGCAATAGACCACTGCATCAGCAGCATTGTCTGCAGTGTGACTCTAAAAGGAAGCGAAGGTGGAATAGCGGGGAAAACAAACCCAGAATGGAGAATTTGGTAAACAGCACCCCCTGTTGGAATTTAAAGGCGTTCTATAGTTTTCTTCAAAATGATTTTTAGGAACTGATAGTCGTTTTGGTTCTGGCAAAAACTGGGATTTTTGGTCAACTGTCTGGTTCCGTGATTCTTTTTTTTTTTTTTTTTAATCAATGGAAGGAATTATCTAGACATTGCTGTTTCATGATATTTTGAGACCAGTTAGGGTCTCTTCTTCGGCTCTTAAGAAGGAAGCGTTCTTCAGCTGTTAAGGAGGAAGAAATTGTTGATGTCTAAAAAAAAAAAATCTCAAGTGCAACACTTTTTTTTTTCGATTAAACTTTTTCCTGCTCCTTTACATTTTCAGTGCACTTGAAACCAGGACTGGAATTTAGCACCATGAGTCTCCATGTCCAAAAAACTATATGGTGATTGTTTCTGCTGTTTCATTTCTCGTCTGCCATCTGACATTCTTAGGGGCTGATATTCAGACCATGGAAGACAGCCTGGCTAACTCACTCTGTCGACAGTGAGGCTGGATATTCAAAGCTGGGTCGTTTCCAGCAACCGGCATTGAATATCCAGTTGATTTATGGCCAGTTTAAACTTAACCAGCCAAGCCAATATTCAGTGCTGTCCGATTAAGTTTATAGGAGCCAAAGATAGGCCTGCTATTTCAGTGGCCCAATTAGCAGCCAAACTTAGCCAGCGATGCACTGAATATTCATAGATAGCCAGCTATATCGTGCGATCTAACTGGTTAGCCACAAAGCGCTGATCGCGAATATTCAGCAGGAGATAACCAGCTATCTCCCACTGAATATTCGCGGATAGCCGGTTAAGTGCTATTTACCCAGCCAGGAGCCGTTCCTGGCCAGTTAAATAGCGATGAATATTGGGGGGGGGGGGGGTAATCTTATTGTAGTGATGATCCTGGAACTGAGACCATGCATCGGGATGCATTCTAGAATCCTGCAATCATGAGCCCTAAATCTAACCACTAGGTGTCCTCCTTAAGCAGTTGTTGTGATTGCCTCGCCTTCGGGGCTGGGAACATAGCTTCTGCAGCAACACCAGTTGACCTGGGGAGTAGGAGGCCCAATTTGAGGTTCATATTGGGGATTTTTCACATGACACTGCACAGTATAGAGATAATTCTATAGCATGGGTGCCGGCATTTAGGCTCCAACTATGCACACAAATGACCAAAATAATGACATAATCACATGTATGAGTGCACGTATGGGTCAAAATTCTGGCTCTGTGCTAGTCTATAAGAAGGCACCTTAATGTGAGAGCGAGGGGTTGGGGCAACATTTTGGCCCACCCCAGTTTAGTTTCAGGCTTCCCCAAAATTGAAGGTCTGGCTACACCACTGATGTACACATGGGCAAAGACTGAACACAGCATGGGTGGGATGTAATTTATAGAATACTACGCTCCATGGATAAATCCTTCTTATCTGTTCCCTTCTCCACTACTGCCAACTCCAGACTTCGCGCCTTTTGTCTCGCTGCACCCTACTCCTGGAATAAACTTCCTGAGCCCCTATGTCTTGCCCCATCCTTGGCCACCTTTAAATCTAGACTGAAAGCCCACCTCTTTAACATTGCTTTTGACTCGTAACCACTTGTAACCACTCGCCTCCACCTACCCTCCTCTCTTCCTTCCCGTTCACATTAATTGATTTTATTTGCTTACTTTATTTATTTTTTGTCTATTAGATTGTAAGCTCTTTGAGCAGGGACTGTCTTTCTTCTATGTTTGTGCAGCGCTGCGTATGCCTTGTAGCGCTATAGAAATGCTAAATAGTAGTAGTAGTAGTAGTAGCATCTATACCAGCTCTGTGGCTGAAGTTAAGTGCTCGCCTCTGATTTATAGGCTCATATTTTACCTGTTTTGCTAGTATTCTTTAAAAGAAAGTAGGCACCTACTTTCCATTATAGACTAGGCGACATGTAGGCACAGTCTAAGCATCTAAATCTGGGCACACCATTATAGAATTGGCCTCTATGTGCCACCTGAGCCATGGGGCAGACCCATAACAATTTTGGATAATGCCCAGATTGTAGAGACTGACTGAAATTGGTGGTTTTGGTTTTGAATGAAACCAAATCCATGGCTGAAATTCACCGCTCAGTTTTGGCTGGAACTGAAGCTGAAACTGAAACCATTGTGCCTACCCTTCCTATCCCCTCAGGAAGAAGACATGCCCTCCTCCTGGGCAGTAGCCTAGCTAGGAGGCCGCCAGGGGAGCAAAACGGATTTCCAATGGTGCCAGTGCCTATTTTTTTTACATGCACAATCATGTTGAAAGCACGACTCTGTGGTCCCCCGGCGCCTTCAACCTGGCTACGCTTCTGCTTCTGGGCAGAGACCTGGCCACCCAACCACCCATAGGCCCGCTATAGGCCTATCTTAAGAAACATGGTGATCTACTGGTTTCTTCAAGGACAGGAATGAAGCCCACTAGTTCCTGTCCGGTGCCGCTACTCAATTGAAATGGCTGCCAAGACAGGAGGTCCCAGTAGCCATTTTGAGATTGGAATTAGCATAAACAGGTGCAATCTCCAGGGAGGGCCTAGAGGTGGTCAGGCAGCCCAATAGGGAGCAGACAATGATCATGTGTATTGAACACCCCTGACTCACCCATGCCCTTCTCATGCCACTCCCCCTAGCAAGATGCACATGTAAATTCAAATTGTTGCCAATTAGCACCAATAATTGATTGTTAGCACCCAATTATTGGTGCTAATTGGCTCATTATTCAGTTAAATTATGCATGCAAATTGGGCACATGCCCGAATTTGTGCACACAATTTTGAGTGCCATTTATAGAATTTGGGGGTAATTTCTAAAATGTGTGCACATTGCAGCTTCACCTTTGCTCCCCCCAAGCTCCACCCCTGTCAATGCCTGCATGTGGTACACATAGGAATACACATACTTCTGTGTAACACAGTAACAGAGTAAATGACGGCAGAGAAAGACCCACACAGTCCAGTCATTCATTTTTGAATGTACATTAAGCTTTACAGGCAGAAAATGCTTTATAAAATTACAGTCCCTCTCCCCCAGAGGACCATTTTGAATAGATACAAGTGCATAATTAAACACCTTCCACTCGATATTCAGCACCATTTAACCAGCTAGGAATGGTTAAATAGAACCTATCATACAGCAATATTCAGCAGGGGATAGCCAGCTTTCCTCCCTATCGCCATGGTAGCTACTAGGAGGTAACCGGCTATATTGTATGATATAACCGGCTAGCCCTGAATATTCAACCACATAGCCAACTATTTTAAGCAGTCACATCGGGCTGCTTAAATAGCTGAGATATTTTTGACTGGTTTAACCTTAGCCAACTATCTCCGACTATTAGTGTAGCCAGTTAAGTTTAAACAGGCCAAAATTAAAATGAATATTCAATGCTGGTCAGCAGAAATAGTCCATAATTGAATATCCGGGTTGACCATCGACCATGGGAGTTAGCCAGGCTCCCTCCCATGGTCTGAATATCAGCCCCATGGTGTCCAACAAGCAGCCTGCCTGACCTTGAGATGTGACCCACATGAGATCTTTAGGAGAACTATTGTTTTTAACCTAATTAGCACACATGATTTTGAAACTATTGGTGGATATGAAGTCACAGTTTCAGAAGAGATTCACACTTTTTGATGAGCATACTTACAGGCTAAAATATTCATACAGCCTGCATGCACATGGATCATGTGCCGCAATGTTGAAAAAATTTGGATGCCCAAAGTCCCATATTGAAAATAATTTGCTCTCTATGTAGTTTCCTGAAGAGACTGATACGTTTTGATAATTAGTGGTAAATCATTGTCAGGTGTACAGCGCTGCATATGCCTTGTAGCGCAATAGAAGTGATAAGTAGTAGGAATTTTCAGTGCTTTGTGTAAATACCTCTTAAATATAGCCAGTGGAGTAATACTGACCAGCTGTGAAAAGTTAGTAAGACAGCATTAACCCTGACATGCTAAGAAAAAATGCTATGCATTTTAGACGCTTCAGTTTGCATACGTTTCTGCCTTATACTTCATATCGGTTCACCACCCACAGATGCTTTGATGCTTTCAGTAATTGCAACATTCTCAAATTACAGGGACTCCTGAAGCAGGCCTTTGTGGCTGAAACATGATTCGTGTCGAGTCCAGTATTTGTTGCGAAATAAACTTCTGATGTGAACGTTTTGAGTCCGTTGGATATTTTGTCATCATCTTCGTTGTCTCCTTCACTATGTTTGCTTGGCTGGCTCTACCTGTGTGAAGGTTCTTTGTTGTTCTGTGCTTGCTAATAAATAATGAAATTCAGTTACTGATATATGGTTTTCTACATGTGGAGATTTTACTTCAAAGGAGGAAAAAGGTTTCAGATGCTCGGCTCAATAATTACTTATGTAAGTTAACTTTTTGTTTGTGTTGGGCGGGCTTCCTCATCAGCCTTTAAAAACCTCCACCGGCATAAACAAAAATTTAACTTACTTAAGTAATTATTGAGCCGAGCATCTGAAGCCTTTCTCCTCCTTTGAAGTAAAATCTCCACATGTAGAAAACCATATATCAGCAACTGAATTTGATGATAGATTTGGAAGAGACTCATTTAAAAGTTGCAGCCATTTAGAGAATACTAATAAATAATGAAGCAATTTACACAAGAGGAGCAACCAATACAACCAATAAAACATACAAACAGGATAATGAGCAGGTAACAAACAACAACTAAATTTATTAATAGCAAATAAAACGACGGCCCTCTATCCTCCATGCTCACCAGAATAGTATTTAGGACTACTGAGGTTGAAAGAGTCATCTTCATTAAATCAGGTTTCCGTAAGCACAAGAAATTCTAAACTAAAATGACAGAAACAAGCCTGAGACTAGAGCACATTTATTCTTTAAAGCTGAATATCTAACAGGCAAGTCTGGAAGGAGTGTAACAACTCCCAAGACTTACAGTACGTTGTGGCAATACAAGGTTTGCAAAGCTAATTCTTTTCAGATACATCTGTCATGGAATATTCAAAGGGGAATCAACAGTACTATGATGCCTGATGTGGTTTTATGGTATCAAGCTTGAAGAGAGGAGGCAATTGTGATTTTTTTTTTTTTTAATTTCCATGTCCGAGGGGAACAGGCAACAGATCCATAATAGTTCATGCCCCAATCTTTTAAGTACTTAGCAATGCCTCTGAGAGTTGATCATCCTAAACTGGACTCCATGATACCGTTATAAAAATACTACTACATGATATTAACTACCCTAAAAATATAAGTTGCTCTTTGAAGAACACAAGACCGTGCTGGCACACATTTCTAGGTAAGCGCAATAGTAAAATGGTTACCATGATCTTATCACCTGGGATATTACCCCTGCCATACACTATGCAACACCTCACCTAAATGGGCAACATTGCAGTAAGGGTCTACATTTCATTTCTCTCAGGCTACTGCATGAGCGTACCCTGTAGATCCAGAGGTTAATGCTTCTATTTACATGGAAATTGAGTGCAAAATTATTAGCAGCTGTTTGGGAAAACAATAAAACTGTAAAAAGAGCCTGTCAGCAGAGTTTCCAACAGTCTACATACCACTGTCAGCAGGGCATCATTTTTTTTAAAAGCAGAAGTCAAAATATAAGAAACACCCACCTGAAGACTTGGGAGAGAGAGGAGATCACTCAAGGAATGCATTGTAGCTTTTTACAGACTGTGCCAAGGTGACTCCAACATCCTTCCTGAGGGATATGAAGTGTCATTGATGGGCAAAGTAGCCTAATGGGTAGTGCAGAAGGCTTTGATCCTGGTGACCTGGGTTCAATTCCCACTGCAGCTCCTTGTGACTTTGGGAAAGTCACTTAACCCTCCATTGCCCCAGGTACTAAACTTAGATTGTGAGCCCTGTAGGGACAGAAAAAGTGCCTGCATATAATGCGTACAGCACTGCGTATGTCTAGTAGTGCTATAGAAATGATTGGTAGTAGTAGTAATAATCCTAGCATACAAAAGAGTCTTTTGTTTCCTGTACAAGGACATTTATTCTTGAAGATGCTAAGGGGTTCCTTTATAGAGCAGCGGTAAGCCCAACACAGGCTTACCGCTCACTCCTTCGGGACTACCACCAGCCCAACGTGGCCATGGTGGTACTCCCGCCCCGAGCACATGTCATTTCCAGGGGGAAAAGAAAACCCCCATAAATGGCTTGCGTTACAATAACCTGGCGGTAATCGGCCATCGGCACGTGCTGCCCGGTTACTGCTGGGTTAGCATTCTCTTACTGCATGGCCATGAATGTCTGGGTTTTTTTTTTTACCCACTGCGCTAAAAAGGGCCCTGGTGCACGGGGAAAAATGGCCCCCGCTGCTAGCTCAGGGCCCTTTTCCCACAACTTGGTAAAAGGACCCCTAAGAGAATAAATTATAGAAGGAAAGCTGCAGACAATTGAGTATTTTCTGAGTCTAATTAGCAATACTGTGGTATATGGTAGGATAGTGGTCTCCAAAATGTGGCCCGCAGGCCGCATGTGGTGTCACAGTCCACTTTTACAACCCCACAACCGAGATTGGCTCACCTGAAAGATGTGGCACCATTGGGAAGCAGGAAGAGAAAAGGACCCCTCTCCACCCACCTCCTTACGACGCCACAAAACCCAGGGGAGCCAACTCAACTTCTCTGCCCTAGATAGTTATTAATTGCATATCAGTTAGAATTAGAAACAATTAGGCAGGAAAGGAGATATCTACTGTTGCCTTTCCAGTCTGCTAAACCAAGCAAACTATTCAGCTCTTCAATCCCTTCCTGTCCCTCAGAGATCCTCTGTGCATGTCCCCTGCTTTCCTGGGTTTAAATCTTGTCCTTGTCTCCACCAGCAGCAAAGGGGAGTCAATTCTGTGTTGCTGGAGTTGCTAGTGAGATTCCACCTAAAGTGTTGCATTTAGCTTTGGGGGTTGCACCTTGATAAGGATCATTAATAGGTCTTGCAACTGTTAATAAGCCAAATTAAAGTGAGATTTAGTTTTTTTTTTTTTAATATATCCTTGTAGAATCAAAATTATTATTTAAAATTACATGAGTAAACCTAAAATCTTTTGGTGGCTCCCGGAGCTTTCTCGTGTCAATTGTGCAGCCCTTTATATGAAAAAGGTTAGAGACCAATGAGGTAGGATCGGTTTGACAAAATAGAAGCTGAAAATGCAAAAGAAAAAAAAAATCTGAAAAGATCCAACCCTCCCCCCCCCCCCCCTACACACACACTCTTCCCTCTTTGTCACAAGGGTCTGGGAAAACGGGGGCCTATCCAGTTTCTGTTCAGGCCCACCCAGTGTAGCTAGTAGGGAAACCCAAGTCCCACCAGCTGAAGAGCCTTCTCTATAAACCCCTGAGCTGTCTCAACACCAGGGGCAATCAAAAGCACATTTCCAGTCACCAGCACCCCCTTCTCATACATGATCAATTCAATAGGCACAACTGCACATGCTCAGTTCGCAGGGTAGTGGGGTTTGTTGGTTGAATTGAGCATGCCCAGGGGTGCTGGCATCAGTGGCTAGAAATGTTGCCCCAGGGTTGAGACAGCTCAAGGGGCTCTGGAGAGGAGTGCAGCTCCTAGTGACTCTGGACAAGTCAGTTAACCCTCCATTGCCCCTGGCACAAAATAAGTACCTGTATACAATATATAAACTGCTTTTGATTGTAAGCACAGAAAGGTGGTATATCAAGTCCCATCCCCTTTCCCTTATCTGGTAGAGCTTGAGTATCCCTGCCAGCCAAGGTATTTATTTATTTATTTATTTATTTATTTATTTATTTATTTATTTATTGCACTTAATATACCACAAGACATCTATGTGGATTACAACATAAAATAATAGTTAAAGAGGAGGAAGAAGAAAAAAGGAGGGTAAAAACAGAAAGTAACAGAAAAGAACATAGGTGGAGAAGAGGAAAGAAGGGAAGAAAATCTCAACCAGGAAGAGTGCCAAAAGTCTCAGAAAAGAAGGGGGGTTTTGAGTAACTTCTTAAATGTGGCGACAGAGGGTTGGTTCTTGATGTGCAGAGGGAGGGAGTTCCAGAGCTGAGGGCCTAAATAACTGAATGTTTTCTCACAGGAGATGGTCAGAAGCAAGGTCGAGGGGGTGGAAGAATAAAAAAGTTGTCAGCCGAATGAAGGCAAGTAGTGGGAAGAGTGGAAATGCATGGCGTGTGCCCATCCAGTCTACCCCTATACCCACCCAGAAGTAGAGGTCTGGCTCAACTACTGCTCCTGTGGCCGCCATTGGCACTTGGGCCTTGCATTGAAGAATGCTGGAGTAGATTAACTGCAAGCAAACCTGTATTCCAAATGCTAGGGCATAAATCAACCCTCATTTATTTTGGGTGCTATTTATGTTAAGGAATCATCAGTATTGTCACTGTATTGCAAAAACTTTTGAAAACGTCATCAGAACAGACACCAAGAACTGAGGTCAATATTTCTACTGAAACAATGGTCTGCCCAGCACAGAGGAGAAGTCAAAGTACACTAATGGCATGAACTGAGGCACATCTTCATATATGTCACATTAAGCCTGAGCTGACTGGAAGGAATTCTGGTAATAAGAACTTGCACTATATGATTATCAAACTCATTACAAAAATAAAACAAGTTTGCAGTTGATTTGTACCACTACTATACAATTGAAATCCCTATGGTAAAAAAAAAATGCTGGGCATTTTCCAGTGCACTGCTTGTGGCAAAGACTTCACAAATGTTGACTTGTAAATTACTTTTATATGTTTTCTTTAGGTTTCCAGAGCCCAAGAAGATCAAAACACAATCATATAACTAAATAGTAAACAACATCTAGGCTTACCTAGATCTTGTTACTGACAAATCTACACTGAGGATAAGACTCACCTCATACACTGCACAATGCTTTAGGTATTAAATGACATGCCATTTAACAAAGACCAGAAATGCAGGAATAGTGAGTTCAGTAGAATAAACTGGTTATAAAGGAGGTAGTGAACCACAGATTGCAACAGAGATTTAGAGTTTGGCTTATTTTTTTATTGATTTTTGTTGGTAACTGATGGCCAGTTATATCACTGCGCTCTGATTAGGACAATAGCAAGTTAATAACTTCCCTGCTGGACTTGTTTTTGCAGAAGTGCTTTTGGATAGTTGATGGTGGTGACCACACACAGAACAATGACCATATTAAAGCAAAATATCATTAATGTTAGGGAAGGGGAACTAATGTAGTGGTCATGGGAAGAAGAATTAATACAGACTCAAATAAAAATGAAGGGGTGAAGAAAACCCAATGGATAGCATTTGTCAAATATTACCAGAAAGGCAGAGAGAGAGAGAGAGAGAGTGAGAGTAGGGTTCCTGCTTTTATTTAAGAAATTGAAGGTCAAAAGGAAGGAATTAGATACAATAGCATGACCGTTTTGAGGCTATCTCTGTCAACCGTGTCGGAAAATATTATAAACCAGCAGCAGAGTGCCAGAAGACTCCTAGAGACAGAATTTACAGTCAAATATTACAGACTGGTGCCAGCATCTAAACCACCACAGCCTCCTGTTTGTGGAAAGCTTACAATCTGCTAGGGAAGGCAGAACAGTCAGAGGTAGGAGTCGCATCTTCTGAAGTGCTTATTGCCATGGAAAAAGAAAATACAACCCGTGTCAATTTGATTAAGTGGGAACTTGAAGAAAATGACCCAAGAGGTCTTGATCAACCCTTTCCCTCTCCATCTCAGTATCATACTCTCTGACCAGCACACAGCTGTACAAGTGGCATGTAATTGGTGGCCAAGACATTGCAAAACAGAGAGGTGACGGGAGAAGAAAGCAAGTCAATACAGGCCATTTATTCTGTTCTCACTTAACCTAAGTTAAAAGTGGATTTTGATATTTTTTTTCTACACAAAAATGCATTAGAAAAACATTTAAATATATATATTTTTTAACCCAGCAGTTCTCTCCTCCTCTAACAAAACCAAGCTGAGATCTCACATCATAAGCCTTCGTTTGCACTACCCTTTCATTTCACCTTGGCTCACTGAAGTGATCATCCTGGGCCGGGGTCTATTTAACCTGACTTTCTTTAGAACCTTAGAACCAGGGACCCATGTCTCTTGCAATCTAGGCTTTATTCCCACACTCTAACCTCAAACATTTCTCCCCTCATCGGGGGCAATGAATGCTTCCTTTGCAGCCTTCCTAATAGATCCAGGAGCAGAAGTCTCATGCAAGAAATCAAAATGGAGAGCTTTTGTGTGGAAGTGTGCAGCACTTACCATCAGAACCACCAGACCAGTCCAGAAGACTATGTTCTTGATGAGTCTTCCTCACTATGGTGAATGCTGTCATCCTTTCTCCCACTCCTAAATACTTTGTATTTTCCTAAAAGGAGGAGGAGTGGTGCTGCATTGGTTTTGTCTTGGTTGCTTCTCTGTTACCAATACAGCTTCCAACTGAAAAATAAAAGGGTCCAATGGGAAATCCTGCTTCTTTAATTCTCCTGCCTAAAAGAGACCTATAACTGCAATCCACCTTAGAATAGGTGAAAAGAACAATGCATTGGAAGGCATCCCCCAGTGAAAGATCAAGGAGACAAAAGCGGGATCATAGGCACATAGCCAAGACTTGTAGAGGGGAAGAAGGAAAAGGTAGATTGAAAGATTTCATAATCGTCCTTATAATCTTTTTCCCATTATCTCCTCTACGTCTCCCCCAGCTCCTACCAGACACGTAGCTTCCGGTTGAACTTATTTGAATGTTTTAGTTAAAAATTTTAAAAGAAAGGCATTATACGGGTCAGAAGTGCTTATAAACCGGTGATTGTTCTCCTCTGAAAGTCTACTTAAAATACAGACTTTGAAGTGATCATTAAGCAAGACTGAAACACCTGCTGCTTAGAAAATAAGCAAGCACAGAATCAGCCGCCCCATCATAATCACCAGCATTTCGCATCCTTTTCACCTGAGTGAATCTTTCATAAAAAAAAAAAAAAAAGCATCATCATCTTTGGAATCCATGCCAAAAAACAGGAAGGTTGCTCCCTTAATCAGCTGGCACTGATTGATAGCAACTTACATTCCCAAGAACGTATATTCACGCTAAATGAGACAAAGATTTTAGACCTGTAAGACCCAGTTTGATATCATCAATAGTTTCTACTTTGGAATGCTTGTAGCTGTATACATTAGTTTTCAGGCTGGAACATACTACCGATAATTAGGGCTGTGCCAATCTGGCTAGTTTACATGGAGTTATCAGATTAAAAAGAAAAAAAAAAAGAGCATTGTGAATTTCAAAAGTCGAGGGTTCCAGAACAGAAGCTGGAGATTTGACAGGTTAAGCAATCAATGAAACAACTATGTTTCGAAAATCGCTGAAAACATTCTTCTTCAACAAGGCCTACAATTGAGAACATATAGCCTCACTAAGTCACCTCACCAACCACTCAAGTATGAACGCCCACCTTCTATAACTACCCTAATCACTCTCCTCCCTCTTCTCTTCCTTGATCGCTACATATTACTAACTGTATCTGATATCATGAAATGACAATGTTAACAAATCTATGTAAGCCACATTGAGCCTGCAAATAGGTGGGGGAATGTGGGATACAAATGCAATAAATAATAAAATAAATAATAATAATAATAATTCTTTGATTGAAACAGCATAATCTTTGAAGATCACCTAGGTCTCACCTTGCCTGCATTAGGGACCTGTGAGATGTTGAAAGCTGATGCACAACATCTTTTGAACTTAGAAAGCAACATACCATGGGCACAGCTGTAAACATAAGACTATAGAGACTTTGATGCCCAGAATGTAGATACAAATGTGGCTCAGATCACTGGTATCATTGAAGAGCACTGGGAGGGAGGGCTGTACATTGGAGGGATATGGGACATACTGAGCCACCAATCACATCCAATGTAGCGATTGGGTAGTTCTCCAAGTCCTTTTGTGGCTCTGCTGTGTTTTCACTACCTGGACTGCTCCCTCCCTCTGAAATGACAAGCCAGCTTCATTCTTAGTCTTCCTTTGCTCCTCCAGCATCGCTCTTTACCTCCACCTGCATCTCCTGCTTTCATGTCCCAACTCAACTGCAGACGTTTTGCTCCAGTTTTGCAGTGGTGTATCTCCCTCCCCCCTTTAAAAATGCCAATGATATTTTATTTGCTAAATCTGAGCTTGACTAACCCCAATACCTTTAGAAAACATTAACATCACTAAGGAGGTAAATAAGAACAACAGCTAAAATAGAAATATGGCTATAATTCAATCTAAATCCCGGCATACAGTTTAAAGAGCTGCACAGATTCCCAGGATATTGATTTATGATTCCTTGGTTGCGGTTTGAGATCATGTTGCCTGTCACGGCTCTCCAGCTGCAATTAGCTTGCAGTTAATTTCCTCATTTTAACCTTCATCATTAAAAACTACCATTACTACTTAAGCACATTCCACAGAGGACATTGAGTACTAACGCAGTTTTAGTAGAACGATCAATTACAACAGCTGACCTTGGGCCTAATCTGGAATGAGCCTTCAGCATCACTATACCAGGGACAATGCTGTATTTCTGAAGCCATCCACATGTTTCTCTGACTTCCTCACATATCGTAAACAAAATTACAAAAAAATATAAAATAAATGCTGCAAGCCACTTTGAGAATTATTAGTAGCTATGTACTAAGTTGTGATATTCAAAAGGACTTATACATTTACTGGAGTCAGTAAAATATAAGTCCCCTGGCTACTGATTTTCAATAGCAATATCTGAATAGTGATGGCCAAAACCCCCTCTAACTGCCTTGGCACTATCTGGATAGTGTGGAATGGAGTTAGGATGAAACGAATAGCTATATAGATACAGGATGTGTCCAAACATCCAGACTGCTCGGGGATTGAGTCGGTCTGTATTTTGGGATTTTCCAGATTCTCAGGCACTACTTTTATAATCTCTTTCTGTCTCTTCCCCATCCAGCTTCTCTCTCTCTCTCTCTCTCTCTCTCTCTCTCTCTCTGTCTCTCTTCCCCATCCACCATCATCCCGTTTCTCTTTTCTTCCCATCCAGCACGTCTTGTCTCTCAAGTCTCCAGAGAAGTCTGACTTACACTGATTGTCATAGCACTTTGCTTGCCCCCTCCTCTAGACTCTATTTGCTCAACTTCCACTCAAGATTCCAAGCGTTCCCAACCTTTATAGCACAGATTCAGAGTTCTCTCTGCAGTATTTCCTCTCCCTTCCACTTACCCTCTCGCTTCTCTCCTCAATCGGCTCCGTAAACACAGCTGTAAAAAAAAGCAGGTGAAGGACTATTTTCCCGCGCAAGTCGCTGCTACGTTTGCCAATTATGCTGCCTACGATGTAAACTTCCTGTGTCGGAGGGAGTGGAACCAAGAGATCTAGGAGTGATGTGTGCAGGAAAATGGTCCCTTGCTTGCGTCTTTACAGCTGCGTTTAACAGAAAAGGTTTGGATTTCAAAGAGTCCTGATTCTCTGATGGTCTGGATTTCTCAAGTTTTGAAGGGTCCAGATTCTCAGGTGATCTGGATTTCTAGAGCAGTATTTAGGGCTTATTTAATATATACTTTTTCCGTGTCTCACATTAATTTTTCCATTAGCATGCAGGACATACAAAAAATTAATGAGGTGGTAAGTGTTTCCGCATTAAGCCAGCATTATCAAGTTAGCATGTGCTAATCATAACGGACTGGCTAGATGATGTGTTCCTCCCTGTGTCACACGCCACACCCCCCAGCTGAAACTATTTTTAAAAAATAGCACGCAATTGGTGCACACAGACTGTTACCGCAAAACTCTTTAACTTTTTGCCATAAGCGTTTTTTCATGCTCTAAATGCACTTTAGTGCTCAACACCGTCTAGTAAAAGGGCCCTGAAGTGCAAGTTCTACCCATGCCATGCCCAAATATAACTCTTGTGCAAGCTCATAGTGAAAGCATGCACCACGTCATGCACATACTTCCTTCTAGTCACTATTTTATGAAGCCACTTGTAAATGACTAAAATACCAACATGTACGTGCATTCTTAGCTTCTAAAATTAAGCAACGTCTTATAAAATTACCCCCATTGCAGCAATATTCAGCCATTGTGAGGGTAATTTATAAAGAGACATCTGGTGTCACAGTGCTACTTAGGTGGTATTTCATAAAGACATAGAGTCGCTTATCCAGCTCATTTTCGAAAGAGATCCCTGGCCATCTTCCGACGCAAATCGGGAGATGGTCGGCAATCTCCTGAAACCGGCCAAATCGGTATAATCGAAAGCCAATTTTGGCCGGGTTCAACTGCTTTCTGTCGCGGAGCCGGCGAAACTTCAAGGGTGCGTGTCGGTAGGGTAGTGAAGGCAGGACGGGGCGGGACGGGGGCGTGCTCACGAGAAGGCCGGCTTGGCCTGATAATGGAAAAAAAAAAGCCAGGCTTAACGAGCATTTTGCCGGCTTTACTTGGTCCCTTTTTTTTCACGACCAAGCTTCAAAAAGGGGCCCCAACTGACCAAATGACCACCAGAGGGAATCGGAAATGACCTCCCCTTACTCCCCCAGTGGTCACCAACCCCCTCCCACCCAAAAAAAAAAACAAAAAAAACTTTTTTGCCAGCCTCTATGCCAGCCTCAAATGTCATACCCAGCTCCCTGACAGCAGTATGCAAGTCCCTGGAGCAGTTTTTAGTGGGTGCAGTGCACTTCAGACGGGTGGAACCAGGCCCATCCCCCCACCTGTTCCACTTGTGGTGGTAAATGGGAGCCCTCCAAAACCCACCCAAAACCCACTGTACCCACATGTAGGTGCCCCCTTCACCCCTTAGGGCTATGGTAATGGTGTAGAGTTGTGGGGAGTGGGTTTTGGGGGGGGGGGGGGTTGGGGGGCTAAACAGCCAAAGGGAAGGGAGCTATGCACCTGGGAGCTATATATATATATATATATATATATATATATATATATATATATATATATATATTGTTTTTAATTTTTAGAAGTGCCCCCTAGAGTGCCTGGTTGGTGTCCTGGCATGTGAGGGGGGCCAGTGCACTACAAATGCTGGCTCCTCCCACAACCAAATGCCTTGGATTTCGCCAGGTTTGAGATCGCCGGCATTTTTTTTCCATTATGGCCGAAAACCGAGGCCGGCCATCTCAACCCCGGCGAGCTCTGACATTTGGCCGGGCCCAACCGTATTGGCGAAGAAAAAGATGACCGGCCATCTTTTTCGAAAATACGGTTGGCTCCGCCCGCTTGCGGCAGTGGAGATGGCTGGCCAGCTATTTGGCCGGCACCTTTCGATTATGCCCCTCTATGTGTCTTTATAAAATCTAATGTAAGTGGTAGAAATCATGCCTGAAGCTTGGTGTAAATGTCTGCACCTAGATATTTAAGTACTATACTCTTTGACTGTGTGGATCACAAGGGATGATTAAATCTGCTCTTGGTGCAAAACCTTTTCCTTATGCTAAAAGTAAAAAAAGAAGCATGTTCTCAGCTTCCTGATATGATATCCGAGCTCTGAACAAAATACTGTAGTTATCCCATTCCCTAAATAAAGCTGTCTTTTCAGAATTTTCTGACATCTGTCCTTCAAAAGGTTGCCTTAGCAGATTAATACAGACAACGCCATTCAGATTTGACGGAATAATGACAGCCGCTGCAGGATGTTACCCCCTCCCCTTCAAAATGCAGATGTGCATGATAAGTATATCTGTTATGAAGGTTTAACACTTCTTCATTAAGTAGCTGAGTCCAGGGGAAGGAACTAATCCTGTGTTTTCAGTAGGGATCTAGAACACAGCATGATAGCTTCTGGGTGAACAAGGTATTTTTTGTCTGCTTATTTGCTTCCAAAACATCTTGATGGTTGTCTTGGAGGCCAAATGAATGATTTACCCAGTGTACCTGAATGTAACTCACCTTGAGCTACTACTGAAGAAGGTGTGAAGAAAAATCCTAAAAATTGCTTAAAATTATAATGTGCCATATGGGATCTTTTTGACAGTTTACTATTGTGTTTCTGGAGCTCTCTGGTGGTGGTGGTGGTGGGGGGGGGGGGGGAGGAGTAAATGAACATAAATGTTCCTATCCATGGCTAAGGTGGTACTCTGTTTAAAGACTTGTTGGGCCCAATATTCAATCCACGGTGGTCAACAAATTTAAAGACGCTGACTGCATTGGGCTGAATTTGACCCTGATAGTCATTGCTGGGCCTAATCCAGCCACCAGCATGAAATATCCAGGTCTGGTTGGCTGCTCGACAAGTTATCTAGGTGTCAGTCAATACTGAGACTAATACCCAGATAATATCCCAGATAAAGTTAGGACAGCCTTTTTGTGAACTGAAAATTGTTGCACTTACCGGATACTCCCGCAGTGGTCAAAGCACTGAATGCTACTGAATATGTACTCTGGGATTTAAACAAGTAGAAACCTTCCTACCTGGTTAAATCCTTTTGAATGTCTACAGCATTTTTATGTCTATACAGCTTCCACGTCCTTCCGTTAAGGTCTTATTATTCAATCTATCCTCAACACATTTTAGCATCAATGCTAATGGTTTCCAAACCTGCTCTGGGAGACTCCCAACCATTTTGGGTCTTCAGAATATCCCTAGTGAATATGTATTAATCCCTAAAATGAGATCCCTCTTTGTATCTCTAGTTACACTATTTGAATAATATTGAAAATAAAGTAACTATTTGTTTATGACTTTAATTCCTTTATTTATTTATATCAAGTTGCATAAAAAATCCACTTATACCTTAATTCTTTCTGGTTCTCATGCATTCATTCCATTTCATTCATTACTCTCACACCTGATCCTCACTCTAATCACATTCAACCTATCTTTTTCTATAACATCCACTTTACCCTAGGGGACAGTTAGATACAAAACTTCAACTTGTTGCAAGAATTCTCTGAGCAAAATGTTCCTGCAATTCATATATTTTGAGAGATAAATTCCTCCAGTCACTGTATCATGCTTCTCCCTCGGTATTTCAGTGGAGTTCAGTGATATTCTTACATACTCCAATTCAGATCACCAACTTGATTTTTACTGATGTATACTGATAGCACCACAAAATGCTCAGATAATTCTTGCAACAAGTTGAAGGAAGTACAAGATGTTTGAGGGCACTGTAGCACCCTCTATATGGAAAGTTCTGTCTTAGAACATTGATCTTGAAGGACAGTACAAGAAACTCTATGTAACATATAGGAAAATTGGAAGTTTTGTATCTAACTGTCCCCTAGGGTAAAGTGGATGTTATAGAAAAAGATAGGTTGAATGTGACTAGAGTGAGGATCAGGTGTGAGAGTAATGAATGGAATGAATGCATGAGAACCAGAAAGAATTAAGGTATAAGTTGATTTTTTTATGCAACATGATAGGAATAAAATGGGCATTGCTGCAGGTAACTCAAGCTAAGCTTTAGTAAAAGATCCTCTTTGTAAGTCCAGATTCTAACAGGGTCCCAAAGTTAGGAGCGCAAAAGGTTGTCCTAAATTTATCCACCAAGCTAACCAGGAACTAGTCTGAATATTGGCTGGTGCATGGTTAATTTCCTTGTGGCCACACTTGCCCAGATACTCAATTCTTTAGCCCAGACATATCCTGGTTTTGACTATCCAGGCTTTCTGTAATTAAGCCAACTGTCAGCAGCTTGAAAACCAATGTGGGCTGAATATTAGGTCCATGAACTTGCCAAATAAAAGGGAAGGATTGACCAGCCTGAGATAATGGTTCTATTGCTTTGGTGCTCAGACCAACCACAATCCAAGTGTGAGTGTGTGTGATGAGATGTGCTTCTTTTTATTACTGCACATGCTGTTTTTCCTTTTCTAAAAGTGAAAGGGGATGGGATTTGATTTATCACCTTTCTGTGGTTACAATCAAAGCAGTTTACATATTATGAACAGGTACTTATTTTGTGCCTGTGGCAATGAAGGGTTAAGGGCCCCTTTTACTAAGTGGCGGTAAGCCCAATATGAGCCGCTTGCTAAACAGGAAGTACCGCCGGGCTACCGCAACAGCCCGGCGGTACTTCCCACCCCTAGTGCACCATCGTTTCCTGCGCTACAAAATTGTATTTATTTTTGTAGCGCCGAAGTGTACCTGGCGGTAATCGGGCAGTGCTTTACTTGCTGCCTGGTCATTTCCTGTAGGAAAGTGAGACTTCCTTTTTACAAGCTGTGGTAAAAGGGGGCCTCGGCGCGCATGTAAAACACGTGCCGATGCCAGCACCAGCTCCCTTTTGCCACAGCTTGGTAAAAGGGGCCCTAAGTGACTTGCCCACAGCCACAAGGAGCTGCAGTGGGAATTGAACCCAGTTCCCCTGGTTCTCAGGCCGCTGCAGTAACACACTCATATTAGCCTCATCCTTTCTATATGTATACATTGGCTTAGAACGTCATCATCTCATATGGAAACTTATACTGCCCCTAGGGTTTGCCTAACCCAGATGGTCCCTGCTAATCAAGGTATAAAAAGAAAATATTCCCAAAGCCTGAGTAAGCAATAACTTTGCATTTCAAAGTTTTGAAATATTTGCTGAATCTCAATTTCCTTAATGGTAATCTCAGGTTGAACTAATGTTTCTCTAGTACCTGAATTTTATGGTGTTCCATACTGTGGTTTGCAGTCTGTTCTTATTTCTATTTTAGCTATGCTGCTACATTACACTGATTAAATTTTAAGGGCCATAGTACAAGAAAATTGGAGTTTAGGGCTGCAGGAAAAGTCATCTTAAAAAGATGCAAATGCTGTTCCTGGCACTCAATTTCTAAGGCTGTATAACATTTTATATCTATATATCTGTATATTGTGACAATCACAGGACATGTCCCTACCCTGAAGGGGCCACTAGGGGGCACTCTCATAGTGAAAACCCTGTAAAATGCCAGGAACTGGTCACTAGAGGGAGCTCCAAGGGGAACATCAGTGACATGCTAGAAAGGAATCACTAGAGGGAACTCCAACAAAGGCCAGGCATATATGGGTTGGAGAGGACCCATAGCAGGAAATTCCCCTTTAAGAGAAAAGGCACCCAGGAGAAGGTTCTGGACCCTTCCAGAGCTAGGAGAAGGGACCCATAAGGGGAATGGTGGCCTATTAGCACTTCCAGGAAGAGCTGAAGGGAGGGAAAGGGGACCTCCAGGAGCAGGAAGGAAGGATGCATGCTGCGTGACTTGTAAGCAGACTCTCAGGAGATGGACCAATGCAGGCTGAAAACCCTGGGGATCTGACTCCAAAGAGAAGGTCCATAAGGAATGAAAGAGAGAGAGAGAGAGAGAGAGAATCTGGTCAGGCTGAAAACCCTGGGGCACAATCCCTGAAGCAGGGGCGTAGCTACGGGTGGGCCTGGATGGGCCCAGGCCCATCCAATTTGAGCTCAGGCCCGCCCAAAGTTTCCTGATAGGCGCAGGCTAACAGTGGGAGTACACAGCCTTACTGCTGTGGTTCGCTCCCTCATGCAGCCTGCACTGCACTCAGAAGCGCCACATGCCTACTGCCCTTCCTGCAAGTCAATGCCTTGTCTTGCCTGAACCCCCCTCCCCATGCCATGCACAGAAAGGCGCCACCGTGGCGGAGGGAAAGTCTTCTGGTTTCTGCCAGAGCAGTATTGCTGCTATCGCGGGCTGTGGTGGACAGGGCGCACCTCAACACTGCCCACTCCGCTCCCGCAGCACCGGCACTCACTGTCATAGGCGGTGCTCTCAGCCCCAGCAGCGCGTTGCCTCTTCTTCCCTGGGCTTCAGTTAGCTCCGTCCTTTTCCCGCGCGGATTTGTACACGGCCGCCTTCTCTCCCTCCCTGTCCCCCCTCCAAAGCCGCCGAACACGTCGAACCTCAGCAAAAGCACGGGCAGCAGCCAGCAGGAGGGACACCAAGATGCGCATACGCACCCTGTAAGTAGTGACTGGAGTGGGCAGAATGGGTGATGGACGTATTTGTGTGCTGCTCTTGATGGGGTGGGGGAGTCAGGCGTTTCCAAGTGGATCTCCAGACCCGGTTACTGTTGTATTTGGTGCTTGATGGACCGATGTGGTGTTGTGGAGGTGAAAGTACCAGGAGAAACAGGTCGGGAAAGAGGCCCTGTTTAATTGGCTCTGGACGTCACTTGTTCACAGTGTTTTCCAATAGTTTGTTTCAAATACAAAAGAAGATTCTGTACCGTGAAAATGGGCAAAAGATAAAAAACAAATACAGCGGAAAATGATTTTATTTGGTTATTTTGGTGGTTTGAAATGAAAGAAAATCCCTGTTGGACATTGTAGACGTTTCTCTGTGTGGGTACTAAATTCAGATGTTCTCCAGGTGTTCTTTTAAACCAAAAAAAAACTGTTTGTGCAAAGCTTAATGAGGTAACTGATGTCAAAATTTAAAATTATGCCATGCCTGGATATACCTGTAGATCATGTCAGCAAAACCGTATGTATTCAGGGACTATGATGCTATCAAACAAAACGTACACGGAAGGAAAGACATTTCTTCAAAATAGAAAATTAAAGGATTTTCTACATGTCCCTAGACTTCAGAAGTTGAATTCCTTGATGATGGGAGTAACTCTGCTGTTCCTTTTCTATATGAAATTCATAACTGAGTTCTCTTAAATAGAGTAGGATTGAATATATGTTTGTATATTGACTTATAAGTGCATTCACTCTGCAGCTCCTCAGTACCTCTCCGCTCTCATCTCTCCCTACACTCCTCCCCGGGAACTCCGTTCACTGGGTTAATCTCTCTTATCTGCACCCTTCTCCTCCACTGCTAACTCCAGACTCCGTTCCTTTTATCTTGCTGCACCATATGCCTGGAATAGACTTCCTGAGCCGGTACGTCAAGCTCCATCTCTGGCCGTCTTCAAATCCCAGTCCCCTGCTCTAACCGGTAGGCTACTCTTCTACTCCCTAGATAGTACCAGAATTTCACAAAACAACTTGGCAACGGGTCAAAGATTTTCTGGTAGGTAACAACAGTCCTTCAGGTATTCAAATCCCTAAACATTGTGGTGCAAAAATTAGCTTTCTTTTACAAAACAGCCAATTTAAGTACAAAACAATAATTTCTACCTATCAGACTTTGAGGCCAATGAGCTGTATTATACATTTTTAAAGTGTTAAACAAAAAACTGCATGCAAAATGTTGCACATACTGTTTATTTGTTTTCTACCGGCAATTTTACTTTTATAAAGCACTACACAATATCTATGCAAAATAGCTAAGCTGCATAGTTACGCAAATCAGTTCATTACCTATTTTCGCAGTTAGATTTCACATGAAAAATTTCACAAAAACAACTTTGTTTGTGAAACTTTAACTAAACCTCAGCTAAGCATAATTAAGCTTCTTTTTTGTGATAAAAGTTTGTGAAAAATTGCAGACCGTTGCAAAAACCTGCTATGAATATGATTTACAGATTTTTTTTTTTAAATGGAAGATTAAGACACTTACTCCCCTGTTTACAAAACCACGTGATAATGCCTACACAGCCCGTTCAAAGTGAATGGGCAGTTTCAGCATTAGCGTACCGGTAGCTGCTAGTGCAGCTTTGTAAACAGGGGGGTTAGATTAGAGGCTCTTTTATGAAAGTATGTTAAGTTTTGAGCTTAACATATTTTTTTAAATTATTTTATTTATTGCATTTACATTTTACTTCAAGTACAATTCTTGAAACAGAAAAGATGACTATAAGTCAATAATAATTTTTAAGGAAATTAATTATTACAGTCTTATTATTTAAAGCTTGATCTTATGCTCATCTTTAGTCCACAATTTTGAGGCATTACTCAATACTAAGGAAATCATGATGTAATATCATTGTTAAAGAAAAAGGCGGCTGAAAAGAGAGCCTAGTGATATTAATACTTACTACGGAGTAGATGTTATTACATTCCTTGATTGTGGTATAGGTGATTTAGCTAACTTGGTTTCCAAAAAAGAATTTAACTGTTTAGAGTAAAAAAAATACATATTTGATAGAATTTAACTTTAGAACACATTTGCACGGAAAGTTCAACCAAAATAAAGCGCCCAACTGCAAAGCCTTGGGGTGCAACTTAAGAAATTCTTGTCTTTTCTTTTGTGTAGACTTAGAGACATCTGGGAACATTCTTACTTTACAATCCAGGAAACTTTGTTCTCTATGAAGAAAATATTGTTTTAGTATCCAGTCTCTATCAGGTTGTAGTATGAAAGTTACTTTGTGTTGCTGTTGTCAGTCCCACATTATCATCTTCTAGTATCTGAGTTAGGTTAATATCTGAGCTTAACATATTTTAATGCAGGATTTGAACATGTGCAAAGCCCAAAACTAACACTGCATCAAGAAGGGGCGATCCTAGTTTTTTGTTTGTTTGTTTTACAGGTTGTGTGTTAATCTTCCCATTAGTATGCAATACCTTCTGAAAGTTAACAGGACATGTATTAATGTTCCCATTAGCATGTGGTACCTGCTGAGAGTTCATATGGGATCATTTACTGCCTCCTATTTACTCCCATTTAACTGTGCATTTGCCAGTTAGTGTGCGATAAGTATAATGCACTAGAGCCCCAATGCTCTGAAGCAAATGCAGGTGCTAGAGATCATTAGCACAGTACTAGCGCCCGCATTAGTGAACGGAGAATGCTTAGATGCTCTGGTGCAGGAAACAATGAGTGCACCAGAGATTAGCACAAATAGTATGCTCATGCAGCAATGGCGTAGCCAGACCTGACATTTTGGCTGGGCCCAGAGCTAATATGGGTGGGCACGTTTCACTGCCTAGGGCAATCAGGAGCTCATATTTATATATGAGCTCCTCATTGCCCCATGCAGTGAAACGTCTACCCCCCATCCAGAAGCCCACCACCAGACCAGAGCCATCATTTTGATTACAAGAGTAATCAAAACACTGGCTGGTCATGGTGGTGGGCTTCTGGGTGGAGGTGGGCTCTTCACTGCAGGGCAAAAAAAGGTACATTTTAATCATTAAATATATACATTTTTTGCCCTAGGCAGTGAAGTGCTTACCCCACCCACAAAAAACCCCAACAGTAAATTTTAATAGTGCCCAGGCCCCAGCTAGCTTAATTAAAAAAAAATTACACGTTGTTAAAAATTATGATGTAAAAAGTTTAAAACAAAACGTATTTAAAATTTTATTACCTGCAGTGCTGGGCTGGGCTCAGTGGGCTGGCAGCTGCTTGGCAGTAAAATTGCACCATGACAGTTCAATTGTATTTTTGCATCACACTCACTCACTATCTCGAGACAGACAGAGCGGAGCAAGAACAAGGCTGAGCGCACCGCCGCACACAGCCATGACATACCGCGTAGGATGGAACAACATCATGACTCTGAGTCATCAGCAGCACGCAGCGGCCTCAGCGTGGAAGAGGACATCACGCATGGGGTCACCATTAGAGGTCAAGAGCTGCCGTCTGCGATTGCGTACTATGCATGTCGAGTCTGCCTCTGCCACAAGCCTGAAAGGTAGGTGGGCTGGCTGGATCAGCTGAGCGGGCGCCGCGGTATGCTATGGCTACGAGAAGGCTGCTGCAATGTGTGCGCTTTTCAACCGCGCTTGGGTGGGCGGGCCTGAGCCGCCCATAGCTACGCCCCTGTTATGCAGTCAAAGGGAGGTTAATGAGGTCATTTCCTGTTCCCTCCCAATGCTTAGAGAATAGCACATAAAACAAAGCCGCCCTTACCGCTGAAAAAATAACACCAGCTCAAAGCAGGCAATGGGGGCTTGCACGGGCTTCCTTCTGTTTCCAAATTAAAGACAAACTGGCAGATTTTAAAGAGCGACTCACAAGAAAACCTCTCTTCAAACACCCTAAGAGCTAGTAGTGAGTAACAAATGTGTGAGAGTCCAAACAAACCTGAAAGTGGTCTGTTTCCTGCATTTAAATATAAGCGTTCCAAGTAAAAAAAATTATATTTAAAGGCACAGAAAACAGACACCAATACGTGCTTCATGTTCAGGTTTTGCCTGGCGCATGTGCACAGGAGCTGGGCTTACCGAAAAACTCTTCTGCACATGCGCTAAGTATGTCCCTTATCCTTGCTGTTGCTTTAGTAGTGCAAATCTAATTTGCATACCATTTCCTTTGAGCATTGGCAAGCTAATTTTCTGTACTGCTCTGGTGGTATAGTTTTTATGCTGTTGGCTTACCATGGGGGTTCTGGGCATCGGAGTCTAGCTGGCTAACACTTTCACACCCACTCTCTTCCATGCCATGCCCCCTGATAGAAAAAGTCTGAAAAATTCAGGAACATGGTCCTTTAGTAGCCTGTTTCCAGGCATTATGCATGCATTAAAATGAAAATTCTATAAATGATGCTTAAAATTCGGCGATGGAAAAAAATCAGTGCTAAGTGCGATTCTATAAAGGGCATACACCCTTTATAGGATCGTGCTTAGCGTCAATTCCTGCACCTAACTTTGGGTGCCAGAATTATGCCTGCTGAATTCTGGTGCCCAACTTAGGTACGCTGAGACAGTATTCTATAACTATGCATGCAACTTTTTGGAACGACCCTGACACACGCATGACCCCACCCCCTTTTGAGTTATGCACTAGTACAGTTACAGGCTTATTTTAGAAAGAGAAGGGTGCCCATCTTCCGACACAAATCAGGAGATGGGCGTCCTTCTCTCAGGGTTGCCCAAATCGGCATAATCGAAAGCAAATTTTGGGCATCCTCAACTGCTTCCCATCGCAGGGATGACCAAAGTTCACGGGGGGGGGGGGGGGTGTCGGCACCGTAGCCAAGGGCGGGACTGGGGTGTGATTAAGAGATGAACGTCCTCGGCCGATAATGGAAAAAAGAAGGGTGTCCCTGACGAGCACTTGGACGACTTTACTTGATCCATTTTTTCTTGTGAACAAGCCGTGAAAAGGTGCCCGAACTGACCAGATGACCACCGGAGGGTATCGGGGATGACCTCCCCTTACTCCCCCAGTGGTCACCAACCCCCTCCCACCCTAAAAAAAATTTAAAACACTTTTTTGCCAGCCTCAAATGTCATACCCAGCTCCATGACAGCAGTACGCAGGTCCCTGGAGCAGTTTTAGTGGGTGCAGTGCACTTCAGGCAGGTGGACCCAGGCCCATCCCCCCCCCCCCCCCCACCTGTTACACTTGTGGTGGTAAATGTGAGCCCTCCAAAACCCACCCGAAACCCACTGTACCCACATGTAGGTGCCCCCCTTCACCGCTTAGGGCTATGGTAGTGGTGTACAGTTGTGGGGAGTGAATAAACATGTAGATAAAGGTGAGCCGGTTGATGTAGTGTATCTAGATTTTCTGAAAGCTTTTGACAAAGTCCCTCATGAGAGACTCCTGAGAAAATTTAAAACCTGTGGGATAGGAGACCATGTTCTGTTGTGGATTAAGAATTGGTTGATGGATAGAAAACAAAGGGTAGGGTTAAATGGCCAATTATCTCAGTGGAAGAGGGTGAATAGTGGAGTGCCCCAGGGATCTGTACTAGGACTGGTGCTATATAACATATTTATTAATGATCCGGAAATGGGAACGTGTGAGGTGATTAAATTTGCAGACAATGCAAAATTATTCCAAGCTGTTAAAACACATGCGGATTATGAAAAATTGCAGGAAGACTGGGTATCCACATGGCAGATGAGATTTAATGTGGACAATGGCAAAGTGATGCACATTGGGAAGAATAATCCAAAGCTTAGTTATTTGATGTTAAGTTCCACCATAGGAGTCAGCACCCAAAAAAAAAGACCTAGATGTCTTTGTGGATTGTAATCTTCTGCCCAGTGTGTGGCAGCAGCCAAAAAAAACAAACAGGATGCTAAGAATTATTAGGAAAGGGATAGAAAATAAGAAATAATGCCTCTGTATTGCTCGATGGTGCGACCACATCTTCAGTATTGTGTGCACTTCTGGTTGCCAAATCTTAAAAAAGATATAGCAGAATTAGAAAAGGTTCAAAGAAAAGTGACCATAGTGATTAAGGATTAAGGAGTGGCCTAGTGGTTAGTGTAGTGGACTTTGGTCCTGGGGAACTGGGTTTGATTCCCACTGCAGGCACAGGCAGCTCCTTGTGATTCTGGGCAAGTCACTTAACCTTCCATTGTCCCAGGAACAAATAAGTACCTGTATATAATATGTAAGCTGCATTGATCTTGCTATGAGTGGGGAAAGTGCAGGGTACAAATGTAACAAAAAAAAAAATCTCTTATAAGGAAAGGCTTAAGAGGTTAGGATTCTTCAGCTTGGAAAAGAGACAGCTGAGGGAGGTCTATGAAAATACTGGGGGAACTCAAGGAAATTACATGGTACTACTTTTAAAATGAACAAGAGGAAATATTTTTTCACTCAATGAATAGTTAAGCTCTAGAACTCGTTGCCAGAGGATGTGGTATCAGTGGTTACTGTATCTGGGTTTAAAAAAGGTTTGGACAAGTTCCTGGAGGAAAGTCCATAGTCTGCTACTGAGACAGACACGGGGAAAGCCACTGCTTGTCCCTGGGATCCGTAGCAAGAACCTTGCTACTATTTAGGATTCTGTCAGGCACTTGTGACCTGAATTGGCCACTGTTGGAAGCAGGATACTAGGCTAGATGGACCATTAGTCTAACCCAGTATGGCTATTCTGATGTTCTTATGGAGGGGAACCAAAACCGATGGATTTTGGATGTTCTAACAATACAGCAGGAAATTACCATGGAGATTAACATTTGCAGCAGTTGGGTGCAAACATTAATAACCTCTATTTTAGATGTAAGTAAAATGCATTAAATATTTAACCTGATTTATCAAACAGCACCAAAAACTAAACAGAAAGAAGATATTGCTGCTATTCTATGCTAAGCTAACCTTTGTATGGTCATGTTTCAGTGAAGAGAACTGTCTCAAGAGGATAATCGGAATGAAGTTTAATATTACTAACGAGTACAGCAAACAATATTATATGCTTAAGAAGCAGAATGCTCAATTGCATACTCTTGATCACAGCTCCGTATAACGTTCAGAGTAAAGGAAAGCAGTCCCGACCCAACTTAACATTTTTGCATTGTGGTTTATTTGGACATTGATATATAAACACAGACACACACACACACCCTGATATTCAGCCACTGGCATAGTTCTTAGATATTCAGTACTGAGCCCTGCCCGTGCTTCAGCACTGAATATCTGTTTGATTGGGATTTTTTTTGAGCTGGCTAACACATAGCCAAGTAAGTCAATATTCAGCTCTTGCTTGCATAAGCAAAACCGCTTAAAGATAGGACTGCTTATTTATGAGGCCTGATTTACGAGGTTTATTTATGCAGTGAGGGGCTGAATATTGGCACTGAATCCGATTCCGCCCCTGCAATGCCCACAAGATAGCTGCTTTTGGGTTTGGCGATGACCAGTTAAATGACACTGTGACTGGAGTGGCCTAGTGGTTAGGGTGGTGGACTTTGGTCCTGAGGAACTGAGTTCAATTCCCACTTCAGGCACAAGCAGCTCCTTGTGACTCTGGGCAAGTCACTTAACTCTCCATTGCCCCAGAAACAAATAAGTACCTATATACAATATACAAGCCACATTGAGTCTGCCATGAGTGGGAAAGCACGGGGTACATAGTAACATAGTAGATGACGGCAGAAAAAGACCTGCACGGTCCATCCAGTCTGCCCAACAAGACAACTCATGTGTGCTACTTTTGTGTATACCCTACTTTGATTTGTACCTGTGCTCTTCAGGGCACAGACCGTATAAGTCTGCCCAGCACTAGCCCCGCCTCCCAACCACCGGCTCTGGCATAGACCGTATAAGTCTGCCCCACACTATCCCAACCTCCAGCCCCGCCTCCCACTACTGGCTCTGCTATCCAATCTCGGTTAAACTCCTGAGGATCCTTTCCTTCTGAACAGGATTCCTTTATGTTTATCCCACGCATGTTTGAATTCCGTTACCGTTTTCCTCTCCACCACCTCCCGCGGGTACAAATGTAACACAAAAAAAAAAATAGCTGTGAACAAGTGATTTAACCTGTCAATGTCCTTTTCCTGCTGTTTAAATCATTTTGAATATCGGCCAGATACACGTTAAGTGAACCAAGCTCATTCTAATAATCTGATTGAATTTAAAATGGCAGCTGCAACTCTAGCAGTTGTCTTGCAAGTACCACAGCTAGAGGTTAGCCGTCCATATAGATGTTGGTCATATGGTAGAGCTAATGTGCGGGTAGCATACGCCAAATCGACACTACTGCCAGGGTAGCGCGGTCACCCAGTAATAATTTTGAACTTGGCATGCAATGTTTTCCAAGGTAGAAACTATTTTTCTATTTTCTACTGCGGGGAGCATTCCCAGCAGTAATTTATTTATTTATTTATTTGTTGCATTTGTATCCCACATTTTCCTACCTATTTGCAGGCTCAATGTGGCTTACATCGTACCGGAGATCATCGGCAGCGTGGCTACATTGGCGCACACTGCATGACTACCAAGCACATGAGCCTTTACCACTAGCTCAATAGGTGGCAGTAAGGGCTCAGGCCGTAAATAGAGGGTCCAAGAAAGCAAAGGCGCAGACGGTCTGCAAACTCCAAGACGGAAAATCAACAAAGCAGATCGTGATGAAAAAATGTAATTTATTAATAGATATATTAAAAATTATATCCAGTACAGCCCGACACAGATCCTCTACTGTCAAAATATGGTAAATTTGATGAAACCAAATGTACTGAAGACCGCAGTTGTGAATCTTCTAGTATATATATTGAAAAAAAACAGCTCAACCGAATAAACCAGAAAAATGTGCTGACATAAGATATGTCGGACACTCTCTTGACTCTGGTATTTTGACAGTAGAGGATCATTGTGTAGCCCCTGAAGCAGCCCTGCTGGGCGAAACACGGCCTGTGTCGGGCTGTACTGGATATAATTTTTAATATATCTATTAATAAATTACATTTTTTCATCATGATCTGCTTTGTTGATTTTCCATCAGGCTGTAAATAGCCATGCACTACTTCTGATTTTAGTGCACAGCCATTTACTGCTCCATTAACAAAGTATATTTTTCCCAGCCTCGGTAAAAATTGGTCCAGCGCGCACCCATTTCATGTATCCAAACTACCGCAGGCCTCTTTTTACCACAGCTTAGTAAAAGGACCCCTGAGTGATCAACCAGCACTTATACCCAAAAGTGTATATGTACCTGTGTACTGGTATTCTATAAATTTACATCCACAATCAGCCCCAGGGGTATGCAAAGGCCAATGCATAGATTTACACCTGCTCTGGAGTTGGTTCAAATGCGTGCACATACTCTACGCATATACCCCCGGATTCTTTATATGGCGCCCAAAATTGGGTGCTGACCAAAGATGTTCACCCAACTAAATTGGCTAACAAGCCAATTAGTGCCAATGGTTGGGTGCTCATTGGCACAAATTTGAATTTGCACACATCTTCCTATGCGCTATTCTATAACAATGTGCACCCAAATCCCATAGTACACAACCCAAAAGGGGGTGTGGCCATGAGAGGTGCATGGGTGGGTCAGGAGCATTCCTAAAGTTTGCACCTAATGTTATAGAATGCCGAAGATATGCACCCAAATTGGACACCAGGAATTACACCTGGTGTCCTGCGGTGCTTCCATTGTTTATTACGTTTTTTTAAAGCTTTGCCATTCTCTGCACTACTTTGCAAGATACATTTGTCCATATTCATATGTGTCTCTTGCTCCAGGATTATATGCTTGTACCATATCCTAGACCTACAAGTGTTTCTATAACCCCTGAGGCAGGTGCGTTGCCCCGCCAAAATACGGTCCCGTGTCGGGTCCATTTTGATGCCAATAAAATTTTTTGCCTTGGATATTCACCTATCTGGGATCTTCTTACATATACTCCTAGAGCTGGAACTTCTGTTGTCTTTTCTACTTCTTTTTGTTGCTTTTGGATTTTCATAGAGGTGTTCTCCTGTTGTTGTTCACTCTGCCTGAATTTGGGCGCCAAAATCAGTACTCAATGCTAACAGATCTGTTCAAGAAGGCATACCATAAACATCCAGCTTAAATACTAAATAATAAGACTTTACACGACATAGACATAACTGGAATCCTATCACTTGACTGATTAACCTCTTTGCCATTAATAAATAAGCATTACCACTTCAAACTTTATGTCGAATGTGGTCACTCCATAGCCGATGATCTAAAGTATGATACAACCCAATTTCTTACTCAGGAACTTTCATGTATTACCATAATTTATTCTTCCTTACCATGTATATGCACATGATATATATGTTACTAGTAAAAAAGGCTTGTTTCTGACACATATGAAACAGGCGCTAGCAAGGTTTTCCTCGGAGTGTGTATGTTTGAGAGAGTATATGTGCAAGTGTGTGTGTGTGTGTGTGTGAGAGTGAGTCTGGGTGCAAGTGTGTCTGTGAGAGAGAGTGTGTGTGTGAGAATAAGAGTGTGTGCAAGTGCGTATGTGAGACACAGTGTGTGAGAGAGAGAGTGTGTATCACACAGATACAATGTGTGCGAGAGAGAGAGTGTGTGAGACACAGACTCTCTGTGAGACTGAGTGTATGAGACCAAGAGAGTGTGTGAGTGACTGTGTGACACATAGAGAGTGAATGGGATACAGTGTGAGACATAGAGTGTGTGAGAGACAGTGTGTGAGAGTGAGATAGAGAAAGACATTGACTGTGAGAGAGAGTGTGTGTGTGACAGAGATACCTCCCCCCTCCCCTCTCTGGTGTCAGGCCCCCCCTCCCTCCCTCTCTCTGGTGTCAGGCCCCACCCTCTCTGTCTGGTGTCTGAGCGTTACTGTGCAGGACGCTGAGCTTTGGCTGTGCTTCAAGGAACTGATCAATCCTATTTAATAGAATGCACCTCCAACATTCTGAAGCCGAGAAACCTCATGTGGTTGGTCACTTCTGCTTGTGACGAACCCGGAAGTACTCGAGGGCAGAGCTTACAGAGATGGAGCCTGAGCTTCAGAAGCTTCAAACCCTTCACTGAAGCCAGGGAGTCAGCTTCAGAACGTTGAGGTTGGTTTTTATTATATAGGATGCTAAATGTATGTTACCATGTATGTATGCAACTTAACGCATTACCACTTGCAATCTGTTATCCGGAAATGGCAACCGCCATTACGGCAAATGTAAGCCACATTGAGCCTGCAAATTGGTGGGAAAATGTGGGATACAAATGCTACAAATAAATAAATAAATTACATAAGAACATAAGAATAGCCATACTGGGTCAGACCAGTGGTCCATCTAGCCCAGTATCCTGCTTCCAGCACTGGCCAATCCAGGTCACAAGTACCTGGCAGAAACCAAATAGTACCAGCAACAACAAACGGGGCAAAAAACTTCCACAAAAAATCGAAGAGTACAAAGAGGGTGGAAGGAAAATGTTCGAGGATCAATCAAGCAGGAGAAAAGTCCAAGCTTCAAAAAAAAAAAAAAACCAACAACAACTTTATTCTCCAACAGTACTTCAACAATATCCCAATGTTCCAACAGAGGTGTCAACATATTAGACCCTACACAGGCCGTGTTTTGGTTCAAAGCCTTCTTCAGAGGTTACCAGATTGATAAAACTAAACACCGTCAGACATATGATAATGAAATCCAGAGTATGTCAGAGCCAACTCCGGTGTACCAAAAACAACTTAACGCAATATTGCTCTGACGAAACGGCAACCATTTTATGAATATGCGCATACATCACAATTCTGCTCAAACTACTCATCTGGGAATGCCTACATGCAGCGTGCATACATACATATATGTGGATAAACAGCTGTGCGAATTATATACAGAACCTTTTTCATCTGTGAAGCAGGCTCTACACACGAAAACGTCTTCCTAAAATTACTCCCATAAAGGGTAGACTATTGGATAAATATAAAGTTCTTGTTTAAAACTTTTAGAGGGAGATTAGGAGCAAGGCTTTGAAGATCTAAATTTATTATTAAACTTGATAGCTCTCCTAGTGAATGACAGCACAAAGTGTAATTGCTTTGTGTCTGGCTAAAATTAACACAAACTGCATTCATTAACCAGTGGGTACGAATAGCTGAAGTAGCAACAGACCTGAATTTTAATTTTCTCACAATACCATGTGGTGAGACAACCGAAACTGAGGCAGCAGAACTTTAGGTAGAAATAATTTCCCTGCCCAGGAAAAAATGAAAAACTTGGCAGTGTAAACTTACCAGCACGAGTCTCTTCATCCATTATGATGGCATATTAAAAGAAATGTCCATAAGCCATTATTAAGATGGATTTGGAAAAATCTACAGCTTATTTCTAGGATAAGCAGCATAAAATCTGTTTTACTGGTTTGTGATCTTGCCAGGTACTTATGACCTGAATTGGCCACTGTTGGAAACAGGATATTGGGCTTGAAGGATCTTTGGTCTGTCCTAGTATGGTGATGATTATGTACTTATTTATTTATTTATTATTTTTAGTACATTTATACCCCGCATTTTCCCACTAGTGCGGGCACAACGCGGCTTACAGGGTTACATGAGGGTAGTGATACAAAAAGACAAAAAAACGGTTAGAACATGAAGATAATATAAGGATGCAGGACGAGGTTGATGCAGTCGGTGGTGAAACTGGTGCAGTCACGAGGAGGAAGGTGAGGGATGTTTGCTATTGTTGGGATAAGCTTTCTCGAATAAAAATGTTTTTAAGGATTTCTTGAAAAGCTGGTGGTCGTCAATCTCTTTTAGATATCTAGGTAGACCGTTCCAAGACTTTGGGCTGACAAAGGAGAAGGAAGAGGAAAAGAGTAATTTATATTTAACAGACTTGCAGCTTGGATAGTGTAAGTTAAGGTAGGATCGAGCAGTCATGGAAGCATTTCTGGAGGGTAGATCTATCAAATCTTGCATGTAGGCAGGGGCTTTCCCATACTTGTCTTTTAGACCTCTTTTGCTAAGCAGCTAAAGTGGTCTGCACTATCCTCAGCATGGGTCTTTACCATGTGCTAAGGCTACTTTTAGTGCTGCTGGGCAATGGATGATTTTTCTATTTTACCAATAATGGCCACATGCTAATTTTCCCATTAACATGTGGCCATTAGCACGTAAGCTAATTCTAACCATGCAGCAATGTAGCTGTGCTAACTGACTAGCACAGAACATGCCCCCAGACCCACCCCCAGTGCTAAAAAATAAAAATAATTTCTTAGCACATGCAAAGACTTCTGTGGGACAGCTGACTATCAGTGGCATAGCTAGGTGGGGCGCATGGGGAGCGGTTGCTCTCCCCCCCCCCCCCAAACAGCTGTTTTGAAAAATGGCGCCAGTATGCGCCTCGTGGCAATAAATATTTTATTTTATTTATTTTATTAGCCAATTACTGCATGTTATTCAGCAATAATTTTGTATTTATCAATAATGCAACATTAAAAAATTGCATTCCAACATGCATTAGTGAGTTGTGGCACATACAAATAAATGCAAAGCAGCTTATTATGCAAAAGGAATAATGCTGCTTGGCTTGTACATTGCCTCCAGAGTAGGTGTTGGTAGTCTCATGACTCCAGGTGAGAGGTAATTAAGAGCCCAGACTCCCTCCTTCCTGACATCATGACCCTTAAAAAAAAAAAAAGAGAGCGCCAGCACTATGAGTTTGGGTGGGTAGGTGAAAGAAGATGCTTCTGTGGTTATAAAGGGGGAGGAATGTTTTGGAAAGGGGTATTGAACAGCTGATTAGGATCCAATAGTTGTTATCATAAGAGGATATGAATGCTTTATTTCTAAAATTTATACGTAGAAATTGTGATCTTGACCCATGACCAAGCTTGGTTATTGACAGAATTGCCAGAATATGTGGGTCAATGGTTGATGGCCATTTTGAATATGATTGTGGGTGTTTACTCCAGCGCCCTTAATCAGATTTCAATTAAGTCTTTGCTTAAGGATACTAAATGAGACATATTAAACTGTGCAAATTATAGGCCTATTGCAAAGTATCATTTTTATTAATAAATGTAGATGCTATGGTTGCTCGAAGTTACAAATTTTATTTATTTATTTATTTATTGCATTTGTATCCCACATTTTCCCACCTCTTTGCAGGCTCAATACATCATGAATAGTGGAAGTATAATAGAAAATAGACATTTAGTGTTACAGAAGGATCTTGGGCTACATGATAATGATCAAACATGGTAGTAATATAACAAGTAAATGATGTAAGACAGTTCTGAATATATGTGGAATAGTTGTGTGTATTCACATTGGTTGATCTTTGTGGTATGTCTTGTTAAAGAGATGGGTCTTCAGTAGTTTGCGAAAGTTTGTTAGTTCGTAAATCATTTTTAAGTTGCGCGGCAATGCGTTCCATAACTGTGTGCTCAAGTAGGTAAAGTTTGACGCGTGCATTAGTTTATATTTTAGACCTTTACAGTTATGGAAGTGTAGGTTTTAATGGATGCTTTGAGGTTTTGGCTTCTAACATAATCAGTGGAAGAATTAAGGTTGTTGAGAGATAAGGGGACTGCAACTTTGCTGGTTTAAGTTGAAATGTTTCAAGCTTTGATCATGTAGATCATGTGATTCTACTAGTACAATTGTCCCCTATGGGAATATAAGGGTAGCCTTTAATTGGTTTCTGGAATTTCTTCTAAATGGTAGTTGTTCACTAAAAAGAGGAATTAATACATCAAAGTCTTGCATTATGCACCGTGGAAATTCCTCAGGGATCTCCCTTACCCTTTATGCAGTTCACTATATACTTGCAACCTTAAGTGTGTTAATGGAAACTTTGGGTTTGTCATTACTCTTATGCCGATGATGTTCAAATAATTATATTGGGGGAGGCTCCACTAGAAAAGGCATATGGAAAACTTGTGCAGTGTATGGAGCTTATATCTGGTTGGATGGCAGACAATTTTTGGTCCTGAATCCGGAGAAAACAAAATTTGGGGGTATGGAGTGGTAAGAACAAATGTCCACCTCAAGGACCAGGAATAATGGGAAATTTGGTCCATTTAAAGCCTTGTAGCTGTAGACTGGTTGTCTTTATATATATATATATATATATATATATATATATATATATATAAAATCTAGTAAATATGGTGTTTCTAAAAAAATTTTCACAGAGATGGTGGTGGATACATGGAATGCCCTCCCACGGGAGGGGGTGGAGATGAAATATGCGTGGGATAAACACAAAGGAATCCTGATTAGAAGGAATGGATCCACGGAATCTTAGTGGAGATTGGGAGGCAACACCAGTAATTGGGAAGCAAAACCAGTGCTGGGCAGACTTTTACAGTCTACGCCCTGATTGTGACTGAATAGATATGGATGAGCTTGAGTGTACATTTTAAGGGGCTTCGAAATTAGCTTCAGAACTTTTATTACAATAAGAGTGAAGGGCAGACTTCTACGGTCTGTGCCCTGAAAATGGCAAGGACAAATCAAACTCAGCTATACATATAAAATATCACATCCCATGTAAAATGAGTTTATCTTGTTGGGCAGACTGGATGGACCGTTCCGGTCTTTATCTGTCGTCATTTACTATGTTACTACGTAAAAAGTCATTCTTGAATTTATGATTGATCAGGCAAATTAGACCATAAAGGAGGAGCATTTGAGGCAGGTAGTTCAGGCTGTCATCTCCCAAATGGACTACTACAATCACCTTGAGCTACTACTGAAAAAGGTATGAGCAAAATCTAAATAAATAAATAAATCTAGCATATTTGCGCCTCTTAAAGTGGAACTGTGTCACATCGTAGCTGGTCCAGAATACAGCTGTTAAAATCATAAAAAGGGCAAAAAACAAACAAAAAACAAGGATACAGCCATGCTTCTATAGGTTGAGCTCAACTGGCTCCCAGTAGAGTCAAGAATTACATTTAAATTTCTAAATATGGTGCATTGTATTTGGGGATTAGGACCAGAGTATATTTTCAATATGGTTTATGTTTACAGGCTAGCGAGTCCTTTGAGATCTGAGGCTCAAATGATATTAGCCATACCTTTGGTTAGAGATTGCTGATTATTGGCTACTACAAAGCAGACTTGAAAGGTTGAGCCATGGGTGAACGAAATGCATTGCCGACCACATTAGATTATGAGAGCAGTCGTATTATCTTTTGGAAGAAATTAAAGACATCACAGATTTGTTATTGACTGTTCTGAGGTGATATACATGAGATATGAAGTCAGAATAGTTAGCTTGAAATGAGTTAATATAAGTAATCTACTTCTAATCATTTTTTGATACAAGTGGGATATAAGTTGCTTATTAAATTAAATTACAATGGTCACCCAGGTTGAGAAGAATTGCACTAATAACCCTTACAAATTAAGGCTGAAAGCCTGCAGCTAAACCATAGTAGCTACACAGATTAAAAGGAGCTAAGGGGTAGCTGCCCTTTGGGCAGCAGAAAATGTAGACACACTCCACAAAATTCCAGTGGAGCAGCACTAGAAAAACAAGGAAGACACCCCCTTGCTTATCCTTGAGTCCAACTGGAGTTTGACTTCTGGATAGGATATGCTATTCAACTGGCTGCTGTTTACTCTCCATTCCTGCCTTTTCACCATTATCCTTGTTCCTGTTCCATACATGGTTCTGCTTAGCAACTTCCTGGTTCCTGATCCACGCTTGGCTCCACACTGCTACTTCCTGAGCCTTCATCTCTCCAGGCAACTGCTATCATCAGGCATTAGTACCCCTCACTGGTGTGACTCTTGATACCTACAAATATATGCCATCATGCACCGTATATCTGACTCAACACAACCAGAATCGAGCACAGAACCTCCAACACACATGGAGGTTCATTTTCAACTGGGGATGCCCATCTCTAAGGGCGCCCATCTCCGAGGATGGCGCCGCAAAGGGGCGGGGCTGACTGTATTATCGAACGAGATGGGCGTCCATCTTTCATTTCGATAATACGGTTGGGGCGCCCAAATCTCAACATTTAGGTCAACATTAAAGATGGTCGACCTAAATGCTGAGATCGCCGGATTTAGAGATGGGCGCCCTTGGTTTTCGCCAATAATGGAAACCGATGGCGCCCATCTCAAAAACGAACAAATCCAAGGCATTTGGTCGTGGGAGGGGCCAGGATTCGTAGTGCACTGGTCCCCCTCACATGCCAGGGCACCAACCGGGCACCCTAGGGGGCACTACAGTGGACTTTGCAAATTGGTCCCAGGTGCATTGCTCCCTTACCTTGAGTGCTGAGCCCCCCAAAAACCCACTCCCCACAACTATACACCACTACCATAGCCCTAAGGGGTGGAGGGGGACACCTACATGTGGGTACAGTGGGTTTTGGGTGGGTTTTGAAGGGCTCCCATTTTCCACCTCAAGTGTAACAGGTAGGGGGGTTGGGCCTGGTCTGCCTGCCTGAAGTCCACTGCACCCACTAAAACTGCTCCAGGGACCTATATACTGCTGCGATGGACCTGAGTATGACATTTGAGGCTGGCATAGAGGTTGGCATAGTATGACATTTGAGGGTGGGAGGGGGTTAGTGACCACTGGGGGAGTCAGGGGAGGTGATCCCCGATTCCCTCCGATGGTCATCTGGTCAGTTCAGGCACTTTTTTGGGACTTGAACCTGAAAAAAAAGGGACCAAATAAAGTGGACCAAATTCTCGCCAGGGATGCTCTTCTTTTTCCATTATCGGCCGAGGGTGCCCATCTCCTAAGCACGCCACGGCACGCCCCGGCACGCCTTCGCTACCCTTCTGACACGCCCCCGGGAACTTTGGCCGTCCCGGAGATGGAAAGCAGTTGAGGACGCCCAAAATCGGCTTTCGAATATGCTGATTTGGGTGCCCCTGAGAGAAGGACGCCCATCTCCTGATTTGTGTCGAAACATGGGCGCCCTTCTCTTTCGAAAATGAGCTGGATAGTCCACAAACACACCATGAGCCGGATTCTATATAGGACGTCTAAAATGTAGATGCGTTGCAATAATACGCATAGTGCTATTGCTATTCTATAAACTGTGTCTGCAGTAAGACACAGTTTATAGAATAGCACATAGGGCAGTAATACATATGCCTATATGTACACATGTTCCCCCAAATTCTATAATAGTGTTTGTATATTTGATTAATACCCCCAACGTGCTTACACTCCTCTCATGGCTGCGCACCCTTTTCAGCTATGTGCGTTGGAATTTACATGTGCCTCTTTCAGAATTTCCTAAAAAGCGCACATAAATTCCAATTATTGCCAATTTTTAATTAGCTTGTTACTCAATTGAATAGTCATGTAAATTGGCCACACACTACTCTCTGAGTCTTATATTGAATCTGGCCCCATATAAGAGACTCACTCCAACAGAAAATAACTTCCCATATTTTCACAGACATCTAAATAAACCCCTATTTCCACCACTTTCCACTTCACTATCATTCTTGATAGGCTCCTGTATGTTTTATTTATAACATGTAGTCAACAACAGTACATTTACAAAGACCTATTTGAGGCTATATGCAGCTGTACAGCATTTCATGGATCACTTCCATTTCCTTTCAGCCCCGGAGGAAGCTGAAGTCACCTGTGAAATGAGTTTGTAACAAAACTGACTTCTATATAGCATGCAGTTTTGCAGAAGGGCTGTTTTTTTCTGCACAGATGATGCTAAAGAGAAACAAACCTCTAACATACACCAGCAGGAAAAGAACCAAAGTGAGACACAAGTCACTATAAAGTAAAAATTAACGGCCTGATATTCAAAATGATTTAACCAGGCAAGAGTCTCTCCTGCCCAGTTAAATCGCCTCTGGCTGTTTAACCAGAAAGCGCTGCTGAATATCACTACAAACTGCCCCTGCACTGTCCAGTTAGTGCCAGGGTGGTCCTTGGGCGGAGCCTGGGAGGAGCCAATACTTAACCAGTTAGCAGAATATTCACACTGCTAACATAAGCAGCTAAACTTAGAACGGCACAAAGGCTGTCCTAACATTAGCTGCAGAGCTAAACAGGCACAGCTCTGAGTATTGGCTGGTGCCCTGTTAACCGCTGAAGGTGTTCTTGGGGACCCCTTGCTCCCTTCGATCATGATCCCACTCCCCAAAGCAAGTAGGTAGAGACCAAGTCCCCTCCCGAAACCCCTTCCCCTTCCATATGTCCCCCAGCCTATTTTTTTAAAGCCTGGGTGGTCTAGCAAGGTCCATCAGGCATGAGCAATACCTACTCGCTCCTGCCCTTCACGGCTCCTGTTCCAATATGGCAACCATGACCCCTCATGGTACTTACTAGTACTGCAAGGCTGCCACTAGGGGTCAAGGCAGCCATATTGGAATAGGAGCTGTGAAGGACAGGAGTGAGTGGACATTGTTCCTGCATGATCAACCCTGTGACACCACCAGGGACTAAAAGATAGGTTGGGGGAGCCTACGGAGGGAAAGGAGAAGGTTGTTTGTGGGGGTCTTGGTCACTTGCTTCGAGAAGGAAAGTTGGAAAGGGGATCGCGATTGGTAGTTATATGGGGGGGGTGGGGAGGAGGCTGGTGGTGAGCAGCAAACTTATATTCACTTATGCGAGCCCACATACATGTCATATGCAGGTTTCAGCGGCTTCTTTATCCTGTATTAACCCCAGTTATTTAATGTTGGTGCCCAATTAAGTTGTGTGTGCATCTTTGATTTGAGCTAAAAAGTTTTCAAAATGTGGAAAATTATACACCAACCCAATAAATTTCTTTGATGCAGAAAAACTTAGTGTTTCATTCGCTTCTCTTGCAAGCTTCAATAGATGTTTAACAAATTCATATATACTATTTTTATTTTCATTTTCAGTTTTAATTTTAAAAGGAGAAAAAAAGGCCTCAGCAGTCAAATGTTGCTGCTGTGGGAAAAAAAGCCACACATCCGGTGCTGAATAAAGTTTTTTGCATTTCATTTGGCTGTGAAGATTTTTTTAGTCCACCCCTGCTGTTTAGATTTCTGCTTGGATTTTACATAGGGGTTTTTACCTTTATCTTGTGTTTTCTGTGTTCAGACAGGCAAAATACTACAAAACCCTTTTCGTGAGTTGCAGTAGCCTGTTTTTTTTTCTGCGCTAAATATGCATTAGGACTTAATACCCTTTAGAAAAAGGGTCCCTAAGTTACCGCATCCCATCCATCCAACTATCATGAATTTCTTGTAGTCCAGTTGCTTTTCATGGAACCATCTTATTAAACATGAACTGAACTCCTACAGTGAGGTCTGCTGAAAGCTGCAGATTTTTTGGAGGCACCTTAGGCTACATCCCTGCTTGACATGGAACTGTTTGTGCAGACTCACAGCTGCCAACCTTCTAATAGAAGGCTGTGATCCCATGAGCCAAGCGCTGGTAGTTTTAAACCAGTGTTTCTAAGCCCCTATAGCAGGGGGGTCCTTAAATCCAGTCCTTGAGGGCACAACCCAGCCTGGTTTTCAGGATTTCCACAATAAATATGCATGAGATCTATTTGCATTCACTGCTTCCACTGCATACAACTGGATCTCATATATATTCATTGTGGAAATCCTGAAAACTAGGCTGGGTTGTGGCCTCAAGGACTAGATTTGAGGACCCCCTGCTGCATGGGATATATGCTGCCTTTGTGAACATAAAGGTTTAAAGGAGGTAGATTATGGAAGTGACCCCCCTCCCCCAACTGCTGACAGGCAGAATGTTCCCAGGATAAAGGTCACTCATTCCCTGGAATGAGCTGGCAAATCTGTTGAATTACTCCTTGTCACCTCTACATAACCTAATCTTACATTTAAGATATTGGCACTTTCCCATAGAAGAACTCATCTGATCCCTATGGAATTTGTTTTAAGAGATCTCAAGGATTTACCTGTAGCTCAAAGGTTTCTCTCTGTAAGAAATGCCTGATGAAAAACAGCTCTGTTAGACCTTTTTTGCTCATTCTCTATCCAATTTCATAAACCAGGTGGTCAATCTGCAATTACCTGCAGGATATGACACATACAGGTCAGACACATTTTTTTAATCACAAATGAGACTGAAATGAAAAGGTTGTTGAAAGAGGGAAAGGAGAAAAAAAATAATCCTTTGCCTTTTCATTATAGAGAACCAGCCAAAAATGTTCCCTTGAGTGTTGGATTGAAAAGAGAACTGAGTTACTACAGAAAAATCAACCTCTCCCCCCCCCCCCCCCCCCCCGCCCCCAAACAAAATGTAATATCTTAGGTGGCACATCAGTGCCCTCCAGATGAATCACATTTTTCTCAGATTGCTTGTTCCAGACAATTATGCCAAGCTGCCTGAGCATATCAAGACCACTCTCTTTTTCAGGTCTTTGAATCATAAGGTCCAGCTGCTTGCACAGTTGCTTGCAAATTCTGCTTACATTTATCTCTCACCAGTCTGCAGGTAATGGGCAGTTTGGGCTTCAGCTGAGGCATCCTTAATTGAACCAGAGAGGTTTAGAAGCTCCCAGTCACTGACTGAAACATAGCTTTTACCAAAGGCATAACATTTCTGAATTTCCACTTCATAGTGCTGTTCAGGTCCAAAAGGAAGCCATCAACATTCATCCATGGTGACAGGAGATATCGGTCAGACGTCTTTTTTTACAAGCCGTTTGTCTTCTGCACGTGTTGTTTCCCCAAATACAAGTGTAAATCTGGCACATTGATTAACAGGATGATGACATTTTCTTTTTATATGTAATAACAATTAGCAGTAATGACAATATAACCATTAAAATGGAAAAAAAAATGACCAGTAGCAATTACGGCTGGACTCTCATATTCTCATCAGTCATTCTTACAATCCAAGGATAGCCACAGAAGCACAATATTGGTGATTACTAGCCAAGTGAATGGTTGCCAGCTCTTTTTGTCTAGGAGAGACACACCTCTTCTGGCTCAAATCGCTGCTCTGTTGTTGTTTTTTTTAATAACTCTGTCTTCATCCAAAAATGTCCATAGTTCTGCAGAGATATGTGATTTTAAAATGACATGCAAAGACCAGCACAATTTTCTGTTTCTTGTTCTGTCTTTTCCATCCTCGCCATATTCAGTTTTATCATTTAAGGATGTGCCATTTTTTTGTTTAGATTTATTTTGCAAGTTATGCATATTAAATACACATTAGTGTGCATGCTATTTACAAAAATTCGGATGTTGCTAAACTTAGCATGTGTTATCTAACACAGGAATTACCGCACACTAATAGTTAATATGGAAATTGGTATTTTGCATGGAATGGGCAGGGACTACACCTTACAATTATGGGTAGTTAACTATTAATGTGGAAAGGTAACACAGATCAATTAATAATGGATTGAGCATTATCCTCATTCTAGAATAGATTGCCTAAATGTAAGTGTCTGTTGCATGCTTTAATTCATAGGGCCGATATTCAAAGTGATTTAAACAGGCAGGGGAGCCTCCTGCCCATTGGAATCACTTGTATCAACCTAGCCACCAATATTCAGTGGCCACTTAATTGGACAGTGCATCTGAATATAGCCACACACCGGCTATATTGGAAGTGGGCAGCTGAGACTGGGAGACTGGGCGGCTAAATGGCAGATGATGTTTAATGTGAGCAAGTGCAAGGTGATGCATGTGGGAAAAAAGAACCCGAATTATAGCTACGTCATGCAAGGTTCCACGTTAGGAGTTACGGACCAAGAAAGGGATCTGGGTGTCGTCGTCGATAACACACTGAAACCTTCTGCTCAGTGTGCTGCTGCGGCTAAGAAAGCGAATAGAATGTTGGGTATTATTAGGAAAGGTATGGAAAACAGGTGTGAGGATGTTATAATGCCATTGTATCGCTCCATGGTGCGACCGCACCTTGAGTATTGTGTTCAATTCTGGTCGCCGCATCTCAAGAAAGATATAGTAGAATTGGAAAAGGTGCAGCGAAGGGCGACTAAAATGATAGCGGGGATGGGACGACTTCCCTATGAAGAAAGACTAAGGAGGCTAGGGCTTTTCAGCTTGGAGAAGAGACGGCTGAGGGGAGACATGATAGAGGTATATAAAATAATGAGTGGAGTGGAGTGGAACAGGTGGATGTGAAGCGTCTGTTCACGCTTTCCAAAAATACTAGGACTAGGGGGCATGCGATGAAACTACAGTATAGTAAATTTAAAACAAATCGGAGAAAATTTTTCTTCACCCAACGTGTAATTAAACTCTGGAATTCGTTGCCGGAGAAAGTGGTGAAGGCGGTTAGCTTAGCAGAGTTTAAAAAGGGGTTGGACGGATTCCTAAAGGACAAGTCCATAAACCGCTACTAAACGGACTTGGAAAAATCCAAAATTCCAGGAATAACATGTATAGAATGTTTGTACGTTTGGGAAGCTTGCCAGGTGCCCTTGGCCTGGATTGGCCGCTGTCGTGGACAGGATGCTGGGCTCAATGGACCCTTGGTCTTTTCCCAGTATGGCATTACTTATGTACTTATGTACTTATGAGCGATGGGTGGGTGAAGCCAGGAGTTATGTGGAAGCAATATTCTGCTGGTGCATGCATAGCTAACTGGGCATGTAGGGCCACATAAAAATGGTCCTAACTTTGCCCAGTTAGCAATGTGGGTCCCCGCCTGCAGCCCACAGTGTCCTACCCTCTCTACCATCCACCCTGGCACGCTCTAATTACCCCTCCTATCCCCAACATGCTCTGACCATCTCTCTTGGAGCTTCCTAGACCCCCTCCCCCAAGTAGAAAAGGCGTCCCTGGGCCTACCTTAGGCCCTGGTGGTCCACTCACTCCTGTGACTCTAGGTCCTCTAGTGGTAGTCTTGTGGTACTGCTATGCATGTAAATATCAGTAGAGCAATCAACTGCTATTCCATATATACATTCTAAAATGGCTTAGTGTGTAATTCTAAGGGGAGTGTTCAAAGGGCAGGGCCATGGGCACATACATGTTGCATTTAGGTGCTATCATTTATGCCCCCATAGACCTGGCATAAATGTCAGCTCCTAAATGTAGAGTCCTAGTTGCCAACTTATGCTAGTTTTCTATCCCCCCTGTTTACTAAGCTGCGATAGCGGCTATCATGTGGCATGTCGGCATTAGTGCATGGCAGCCACTAGTGCGGCTTAGTAAACAGGGGGTTTATTATAAATGTAAGTGCCATGGAGAATAGACTCATAGCCTGCATAAAGTGAATACCTAAATTTGTGGTTACCAGTTATAGAATTATTCACTATCTTCCCAGCAGTTGATGCATTGTAACTACATTTCCTCTGCACTGACTAAACTCCATCCCCCCTCAATATTCCTGGGAATTCCCCCATCAGTTAATGAAGACGTTTTACAATCACCACACAGTAATTGCAAAATATTACCACAATCTAGTAAATAAAGACCAAAGGATGACACCAACAGGCAGAAATTACAAAACTAAACAAACTATTTACACGTCACGTGTATCCTTCAAGATATCCATCCTTCCTAGAAAAAGACTTGAGTAGCCTTCAACTTCCAATCCTTCCCCACCCCCCACCCAAGTTTATCCTTACAAAATGATTTTATTTATTGCCACAGCACCCTCTGGACAAACAGCAGAACACAATACTGCAAAGCGCTTCATTAACTCCTGGGCTGATCTAAATTTGGTGATTCCAATTAAAGAAATCCATGTGCTGTCAAACTGAATCATGAACAAAATCTTTTTTTGAGGGGGGGATGGGGAGATTGAGATTGTGTCAGTCAAGCAATGCAGATATCTAAAGCTGCTTTGTCTGTCTGCCTGTGTAGATGGCTGTAATTTTCACTTATCTTCAGTGCCCTGCTGTGCACAGTAACACATTACTATTTATTGACCATGTAGTGCTCCAAATCCATGCAGCTGGTGTCAGCGTGAAAGCACCATCCGGTTTACACTAAACTGTTTAATTTTGATCTTAATAGGTGAAGGCATTATGTAAAAATTAAGACTATCAAGTGAAACATGATTCATAAAATGTTATTACCAGCAAATCAGATGATTTAACACTGACTTTTAAACCCTTAAGTGGTCAAAGAGATGTTTTATAGAATGCATGAAATTGCAATGGAAAGTGACAGACTCAAGTGACGCAGACTTCTTTTGCATCGCAAAATGCTTTTATTGTCAGAGAATAAGATGGTTTGTTATTACAGCACGACAGAGAAATTAGGTAGGTAATTTCTGACCGCAACTATAGATGATTACAAATTAGGGTGACAAGGGCACAGCCACAACTTACTCTTTACTTTAAACAGCAGGAATGCTCAGTGGTGTCACAGCATAGTTGTACCACAGACTTTAATAATGCCAGGGTGTCCTGGTGTTAACCCTCAGTTCTGGACATGTGGAGGGGCATAATCGAACGGAAACGCCTATCTCCGTGGGCGTTTATCTCCGAGAACGGGTCCTTGAAGGGGCGGACCGAACCGTATTTTTGAAAAACATGGACGTTTATCTTTTTTTGAGCTGGGCGTTTTTGTTTTTCAGCGATAATGGCAAATGAAAGCGCCCACTTCAAAAACGAATAAATCCAAGGCATTTGTTCGTGGGAGGGGCCAGGATTCGTAGTGCACTGGTCCCCCTCACATGCCAGGACACCAACCGGGCACCCTAGGGGGCACTTTAAAAAAAAAAAAAAAGGTAAAACAGCTCCCAGGTGCATAGCACCCTTCCCTTGTGTGTTCAGCCCCCCAATCCCCCTCAAAACCCACTGCCCACAAGTCTACACCATTACTATAGCCCTAAGGGGTGAAGGGGGGCACCTACATGTGGGTACAGTGGGTTTGGGGGACGGTTTGGAGGGCTCCCATTTACCAGCACAAGTGTAACAGGTAGGGGGAGATGGGCCTGGGTCCACCTGCCTGAAGTCCACTGCACCCCCAAATAACTGCTCCAGTGACCTGCATACTGCTGCCAGGGAGGTGGGTATGACATTTGAGGGTGAAAATAAAAAGTTGTGAAACGGCATATTTTGTGGTGGGAGGGGGTTTGTGACCACTGGGGGAGTCAGGGGAGGTCATCCCCGATTCCCTCCAGTGGTCATCTGGTCATTTAGGGCACTTTTTGGGGCCTTATTCATGGAAAAACAGGGTCCAGGAAAAGTGCCCTAAATTCTCGCTAAAAACGCATATTTTTTTTCCATTATCGGCAAAAGGTGCCCATCTCTGATCGGCCGATAACCACGCCCCAGTTCCGCCTTCACCACACCTCCGACACGCCCCCCGCCAACTTAGTCTGCATCTGCGATGGAGTGCAGTTGAAAACGTCCAAATTCGGCTTTCGATTATACCGCTTTATTTGTTTTTGTGAGATAAACGTCTATCTCCCGATTTGGGTCGCAATATAAGCATTTTTCTCTTTCGATTATAAGCTGGATTGTATGTTGAAGAGAAGTCTATGCCCTGGAATCAGCAGGAAAATATATCTGCTGATTTTCCACAGAGCATCTAGTTAGCCGAACACACTGGAGTTTAGTTATATACAGTGGTGGAAATAAGTATTTGATCCCTTGCTGATTTTGTAAGTTTGCCCACTGACAAAGACATGAGCAGCCCATAATTGAAGGGTAGGTTATTGGTAACAGTGAGAGATAGCACATCACAAATTAAATCCGGAAAATCACATTGTGGAAAGTATATGAATTTATTTGCATTCTGCAGAGGGAAATAAGTATTTGATCCCCCACCAACCAGTAAGAGATCTGGCCCCTACAGACCAGGTAGATGCTCCAAATCAACTCGTTACCTGCATGACAGACAGCTGTCGGCAATGGTCACCTGTATGAAAGACACCTGTCCACAGACTCAGTGAATCAGTCAGACTCTAACCTCTACAAAATGGCCAAGAGCAAGGAGCTGTCTAAGGATGTCAGGGACAAGATCATACACCTGCACAAGGCTGGAATGGGCTACAAAACCATCAGTAAGACGCTGGGCGAGAAGGAGACAACTGTTGGTGCCATAGTAAGAAAATGGAAGAAGTACAAAATGACTGTCAATCGACAAAGATCTGGGGCTCCACGCAAAATCTCACCTCGTGGGGTATCCTTGATCATGAGGAAGGTTAGAAATCAGCCTACAACTACAAGGGGGGAACTTGTCAATGATCTCAAGGCAGCTGGGACCACTGTCACCACGAAAACCATTGGTAACACATTACGACATAACGGATTGCAATCCTGCAGTGCCCGCAAGGTCCCCCTGCTCCGGAAGGCACATGTGACGGCCCGTCTGAAGTTTGCCAGTGAACACCTGGATGATGCCGAGAGTGATTGGGAGAAGGTGCTGTGGTCAGATGAGACAAAAATTGAGCTCTTTGGCATGAACTCAACTCGCCGTGTTTGGAGGAAGAGAAATGCTGCCTATGACCCAAAGAACACCGTCCCCACTGTCAAGCATGGAGGTGGAAATGTTATGTTTTGGGGGTGTTTCTCTGCTAAGGGCACAGGACTACTTCACCGCATCAATGGGAGAATGGATGGGGCCATGTACCGTACAATTCTGAGTGACAACCTCCTTCCCTCCGCCAGGGCCTTAAAAATGGGTCGTGGCTGGGTCTTCCAGCACGACAATGACCCAAAACATACAGCCAAGGCAACAAAGGAGTGGCTCAGGAAGAAGCACATTAGGGTCATGGAGTGGCCTAGCCAGTCACCAGACCTTAATCCCATTGAAAACTTATGGAGGGAGCTGAAGCTGCGAGTTGCCAAGCGACAGCCCAGAACTCTTAATGATTTAGAGATGATCTGCAAAGAGGAGTGGACCAAAATTCCTCCTGACGTGTGTGCAAACCTCATCATCAACTACAGAAGACGTCTGACCGCTGTGCTTGCCAACAAGGGTTTTGCCACCAAGTATTAGGTCTTGTTTGCCAGAGGGATTAAATACTTATTTCCCTCTGCAGAATGCAAATAAATTCATATACTTTCCACAATGTGATTTTCCGGATTTAATTTGTGATGTGCTATCTCTCACTGTTACTAATAACCTACCCTTCAATTATGGGCTGCTCATGTCTTTGTCAGTGGGCAAACTTACAAAATCAGCAAGGGATCAAATACTTATTTCCACCACTGTATACTCATGGTTTTGAAGGGAAAGTATCTTCTTCCTGAACCAGGGGCATAGCCAGACAGCAGATTTTGGGTGGGCCTAGGCAAGAAGTGGGTGGGCACCAAATGTTCTCTCCCCCACCCCCACATCAAAAAAATATCTCAGCTGGTGGGAAAATGCTTCTCTCCAGTCTCCACCTTGGTAGTCTGCAGCAGGCATGCGCTGAAAACTGAGCATGTGAAGGTGCCAGTACTGTGGACAGCAGCATTTTCATTACCATGTGCTACTGTTGGATGGGCCTGAGCCCTAAGTGGGTGGGCCCCGGCCCACCCAGGCCTACCTGTGGCTACGCCACTGTCCTGAACCCTTACTAGCCAAGTGACCAGCCTACCTGGGCCCGATGCTCAGAAGCTAACACTAGCATTATAGCCGATTAGCACTAGACTAGCGCCGACTTTGACCTGTACAGAATGTTCAGAGGGTTTTAGCACAGGAAATGTGCTTGCCAAAGATGGCTGCAATTTGTAGCGTTCTTTGTTCAGTTGATTCTTTTATTGTACACCACTCTGACGGCTTATGAAGGGTGGTATAGTCCTATGTTTATATTTTCACAATCCTTCCCATCTCCCCTTGGAGTTGTCTCCTTTGTTATTTTTACTTTATTTTTTGCTTTAGTATTAAACTGAGACCATGTTCACGTGATGGGCGGGGAGGCACTCGTGCATGAGCGGTGGAACGTGGCTCGTGCTCCACAAAGCTCTCATTTAGCTTTGGTAAATGCCAGACCAGGTGACGCGGATCAGCATCACCCACTTGTGAGAATATAAAGCCTGCTGTCCTAGGAGAATACCTACTACAGGTAGTATCTTCTTCGGTTTTCAGCCGAAACACAGCCCATGTTGGGTCTTTGCTTTGGGCCAGTTTTACCATTGGCAAATAAACTTTTGGGTGTTCTCAATCCATGGTTTGCCTTGGTCATTTGGTACATTCCCACTTCCTCCCTTGCTGTTTCTTATACATGTGTAAAAAGCCAGTTTAGAAAGGAAGCTCTATACATGTGGGGAAACTCACCACATTTATATAACAAGGGGCCATGGCTCAGGAGTGGAGAGGGTGTGGTTAGGGTGTGTATTTCCCATTTTATAAGAGGAATACATATGCATATGAAAAAATATCCATGTTGGCATTTATACCTGCCCTGAGGTACAAATATGTGCCTGCTAGAAGGGCAGGTGCAAAGCCTGAGGTGGCAAATGTCCCCACCCTTTCAATCCTCCCCAGACATCCATACCTTCAACCATATTTCCCCATTTCTGATGCCCCCAACATGTCCACCCTTCCAATGCTCCCCAACATAGAGACTCTTTTCGATCCTCCTTAGAAAAATACCCCCACCCCTTAATCCTACCCCCAGGTCTTTTGGGGAGCAGGAGCTAGCCCCAGTCAACCCTGCTCCATCAATGCACCAGGTTCAAAATAGATCTTGCAACTCCTAGCAAGACTATCGCTAGGGATCATGGTGCCATTTTGAACTCAGGACTTTGATGAAGCAGAAGCAACTGGGGAATATGCATGGAAATGTTTAGAATAATGTGTTTATACACATATGTATATGTGTGTACATTTGTGCATAAATGCAAATTTTCTACCTAAGTAATACCCACTTCACTCACATAGGGCTAGATTCATTAAATTGCGCCTAAAAAATTGGCGCTGAAAAATTCTATAAGCTGCACCTAAAGTATGGTGCAATTTATAGAATAGTGCTTAAGCGTTATGGTCATGCCTAAATTTAGGTGTGACCCTTTGCCCCAATGAAAACGTGGTGCAAATGGCCACATCTAAATTTATGTGTGGAGCACCTTTATTCTGTAATCACATGTGTAACTCAAAACCATGCCCTGTTCTGCCCTGAAATGCCCATGAATATCCCAATTCCACTCCTCCTTTTTCGGGCCACACATAAGTTTTAGGCACAGATCCCACGCCTAACTTTATGTGCATAACACCCAATGAAATCTAATTAGTGCCAATAATTGCCTGTTAAAAAGCCAATTATTGGCACTAATTGGCTCGTTATTCAATTGAATTGTGCATGGAAATTGGGACCGCACCTAAATTTGCCTGCACAATTTTTGGTGATCTTTATAGAATAAGGGGGATAGCATGTATCTGCAAGAAAGGTGTACACATGGGTGAAGCATAGACAGGGTTCACTAATGCACGTGTGTTACATGGGTATCGATGACATTTAGGCATGAGTGTTTACATTGGTTCTTTGCTGATGTAAAAGCTTGCGCCTAACTTTTAGGTACTTATATACTCGGTTATGCTAGCATTCTATAAAAGAATGTAAGTGCCTATGTTCTTTTATCAGCCTGGTTGGATTTATTTGAATTTAGCTCATGTCTTTTCATTGGTAGCTGCAGACAAATTACATTTTAAGTCCTCTGGGACAGAGAAATATCTACTTGCTAATGGCCCCTTTTATGAAGCTGTGGCAAAAGGGGGCCTACACTGGTATCAGCACATGTTCTTGATATCCCCCCTTTTACCATAGCAGGTAAAAGCCATGTCTTTGTTTTTTATTTATTTATTGCATTTGTATCCCACATTTTCCCACCTATTTGCAGGCTCGATGTGGCTTACAGAGTTTGGTTATGACATAATCATTCCATGTTATCAGATACAATTAGTATTGTACAAAGATTAAGTGAGGGAAGAGAGAAGGAAAGTGTTAGGCAGGATAGAAGGTGGACTTTAATAACTGGGTAGATTAGTGAGGTAGTTTTGTAAGGTTATGGGTTCTCTTTGTAGGTCTTGTTGAAGAGATGTGTCTTCAATGATTTGCAGAAGTTAGTTATTTCATCAATAGCTTTTAGGGCTGTAGGTAATGCATTCCACAACTGCGTGCTCATGTATGAGAAGTTTTTTTCAGGAAATGGCCATGTGGCAAGTGAAGCACTTGCTGCGCAGCCATTTCAGGGGGTGCACTTTCCACCACCCATTGAGGTGACAGTAAGGGCTCCCGCGCTAACCCGGAAGCACACAGCACTGTCCGATTACCACCGGATATGATGTGCGCTGGCAGTGGGAACTACCGCTGGGCTGCTGTGGTTGCCAGGAGGTACTTTCCTTTTAGCAAGTGGTATGCCTATGTTAGACGTACCGCCTCTTTGTAAAAGGACCCCTAGAGGGTAAAGGTCACAAGAAGCGCTAGTGGGAGAAGCTGGTTGGCAGCTCACTGCTGTAACTACTAGGTTTTAACAGCTACATGGAACCTTTATTCAGATATGGTCCAATAAATACAAAAACCTATCAAAAAATCAGTTTTCTCTCAGGCTAATGTAACTATCTTTAAATCCACCAATAATAAGCTATGCTTTAGAAACCTGTCTCAAACAACCAAAATAGCCAGTTTTGGCTTTAAACAGGCAGAACAAACACTTTAGACTGATCTTGAACATGGATCTGAATTTTGACATCGGTTTTAATGATTTTTTTTCCCATGCCATGTAAGCTTATACTTACTTTTTTTAGTAAGGTTCTTCCCCAATCTACCCACACACATGCACAATTTACAGTGCCTGGCATAATTGGCTCATAAGTGTTGGCACCTGAACATATTAGAAACTTAATGCTTAATTAATTAATGCAATTAGTGTTGGCAATCCTGCTTTAAGTGAGCAGGTTTGCAAGGGACAATGACTATTTGAATCAAATGCTAATTTGCGATAAAATTCTGGTGGCAAATTAAACATGCTAAACTTATAATTGAATTATTTTATTTTTAACCCAGCAATTAATAGGTAAGAGGAGTGGACGTTTTACCTTGTCATCTATTAACTATGAGATGACGATGTATGCTCTGTTTTTCATAGCAGGTCCAACAATGTGGAACAAGTTTATTCTAGAGTTATAGCAGATAACATCTCTTCAGTTTAGGAAACAGCTAAAAATATACTTATTTCAAAAGGCGTTTTGTTAATGGTGTTGTTGGAGTTATACAGGTGGATAGCTGGTCTAATTTTTTTACTGTTAGTACTAGAATGATTTGGTGTTAATCAGTTGTGTTTATTTGTATAATTTTACTATGTATTTTATAATATTTATGTATGTTTATTTTAACCTGCTTAGATTGCATGGATAATGGGCAAGAAATCTGATAAATATTAACAGTACAAGATTTTTGCCCTGTGACTCAGTCTTAACACTGAAAGGGTCAGTCAAAGCTAGGGTTACCACAATGGTCAATGCCATCAAGCAGGAGTCAAGCTAGACCTGGCTTTGGTCCTTTACACCTATGGACATGAAATTCTAGTCCTAAGAACATAAGAATAGCCATACTGAATCAGACCAACAGTCCATCCAGCAGAGTATCCTGCTTCTAACAGTGGCCAATCCAGAACCCCAAAGAGTAGAAAGATTCCGGAATCCCCAAAAGTAGCAGCATTCTGGAATCATGCTACCAATTCCGGGGCAAGTAGTGGCTTCCCCCATGTCCATCTCAATAAGAGATTATGGACTTTTCCTCCAGGAACTTGTCCAAACCATTTTTAAACCCAGATACACTAACTGCTCTTACCACATCCTTGGCAACGAGTTCCAGAACTTAACTATTCTTTGAGTGAAAAAATATTTCCTCCTATTTGATTTAAAAGTATTTCCATGTAATTTCATTGAGTGTCTGCTAGTCTTTGTACTTTTTGAAAGAGTGAAATTTGATTTCTATTTACCCATTCTCCTCTACGCAGGAGTTTCTACACCTCAATCATAACCCCCCTCAGCCATCTCTTTTCCAAGCTAAAGAGCCCTAACCTCTTTAGTTAGCCTCCTTTCTGAGAAACTGGAACCTAGAAATTTCATGTCTACCTTATAGTCAATAGGCAGACCTGATTTTGTTCTATTGGAAACAGGATACTTCGTTTGAAGGACCATTGATCTGTCCCAGTATGGCAATGTTTATGTTCTTATGTTATGAGATGGGAAAGGAAGGAATGGGGGGTAAGGAGTAATAAAGAAAAATGAAAAGTGTGAAGTTTTGAAGTCACTGTAAAGGAGTCCTAAGAACGCTTATTTTAAACATCTGAATTTTTATTATCTGCACCTTGTTTAGGTATTGTTCCCTTCATTTCAATTTTTTGGACAGCTTTCAGATATCTGAGAGAATGATGGTAGCTTCTGTCCTCTGATTCAAACTTCTATTTGGGGGCATTTGATAGATTAAGTATGTGTGTTATGGATATAGTAAAAAGAATAGGATTTCAAGGACATGTATAGGCATTGGTCTGGAGGTGATCTAGTTCACTTCCAGGTCACTAGATTAAACTGTTCAAGCATGACCTGAGCTTTTACCATTAGATCTTAGATCTATCTAGATGGGCCTCATTAATGTGTCTTATTCTACATTAAAGTCCAAACAAAAAAACAGCACCACGGGCCTTTAAAATGGAACAAAGTTCTTTAATGAATGAGCCTCATTCATTAAAGAACTTTGTTCCATTTTAAAGGCCCGTGGTGCTGTTTTTTTGTTTGGACTTTAGTTTGTACTTTGTTCCCTCTCTTTTGTTATACCTTATTCTACATTAAAGCATCTTCTACTACATTAACACATCCTTCCTCCAGTAGCTGAGAGAAACATTACTCAATGTCCTTTGTTCCAGACTTCCAACAAAGCAAAACATTGCAATCTTCCAAGCAAAATCATCTATCCAGAAGTACTAAGAACATATTAAAAATATCCAGTTGTCTTTAAACCTGAATAAATGTGACTGTAAAGCTCATCTTAGATCTCTGCCCAAAAGTCTACTGGGAAGTAAAAAGGATATAAAACTATTTTTTTTAAAATAGGATTAATCTTGTGAAAAAAAGGAGAGGCAGCTTTATTCATTCAACTCTTGTTAGAAAGCTGGCTGAGTCCTATAGGAGATGTGCAAGATGCAGAGTGCTGCTCTCTTAAACATAATAATTCAATTCTATTCCAATCTCAGCTTTGTCACGCAGAACATCCACTTGCAAAGGAGGTCAGTTCAGGATACCTACACCAAGCACTGAAAGCCTCATTGAAGATTCATGAGCTTGTATGCTTTCACTACAAAGAAAAAGAGATTTTATAGTGATGCATGCTTCCTTTCACTGTTAACATTCACCCCATCCCCACAGCTAAAGCACACAATATACGACTGCACAATCAAACCCATTTCACTTTACCCAAGCTTTGGTTACTGCCTAAACAGACAGTTTAATGAACAAGTGAACATCCATATCAGATCCACCACTTACAAACAAATACAGATTGCTCTAGATGTGCCATAAAGAACTTGGAAAGCACAGCAAGGAGTTTTGAACTTGCAGGCTGGCACTTCAGACTACTGACCTTGTGCATTGTGGGATCAGCAGCAAGAATGTGATCACTGGCTGATGCACAGGTCGGCATCAACACCTGGGCTCTGCCGCCAGCATCTTGTGGTGAGAAGAGACACCAGTGGTGGTTTTTGAACATGGGGGCGTTTATGCATGAGCACCTGTAGTAACACATTCCCACAGCATGAGCCCTGGAGAGTGTGGATTAAATGGGCAGTATGCAGCAGGCAGATAAGCAGCCTCCACTTTCAGCTGTACACAAAGCACTTCTTCATTTCTTAATCTTCCTCCGGAGTCACTGCAGCCTGTTTTATTCCCAGGTTGAATAGAAATGGGGAGAATATGCTCTAAGCACTGGATGTGACTCAATTTGAGTGTTGGGAGGGAGCAGTCAGGCAGGAGACCTAACAGTCACACTCAAGCTACACACCGCCAAGGACACTAAGGTCCTCTCACTAACCACACCCTTTCCAAAAGACATTACACAATGTGATACTCGCAAGTGAGCCTTCTCTGGAGTAGCCCCCTCTGGAATGCACTGCCTGAAAGGCTCCACTTAACACATGACTATCTGTACTTCAGGAAGCAGGTGAAAGCTTTGCTCTTCAACCAGGCCTTTAATGGAAGAAGTAACCAACTTGTTAGTCTCAGTCACACACACAAGGAGTGACACAGGCTGCACATACTGCAGCAAGATATGTTTATCCACTCCTACCCTATCTGGGATAATATTTAACCATCTCTCTGACCTCATGTAGAACTTCCTTTAAATCAGTCAACTTACTTTCTAACTCTTCTTACTCTCTTACCTATCTATATGTTGCATCTTTACTTACACCCTTCACTGTCAATTAAAATGTTCTATTACGTATTGTGTTGACATTATAAGTAGTATACTATGCCATACTTTGAATTGTTATTTGAATATTTTTACTGCTGTAATTGCCTGTTGCTTATGATTTATTTGTACTGTACACCGCCTTGAGTGAATTACTTCAAAAAGGCGGTAAGTAAGGGGCCCCTTTTAACAAGCTACGTCAGAAGGGGGCCTGCGCTGGTGTGTTATATACGTGCCAAGGCTCCTTTTTACCGCGGTGGGTAAAAAGGAAGTCTTGCTTTCCCGCAGGAAATGGCCATGTGGCAAGTAAACCACTTGCCCCGCGCCCATTTCGTGGGGAGCCCTTACCGCCACTCATTGAGTTGGCGGTCAGGGCTCCCACTCTAACCCGGTAGTAACCAGGCAGCGCACAGCACTGCCTGATTACCACTGATTACACTCCAGTGCTACAAAAATGCATCACTATATTTTTGTAGCGCCGGAAATATGGCATGCTAGGGGTGGGAAGTATCGCCAGGCTGCTGTGGTAGCCCAGCGGTACTTCCTGTTTAGCAAGTGATAAGCCCATGTTGGGCTTACCGCCGCTTACTAAAAGGAGCAGAAAGAAAGTAATTACCAGAACTAGCTGTCCACATCATATGGATATCTGCAGTGGAAGCTCAGGGGTGATTGCAGTGGAGAGGGGGGTCCCTGTACCAACAATCTCTACAGACCTCAGTATTACTACCACCAGCCTCTTTCACTCCTGGTGGGATGAGTTGTACCAGTTGCCTCAACCCTGCACCTACCTGTAGCTGATCCCACAATGCACAAGGTCAGTAGTCTGAAGTTCCAGTCTGCAAGTTCAAAAATTCTTGCTGTGCCTTCCAAGTTACTGAATGCAAAAACCTTCTAGGTCAGTGACCTGCCAAGAAGTTATCACTGGGGATAGAATAAAGAGGGGTACGTCTATATTGAAAACCTGAGGACAGGGAAGAAGCACGGGTCCATAGGTAATGAAAAACAGAGAAAGTAGGAACATCTGCAGGCAGGAGTATCACAAGTATCCCCAAGTGCTCTTGTCACGCTCCTACCCCTCCCACTTGCCTGATGTCAGCAAGGGAAACCAATGGACAGGGCACAAATTTGGCACCCCGGCTTTCCTAACTGGCCACAGTCCTGTCTGCAGGGTAAGGAAGTGGGACAGGTGAGTGACAGCTGAGAAAGTGTGACATACAGAAAAGCATGAAATTAGAGAAGACCCCCCCAGGCAAGACCATTCTGCATATCAGAGCCAAACTCTGGCTGAAACTTTTTTTTTTTTGGGGGGGGGGGGGGAAGGATTGAGTGGTGCCTCCTCAAATGCTATACATGTGCTAATGCTGAATCTATCCCTTCCCTCCACCAATATAAACTTTCTAACCCATACTCAATGCCCCCCCCCCATACTAACAATTGTGCCTGTGCTCTGTCGAGCATCAAAATATAACAAAATGTTTAAACACACATGAATACAAGTGTATTGCTTCTTCAGCTTATTGAGAGTGGAGTAGTCTCATATGTAACACACGATAAAGATTATTTGATTTTTCACCCAATGACTGGGTGTATTATCTGTGTGTATTGTCTAATCATTGACTGAACCTCCACCACCCTTTGCTAATCTTATATATAAAGATATATTTCTGTTTGTCAATATGCTAACATCTAATTTTATGTAGCACTTAGCTTGAACAAGTTGGTGCTCTTAAAACCCCCCCATACTAAGCAGGAAAAGTGCGCCTATGAGCTGAAGCACAAGGAAATGTTATTGAAAACAGCATAAGGGGAAAGGGAATTGGGACTTGATATACTGCCTTTCTGAGGTTTTTGCAACTACATTCAAAGCGGTTTACATATATTCAGATACTTATTTTGTACCAGGGGCAATGGAGGGTTAAGTGACTTGCCCAGAGTCACAAGGAGCTGCAGTGGGAATTGAACTCAGTTCCCCAGGATCTAAGTCCACTGCACTAGCCCCTAGGCTACTCCTCCATGTAGAAGCCTGCCCTTGCAGATCAGCAATGCGGCCGCACAGGCTTCTGTTTCTGTGAGTCTGACGTCCTGCGCGGCCTCGTTGCTGATCTGCAAGGGAAGGCTTCTACATGGAATGTTGCTAGTGGAATAGCAACATTCCATGTAGAATCTCAAATAGTACCAACAGAATCTCAATAGTAGCAACATTCCATTTAGAATCTCCAATAGTAGCAACATTCCATGTAGAATCTCAAATAGTAACAACAGAATCTCAATAGTAGCAACATTCCATCTAGAATCTCCAATAGTAGCAACGTTCCATGTAGAATCTCAAATAGGGAAAGGGAAATGGGACTTGATATACCGCCTTTCTGAGGTTTTTGCAACTACATTCAAAGCGGTTTACATACATTCAGGTACTAAGCCATGAGCAACCCACAAATATAGCTTGTGCTTCATTCTGCAGTGCCAGGGGACATGGAGATAGCACAGAATATTCAGAAGGAATAAAACTAGCTGCAGCTATCTGCATGCTGTTTATATGCATATATTTGTCTTTCTATATGTATGCTTTAAAGCTGGCAATAAGGGAGCTGTCGGAGCCTCCTGCCCTCACAAAGTCACTGGCCTCAACTATGATAGGTCCAATCTGGATCTTGGATTGCTCTAAAGTGTGATGTATTAATAGGGAAAGTGGTAATTCTGTTGTAACCACAGCAATTCCTGTGGGGACAGGGATGATCTACATGGTAATGATAATTAGGATCACAGCTTTACCGCTGAATGGGTCGGCGTTAAAACGGTAATACCGGCACTGATTTGGAAGAACAGATACTTAACAAACTCGGAAGCCTGTGAGAATGTTTTGTCATTTTTGGCAGAGCAAGGAAATGGTTTGGCCTAAACTAACTTAGATTGTGAGCCCTCCTGGGACAGAGAAATATCCAGAGTACCTGAATGTAACTCACCTTGAGCTACTACTGAAAAAGGTGTGAGCAAAATCTAAATAAATAAATAAATAAGTCAGCTTGCAAAGTATCTTTTAACTGATCCAGCAACCAGTACCTCATCTGAAAGTACATTTTCTGTCGCAGGACTTAACACAGATGTCCAAAGAACATAGCTGGAGCCTGTATTTGTACACAGTCTTTAGGAAATAGTGAACTTGGTTAAACAGATTTTTTTCTTCAAGCTGTGTGACATTTCTCTTTTTAAAGTAGTGGGGATGGGGACAACTGCATAGGGAATTGGGTAGAGGATGGGGACTATTTTCATTACTGTGTCATTCTTTACTCTGGAGCACTTTTGCTGATATATTGAGGTGTCTTGGCTTGTTTCTGTAGTGTGATACAGATAGTTTCTTTGAAACATGTACTGCATCAGATTGGATGCCAGTTTCTTCTGTTAAAGGCTTTAATTTTTGAGACACAGCTTATCATCACTTTAAGAACAATGGAGCATAATTAAGCAATTACAACAAGATCAAACTATAGTAATAAAACATTCAAATAAGGGCAGGCGGAGTGGTTCTATTGGATCGAGATGTGTATATACAAAAAGCTTATAATCAGATTAGGGACATCTGAGCTGATTAGAGGAAGATCTGACTAGTGCATATCAACAACAGATACAGGAAGTATTGAGTCAGGCTAATCAAGAAGGAATAATATCAGCTAAAGAATATAAATATTTTGATCAACCTTATCCATGTGTTCCCAGTATTTATTTTGTCCCTAAAGTGCACAAATCATTAACTAATCCCCCCCCAATCATCCAACGGTGGCAGGAATTGGTTCTTTGTTGGAGCCATTGTCCCGTTATGTGGATTCTTTCCTTCAACCTTTGGTTCTGAAAATAAGATCTTGCATTAGGGATTTAACACATTTGTTGAAGATACTACAGGAATGTCAAATGCCCTCTGATCAATCAGCCCTTTTGTTGAGAATGAGATGGATAGAGAACTTCCTCTGACGAAGCGGTAGTGAAACGGGCTCCCGTTGGGATTGTCCCCTTATAAGATGAGTGTCTCTCTTGCTCGCTCAATGATCGAAACATAAGGGTTTTCAATTGGATCTGTTCAGGAAATGAGAATTTTATACAAAAAAAACATTTTTGAAGAGAAACAAAAATAAAAATAAAAGAAAAAATTAATATGGAGGTTTATTTGAGCCAATGATTGAATGCAGCTGAGCAGAGAACACTATTATATGCAGTTCTTGTCAATGTTATTGATGCTCCAGCAACAACTGAGGCTTTTTTTCCTTCCGTTAACAAACATTAAAATTAAAAAGTGATTCGTATGGTGAAGATTCCCTGAACAGATTGATTGATCACTATTCAATATATTTTGTTTCATTATATTTGTGAGTGACATTGCTGAAGGGTTACGAGGTAAAGTTTGCCTTTTTGCGGATGACACCAAGATTTGCAACAGAGTGGACACCCCGGAGGGAGTGGAAAACATGAAAAAAGATCTGAAGAAGCTAGAAGAATGGTCTAACGTTTGGCAATTAAAATTCAATGCGAAAAAATGCAAAGTGATGCACTTAGGGAGTAGAAATCCAAGGGAGACATATGTGTTAGGCGGGGAGAGTCTGATTGGCACGGACGGAGAGAGGGATCTTGGGGTGATAGTATCCGAGGACCTGAAGGCGACGAAACAGTGTGACAAGGCGGTGGCCGTAGCTAGAAGATTGCTAGGCTGTATAGGGAGAGGTGTGACCAGCAGAAGAAGGGAGGTTTTAATGCCCCTGTATAAGACGTTGGTGAGGCCCCACCTGGAGTACTGTGTTCAGTTTTGGAGGCCGTACCTTGCGAAGGATGTCAAAAAAATGGAAGCGGTGCAAAGAAAAGCTATGAGGATGGTATGGGATTTGCGTTCCAAAACGTATGAAGAGAGACTTGCTGGCCTGAACATGTATACCCTGGAGGAAAGGAGGAACAGGGGTGATATGATACAGACGTTCAAATATTTGAAAGGTATTAATCCGCAAACAAATCTTTTCCGGAGATGGGAAGGCGGTAGAACGAGAGGACATGAAATGAGATTGAAGGGGGGCAGACTCAGAAAAGATGTCAGGAAGTATTTTTTCATGGAGAGGGTGGTGGATGCTTGGAATGCCCTCCCGCGGGAGGTGGTGGCGATGAAAACAGTAACGGAATTCAAACATGCATGGGATAAACATAAAGGAATCCTGTGCAGAAGGAATGGATCCTCAGAAGCTTAGCTACAATTGGGTGGCAGAGCAGGTGGGGGGAAGAGGGGTTGGTGGTTGGGAGGCGAGGATAGGGGAGGGCAGACTTTTATACGATCTGTGCCAGAGCCGGTGATGGAAGGCGGGACAGGTGGTTGGGAGGCAGGAAAAACTGCTGGGCAGACTTATACGGTCTGTGCCCTGAGAAAGACAGGTACAAATCAAGGTAAGGTATACACATGAGTTTATCTTGGGCAGACTGGATGGACCGTGCAGGTCTTTTTCTGCCGTCATCTACTATGTTACTATGTTTTTTTCCTTCCGTTAACAAACATTAAAATTAAAAAGTGATTCGTATGGTGAAGATTCCCTGAACAGATTGATTGATCACTATTTAGAGATATTTAGTGGAAACTTTTTTCAGTGATCATATTCTCCATACGTATCATATTCTCCTAACCGTAAGCACCATTTATAGAATAGCACTAAGCACTTTGTACAAATAGCAGCAAACAATTGATAAAATTTAAATCACAATACATACTTTCTAAAAAATCAAGACTTGATTAGTTTATGAAAACACATATAATTAAGTTCTGACCTTAGCTCTATCAGAATGGAATTCCATAACTGTGGGGCTAAGGCTGCAAATAACGTCTTATGGGAAGATGACAATCAAATTCGGGAAAGTAATGACATATCTAATTTATTACATTGTAGCTGTCTACCTGGTCTATTTTGAGAACGAAATCTGAGCAGATTAGAGAGAGAAAATGAATTTGTTCCATTTATAATTTTGTGTACAAAGCATAATGTTTTGAACTCAATATGAGCTCTGACTGGCAACCAGTGTAAAGATGTCAGTAATGGAGTGATTCTGTCAAACTTCGATTTGAACAAAATTACTCTTGCAGCTGTATTTTGAATTAATTGGAAATGGGATAATGATTTTTGTGTTAACCCTAAATAAGGCTTAAGTTTTCTAAATTTCCTCTTTAGAAAGGTAATGGACCATCAGAGGTGAAGCTTACATAAAGAACTGCAAGTAGGTCAAACACCTTATGCAGTCATCAGTCCGAACAACTGTTGTTGTTTTTTTTTTTTTTAAATAAAAGTTTTACCATTTTTAAAATAATTTTTCTTAAATTGTTTCTTAAATTTTCACATTTGCTTGCATTATTCACTATTATTCATCATTATATTCATGTACTTATCTGCTGATAAATTGATTGCTGAGTATAGCCATCCAAACCCTAAATAAGGAACATTACACTAATCCAAAACAGAAAAGAATAGAGCATGAGCCAGTTTCTGTAGATCATCAGTGGAGAAATAAGATCATATCTGACGGAGAAAACAAACTTTGCAAGCGAAATTGCTGTAAAATGGTAGATTTGAGGTTGCCACCTAGTGTTTAATCCAACAGTATTTCCAGACTCCGTATAGTAGTAGTTTGTAATGAAACTTCAGTTCCACCAATTTTACTTCCACTGATGGAACTGGATGGTTTCCATCACTCACTAGTTACACCAAGTCCATGGCTGGTGTAACTGCACATGCTAACTGTAAGGCGGGTCAATGCCAGGCTACATTAGTATTCTGCAATGAAATCTGGGCAGGAGTAATGTCTGCACCTTCAAACCAGGTGCTGTTTCTGCAAGATATGTGCTAGTATTTTATACAATAGACTTCTTCTTGCCTTATTAATCTAGACAACCCTTTTTAAAATTACCCTTCCAATGGGCATGAGATCTATTAGCTTGTCCTGTCTTCTGTGCATACAGCAGACCTCATACACATTCATAGAAATCCTGAAAAGCCAACTGGGTCATCCCTGTTCTAGATTTGAAACAATATTCCTCTCATTCTAGAAATGGCACACAACTGGGCATGCAGTTATAGAATAGGGTCATTTATGTGCATAAACCAATTAGCTTAATCGGCACATAATTGGCAAAAACTATCTACAATTGGCTTTAACAAGTGGTAATTGGCACTAATTAGTAGTTGTACACATGACTGTTCTACATCCCTATTCTATAAAAAGCTTGCCTAATTTCCATAGCATACAACTCCAAAGGGGCGAGGCCAAGGATGGGGCATGAGTGGGTCAGGCTCATGCCCAGCATTTAGACATGGTTTTATAGAATACTTGCATTTGCACATCTAAAGATAGGCAAGAAAATGTGAACTTAAGCTGGTATTCTGCATTGAACCTGCAAATACAGAATTCACACTTAGCTCCCTATATCTCGGTGCCTAAATTTATGGGGGGGAGGAGGAGACAATAATTAAAGCAAAAAATTACCTGTGTGGGTTTTGCCTTCAAACTGTGGCAAATCCCACAGACAAAAACTACCTGTGGAATTTGTAAGACCATTAATAGTTTACCTACTCCAAAATGCTCAGATCCTTTTCACACAAAAGACATTTACAGGCTTATGTTCGAAAGGGATCGCCGTCGATCTTCCGACACAAATTGGGAGATCGCCGGTGATCTCCTGATCCCGGCCAAATCGGTATTATCAAAAGCCGATTTTGGCCAGCCCCAACTGCTTTTTCGTCGCGGCGCCGGCCAACCTTCAAGGGGGCATTTTTGGTAGGGTAGCAAAAGCGGGATGGGGCGGGGGCATGGTTATGGGATGGCCGGCTTCACCTTATAATGAAAAAAAATGGCCGGCTCGAACGAGCATTTCGCCGGCCGGACTTGGTCCATTTATTTTTAGGACCAAGTCTGAAAAAAGTGCCCCAACTGACCAGATGACCACCGGAGGGAAGCGGGGATCACTTCCTCTTACTCCCCCAGTGGTCACCAGCCCCCTCCCACCCCCAAAAAAAACTAAAACTTTTTTTTTCCAGCCTGACATGTCATACCCAGCTCCTTGACAGCAGTATGCATGTCCCTGGAGCAGTTTTTAGTGGGTTCAGTGCACTTCAGGCAGGTGGACCCAGGCCCATCCCCCCTTACCTGTTACACTTGTCGTGGTTAATGTTGAGTCCTCCAAAACCCTCCAAAACCCACTGTACCCACATGTAGGTGCCCCCCCTTCACCCCTTAGGGCTATGGTAATGGTGGAAGCTATTTTTGTTTTGTTTTTTATTTTTTTAAGTGCCCCCTAGGCTGCCCGGTTGTTGTCTTGGCATGTCAGGGGGGCCAGTGCACTACAAATGCTGGCTCCTCCCATGACCAAATGCCTTGCATTTCGCCGGGTTTGAGATGGCTGGGCCCGGTTTCCATTATGGCTGGAAAACGAAGCCGGCCATTTCATATAAACCCGGCGATCCTGCTGTAAACCCGGCGAGCGATTTTGCCGGTGCCAAGCCTATTTCAAAAATACGCTTGGCTCCACCCCGTTGCGGAGCCAGCCCCGAAGATGGCCAGTCATCGATTTGGCCGGCGCCGTTTGATTATGCCCCTCTTAGTCACATAGGTCATGCATGCTCAAGTTAAACTTGCTTGAGGTAGAAAATGAAAATAAATGGATCCAAGATGGCCGCTAAGCACTTGTGACTAGCTGCACGCTCAGATTCCTTCTACTAACATGCCTAAACGGAGAGGGAAATGTACTGCCCGAACTACCCCATTACCTCCCTCGATTCCTGGACCGATGGATCGGTTCTTGAGCCTGCAGGGGACTGCGGTACAGGTCGGGAGTGGACCCTTGATGGGCGCTGCTAATTTGGAGGAGTCGACGGCGTTCCTCGGGCTGGATACAACTTTGAGCCCCGACCACAGAGCTCCGCCCCCGCAACCGCCGATCACAAGCTCACCGCTCCATGGAGAGCAGGGGCCGACGCAAGAACGCGTTACGACCCCGTTTGCTCTGGGGAATCGATTTCATCTTGATGAGAGCGGACGAGCTGGATCAACTGAAGTAACGGGGGAAAGAGACGATGGAAGAGAGCTAGAGGAGGAGCAGGAGGACATATTCCCAGCAGAGTTAACCAACAAACCAACAGAGGTAACTTTGGATTCCCTTTGGGAGTTAATGTCCCAGCTGGGGAAAGTATTTATTTCCCAAACAACTAAAGGGGCTCAGAAACTAAAATCTTTAGAGCAAAAAGTGGAAGTAATTGATAATTCTCAGCAAGCTTTGGTAACTCGCATGGATAAAGTAGAACAAGAATCAAAAAAGACAGAAAATCTTCAAATGACTATGGTTAAAGATATTTCAAATTTAAGATTGAAAGTTGAAACATATGAGAATCATATGAGAAACCTCAACTTGCGATTTGTAAATTTCCCAAGAGTTCAAATGATTCAACCATATGATATGCTGAAAAGATATTTGCGGGAAAACTTGGGAATTCCGCAGGACAATATTCCACCTTTTACTAAAGTTTGTTATCTACCCAATAAACAAGTTATTCAGCAAAATCAACAGGAACAGAGACTTGAAAATTTGTCACAATTTCTAGAGACATCAGACACTGAATCAGCCACAGCGGCCACTTTGGTGGCAACCGTGGCTTTACCACATGATAAACAGTGGTTGTTCTCAATGTTTTTTAAGCATAGGGAAACCCTGTTTTTGGGTTTAAAAATTTCCTTGTTCCCTGATCTCTCGAGAGAAACTCAACGTAAGCGAAAACAGTTCCTTATTATGAGACCAGCAATTCAACAGTTGGGAGGTGTTTTCTTTCTGAGATATCCATGCAAATGTATTGTTAGGATTGACTCTGTTAAATATGTCTTTTTAGATCCTTCTCAGCTCTCGGCCTTTATTGCGTCTAAAAGAATATCTAGTAGCCTTAAAGAAAGTTAGCATTCTCTTCACAAGTACTTGATTTCCTATTTTGTATTTCCTGAATCTCCTCATAAACTAGGATCTTGGATCTCCTTTATTGTTAGGACTTGAGTATTGTATCAGAAAATATTTACCTTTTGAATAATGATTCTGATTTGTTTCCTTTTTTTCCTGTGATATAATACTATCCTTCAGGTTGTATCTTGAATAATTGTTTGTAAAATTCATAAATAAATAAATAAATAAATAAATAAATAAAAAACTTGCTTGAGGTAGGGAGTATTGTGGCAGGCATTCTTATGTTGGTGAATAGAGCTAAGGTCTTGTGGAGAACAAGGATATCCTATATATTAATTTGCACCTCCAACATTCTACGTCTGGATGCCTGGGTCCATAACACAATTCCCATTGGTCCACCCTCGCATCAGAATGTGATGATGTCAGAGGGAGGACCAATGAGAGGGAAGGGAAACCAGCACCAGCCAGCCACAGAACGTTGGAGGTGAGGATTCAATCGCGGGAGAATCGCCCCCCTCCCTCCCCCCCGTCCTCCAAGTTCCAGGCCCTGCCCCCCTCCCTCCCTCTCCTCCCCTCCCCTCCCCTCCCCTCCCCTACGAGTTCCTCCCCCCTCTCCTACGAGTTCCAGACCCCCGCGCCTCCCTCCCTCTCTCTCTCGCCTCCGAGTGGCAGTCCGACCTGTGTTGCCCGCCCTCTTCTTCCAGTCCTTCGCCTGCCCCTCACCTTCCTGCGTGCCGGCCTGAATTTAAAATTCTTTCCTCGGGGTCCGCCCTTCCGGAAACAGGAAATGAAGGCGGGACCAGAGGCAGAGCTGAGACAGAAGGGAAGGCAGGCTGAAGCGCCATGCTTGCTCACCTTTTACTGCTGCTGGCGGACCCCGAGGTAAGAACTTTTAAATTCAGGCCGGCACGCAGGAAGGCGAGGGGCAGGCGGAGGACTGGGAGAAGAAGGCGGGCAACGCAGGTCGGGCTGCCACTCAGAGGGGTGAGAGAGAGAAGGAGGGAGGCGCGGGGTTCTGGAACTTGGAGAAGAGAGGGGGGCATGGAACTTGGAGGGTGAGGGGAGGGGAGGAGAGGGATGGAGGGGGGCCTGGAACTCAGAGGGGAGGAGAGAGAGGGAAGGAGGCGCGGGGGTCTGAAACTCGGAGGAGAGGGGTGCATGGAACTCGGAAGGGAGGGGAGGAGAGGGAGTGAGGGGACATGGAACTCGGAGGGGAGGGGAGGGAGGGGGGCATGGAACTTGGAGGGGAGGGGGGCCAAGCTGGAACTCAGAGGATAACCTTGCTAGCGCCCGTTTCATTTGTGTCAGAAACGGGCATGTTTTACTAGTCCTATATAAAGCTGCCACTGAAGTATCCCGAGGCAACAGGCTAGGACTGTGTAACCAGCACACACATCCAGCTCTAAAGAGAAATCTTGATTCATTTACCAATGTCAGCCATGCACATTAGAGATAAACTATGATCTAGCTTAAACCTTATTGTTATTTTCAGCAAATCATGCTCACCACCTCTTTTTTCATTCTCGTTGTTATCCTGTTTGTAACAGCAGTTTGAGAAAAGGTTATCTTTACTCTTCAGATGTGCATATTAAAAAAGTATTGAAACCAAACACCAAGCAGAAGCCTTTTCTGTCTCCTTCTTCCCGAGCAGCATCGGGTCCTTTCTTTAGATATTAAGAAATTGGTAATGAATATTAATTGGTTTAACATCTTGTTGTGATAAGGCCAAGTACATTTCTATTCTTCAGAGACCGTTACTAGGCAACTGAGAGCGGCGCATGAAGGATCTCGTTCGCTTCAGGGCCCAATCGCTTTGACTGCACAACCATAGTCTACAGCAGATGCCAGACTAACAGTACACACATACTCTCTGGCTAGCAGATAGATGCTGCTCCTGCTAGTCATTAATATCTCAAGTTAGTTATTCAGTGTCCAGAATGTCTTTTTTATTTTCTTTTTTTTTTCTCTGAACTAAACATGAAAGGTTTGCATGCTGTTTATATTCGTGGAAAGGCAAGTGCATAAGCTGGATCATCTGTGGCTTAAATTGAGCTGCAACGCAGAAGCCCTGCAGTCAGGTGTAATTGGCCATAAACTGTAAGCGTGATCGGCAATAATTTCATTTCTAATTTTAGTTGGGAACTAAGTACACAAGTTTATCATGCTGGCTTTTCTCCTCAGCTACCTATGAGCAGCAGGTATATCATAGTCTTCATTTTCCTACTTTTTCATTTCTCTGTGTTGCCTTCACATACTCTCACTTTCTTCGACTTGGTCAAACCATAGCTCATATTTGTGCTATGTGTACTTTTCACACATTTAATTGGAGAAAAAGTTGGTGCATGTCCAAGTGGTTAGACCATCATCAGAGTAGGTGCTAGACTTGAGGAGGCCCAGGGCAGATGAGGGAGGGGACCCCAAAGCTTGCTTGCAAATTGTCCCTTTTCCAACTTTATGCAGGTTTAGGAACCCCAGTAATATGGGGACCCAGGGCAATTGCCTTGTTTGCTCACTCCTAACACTGGCCCTGAACATCATCCTCCTGGTTTCCCAAAACACCTTAACATGTTGCCCAAGGCTTAGAAAATTCACTCCCTTTCATCCCAATTTGTTACTGTCACTTCCTTGAGAACAGTCAAGATGAGGTACAGCATCTTACAATTTAGGGACCAAACATTGAAGAAACAGTAATTACAAAAGCCTGTTAAGAATTTTCAGAGAAATAATATAATGCAAGCAACTCAAAGAACACAAACTTAAAAACCAATATAATGTAAATTATATATTCAACAGGCATCTGAATGTAAGGATCCTTTCAGACCCCTCACTAGCCCACTATGCTCCAGGATTCAGGACCATCAAGCAAGTCCGGTGCTGGGCAGACTTCTACGGTCTACGCCTGATCGTGACTAAATAAATAGGGCTGGGCTAGAGTGTAAATTTTAAGGAGCTTCAACATTAGCTTCAGAACTTAGTACAAGAAGAGCGTTGGACACTCATCTACGGTCTGTGCCCTGAGAATGGCAAGGACAAATCAAACTCGGGTTTACATATAAAGTATCACATACCATGTAAAATGAGTTTATCTTGTTGGGCAGACTAGATGGACCGTACAGGTCCTTATCTGCCTTCAATTACTGTGTTACTATGTAAGTGTCGAGAAGAGGTGCATACCATTCTGCTATGCAACATCCCCTGCTGGTATGGCTGCAATGGTATTGCCTACCCTTGTATAAATCAGACACCCTTAGATCAAGGCTTCCCAATTTGTAGGTTGGGGTCACAAAACTCATGTTTGGGGCCGTGACCTGGGTGGCCTTCCATAAAGATGTAATCAGCCCAAATCATCGGGAGATTGCACACTTGTGTGGCCACACAAATGGAATCGTAGCCATAGCAAATTTGATAAGTGCTGCCCTAGAGTATGTGTGAAGGTATTTTTGGGATAGGCTTCGAGATCGCTCTATGGATTTGCTGTTACTTAAGGCTCAGCCTTTGGGCCTAATTAGTTTATAGCTAATATAAAATCTTCCTTGACTTTTAGGTTACTATCTTGCTTGAAGTGCATATTACGGTAATTGGCATCATAATGGCTCAAAACTGACAATGATTACACTTCTTATGTCCACTCATTACAGTTAAACTGATGCTGGAATGCCTTGACATAATAAATTCTTCAAATTCCTCTCCCGACTATTAACAACTCACATTATGCTGTTTTCAACCACCAAACTGACTGCAAGCACTTTCTAGGGCCCAGGAATGCTCTTAACTATCCTCAATGACAATGGACATGTGAAAAAATCTTCCTTCCTATCAGGAGCTACTTTAGATGAATGAAATAAAAGATCCTGATGGTTATACAAAGCTCTCTTGTAAGCATTCCTTATAAGATATCCATGTTCTAATAGCCTATATGCCAAACGTTTAGCTTGGAATTTGAACTCAATGGCGGAAGAACAAATTCATCGGTACCAAAGGAATTGAGAAAATGGTGAACTATTTTGCATTGTCTTTGGATAGAAACTATTATATTGCAAAAAAGTATTTCTGTCTTATGATGCACTAGAGTCTCAAAGGAATCCCCTTGTTTACATATACAAACATCCCTTTTCTATGTGAGACTCAAGCCAAATGACCCTGATGACGCTTCCTCTGATAGGCCCTGGCCATTAGACTCTGTTTCTAAATGGGGCAGATGCCAGTTATATTTTATGTGATACATGTAAAGGGTGGGGGACACAGACCACTGTATTTATCCCAGTCCTCTCCTCTCTTCACTCACCGCATGCACACTCTTCTCCAAGTGAGCAGGTTCTCTTCGGGAAGAAGGGATCTGCCTTCAAGGTCCAGGTATAGATTTCCCTCTTTATGAAATACCCAGATACAGATATGGGATGCTCCAACTGACTTTGCTGAAAGAAATGTGCAAAACATGTGTACAGGTTAATTCTATAGCAAAGGGGCTACAATTTACGCACCCATTACACATGAAAATGTTTAGAATAATGGCATTTACAAATGTATGTGTGTGCATACATGTATAACTGCCAAAATTCTCCTTAAGCACCGTTCTGTAAATATACACTTAGGGCTAGATTCTCTATATGGCGCCAAAAAAAAAAAATCAGCACTGGAAAAAAAGCTCATACCTCAGCCAGGTGTAACATTTGACTCTGTCACCTTGTCTTCAGCATCCCTCTCCCTTGGGAGAAAATCTCCATTTTGGCTTTCTTTTCAACTTTATAAATTCATCACTTTTATCTTTCATTTCATATTCATCAGCCGCAGCATTCATCTTAATCCACTTCCCACAGAGATCATTCAACCAAAGTAGCAGCCCATCTGGTTAGTGGCTGCAGAACTGGGATAATTAATTCGGATAGACCCTGCCACGCTCTTGTTTCAACCATCTTCATGCAGTAAGTCTCTTGTTTTAACTTAAATTAAACTGTTGGAAACTAAGGGCCCCGTTAACTAAGATGCACTCATGATAGAGACGCCCATATATTCCTATGGATGTCTCTAGTGTTTGCGCGTCAATTTTTAGCGCACGCTAAAAACGTTAGCACACCTATAGCGTAGCTTAGTAAACAGAGTCCTAAGTGTTTTTTTTAGTTTTCTCTATGAATGTTGGATTGTTTTAGCTCTCTGTCTAATATTGCATTAGAGAAATGCAGAATGAGGACAGAAAACATGTTGAGAGAAAAAGTGTTAATAAATCAAGACCTTAGCAGGCCAAGATTTTGGAGCTAGTTAAGATCATTTCTTCAGGTACAGAGGTTTTCCTCTTTAGTCCATGTAGTGGCTATGGAGGTGAATCCTGATGCATGACAGACCTGTGTAATATAGAAGATCCTGGCTGTTCAGGATATCCTTATCAAGAGCAAACTACAGTAAAATCATAAAAATCCTCCCCTCCCTGCTCTGCTGGAATACCTTCAGTGTGACTAACTATTGTTGGAATGTAATTTCACTATGAATTATACTTATGGGCACCTAGCTAAATCTAATGGAGAAAAGGAGAGTAAGGAATCAATATCTAATTGCTAGTTTCAGAGGAAATCACAGCTAAATGCCTCACCTTTATCAATGGTTTCCTTCTGCTAGAGTTGACGTAGTGGCTCAGCATAACAGGTACACGGAGGAGGCATTGTGTAAAAAGGCTGTTCAGAAGGACTGTGGTTCAATATTCTACACTATCCATCGGATCTTAAATTGCAAGTCTAATTAGGACAAGAATCCAAAAAAAGCAGAGACACCAGGGAACTGGACTAGACAGTCACATCATAGATCTGCTGGCTGGGCAATGATAAATACTCAGCACCGCACAGGGACAGCCTTCAATTTTGCTATTTAATAATAGGCCGAGCAGGGAAAGATGTAACATGAAAAGTAGCTGACTCATGTCTTGTGTGCACGTAGGATGGTCATTGTACCAGGTGAAAATGTGACTCGGTAATCCTAGCAACAACATAGGAGTGCACTCTAAGCTGCTATTGGAAATCTAATGTATTTCCAATGGATCCCTTGAATTCAGGGGAGTTTCTGCATCTCTATTTTTATGGATAGCACTGCACTGAGGAATAGAGGCGGTGCTAAGCATCATAAACCGACATCTTCTTGAGTTCAATAGAGCAGGTTAATTAGGAATAACAGTCCTGTAGCTGTAAAAGATTATTGTAAAGGAAGGTTCATGGCATCATTGCCAAATATAGACCACTTCCAATTTGGCTGGATACTAAAAATAGAATGGGAAACTACCTAAGGTAATAACCTACCCTCCTAACGATCCCACAACCACACAACTAATCAGACAACACCCCTACAATCACGAACCTCAACACGAAGAAAAAGAGGAATGAAAAAAGAAACAAGAAGTGAAACTGGGCCTGGCTCAATCACACTGGAAGACTCAGAACACTTAATCCCCCTAAAGAAAACATGACTCATCTCTTCCATCTATGCCTTTGAACCTGCAAACTGTTATTCTCATTAATAACTGTAAGCTACATTGAACCTACCACTAGGAAGGAAAATGTGAGGTACAAATGCAATAACTAATTAATTAATTGAACTTTGACTTGGATGACCAATAGTTTGAATTCTGATCTCAGACTAAGATTGTTGTGCACAGATTGTGCCCTCTGTTCGTATGTGGAGAAGCTGTGGACATCGAGGGGACAATTATATAGGTGCTTAATCTAGAAAGGAAAAGAGGGACCTGTTTTTCTTGCTAGAATAGTAGCTTAACTTGATATATATACGCCTATCCAGTTACGTGAGAGCACCAAATACTAGCCATAAAGTTAGTGTTCATACCTACGTGCTGGAGATATCCCCCTAATTCTTTAAAAGTCACCAAAAATTGTGTGCACAATTTAATTGACTAACAAGCTAATTACCACCAGTAATTGGCTTTTTAACAAGCAATTATTGGCACTAATTAGTTTTAATTAGTACTTATATGCCTAAATTTTACATACGAATAGAAAAAAAGAGGCACGAAAATGGGAGGGTCATAGGTAGAACAGGGGCATTCCTAGCATTTACGTGCATTGTTATATAGAATACAGGGGAGACATGTTCAATTTAGGCATCTACATTTGCACCACATTTCAGATGGTACAAATGGCCATGCTTAAAGTTAGGCATGATCCCCCGGCATAAGAGCTGTTCTATAAACTGCGCCTAACTTTAAGCGGGGCTTATAGAATAGCACTTTTATTCAGCACCATATATAGAATTTACCCTATGTGCATAATTATAGTCTAATATAATAAAACGCACCGTGAACGTTCTGAAGACAACGTTCTGAAGTCACTCAAACACTCCCTGAAGGGTTCGTGGATTCATGTGGTGAAGCCAGCCAGCCGTCTCTGCCCCGCCCTCGCGTCAAACATCATGACGTCGAGGGCGGAAAAAAAAAACGGATCGCACCCACGCACGGGGAGGAGTAGGGAAACACGCGGAACGTGTTTCCCTACTCCTCCCCCTGCCGACCCACCCGCGGAAAGGGAAAACACCTCCAAAGCTCCGGAGTCCACAGTCCCGACATCCAACACCCCCCGCCCGCACGCCAAACGTCAAAAACTAGAAGCCCCACCCACATAATGGTAGATCCGCCCACCTCCGCCCCGACCCAACCCCCCCCCCAAGCTGCAGGTCAAAAGAAGGAGGTCCAACACCCCCCCCCCCCGCAACAACCCCCTACTAAGCCACCCACCTTCGCGTTGCTTTGCCGGCGGGGGACCCGAAACCCCGCCAGCACAAGTCCTGTCTGCTGACTACGGCGTCATCTTCGGCGTTGATAGCCTGTGCAGGCAGCCAAGCCTTCTGTGCATCTGACGTCCTGCACGTGCAGGACATCAGATGCACAGAACCCCGCCCTGCACAGGCTAGCAACGCCGAAGATTGCTGGAGGAGTCTGACTCACTCAGCACACACACAAGACTTCTGCTGGCGGGATTTTGGGTCCCCCCGCCAGCAAAACTATGCGATGGTGGGTGCGATGGCCACGGTGGGTGGGATGGCGGCGACCGGGTGCATCGCTGTGGGTGGGATGGCGGCGGGAGGGGGGCATCGCGCGGAGGACATGCTTCATTACTTCTTCTTCTAAAAAGCAGGATCCTCCCTCCCCCCCCAAAACTGAACCATACAACACACACACACACACACTCTCATCGTCATCTGGCACCGCTTCCTTACCCCCCCCCCCCCACTCACTCACTCTCATTTGGCCACACTTCCTCAACGCCCCCCCCCCAACACACAAACACTCTCATCTGCCAGCGCTTCCAGAAACCCCTGCCCCCCCCCACTCACTCATCTGGCTGTGTTTCCTGACCCCCCCCCCCCAAACACACACACTCACTCTCATTTGGCCACACTTCAAAGCCCCCCCTCCCCCAACACACACACACTCAGTCTCTCTTTCTCTCTCTCATCTGGCAGCGCTTCCTGAAATTCCTGCCCCCCACATACACACTCACTCACTCATGTGGCAACCCCCCCCCCCCACCACACACACACACACACACACTCAGTCTCTCATATCGCACCACTTCCTGAACCCCTCCCCCACACACACACATACTCTCGCTCATCTGGCAGCGCTTCCTGAAGCCCCCCATCACACACACACACACTCTCATGTGGAAACACTTGATAAACCGCCCCCCACACACTCACTCACTCATCTCGCAGCACTTACAGACACCCCCACACACCCCTCCTCTTCCAAGCTGAAACCCCCAACACACACCCCCCACACACACCCCTCCAACACACACACACACACACACTCTTTCTCACTCTCATCTGCCAGCGCTTCCTGAACCCCCCTCCCCCCACATACACTCTCTCTCTCTCATCTGCCAGCGCTTCCGGAAACCCCATACACACACACACACAGACACTCACTCTCTCTCATCTCGCAGCGCTTCCTGACCCCCCCCCCCCCACACACACACACACACACACACACAAACACTCTCACTCATCTCGCAGCGCTTCCTGAAACCCCATACACACACACTCACTCTCTCTCTCATCTGCCAGCGCTTCCTGAACCCACTGCCCTCCCCCCCCCACACACACACTCAGTCATCTGGCATCGCTTCCTGAACCCCCCCCCCCCAACCACACACACTCTCTCACTCGCATCTGGTAGCGCTTCCTGAACCCCCCGCACCCCTCTTCTTCCAACCTGAACCCCCCCCAACACATCCCCCCTCCCCCTCCTCCAGCACACCAATTGCTTGGGTGCAGTGGCGGGAATCTCAGACACCACAGACAGAGGGGAGGGGGCCTGACACCAGAGAGACACAGGAAGGGAGGTATCTCTGTCACACACACTCTCTCTCTCATATACAATGTCTTTCTGACTCTCACTCTCACACACTCTGTCTCACACTGTATCACATTCACTCTCTATGTGCCACACAGTCACTCACACACTCGCTTGGTCTCATACTCTCACAGAGAATCTGTGTCTCTCACACACTCTCTCTCGCACACACACACACACTCTCTCTCACACTGTGTCTCACATACACACTTGCACACACTCTCATTCTCACACACACACTCTCTCACAAACACACTCACACCCAGACTCACTCTCTCTCTCACACACACACACTCACACTTTCACTCTGTCTCTCACACAGTCACTCTCACATACACTCTCCCAAACATACACACTCCGAGGAAAACCTTGCTAGCGCCCGTTTCATTTGTGTCAGAAACGGGCCTTTTTTACTAGTATTCTATAAGTTATGCACATAAGAGTGAGTCCTGCCCACGCTCTGCCCAGTCTCTGCCTAGTATATTTACCTGTAAAAGCCAGAAACACCAGAAAAGGAATGAAATGTGCAGAAAGCAGTCCAAAGAAGAGCAGAACGCACGTCTAATATGATAAAAAGGCTTTATTTATGCAGTGGCGTACCAAGGGGGGGGGGGCTGTGGGGGCGGTCCACCCCAGGTGCACGCCGCTGGGGGGTGCCGCGGCGCACGCTTGCTCCGAGTTCGCTAAACTTCGTCACTCGTTCGCTGCAGCTCCCTCTGCCCCGGAACAGGTTACTTCCTGTTCCGGGGCAGAGGGAGCTGCAGCGAAGCGAAGTTTAGTGAACTCGGAGCAGGAGCACACCGCGGCACCCCCCCCCCCAGTGGTGTGCACCCGGGGGGGTGTCATTTTGCCGGAGGGGGGCGAAGGTGTCATTTAGCGGGGGGGGGCGCGCTGTACCCGGGGGGGGGGGGGCGCATCGGCACTCCGCCCCGGGTGCCATCCAGGCCAGGAACGCCACTGTATTTATGCCTCTCTGTAAAATGTCTGATGTGGCTACGTTTCGCAGCTTCTAGTGAGGCGAAACATGGCCACGTTGGGACATTTTACATAGTGGCACAAATAAAGCCTTTTTATCATATTAGACGTGTGTTCTGCTCTTCTTTGACTGCCTACCTATAAAATATACATGATAAGTACTATTCTGTAAATAAGCACATAGGTGTGTTTTCGGTGTTTATGCACATACATACCAGTATTCTAAAAATCTACATGAATAATCAGCTTGTAAATGTTAATACCCACGTTCTAGAATGATTCCCTTGAAGTGATTGTTCCAGATACTATGATGATGCCAGACACACTCACTGAAAGTAAATCAGAAGCATTTCATTGACTGATAACCAGGCTACTAGGCTACCAACATGCCAATTAGTATAATAATGAAGAAAGGCAGAAAAAGATTAATTTTGTGTGTGATCTGCGCACTGATAAGAAGGGCAGCATTAGAGAGGCAGTAAAGGCATCTATTGGTGAACTCCAGGTATCAAAATCCTCTTTTACAACAACAGAAGTCATTTTTTTACTACATAGATAATCTTGTCTTCAGCTTTATCTTCACTCATGCCCTCATGATCAAAAGCCCCGCGCTGTTCCAAACAGCGCCCTAAAAATAGCACCGGGACAGCGCAGGGCTTTTCTGCATTGATGATCAAAGATAATGCATGCAAATCTAAGCAGCGCTATTATCTTTGATTATCATGTTTAAGTGCGGGAGAATTGCGCCTGAGCATGCGCTCAGCACAATCCTCCCGCACTTGTTTGACAGGTCTGGGCTGTCAAAAGCCCAAACCTGTCAAACAGCCTGCCGAGGCCCGAACAACGAGGACTGGAGGACCGAACGTTGTCTCCAGCCCCCCCCCCAAGCCCCCAGAAAACGTTGAGGCCGCTGCCAGCAGCCAAACCCTCTCCCACCCTCCCACCCAGCGACAGGGGGAGGCTGGAGGTCCCCCCAATGATTTGACCCCCTCCATGCCCAGGGAGGGCTGGAGATCCGGTGGGTCTTCAGCCCCCCCCCCCCCGAACCCCCATAAATCATGGTGGCCGCCTCTGGCCAAATGCTGTCCCACCCTCCCACTCAGCGACGGGGGGGGCTGGAGGTTCAGTGGGTCTCCAGCCCCCCAAACCCCCAGAAATCGTTGTGGCCGCATCGACGGAGGGGGGGTGGGGGCTGGAGGTCCGGTGGACCTCCAGCCCACCCCAACTCCTCCCCCCCCCCAGCGTTCTGAATCCCTGGTGGTCCGTGATCACCCACCCTCCCTCCCGGCCGGCCCCCCCGGCTGGCCCCCCTACCTTTTGTTGGAGGAGGGATGCAGCCTGCCTGCCTCCCTCCTCTTCCTGTCGACGCCGCTGCAAATGGCGGCGCCCAGCCCCGCCTATTGCATCCTGGGATGCGCTGGGCGGAACTACAGACCATGTAAGAGAATCGCTCCCTTACATGGTCTGTAGCCCCGCCCAGCACATCCCAGGATGCAATGGGCAGGGCTGGGTGCCGTCATTTTGCAGTGGCGACAACAGGAAGAGGAGGGAGGCAGGCAGGCTGCGTCCCTCCTCCAACAAAAGGTAGGGGGCCGGCCGGGAGGGAGGGTGGGTGACCACGGACCACCAGGGATTCAGAACGCTGGGGGTGGGAGGAGTTGGGGTGGACTGGAGGTCCACCGGACCTCCAGCCCCCCCCCCCCCCCCCCCCGTCGATGGATAACAGGGTGGCGGCCACAACGATTTCTGGGGGTTTGGGGGGCTGGAGACCCACTGAACCTCCAGCCCCCCCCCCCTGTCGATGGATAACAGGGTGGCGGCCACAACGATTTCTGGGGGTTTGGGGGGCTGGAGACCCACTGAACCTCCAGCCCCCCCCCCCCCCGGTCGCGAGTGGGAGAGTAGGACAGCGTTTGGCCAGAGGCGGCCACCACGATTTATAGGGGTTCGGGGGGGAGGGGCTGGAGACCCACCGGATCTCCAGCCCTCCCTGGTCATGGAGGGGGTCGGATCGTCGGGGGCACCGGAGGTCCACCGGACCTCCGGTCCCCTGTTTGCATTTGCTTTGGGGGGGAACGGGGGCCTGCCAGCATGCAACTGCATGCTGGACAGGGCTCACCATTTCTCCCCAATGATCCGCAAAGTCTAACGCCAGCTCAGAGCTGGCGTTGATTTTGCCACGGCCAGCGGCCCAATCTTTGGCGCGCTGGCCGCTGATCATTGGGGATGAATGCATTAAGCGCTGATTAGCATGCATTTGCAAGCTAATTGCGCTCGAAGCCCTGTTTAGCATGCATTTGCATGCTACTTGCGCTAAGAGCCCTCGAGTGCGTTGTTTCAGGCGCTCGAGGGCTCTGATCATGGGTCGGCAGCAAACTCCGGCGCTAGTATGGCATTAACAGCCTCTTGCGCCGGAGTTTGCTTTTGATCATGAGGGCACGACTGACTTAGGTAATCTAAGAATAAATGTTCACCCCTGGAAATGTATTGTATCATGGTAGTTTGTTTGCACTTCAACCAAACTGGATAAAATAATGGTAAAAACAATCACTTTTGGGTGTTCTTTATTTATAGATGCTGACCAGTTTCTAAATTCCGAAAACTCCACTTAGCACTTGTCTGAAAACACACAATCTTATTGAAAAGCATTTCTACAAAAAGAAGTAGGAAAAAGCCTCAGAACCTCGTTTAGAGCATAAAACTCAGCTCATAGACTAGAAAGAGTAATAAGTTCATAGGCTCAAAAAACCTTCAAAATGTTTACTGTATATTTTGTCAGATACAAATACTTCTTATTCAATGAACTCTAAATTTTCTGTTAACATGTGTTTCTCAATTCAAAATCTACAAATCAGGAAAAGTTCCTCATTGAAACAAACTTATCTGCATGGGTGACAAATCAACTTGCCTGATGAAGCAGTTTCTCCCTGCTTCTTCAGACTTTGACCAGGAGCCTTCACTACCTGGAAACTTTTCTCCTATTTAGCCCAATCATCATAGTGTTAATCTTTAACCAGCAAGGCTCACCCCAGAATTCTATAATTGTTGATCTGATTCTGGGAATCTCTCTTTCCCAGTGGCTATGAACATCGTCTCCAACCCCAGAGAGCAGGAGACCTGACCCAAGAACCAAAGTCAGGTCCTCTGCATGGTAGCACACTGTAGGAACTAAAAACAGCTCCCATGAAGCTGTGTTCTGCATAAAACAATAAAAATGCAATCTTTAGATGAACAGGCATCTGGGAGGCTGCAGTCAGATTAAGCTGTCTTTCTACTTCTTTCTGCTGACCCTGAAGACCACAGTTGTCTATGGATAATTAGCCCAATGACCTGGAAGACACTTTGTACCAAAAAAAAAAGGGACCCAGTTTATTGAAATAGAATGCTCGCTTGCATCTGTTTCTGCCAGGTACCTGACTAGCCATTTGCCATGGTCCTCATTTTCAAAGTACAGTTATATATATAGTAACCTATGCAATTTTGTAAATCTATGTGCTTTGAAAATGAGCCAGGTATAGTCAATGAGCCTGGTATAGTCAATCAGTTATCAGTTCTGTGTGCAGATGCAAAGATTCTATGAGCGTGCTAAGGCTGGAGAAAGGGTTTAAACAGGCTCTGTAAAAAGGAAGGGCAGCCATCCTTAGGTTTCCTGCAATTACATCTGGCATGCTGACTTTCTGAATATTGGACTCTTGCCTTTAATTATTCCCTTTGCATGCTGATGAAGTAAAAGTTTCCCTTTTGCCTGCTTGTGGTCAAAAGAGGTCAGACGGCTGAAGCCTGGGACTCATAAATATTACTTGCCTGCATTCTGAAGCTAGTGTGCCTTCCCTTTAGAGTGAAGAGCTGGACCCTGAACCTCTGATTATCCTCCAGAGACACTCCTTAAGGGACAAATGACACTATCAGGCTTATTTTCAAAAGAGAAGGGCGCCCATCTTTCGACACAAATTGGGAGATGGGCGTCCTTCTCCCAGGGTGACCCAAATCAGCATAATTGAAAGCCGATTTGGGGCACCTTCAACTGCTTTCCGTCGTGGGGATGACCAAAGTTCACGGGGACATGTCGGAAGCATAGCGAAGGCGGGACTGGGCCGTGCTTAACACATGGGCATCCTCGGTCGATAATGGAAAAAAGAAGGGCGTCCCTGACGAACACTTGGCCGACTTTACTTGGTCCATTTTTTCTTGCGACCAAGCCTCAAAAAGGTGCTCGAACTGACCAGATGACCACCGGAGGGAATCAGAGATGGCCTCCCCTTACTCCCCCAGTGGTCACTAACTCCCTCCCACCCTAAAAAAACTTTTAAAATATTTTTTGGCAGCCTCTATGCCAGCCTCAAATGTCATACCCAGCTCCCTGACAGCAGTATGCAGGTCCCTGGACCAGTTTTAGTGGGTGCAGTGCACTTCAGGCAGGCGGACTCAGGCCCAGCCCCCCCCCCCCCCCCCACCTGTTACACTTGTGGTGGTAAAAGTGAGCCCTTCAACACCCACCATAAACCCACTGTACCCACATGTATGTGCTCCCCTTCACCCCTTAGGGCTATGGTAGTGTTGTACAGTTGTGGGTAGGGGTTTTGGGGGGGCTCAGCACCCAAGGTAAGGGAGCTATGCACCTGGAAGCAATTTGTGAAGTCCACTGCAGTGCCCCTAGGGTGCCCGGTTAGTGTTCTGTCATTTGAGGGGGACCAGTGCAATACGAATGCTGGCTCCTCCCACGACCAAAGGGCTTCGATTTGGTCATTTCTGAGATGAGCGTCCTCGGTTTCCATTATCGCTGAAAACCGGGATCGACCATCTCTAAGGTCGACCTAAATGTTGAGATTTGGGCGTCCCCAACCGTATTATCGAAACGAAAGATGGCCGCCTATCTTGTTTCGATAATACGGGTTTCCCCGCCCCTTCGCCGGGACATCCTGCGAGGACGTCCTAGGAAAACTTGGGCGCCCCGTTCTATTATGCCCCTCCACGGGTTCATTAACTTTCTGCCTGTTAGCTAGATTGTGCAGATTTACTGTTTAACCACATGAGGAGGAAGTAGAGACAAAATTATCTTTATGGCCTTTCCTTTAGAACTCTCTATTATATCAAAGTGATTGTTGTGCTTGAAACTGAAACTTGAGTTCTTTATTATATATGTGGGCATTATGAACTACAACCTTGGCCTTAATAAGATATTATGAACGGAGACCAGATCTAATGCCTTATTTAAAGATAATTGGATTGCAATTGCACAGAAGTGCAAGTTCTTAAATCCATCTTCCTTACAGCGTTACACTTGCCAATAAGCCACTGGGACTGGACCTTCTGGAAGCTCTCTAAAATATATCCTGCATCTGTAGTTTCCATCAGTTCTTGTATAAACTTATAATTGTGACAAAAAAAGGTACCAATTTGTTTTTAATGACTTTCTATCAAAAATAAGTGGGTTTAAATACCTTGCAAAAGAGTTTTGTGTATTTACCTTTGGGATAAATGGAAAACGCTCTGTAAGCATGATAGAAATGGTGTTTGCTTCCCATGTGAAAACCATGGTGATTCCAAGGTTTCTTTAAGGTGATTTCTCTAATAGCTCTTCCAGAAGAAGAGAATTGCAAATAAAAATGTCAGGTTTTTTTTTCCTGTTGTCAATAGTGCACACTGTTTCACAATCATAGCTCTGCTTTGCAAGACAGTGTGCACTATTGGTAAATACTGCACACTACTGACATCATTGTCCCTAAACAAATAATAATAATGATAAATAAAAATACAATATGAACAAAAATGAAAAATCCATTGAACAACACAGGAAATTGAACAAAATGAACATTTTTGCCCTGTACACCCCTAGAACTATGTACTCATCGCTGTAAAAGAAAAAAGTTTTTAACTGTGGATCATACCAATGTTGTTGCCCCCCCCCCCCCCCCCCCCCTTTGGTGTCAGGCTAACATCAAGATTGATTTGGAGAACACAGAGATGGGCAAAATAGTATTCTATTTGAGGTTTCCACTTGGCCTGCGCTTCAGACTTTTAGAGGTATCCCACTCCAGATTGTCAGGCTCAAGAGTTGCTCCACTGCTAGAGCTTGGGAGCTGAACTTAACATAGTTTAACATAGTAGATGACGGCAGAAAAAGACCTGCATGGTCCATCCAGTCTGCCCAACAAGATAAACTCATATGTGTATACCTTACCTTGATTTGTACCTGCCTTTTTCAGGGCACAGACCCTACAAGTCTGCCCAGCAGTATTTCCCGCCTCCCAACCACCAGTCCCGCCTCCCATCACTGGCTCTGACACAGCTTCTTCTGAAGTGTTCTTATGTTGCATGCTCATTGGAGCTATGCATTGGGTGACCATATAACACCATTTCTAAGAGGACAAACTGAGTCATTCCTGTATTTACCCTCATTACAAGAAGAAGATGGCAATCTGAGGGGGAGGGGAGTGGTTAAAATAAGGATTGGATCTGCTTTTTCCCCTGGATATGAAGCTATATGGTCCACAGTACACTCAGAGAGTGACTTGGCACTTCAGATTCACCCTGGTTGGTGGGTATTATTTATTTATTTTAGCTACCTACAACTGTCATTAAAATGTCCAAAGACATGCCTGCTCCCACATTCGTACAGAGACAACCCACTTTCTCGAGTCATCTCCAGTGTTCCCACTGAGGAGCCAAGAGCTCCTACTCAGTAGCCTCCACCCTCTGTCAGGTGACATGTTAATAAGATGTCATCTCCTACTGCTGTGGGACCAGTATCACAACAAGAGCTGTACAGTCTCACAGCTCTTATCACGAGCCTGGCTCTGTGGCAGCAGAGGACGACATTTCATTAAGGCATCTCCTGGTGCTGACAGAGAGGGAGGCAACTTGAGGGTGCCATGAAGAATTGAAGGCTGTGACATTGAGGTGTGCCGGGCAGGGGGGGTGGAGCCAGGAGTCAAAGTAGGTGGGGCTGGAGTGGAGTGGGGTATGGCTGAAGTTGTATCCTAAAATCTCCATCTCAAAAACTGGGCCCCCTTGGTAGCTCTGATAAGAAATACATAAAATAAAAAACATAAAATAAAGTCAGCAACAAGAACAAAATAAATCCTCAATAGCAAGTCATTCCCTCTGTCCTCTTCTTTCCCAAACACCTGATGCCAAAACTCATGCCTTAATCCCCTTCCAGAAATGTAACTATTTCGATTGTTTCTGAATAGCTTCTAGCAACTGATTCTTGAGGGTTGGAGCTACCACTGAAAATGGCCTGTGCTCTCATCACATGAAAAAGTGCCTCTTTATGTGAAAGAATGCATAATTAACTCCTCTCCATTTACCTGCTAAAGTAACAAGGAGTGCAAATTTTTGCTTTGGGAAGAGATCGGGAACACAGAAATTGTGCCATTCATCAGCTCCATGAATTTTAATTCTAATAAGAGGCAAAGTGATCACAATCAGCAGTACATGATACTCCAAATGTCCAATTACATGAACCACAGGAAATGGCAGGACCTCTGATCATTCTGGCACACAGAACCAAGGACTCATTTAAGTGGAAAGTGCTAAAGCAGGCCAAAGGGTGGTAGCAGAGAAAAATTAATGAATGAGAGGTACAAGAAATGTGAAGCTCTCGAAGTGTCGATAATGACAGTGCCCTTTATCTACATTTTTATTACACTTGAGCTACACTCTGTCTTCATGGAGTATTTCAGTGCCCAAGGGACCATTTCCCAGCAGAGTACTAAACCAATGAAACTGACCATACTGTAGCAGAGCCAGAAAGAGGCACATAAGCTGTAGGACAATTTTCCACTTTTATACTGAAGATATATTGAATTGAATTAGTGGGTAGTTTAAAAGATGGGTGTCAGGGGAGCTGCTGCTTCTCTGTTTCTGATATTGTGCCTTGAATACAGTATAAGTCATTGGAGTGGAAGACGTTTCTCTAAACTGATGTATTCAAATGTTTATTACACGAAAATTAGGCAAGATCCAATCAGCCATCAAGTTTGACAAACTAACATGGAGTCACAGAAACAGAGAGATGTGGGATGAGTTTGCATTTCAGGCCCTCGAAGTTTATGAAAGCTACGAACACTGTGGAAACAACATTCATGGCTCCTAGAACAACACACTCAGATCAGTAAATTCTGGGCTCCAGCATTGAATTTACAGGTATAGTGGACTGACGAAAACATAGCCAGTTAAGTGCGATATTCAGCATTAAGGGATCCTTTTACAAAGGTTAACGTTTTTAGTGCACGCTAATGATTAGTGCACGCTAAATCCTAAAGACACCCATAGAAATATATGGGCGTCTCTAATGTTTAGTGCGGGCTTATTTTTAGAGCGCTCTAAAAACGCTAGTGCATCTTTGTAAAAGGACCTCATAAAGATAGGACTGACTTTTTTGCAGTGCTAGTTATGCTGTTATTTTGGCCGGTTATGTCCTGAATATTGGCACTTAACTGGCCATGTGCCGACTTCATCCTCAGAACACCCCCAAAATAACTGGTTTTGGTTTGAGTGCTAACCAGGCATTTTTAGAGGCGCTATCCGGTTTAAGTGCTGCTATTGAGACAGGCATGGGAAGCAACCGCTTGCCCTGGGATTTGTAGTATGGAGTGTTGCCACGATTTGGGTTTCTGCCAGGTACTTGTGACCTGGCTTGGCCATTGTTTGGAAAACAGGATACTGGGCTAGATGGACCATTGGTCTGACCCCAGTATGGCTACTCTTATGTTCTTATGAATATGCTTGGTTAGTCCCAGACAGACAATTTAAATGGCCAGGAGCCTTTCCTGGCCATTTAAATTGTTTTAAATATGAGGCCCAGTGTTTAAAACTCATTAGTTGGATGCTCCGTCTTATTCTGTAATAAGATTAAAATCCTCTTTAAAATATATTGCAAATCACAACATCATGAGAGAAAGAAAATATGGAAGTCAGCACGAGAATGCCCAGTCAAGGGCAGGGTGGCAGAAGAGGTAAAAGTCAGGGCTTTAACTGAATTTAAATAGGCTGGGGATATAGAAAGATGCAGGGATAGGAGAAAGGTTGGGTGGCAAGAATGGGATGGAAAAGCTGGCATTTTAAGCATTAGAGTTTATGGCCCTGATATTCAGACCACGGGGGATAGCCAGGCTGTCTCCCGTGATCCATACTGAACCCGGATATTCAATGCCGTGCCATTTCCGTTGATTAGCATTGACTATCCAGAGTTTTTCTGCTGGTTTGATGATAACCAGCTATGTTGATATTCTTATATAGCCGGTTATCTTTAAACCGGCCAAAGATATACCAGGGTTTGACACAGCCAAATATGACCACCAAATGTGGTTTAAATATCAGCATATACATGGTTATATCACGTGATATAACTGGTTATCTTCCAGCCATTAACCGCGGATATTCAGCGGAGGACAGCCAGTTATCCCTCACCGAATATTGAAACATATCCGGTTAAACGCTATTTAACCAGTCAGCATCCATTCTGACTGGTTAAATAGAGCTAAATATCGGGCAGTATGGAGCCAATATTCAGACCTGAGATGTTAGTCCTTCTTATTCCCACAGTCAGCATTTCTGGCATTGAATATCCGGTATATTTTTGGGCATTTTAAAGATAGCCGGCTACATCAATATTCAGACTTAGCTGGTTATCTTTAAACTGACCAAAGGTATACAGGTTATCACACAGTTATTTTTTTTTTTTGTTACATTTGTACCCCGCGCTTTCCCACTCATGGCAGGCTCAATGCGGCTTATATGGGGTAATGGAGGGTTAAGTGACTTGCCCAGAGTCACAAGGAGCTGCCTGTGCCTGAAGTGGGAATCGAACTCAGTTCCTCAGTTCCCCAGGACCAAAGTCCACCACCCTAACAAACCCGGGTTAAAAATTAGTGGGTAGCCGGTTATATTGGGCAATATAAACGGCTAGCTGCTAGCTGCTAACCGGTGATATTCAGCAGGGGATAGCCGGTTATCCCCTGCTGAATATCAGCGAATAGCCGGGTAAGTGCTATTTAACTGTTCAGCAGCATTCTGACCGGTTAAATAGTGCTGAATTTTGGGGAATATATGTTTCTACAGTGGAACAGATTAAAAGAAAAAAATTCCCCCTAGTCTTGTTAACCCTTTCAAACAGTAATAAGGGGAAAGGGAACATAGGAACATAGTAGATGACCAACAACAGGAAACACAAGTCTTCCACAAAATCGCACTAGCTGCAAAGTACATAAGTATTATCATACTAGGGCAGACCAAAGGTCCATCAAGCCCAGCATCCTGTTTCCAACAGTGGCCAATCCAGGTCACAAATACCTGGCAAGATCCCCAAAAAGTACAAAACATTCTATACTGCTTATCCCAGAAACAGTGGATTTTCCCGAAGTCTACCTGGTACTGGCCTTGTTCTCCAGCTACTGAAGCTGAATCTGTCCAGCCACGATCAGGCCACAGACCATAGAAGTCTGCCCAGCATTGGCTTTGCTTCCCATCTAATCACCTCAAAGCTTGTTTGGTTCCATGCCTTCTATATTCCCTTGTGTTTATCCCATGCATTTTTGAATTCCATTACCATTTTCATCTCCACAACCTCCCGCAGGAGGGCATTCCAGGTATCTACCACCCTCTCTGTGAAAAAGTACTTTCTGACATTATTTCTGAGTCAGCTCCCTGCAACCTCAATTCATGTCCTCTAGTTCTACCAGTCTCTGGAAAAGGTTTGTTTGTAGATTAATACCGTTCAAATATTTGAATGCTGAATGAAGAGTGGAGGGGTAGCCTAGTGGTTAGTGCAATGGACTTGTGACTCTGGGCAAGTCATTTAACTAAAATAAGTACCTGTATATAGTATATAAACCGCTTTGATAGTAACCACAGAAAGATGGTATATCAAGTCCCATCCCCTAACAACCAAATTTAAAACAAAATAGGAGAATGTGTTTTTTTTTCCACTCAATGGCAATTAAGCTCTAGGATAGCTGAATTTAAAAGGCCTTTAGATATGTTCTTGGGGGGAGAAAACTCCATAAAACATTATTATTCCAGAGGAAACAGGACTGGCAGAGGGAAGGTCTCAGCGCTGCCACTTCTGGCAATCTAAGGTGACGACACTTAAAGGACCGGAGGTGGTGAGGCAGAGAGCGAGAGAGAGAGAGAGAGAGAGAGAGAGAGAGAGTTGCCAAACCGGAGAAGACAGAGAGCTGCCTTACTGCGAGGGAAGGGGGAAAGGAAAAGAACTGAGCTGTTATTTTGTGTGTGTGTGTGCTTTTGAGCTGTCCTAAATTAGGCCACTTAGCTATGCAAGTGGTGGTACTGAATATTGCCAGCACCCCCATAACCCTGGGCTCCACCCTATCTCCTCCTGTACCGCCCCTGACCTGCTCACTTTTATGGCAGTGATCAGAGGTGATAATCAGTGGCACTACCTGGTTTAATGCTAATGAATATTGGGAGTAAGACAACCCTAAGGGTTTTATGCTGGCAGGAGCCTCTCCTGCCCGCTTAAGTCCTTTTGAATATTGGGCGGATAATAAATGACGGTAGATAAAGACCAGCACGGTCCAACCTAATGTCATAACAACTCCTGGTACTCCTGCACTTGTGGGCCAGGCTGATCTACCCTTGATTCCATTTCTGCTTTCTCTTATTTTTGACATTTGCAATAACCTTTCAAGAGGAGAAGTGAAATTATCTTTATAGAGCATTACTGGAAAAAAGCCACATTATACAGGAAACATTGACTGCAGCTGAAGTGGGAGATGATAATTTAGTACCAGCCATGAGAGGTCAAATGCCTTATTAAAAAACTAAGGGCCTAATTTGCCAAAGGTTTTCTGCTACTGTGCCTATAAATAGCCTCTTCAAAGTTGATAAGGTGGCAGGCTACCCGGGAATACTGGAGAAGTACAGGAAGTGATAGGTGTGTCAATCACAAAATTCTCTGCTACAGAGCCTTTCTAGGGTTCATTTTGGGCTTTGCATCTACTGAGAACAAAGCAAGGACCAAACCTCACCAGTTGCCTGTTTAAAGATTTCGAACTCAGGGGCTCTTTTACTAATGCGCAGTAATTTTCTGCACTTACTGTGTGTTAGTTGCAAATACCAGTATTTACCTGGGCTCAGGTCCCAGCCAGGCCAGTTTTACTTTTTACCACCAGATGTGTCAGCGATCCACACACACCACACTCAAAGTTCCAGTTCGCCTGCAGTGAAGCTTGGGAGTGGGTCAATGGTCCAGGATAGCGACCATTAAGAGGTTTTAGTAAGGGTCTTTTTCTCAGTCTAAGAGCAAGCGCTCTCACTCTCATGTCAAAAACCACTCTGCACTCCAGGAGTTTTTTTTTTATTAAATGTAATCAATAGAAATCAAACAAAAGAAAACATGGAAAAGAAAATAAGATGATACCTTTTTTATTGGACATAACTTAATACATTTCTTGATTAGCTTTCGAAGGATGCCCTTCTTCATCAGATCGGAAACAAGCAAATGTGGAAGATGACAGAATATATAAGTGAAACATCCAAGCATTTCATTGACAGTCTAACAGGGTGGGGGTGGTTAGGAGGTATGCATGGGAACATCAAAGCATTTCATTGATAGTCTAACAGGATGGGTGTGGGTAGTTGAAGGAAGACGGAGATCAACAGAGTTATGTCCAATAAAAAAGGTATCATCTTATTTCCTTTCCATGTTTTATTTTGTTTGATTTCTATTGATTACCTCTAAAAGTGGACTAACACGGCTACCACACCTCTCTACTTTTATTAAATGCAAACCAACTTTACTGGAACTTCAGAAAATGGTAAACTCTTCAGAACTCTTTATGTTAAATCAAGGACGTGCTATGGACGTCATCTACTTAGATTTCAGCAAGGCTTTTGACACGGTTCCCCACAGGAGGCTCTTGAATAAACTAGAAGGGCTGAAGATAGGACCCGAAGTGGTGAACTGGATTAGGAACTGGTTGACGGGCAGACGCCAGAGGGTGGTAGTGAATGGAGTTCGCTCGGAGGAGGGAAAGGTGAGTAGTGGAGTGCCTCAGGGATCGGTGCTGGGGCCCATTCTGTTCAATATATTTGTGAGTGACATTGCCGAAGGGTTACAAGGTAAAGTTTGCCTTTTTGCGGATGACACCAAGATTTGCAACAGAGTGGACACCCCGGAGGGAGTGGAAAACATGAAAAAAGATCTGAAGAAGCTGGAACAATGGTCTAACGTTTGGCAATTAAAATTCAATGTGAAGAAATGCAAAGTGATGCACTTAGGGAGTAGAAATCCAAGGGAGGCGTATGTGTTAGGTGGGGAGAGCTTGATAGTCACGGACGGGGAGAGGGATCTTGGGGTGATAGTATCTGAGGAACTAAAGCCTATGAAACAGTGCAACAAGGCGGTGGCCGTAGCGAGAAGGTTGCTAGGCTGTATAGAGAGAGGTGTGACCAGCAGAAAAAAGGAGGTTTTAATGCCCCTGTATAAGACGTTGGTGAGGCCCCACCTGGAGTATTGTGTTCAGTTTTGGAGGCCATACCTTGCGAAGGATGTTAAAAAAATGGAAGCGGTACAAAGAAAAGCTACAAGGATGGTATGGGAGTTGCGTTCCAAGACGTATGAAGAGAGACTTGCTGACCTGAACATGTATACTCTGGAGGAAAGGAGGAACAGGGGTGATATGATACAGACGTTCAAATATTTGAAAGGTATTAATCCGCAAACGAATCTTTTCCGGAGAGGGGAAGGCGGTAGTACAAGAGGACATGAAATGAGATTGAAGGGGGGCAGACTCAGGAAAGATGTCAGGAAGTATTTCTTCACGGAGAGGGTGGTGAACGCTTGGAATGCCCTCCCGCGGGAGGTGGTGGAGATGAAAACGGTAACGGAATTCAAGCATGCGTGGGACAGGCATAAAGGAATCCTGTGCAGAAGGAATGGATCCACAGAAGCTTAGCTGAAATTGGGTGGCGGGGGGAAGAGGGGTTGGTGGTTGAGAGGCTAGGATGGGGGAGGGCAGACTTATACGGGGTCTGTGCCGGAGCCGGTGATGGGAGGCGGGACTGGTGGTTGGGAGGCGGGAAATACTGCTGCACAGACTTATATGGTCTGTGCCCTGAAAAAGACAGGTACAAATCAAGGTAAGGTATACACATGAGTTTATCGTGGGCAGACTAGATGGACCGTGCAGGTCTTTTTCTGCCGTCATCTACTATGTTACTATGTTACTATGTTACATCCAAGACCAGCTGTAGAAATTTCAGCCACTTCCCTTCACTCTGATTTAAGTCAGTGCTGTATATATTTACACAGACTCCTGTCCATCACCCATCCTGTTGTGTCAGGAATAAATCCAAGGCTGTTTCCGCTACTTCTGGTTTCTAGTCCAAATCTTGCAGGCATAGACTCTTTAGGCTGTCCTTCTTCCAGCGGTGTACCTCTCAAGGCTACACTCCGGCCTTGGACAGGCTTCCAGGCTGGACTCTACTTATCTACCTGAAGATCCCTCTCCTTCTTCATTGCCATGGGGCAGCAAAGTCTTTTATAATCAGACTGTATTTATTTCTCTTTCCAGGATCCTCCAATATTCCCAAGGGTCCTGGCGGGGGTACAGGCAACCAAAGACCTTGTGTACCTCCTTATAACTCCTTTTATTAAATTCAAACTCCACCCCCGCTGTCACTCTCTACAGGGAAACACGCTCTCTCTACAATTTATTTCAACACCACTCCTTTGGGCTGGGCCTCCTCCTGGAAATGATGATGTGGTAAAGGGTATATATAATTTTGTGGAATTACATTAACCTTTACTATATAATATTTAAGGACATGTGTTCAGAACATATTCTAAGGCATAAATAAAGTTGATTTAAAATATAGGTAATGCAATGATTTTAGAAGGCAGTTTAGGGATTGTATACAGTGGCGTTCCTAGGGGGGTTGACACCCGGGGCGGATCGCCGATGCGCCCCGCCCCCAGGTGCAGCGCCCCCCCCCCCGGAACAGCACAATGCCCCCCCTCAGCGAAAGAACCCCCCCGGTGCACGCTGCTAGGGGGGGTGCCGCGCGCCTGCCAGCTCTTCGTTTTCATGCTCCCTCTGCCCCGGAACAGGAAGTAACCTGTTCCGGGGCAGAGGGAGCATGAAAACGAAGAGCCGACAGGAGCGCGGAACCCCCCCAGCGGCGTGCACCTGGGGCGGACCGCCCCCCCCCGCCCTCCCCCCCCCTAGGTACGCCACTGATTGTATACAAGAGCAATGTGCCACAAGATAAATATTGTTAGAAAGGTAGAATTATTGACTATGCTGGATTAATAGTATCTCACTTTGATTGAGGCTCAGATGTATTCTTTCTACTGCTGGCTGGAGTGGTGAAGGAGGTCTTTTCTCTTAGCTGGATGGTGGATTCTTTGTTGAGGAAAGAAGTCTTCTTGATTGAGGCTCAGATTAGTTATTTCTGCTGCTGGTTGGAGTGATGAATGAGCTTTGATGGAAAAGAAGTCTTTTTGCAGATTTGTTAGCGGTGGAACCTGGAGAAAGTCTTATCTGTGGTGTGTGTGGCATCCAGCAAGGCCCAGAGATTCAGTGAAGGTCCACAGAAAGGTGTAGATCCAGAATTCAGAGAGAAGGGGGGGGGGGGACTGTGTTCCAGTTTTTATAATAATTCCTGTTGGGCCATAGGCTGAAGTCAGGTGGGGTGTATTGATCCAAGGAAAACTCAGGGATAGGTGAAACTGGTTATATCTGATTTTTGAGATAGGAGCATGATTAAACTATATTTGCTGGTACTTGACAAGATTAGGTGGGTCATTGTCTGTGAGTTTCACGTAGATGGACTTTCTAGTCTCTGTGATTACAAGGTTAAGTGAGTCATTGTCATTGTCTGTTTCAGGCAGATGAGCTGTCTTTTGTTATCCAGTCTTTTTGATTGCTGTCAATATGCAGAAACTGTTCTTTGGAGATGTGGTGATTAACTTTAGTATCTACCCAGCCAGTTCTATTGTTTCAAGCTATCAGTGGTCTTCAGGGGGAGGGTGGAGGTCAGATCTGTTTTTCTGATCCTAAGTTTTTGTTGCAAAATATTCTTATATGTCTGTATCTGTTTTCAGAAAAATTAATAACTGAAATTCATCATATCATGCTACACTCCCACCCATGGACATCCCAACTTTCCAGCCCAATGGCAGGGATCTCCCTCCCTCCCCAGGGACTCAAATAACTCTAACACTGTAGGCTCTAGTAATGCCCATATCATGGGGTATTAAACTAGCACATAAGTGCAAAGCCTGTGCACTAAATGAAGGGAGCCTCTCATTTATTGCATAGGGCAGATACATACCACACAGCATGTACACACATAATCTGGCTCAATAGATAATGCAGTGGGAGTCAAGCATAAGTCAGTAATTGAAAATGGGCCTGCTGTGGTGGCACTCCCACAACAGATCTCCCTCCCAACCCTCCCAGATATCCAAACTCCCCTCAACACATCTCAATCATATCATAACCACCAACACTCCTGATGTGAACCCCAACTCCTCCCGGATCCCATAATGTGATAAGCCTCTCCCCTGAGCCCCCGCCTCACTTATATGTATGAAAGGAAACCCACCTGCACTCTGGTGGTGTAATAAGCTGGAATGGGAGTGGTCCACCTCCATTTCTGCCCTGTCCAGCTCTAGGGAACAAAATGGCTGCTATGATCCCAGCAGTTTTCTTGTGGTACTACCACTAGGGGCCATTTTGTCCATAAAAGGAGACTATACAATTTACCTTCTGTAACTGGTGGAGAGTTTCTGTTGAAGTCCTTCTGAATACTTTGTGGCTTCAGGCTGGAGGAGGGCTCAACTCTGTATTCAGAGGAGCCTCCTTGGGCCAAAACAGGCAAATATCTTTCTCTTTTCATTGAAGCTCTGCAGTTCAACTCTGACTTCTGGAACCCCTGGGGCTCAAAGGCTAAGAGTCCTGTGGGGTTTTGCAGCACAAAACACCCACCTCACATTGGTTCCCTCTCAGCATCCAAGTGAATCTTGGGAAGGGCTGGGTGAGTTCAGCCCTTTTCTATGAATTTCACTGAGCTGGTTCAGAGGGAATCACTTCCAGGTTTTGTCCTTAGGTTCAGGGTTCAAGGATCAAGGTTTATTTGATTGACCGCCTAAAGACAAGCCATCAAAGAGGTTTCCAAAGTTCAATAATAAAAAGGAAAATAAATACAAATATGCAGAAATGGACAGACTGCAAAGTTGTTGTAATCCAATAGAGTCCCAAATGAGGAAGAACCTGCATGCAAACTAGTCCTAAATGCTAGACTAAAAAAAAAATGTGTCTTCAGTTTGGCTCTAAACACAGGAAGAGAGCCCTCTAAACACAAAGCTAACAGGAGGGCATTCTACTGTGTTGGCCCAACAACACTGAACATTGATTTCTGGAGGGCAACCAATGGAACTTTCTGGACAGAGGGCACAGTCAAAACCGCTACTGACTGGACCACAAAGCTTGAAACAGAACATAGGACACAAAATACAAGGATAAAAATGATGGGGACCCTGCAAGCAAGATCTTAAAGTTCAAAAGCACAACTGTATACAAAATACGATGTTCTACTGGAAGCCAATGTTCCATTTTCAACAATGGTGTTACATGGTCAAATTTAAAGAGAAGCCTGACCACTACATTCTGAATGGTCTGCAGCTGTTTGATCTCCCTCTGTGCAAAACCCATCAGAAGCATATTGCAATAATTCAACCGAGTAATCACAAAAGCTTGAATCAAAACTTGCCTGCAGATTGTGCGTGAGTCCCAAAGCAAGCAATGTCTCTGTTCCTGGCTTTACTCCAACCGGGGAAGGAAACCTCCAGAAATCTGATAAGTTTAACACTCTGTTTTTGTAAGTTCGTGAGGATGGGAACCTAACAGTGAACCTCTCCTCCTCCCACACACACCTGGATATCCTAGAAACCTGGTACGGGGATCCTTGTCCTAGTGTTTTTTTTCCTGTGCAGTAACTGTGCATATTACAAAATCCTTTTTACCAGTACAGTATTATCCAACAGCCTTAAACTAGCCTCATTAAGAACATAATGGTAGGAGTTTTAGGCAGTGATCTTTAGGACTGGAGATGTGACCTGAAAATTATAGGGCATTCTTTTACAGGAGAAAACATATATAATTAGCCTGCTACTATATAATTTACAAAGACCCACGTAAGCAACAAACCTAAAGTTTCCCTGCTGCATAATTCAATTTTCAGAAGGAAGCTACAAAACTCCTATAGGATTTGATTCTATCTCAGCTTGGAACATAAAACTGCATGGTGGTTGACTCTTATCGGCCAATCATCAGAGCCAACAAACTGTTCAGCCATTAAGACACAGATTTAAAGAATTCTTTGTCTTGACGCATGATTGGTTTGGTTGCTGCCACCTAATGGTGAAAAAATAGAATTGCCTGTTTTTACTGTGATATTTATTTATTTACTTACCAGTCAATATTCAGCTGGCAGTGATTAGTGGTTTTTAAATGCTGACCGCTATAGGCAAAATTAGGCACTAATAATGCTGGGCCATATCTTGGCACTGGCACTGAATATTAGTCTGACCAGACTGAATATTGACCTGGACCCTCATGAGCAGAGGCCACACATCCCCCGATCAGCACTGGAACCCTCTTCTCACCTCCCCCAATCAGTATCACACCTCCTCCCATCTCCACCCAATCAGCACCTGCGCCCTCCTAGAAGTTGTGGCAGCCACTGTCTTAGAGGAACCGTGTGGGACAGCTGCGAGTAAGGTTCACTCCGTGCCTCATGGACCACTAGATTACCATGGATGATAGGTAGGCCCAGGACGGCCTCCTAGGGGGCGGAAGGGAGTGCTGATGCTGATTGGAGGACAGAAGAAGGGTGCCAATGCTAGTCAGGGGCAGGAGGGGGGCAATGAGCTTCAGGCCACCACTGACAGCTATGTGGTGCCGGCTGATATTCACAGCCGGCTCTCATATATCTAAGCGGCCAAAGTTAGGACTGTTATTTATATGGTTCTATTTGGTTGCTTAGCTATGTAGGCATCAGCACTGAATGTTCCCTGCACATGCATGGCTCCCAGCTCCTCCTCGACTCTGCCTCTGAAATGCCCTTCTCCTGCCCACGTTTGAAATGGCTGATTAGCGGCAATATTCAGCGGCACTGCCTGGTTAAGGGCCACTGACACTCAGCCACTGAGTGCAATTTAAGCGGGCAGGAGCCTCTACAGCCCACTTAAATCTCTGAATAATGACCAGTCACCTATTTCCTAAGATGTCTAAGCCGCTGACCTTAAAAATCTCAGCAGCTGCTGTTGTCCTGATTCAAACTAAGTATAAGCAGGGTGAAGACAGGCTCAACTTTAGGAAACACATGGCAGTTCTGTTTTTACATATTTAAGTATGTATTTATGACTACTTGATTTTTCCTTGCCATTTTCAGGGCACAGACCATAGAAGTCTGCCTGGCAGTGGTCTTGTTCTCCAACGTCTGAAGTTGACATTGAAGCCCAATCCAGCCCATCCAAATCTGCCCAGCCACGATCAGGGCACAGACTGTAGAAGTCTACCTGGCACTGGCCTTGTTCTCCAGCTGCTGAAGCTAAGGTTATAAATATTTATTGCTTTTTGGGTTTTTTATGTAACTCTACTAGAGTGTTGTAGCATTTAGATGAGGTATCAAATAAAATGAATATATAAAATATAAAAATATTTCCCTATTTTCCATTGATTATTGAATCACTCACCCAGGATAATACTCTTGGGCAGCAGAAGAGCATCTAGAACAGAGGTTCTCAACCCAGTCCTCAGAACACACCAAGCCAGTCAAGTTTTCAGGATACCCATAATTAATATGCATGAAAGAAGTTTGCATACAATGGAGGCAGTACATGCAAATCTATCTCATGTATATTCATTGCAGATATCTTGAAAACCAAGCTGGCTTGCTGTGTCCCAAGGACTGGGTTGAGAACCCCTGATCTAGAAGGACGTGTCTGCTCAGACTATCCTTTCAGCACCCCCTCTTATCGAATGAGGATACTGTATCTGTAGGAATATCTATCTAAACTCTTTCTCAAGCAGCTCTATACTGAGCTGTAGTTGCACCCTGTGCAACTTGCCTACTGGTGCCCCCCCCCCCGACCTGCCCACCTTACCACCACCAATGAGAGGAGATGGTGGGCTGGGAGCAGTTTTTGCACCCTTTCATATTTGTGCCTTGTGGGTTACAGGTCTTACACAGCTCTGGATATTGTGCTAGTCCCAGGCTCAATTACATCATCTGTGCAGTACGTCTGTAGAGTTTTGATGATGGGGAGGGGGATGAGCAGGACACCTGATGATCACAATGAGGAAGGAATATAATTATACAAAAATACAGTAATGTGAAACTTTTACAATATAAATAGATTTTTTTTCATGATGACAGATGTGAAACTTTATGCAGTATTATGCAAATCTGCTACATATACAGAATTTGTTAACTCTTGCCGCAACATCTTGCAAAATCTGCCACAGGAAACTGCAGGCTGTGAACATAGCCACAGTGCAATCCTGGGGAACCTAAAAAGCTGAGCCTGCACCCAGGTAAACCAGGCAAATGTCACTAATTTTCCGAATGAAATAAGTTCTTACTGATCCTCGGCATGGATCAGTGATATTGACTCACAACACATACAAGTATTTGATGATAAAACTAGAGAGAAGACATGGAAGATGAGTCTAAATACAAGCAGGTAATGAACATAATAAGAACATAAGCATTGCCATACTTGGACAGACCAAAGGTCCATCAAGTCCAGTATCCTGTTTCCAAAAGTGTCCAATCCAGGTCACAAGTACCTGGCAGAATCCCGAAGAGTAAAACAAATTTTATGTTGCTTATTCTAGAAATAAGCAGTGGCTTTTCCCAAGTCCATCTTAATAATGGTTATGGACTTTGTAGGGGTATTTCCCTGTGATCTAGCCTAAGCTGGTCTTGGCCTATACAAGCCTATGACATCTTGGTATAATAAGATGGCTGCTGCAACATCTCTGTGTCAGCAAGATCCAGCTTCAGCTTGTGGAAAATCACTGACAGGCTTGCTGAAGCCAAGGACATTCTGTGTTCCAACCATCCCCCTTCTATCTCTGAGACGCTGGGAAGGGAGTCATACTCATGGGACCAGAAGTTACCATCTTCAAGGTCACAAAACAAAGAACTCTTCTTACCCATGCACTGTACTGTAGGAGGGAGAATTGGTCCAGGCTATCACCGAGAGAGGTGGAAGAACGCGGGGAGAGTGGGAGAAGAAAGTTGTCGGAGACCCTCGGAGGGGTACCTGTGAAATCCAGCAAGGCTCGAGGTGAGCTAGAGACTGTATGATACCAACCTTGTGACCTGCATGACTGGTGCAAATACCTGTGGCAGAGATATTGGCTCTGAGAACCAAAGGAGAGACTGGAACCTGTGTGTTTGCTGAGAAAGACCTGCACTATATAAGACACAGACAGCTAAGATAGCGTCTGGAGAGATTCTGCTCTGGTCTTATCTGAAGCCGTCAGGACAGCGTGGTAAGATCACAGTGATATATTTCCGGGTCTGGGGTTAGGCAGTGGTTTTATCTAAGTTCGACTGGTTTTCAGTTAGGAAACTATCTAAACAATTTTTTTAAACCTTCTTAAGCTAATTGCTTTTATCACATTCTCTAGCAATGAATTCCAGAGTGTAATGGCACGTTGAGTGATGAAATATTTTCTTTCATTTGTTTAAATTTACTATTTAGTAACTTTTTGTCTTTTTTATCATGATTGCAGCTCTTTTCTTATATTTTATTGGTTTTATATTTTGTGAACTTAATGGACTTCCCCAAGGCGGTATATCAAATTGTTAATAATACTTGGAAACTTCATTGAATGCCCCCTAGTCCTCATATTTTTGGAAAGAGTAAACAAGAGATTCACATCTACCCATTACACTCCACTCATGGCCCGATGCTTAGAACCTAAGACCAGCACTAGAGTTGATTAGAGCTGGACTAGCACCAGCATTAATCTGCACATAATGTTTAGAGGATTGCAGCGCAGGAAACAATAGTCACAGCAAAGATTAGTGTACATTGTATTTAAATGTAGTCAAATAAATGTAAATGAGGTCATTTGCTATTTCCTCCCAATGTTCAGAGAACAGCACACAAACAAACCCTGCCCTTACCACTGGAAACCTAACGCTAGCTCAAAGCTAGCACTGGGGTGTTTGAAGAGAGCATTTCTAATTTTTTTTTTCAGCTTAAAATCTGCTGGTTTTGATTTATTTCAGAAGTGGAAGGAAACCCGTGCATGCCTCTAAAGTGGCTGGGAGTGAAAAGCAAATATGTGCAGGTTTAAGCACACCCAAAAGTGAAAGCACACATTGGCACCTGTTTTCTGCACTTAAATAGAAGTGAAAATAAAATTAAAAATCTTATATTTAAAAGAACAGAAGAATAATGCTGATGTGTGCTTCACTTCCTGGTTTGCTTGGGCATGTGCAATAGAGCTGTTCTTACCGCAAACTCTACTGCACATGTGCCAGACACATTCCTCCCCTTTACTTTAAATCTCACAGCGCACATATCATTTGCATACCATCAACACTGAGCACTGGGGAGCTACATTTTGGCACTGTTCCCATGGTATGGATCCAGAACGGTTTCCTATAGCGCAAAAGTTCTGAGCTGTATAATAGACCTCTATTATTTCTTCCCTCAGCCGTCTCTTCTTCAAGCCTTTTTAGCCTTTCCTCAAGGGAAGTCATCCCATTCCCTTTATCATTTTCATCGCCCTTCTCTGTACCTGTAGACAGAAGATTCCGAAGACATGCAGAGATACAAGCAGAAGACTTGAGAAAAAAACAGCTGATAATACCTGCAGGCAAAAGATATGGAAAACTAAAGATACAGGCAGACAAACTTGAGTAAACCTATTAGGGCCAACAACAATAATGGGTTACTGTTTGAAAATCTGATTGCAATCAGGTTTTACGGTACTAAGGTGGTGGTGGGGGGACTTGCTCACAACACTTAGCTGAAGGCTTGACTTGAATCAGACGAGCATAACAATTTTATCATGCTGCTAAACTGAAAAGCTGCCATTTAAACTGACATATTGTACAACATTTAAAAATAGTGCTTTTAAGGTAATTAGATGTTAATCTGTCATGAAAATCCTGCATGAAAACCAGAACCCAGGTGCTGCTCAAATTTGGATGCATAGTAAAAGTTTCTAAGTATAGTTTTTAAGTACAGTTTTCAATCAGCACTTATGATATTAGGTGTATACATCTCAGGGAAATAAAAATCAGGTTTCCATTTGCTGTCAGAATTTGAATAAAACAGAGAGGCTTGGTTAACCTTTTGGTTGTGTCAGGAGAACTCAGCAGCTTCAGGGTCTTTCTGCAAGTGTGATGGTCAGGGTGGTACTGACCCACAAATAAGAGGAAGTAATGACATTGATCAGCTTGAAAACCTGCGCAAAGAATGTATAACACGTAAGTTGAGGCTATATTCCAAACAAAGGAATTCCCACAAAAAAACTGACATTATGAGGAGAAATCAGACAGTACAACATGCCTCTGCCTTAGGACTGTATCTAATAAGGAGGTTATCTTTGGGTGGGAGAAATTACCAGCAGTGGCCAGCAGATGGGATATAAAAGGGAGATGTGATGGGGAAAGACTGAGGAGGTAGAGTGAAGATGCACTGAGGAGGAAAGCAGAACAGAAGTACCTGAGCAGACTCCCTTGAATCTTTTCATGGCTACTACTACTACTACTACTACTACTACTATTTGACATTTCTAAAGCGCTACTAGGGTTACGCAGCGCTGTACAATTTAACATAGGACAGTCCCTGCTCAAAGAGCTTACAATCTAATGGACAAATGTACAAACAGTCAAGTAGGCTAAATCAACAGGCTTCTAAGGAGTCAGAAGATTATAAAGGAACTAGAGGCGTATTATTTGCACAATGATCATGGGGGGTGTGGTTGATCCACTACTACTACTACTATTTGACATTTCTAAAGCGCTACTAGGGTTAGGCAGCGCTGTACAATTTAACATAGAAGGACAGGATAGGAGGCTGATAGGAGGTGACCTGAGAATAGCTCAGGTGATATTATCATGCTATATGCAGGGGTGAAAGAGAGGGGACAATGATTCATAGGGATGTGCGTTCATTTCAAATGACGCAGGGAATATCAATGAGCACAGAAGTTGAAAATAGGGGGCTAGAGCATGAATAGAACACTGGGGGAGGGATAGGAGGCTGGGAAAGAGATGAGACAGAGGTGAGAAATTGGAGGACATGGGAAGTAAGAGTAGGGAATGGAAAACTAGTCAGTTGGTGAAAGGTGAAAAAACAGAGACTGAAGACTGGTGGAAGAAATGAAATCCAGCTGTAGGTAGATTTAAAGGCAGAGATTGGAGAAATGGAGAAAAAAAAAGATGAAACAGAAGGATCACTGTAAGAGACAGGTATGGGAGAAGAAGGGAAGAAAACAGAAAATTGAAATGAGATCCTTAGAAGCAAACCATCAAGAAGATGTGATTAAAACAACCAGGACCAAACCAGCTAAAAAAAATGAAATGATCAAAAAGCACAGGTACTTTTTGTGTGGGGGCCATTTTTGAGTGCGATTCCTGACGTCTGCACAGTTCATACTGCAGGACTCACCCTGATATGGAGGTGCAAAAGCTAAAGCAGGCTCAGGACTTACAACCCCTTGAGACTGATGGAAACAATGTATCAATCCAACTGTCATGGAACTAGTTCTCAGGATAGATTTACCTTTTGCTAAATGGTACATATGATCCCTTCACTACAGACAAAGTGCCACCACATGCACGGTCTGTGAATAAACAGAGCAAAACTGTGTGCTGTCTGTATGCCTCAGATAAGCAAAAGAAGAGATTGCAAGTATATGACAAAAGATATGTTGGGAATATTGCTCTGTTTCCCACTCTGGTTTGGTGTGTGCTATGTTAGCTGTTCTCCAGCTGTTCTACTGTAAAATTTCACATCTGTTTTCAGCTCTTCTCACTTTACTTTTGTGACTTCACGTTGTTTCCTGTCTGTTGCAGATATTCTGCTTTTCATTCTCCTTTTATCTTCTTAGATACAATAAATGACTGCTTTTGGAGCAACTGGTCAAGAACCAACAAGAGGGGGAGCTATTTTAGATCTAGCCCTTAGTGGAATGCAAGGCATGGTACAAGAAGTAATAGTGTTGGATCTGCTGTGATCATAACAAGATCAAATTTGAGCTGATATCTGGAGTGAAGTCACCAAAGAAATCTACTGTAGCAGCATTTAATTTTCAAAAAGGCGATTAGGAAAAAATGAGGAAAACGGCTAAAAAGAACCTAAAAGGATCAGCTGCAAAGGTTAGGACTTTAAATCAAAACCAAAAAACCAAGACTCCTAAACCGCTCAAAATCCTGGCTAATGCAATACAGATCCAGGTGTCTCCTATGGTATACAACACCAATGTTGATAATTCTTTTTACTTTTTTACTCACTGCTCTTAGTGTAAATGTGATAAAGAGAGCCCTCAGCAAAAACCACCTTTGCCATAGACTGAGGGATTCATTTTGAGAAATACCAGTGTAGGACTTTAAATCAGGCATGGAAATTGTTTAAAAATGTCATCATGGAAGCCCAGACCAGATGTATTCCACATATTAACAAAGGTGGAAAAAAAAGCTAATGACAGCAAGTGTGCTTAAAAGGTGAAGTGAAAGAGGCTATTAGAGCCAAAAGAACATCCTTCAAAGAATGGAAAAAGGATCTGAATGAAGAAAATAAGAAACAACATAAGCACTGTCAAGCCAGATGCAAGCATTGATAAAGAAGGCTAAAAGAGAATATGAAGAAAAACTTGCCATGGAGACAAAAACTCAGAGTGGCACCTTTTTCAGGTACATCAGAAGCAGAAAGCCTGTGAGGGAATCCATGGGACTGTTAGATCATGAAGGAGCAAAAGGGGCGCTCAGGGAGGATAAGGCCATAGCGGAGAGATTGAATTCCTTGCTTCGTTCTTTACAGAGAAAGATATAAGAGATCTACATGTACCAGAAATGTTTTTCAAGAGTGATGATGCAGAAGAACTGAAGAAATCTTGGTGAACCCAAAAGACGTAGAGAGTCAAATCAGCAAATTAAAGAATAATAAATTACCTGGACCAGATGGTATGCACACCAGTGAATGCACTCAAACATGAAATTACTGATTTGCTGTTAATGATCTGTAATCATTAAAATCATCTGTAATTGTTAAAATCATCCATAGTACCTGAAGATTGAAGGGTGGCCAATGTAACACCAATTTTAAAAAGGGTTCCAAGGGTGGTCCAGAAAATTACAGAGTGGTAAGCTTGACTTCAGCGCTGAGCAAAGTAGTGGAAACTATTATGAAGAATACAATTATGTAACAAATAGACAAACATGGTTTAATAGCACAAAGCCAGCATAGGTCCAGCTAAAAGAAGTCATGCCTCACCAATTTGCTTCATTTCTTTGAAGGTGTAAACGAACATGTGGATAAAGGTGAGCCGGTTGATGTACTGTATCTAGATTTTCAGAAAGCTTTTGACAAAGTTCCCCATGAGAGACTCCTGAGAAAATTAAATAGTCATGTGATAGGAGGCAATGTCCTTGTGTGGATTAGGAATTAGTTATTGGACAGAAAACAGAGGGTAGGATTAAATAGCTATTTTTCCCAGTGGAGGTAGGTGAATAGTAAAGTACCGCAGGGATCTGTACTAGGAACGGTGCTATTTAATATATTTATTAATGATCTGGAAATCAGAATGACGAGTGAAGTGATTAAATTTACAGATCACACAAAACCATTTAAAGTTGTCAAAACTCATGCAGATTGTGAAAAATTGCAGGAAGACCTTAGGAAACTAGAAGAATGGGCATCGAAATGTCAGATGAAATTTAATATGGACAAATACATTGAGAAGAATAATCCGAATCATAGTTACCTGATGTTAGGGTCCACCTTAGGAGTCAGCACTCAAGAAAAAGATCTAGGTGTCATTGTACACAATACGCTGAAATCTTCTGCCCAATGTGTGGTGGCAGCCAAAAAAGCAAACAGGATGCTAGGAAGTATTAGGAAAAGGATGCAAAATAAGACCAAAAATATTATAAAGCCTCTGTATTGCTCCATGATGCAACCTCACCTTCAGTTTTGCATTCAATTCTGGTCACCATATCTCAAAAAAATATATAGTGTAATTAGAAAAGGTTCAAAGAAGGATGACCAGAATGATAAAGGATATGGAACACCTCCCATATGAGGAAAGGCTAAAGAGGTTATAGCTCGAAAAGAGACTACTGAGGGAGGATATGATTGAGCTCTATAAAATCCTGAGTGGTGTAGAACAGATAAAGGTGAATCGATTTTTCACTCTTTCAAAAAGTACAAAGACCAGGAGACACTCAATGAAATTACATGGAAATACTTTTAAAACAAATAGGAGGAATATTTTTTCACTCAAAGAATAGTTACCTCTGGAACTTGTTGCTGGAGAATGTGGTAACAGTGGTTAGTGTATCTAGGTTTAAAAAAGGTTTGGGAAAGTTCCTGGAGGAAAAGTCCATAGTCTGTTATTGAGATAGATATGGGGAGGCCACTGCTTGCCCCCGGATTGGTAGCTTGGAATGTTGCTACTAATTGGGTTTCTGCCAGGTACTTGTGACCTGGATTGGCCACTGCTGGAAGTAGAATGCTGGGCTATGGAAGTAGGATACTGGGCTAGATGGACCATTGGTCTGATCCAGTATGGTTATTCTTATGTTCTTATCTGGCAACATTTTATTTAATCCATTATTCTGTAGACATAGGAGTTCAATAAAAATTCCACTGGCATTTTTATTGTTCTGGAATCAGGCTAACTATAAAGCATATGCAGACTCTTCTCTGATTCCATCATCTCCTTCCTTCTATGGAAATGGTAAACAACTCAGTCCCCCCTCTTTCCCCCGGGCAGCTAATTACTCCTCTGCAGCACTTTTTGGGGAATCTGAATGCTATAAATCTGTTATCACCATGTGCACCACACACGCATATACACAAAACATTTATAATACAGGGATCCTTTTTACACAAGGGAGCACAGTAAATCTATATTAAGCCTTCAGGTGACTTGGGGACACAGGCCCAAAGTATTCCAGCTGTCTGTCTCTCCAAAATAATACACAGCACACTGGATTTAGTGTTCAAAGAGGAAAGCAGTCTCGGCTGAAGAAATGTATAGCAATAAAATATTTACTACAACCCACTGGGGTTGCTTTCACAGAAATACGGCAGAGCAAGGTTACCGATGAATATCATAGTTGGCACTGAAGTGCTGCTAGACTTGTCCAGAAGCTGGCACAACTTTCTCCACAAACTTTCACTACAGGGGCCCTTTGTACTTTTTGAAAGACTAAAAAAAAAAAAAATCGATTCACGTTTACCCATTCTACTCCACTTAGTATTTCGTACATCTCTATCATATTCTACCTCAGCCGTCTCTTTTCCAAGCTGAAGAGTCCTAACCTTTTAAGTGCTTCCTCATATGAAAGGAGTTCCATCCCTTTAATCATTTTGGTTGCTCTTCTTTGAACCCTTTATAATTCTGCTACATCTTTATAAAGATATGGTGACCAGAATTTCACACAATGCTCAAGGTGTGGCTGCACCATGGAGTGATACAGAGGCACCATATATTATTCTTTGTCTTATTTTCTATCCCTTTCCTAATAATTTATAGAATTCTGTTAGCTTCTTTGGCCGCCACCAAATACTGGGCAAAAGATTTCAGCGTATTGTCCATGATGACACCTAGATCTTTTTCTTGGGCGCTGACTCCTAGGAGAGAACCTAGCATCAAATAACTATGATTCGGATTATTCTTCCAATTGTGCATCACTTTGCATTTACCCACACTATCCTGCTTATTTTCGAAGGAGAAGGGCGTCCATCTTCCGAAACAAATCGGGAGATGGGCGTCCTTCTTGCAAGGTCGCCCAAATTGGCATAATCGAAAGCTGATTTTGTGCGTCCTCAACTGCTTTCCGTTGTGGGGACAACCAAAATTAAAGGGGGCGTGTCGGCAGTGTACCGAAGGTGGGATGGGGGTGTGGTTAACAGATGGGCGTCCTCGGCTGATAATGGGGAAAAAAGGGCGTCCCTCATGAGCATTTGGAGTCTCTCATGCGTGACTTTATCAAACACTTTCTGAAAATCTAGATGCACTACATCAACTGACGCACCTTCATCCACATGCTTATTCACACATTCAAAGAAATGAAGCAAATTGGTGAGGCAAGACTTCCCTTGGCTGAATCTATGTTGACTCTGCCCCATTAACCCATGTTTCCACCATTTTGCCCAGCACTGACATCAGGCTTACTGGTCTGTAATTTCCCAGATCACTCCTGGATCCCTTTTTAAAAATCGGCATTACATTGGCCACCCTCCAATCTTCAGGTACTATGGACAATTTTAATGACAGGTTACAGATGTCACGTCTGTGGCCGTGACCACCCTCAGACCTACCTTGTTCCTGGGGGGTCAGCTTCCTAGCTGGCTCCTGTTTCTTCTGTCTGTCCTTTCTGAGCTAGCTCTGGCTCTCTGTGCTGGCTGCATCCAGCAGCATGACACTAATTGCCTCACTATACTGCACCTGTGGGTGTTGCCTGGGTTAGCTCTCTCTCTCTCTCTCTCTCTCTCTCTCTCTCTCTCTGTGTGCTGGCTGCTTCCAGCATGACTCTAATTGCTTCACTGCACGACACCTGGGTGTGGGAAGCCTCTCTGTGTTTCACTGTGCTTTCTGCCTGCTCTGTGGTTTGTGCCTGAACAACCTCCGTAGTGCTTAGAGATTGCTGCAGCTGTGCCTTTGGTGTTGAAGGGCTTTATTAAGCACTTAGAGACTGCAGCCTTTGCATTGCCAATGCCTCCGCAGTGCCTTAGGTCCCGAGGTTAGTGTGCTGTTTGCACAGTTAGCTTTCCTTGTCTTTTCTTGTGGGCTTCCAGCTCTTCTGCTTTGCGAGTTACTATCACCTGTGGGCCTTGCCTTCTGGCCCGTCTGTGTTTATTGCTCTGTGGGCCTTCTGGCCCTTCTGTGTTTATTGTTCTGTGGGCCTTCTGGCCCTTCTGTGTTTATTGCTCTGTGGGCTTTCAGCCCTTCTGTGTCTATTGCTCTGTGGGCTTCCATCTCTTCTGTGCCCATTGCTCTGAGGGCCTCCAGTCTATCTGCGTATATCCCTTTTACCTGTGGGCTTCCAGGCCTTCTGGGTGTATTACTGCAGCCTGGGGGTTTCCAGCCTTTCTGTGGGCTTCTAGCCTTTCTGGGTGTATCTCTCTGACCTGCAGGCTTTCAGCCTTTCTGTGTTTATTATTCTCTGTGGGCTTCTAGCCTTTCTGTTATCCCTGTGCAGTGGTGCTGCTCCCTGTCTGAGGTTGGTGAGCGGCTGATGCTGCAGCCATTTCTCTCCTTTCTATCTGTTAGCTACTTTAGCTCCAGTCTAACCCTTCCTCTGGCAAGCGTAGCTGTCATTCCCATTCCCTTGAGCTTAGCTTGTATGTAGCTCCTGTGTCCTCTTCCCTGCCTGTCTGCCTTGCTTTAGCCTAGGTACCTGGAACTTGGAGGAGGGGTGGGCGGACCCAGGAACTGGGAGGGAGGGAGGGGGTGACCCTGAAACTGGGTAGGAGGGGGAGAGGGCTGACCCTGAAACTGGGTGGAAGGGAGGGATGGCAAAACCCTGGAACTGGGAGGGGGCGGGGCCATCCTGAAACTGGGAGGGAGGGAGGGGGGCCCCTGGCACACATTCTCACATACACACTCTTGCACCCAGTCTCACTCTCTCTGTCACACACACTCACACATTCACTCTCTCTCTATCACACACTCACTCTCACACACACTCTGTAAAACACACACACTACGAGGAAAACCTTGCTAGCGCCCATTTCATTTGTGTCAGAAACGGGCCTTTTTTCCTCATCTTCAATAAAGACCAAGGCAAATAATTCATTCAGCCTCTCTGCTATGACCCTGTCTTCCCTGGATGCCCCTTTTACTCCTTGATGATCTAACAATCCCAAGGACTCCCTCACAGGCTTTCTGTTTCTGATATACCTTTAGACAGACTGGGGTCCTACAGGTGAAATTCCTGGCTTAACAGAGGAAGCTGGAAGTGACAGCTTAGTGGTAGAACAAAACGAGTGTCTGTGTAAAATTAATGGAAGGCTTCTGTGGCGGCAGGAGGCTCCCGTGGTAGCAGAATCCTCCTCTGACTATAAAACAGAAACTCCCCATAGGAACAGTGCTTTAGGTTTTACAATTCCTGGCCACTGAGCTTCCATCTGCTAGGGAGACCCTTCAAGTGAAACCTTATCAATGTAGGTCTCAGAAATATTGAGCTTTTTACTGTGCCACTCACACCAGTACAGTAAAAATACATATAGAGTGATATTAAAATACAGGAAACAGACCTATGAAGTTGTGTGACCGGAATGGCTGCATGAGGCTGGAAGCATCTCCGCTTTTCTTCTGATCACAGAGCAGAAGGGGAATCTGAACTACTTTGTGAATACCAGCAAGGTGCCCTGGTCACAATCCCTTATCCTCCAGAAACATCTTAAGGCTGGAGGATGTTAAAGTATTTATCACCTTTGCCGGAGTATTTGTGTTCTCCAGTACAACTAGAGGGATCCCAATCAGAGGTCCTGAAAGCAACTATATCAGCTTTTTTTCTTTTTGTGTTCTGCTGGCAGAGGAGGAGGAAGTGACCCGATGTGCAGCGGTTTTCACTTCCTCCTCCTCCTCCTGCCACCATCTCTGTAGGGGAGAGGGACTGCGAACTCCAGGAGTTCAATGAAGGGAAGGGGGCAGAGAAATGTGAATGTGCCATTGGGGAGGGTGGGAGGGAAAGCAGACAAAGATGACTGTGCCACTAGGGAGGGTGGGAGAGGCTGGAGCTTGAAGAGGGAAATAGCAGGAAATTTCAGGCCTTAGGATGGGGAAACTCTGTGCATAAATGCTGCAAATAAACAGCGCAGAATTCCCCCAGGACTAAACTGACCAGAAAGAAACAAAACCTCTCTGAGAAAAGCCAAACCTACTCCTGAGCAAAGATAAGACCAATTATTCTCCTGTAATGCCCTCTTACTCCTTCAAGGTAGCAAAGATGAGCGCTGCTGCTGAAGAAGAAGCACCTTAATTGCTGGCGAAATCCTGCTAGTACAAACGCAAAACCTTGTTGACCTTTATCAAAGAGAATGTCACTTCTAATTAACAAGTTACCGCTGACATTATTAATAAACAGAAGACGAATAGTAACAAGTACACTCAGGCTTGTCTTGAATGGCGCCAGTTCGACATTCTCCTAATTGCTCTGCAGTAGTTAATTAAAGACTATTATTCAAATCTAGGTAATTAGCTTCGTTTCTTCTTGTCCACATCCTTTGAATTATTGATATATTAGCAGTGAAAGAAAATAGTCAAATTTAGCAGATACTATGGAAGGATACATGAAGGGGGAGTCTATAACTGGGCACCCTTGTGTGTGTAAATATACAGAATATTAAGCTCTTATGCCAGTGATTCCCAAACGTTTTACTACGGCAGAGCCCCTAAAATATTTTTTAATACACCAAGGAACCTTCAGTTTATGTAAACATATATCCGGCTGATATTCAGCGCTATTTAATCGGCCGGTTAAATAGAACATAGCCGGCTAAGCGCTAATTTTCAGCATGAGATAGCTGGTTATCTCTTCTGAATATTATTACTTAGGACTGAATTCTATATATGGCGCTGAGAAAATCAGCACTGAAAAAAAGAATTGCACTTAACACTATTCTATAAACCTTGCCTAAATTTAGGTGCAATTTACAGAATACGTGTAGCGCCCATTCCAATGACTGAATTTAGCCGTGGCCATTTATGCCAACTAAAACTTGGTGTGAAAGCATATAACTAATTTAGGGCTCTGTTTACTAAGGTGTGCTATCATTTTTAGCGCATGCTAATGGTTAGCGTGCGCTAAAGCACTAATGCGCCTCTAGCACAGCTTAGTAAATGGGGCCCTTAGATGCAAATTGGGCATATTCTATATCACACTGAGCATAAATTTTAGGAACACCCATGCCCCTCGCATGGCCACGCCCCTTTTGAGATGTGTGAGGTCCGATTTACACACATCACATTATAGAATATGCTTAGTGAGTTATGTGCGTAAATCCTAATTAGTGCCAATTAGTACCGATAAGTGCTTCACATCCAATTATCGGTACTGATTGGTTTGTCACCCAATTAAGTTCCGCACACAAATCGGCTATGCACGCTGAATTGCACGTCGAACTTTATTCACCATTTATACAATCTGGAGGTTAAGGCATAGGACTAGCTTCTATATGTCACACTGAAAAATTCAGTGCCAAAATGAAATTTTGTCTAAGCGCATTCTATAAAGTACACCTTAATTTAGGCGTATTTTATAGAATAAATCTATATCTCCATGCAATGTATAGAATACGCTGAGTGCCAGTCCATGCGACTGAATTTAGTCACAGACAGTTATGCTAACCTGGTGTAAATACTGATGCCTAAATTAGGCACAGACCGGGTGTATTCTATAACAACGCGCCTAAATTTTAGAAATGCCCATGACTTGCCCATTCAATGCCCATGGTCACGCCCCCCTTTTCAACTATGCAACTTAGAATTTACATGCAGCATGTTATAGAATACACATAGACAGCTCTGAGTATTTCATTTATTTATTATGACATTTCTACCCCGCTTTTTCCCAAGAAAGCTCAGGTTCAATGCGGCTATTTTCAACACTGACTGGCTTGTTAACCAATTAGGTTATGCACATTGTTATGGAATGCACTTCAATTTCCACACAGAATTCTCAGCGTGATATATAGAATCCAAGGGATAGCGGCTAACCAGCTAGCCACAAATATTCAGCGCTTCACCAGCTTAGTTTAGCGGCCAAACTTGACCTATTACATAGCAGGCCTATGTTTGGCCACTATAAACTTAACCACATAGAAAAGAGGTATTCTGAGAGGGGAAGTGGGACATTTCAGAGCTGTTGGGGAGCATCATGCATGATCAAACAGTATGCATGCATGTAACAGATATGCCACTAGTGTGCAGACTTTGCACCATTGGTTCCCCCTCCCCCTCCAAATAAGAATGAAGTACAAACCAAACACGAAACATTAGTTGTCCTGTAACTCTTCAGTACACTGGTTCTCTTGCAGCCTAATAGTAGTGGAGGAGTAGCCTAATGGTTAGTGCAGCGGGCTTCGATCATGGTAACCTGGGCTTGATTCCTACTATAGGTCCTTGTGACCTTGGGCAAGTCACTTAACCCTCCATTGCCCCAGTTACAAAAACTTAGATTGTGAGCCCACTAGTGACAGAGAAAATACCTGTATATAGGGCCAGATTCCATATAGGGCACCTAAAAAAAATCCGCACAGAAAACACTTCTGCCTAAGCGTATTCTATAAGTGGCACCTAGATTTAGGCACGGTATATAGAATGAACGTAGTTGATATCCCAGCACCTAAAGCTAAGCACCTTCGTTTACACCATCAAAAACATGGCATAAATCTCTATGCGTGGATTTATGCACACTGTGCCATATCCTATAAGTACACACATAAATTTTGGAACGCCTACGAAACGCCCATTTCCTCTTTTGAACTGCAGGCATTAGAATTTAGGTGCAGTTCATTACAGAATACGCCTGGTGAGTTGTGCATGTCAATTCTAATTATTACCAATTAGTGCTTATTATTGCTTGTTAAGTGCTGTTATCAATGCTGATTAGCTTGTTAAGCCAATTAAGTTATAAGTACAGTTATAGAATACACCTGGATTTTGGTGCAGATCTCTGGGCGCGCTATATAGAATCCGGGGGATAATCGTTTACAGCACTGCATATATCTAGTAGCGCTATAGAAATGATGAGTAGTTTCCTACAATCTATACATAATACAACAGAAATTATGTCCCCTCCCCTGTCAAAACTAAGTGGAACACCTTGAGTATTGTGTTCAATTCCGGTCGCCGCATTTCAAGAAAGATATAGTAGAATTGGAAAAGGTGCAGCGAAGAGCAACTAAAATGATAGCGGGGATGGGACGACTTCCCTATGAAGAAAGACTAAGGAGGCTAGGGCTATACAGCTTGGAGAAGAGATGGCTGAGGGGGAGACATGATAGAGGTATATAAAATAATGAGTGGAGTGGAACAGGTGGATGTGAAGCGTCTGTTCACGCTTTCCAAAAATACTAGGACTAGGGGGCATGTGATGAAACTACAGTGTAGTAAATTTAAAACAAATCGGAGAAAATATTTCTTCACCCAACGCATAATCAAACTCTGGAATTCGTTGCCGGAGAACGTGGTAAAGGCAGTTAGCTTAGCAGAGTTTAAAAAGGGGTTAGACGGTTTCCTAAAGAACAAGTCCATAAACTGCTACTAAATGGACTTGGGAAAAATCCACAATTCCGGGAATAACATGTATAGAATGTTTGTACGTTTGGGAAGCTCTCCAGGTGCCCTTGGCCTGGATTGGCCCCTGTCGTGGACAGGATGCTGGGCTCAATGGACTCTTTGTCTTTTCCCAGTGTGGCATTACTTATGTACTTATGTAATGGTAGCTACTGTGCCATTAGCTTTCACACTGTTTCAATGTATACCTGTTTTTTTTAACTGCACAACAGGCCAATCTTGAAACACAAGGTACCTCATGTTTGAAAATCGGCTTGGTTTGTGTGGGCTGAAAAGTACACAGATATATTGCCATTCTATTCATCCGACACCCTATTGAAAATGCACCCCCCCCCCCCTCAAATCTGAATAAGGGATACCTCTGTTGTTGACTCACTACTGAGTTTGACTAAGATGCAAAGATCAGCATATCATTTTGTGCTGATGTGCAGTAAAATTGCAGACAATGGAAAGCATCCAGTAGGAAAAAAGAAATACTAAAATGAAAATAGTCTTGACACAATGAACTTTTATGCAGGGAGTAGAATAGCTGATTTCATTTTGAAGAGAAAACTAAGCATGAAAGTCATGGAGAGGAGACAGGCACATTTTGTCAAAAAATGGCTTTTAAAGCATTAGATGTTTCAGTCGTCTTAGCACACTGTGAGTCTCTTGCTTCTTGACAAGCCCTTTTAAAATGCTACCGTAACTCTTTAGCACACCAGAGGAGACAACTTGAACTCAAATGTAATATTTTATCCCTGGTAAACAGTATGTCTCGCTCCCTTCCAGCTAGACTGAAGAAGAAAATCGAACCAGTCTTGGAAATGCCATACAGAACTGGAATAATTAAGCTGCTGATGCCTCATGCTGTGTATAAAGGCAAAGGAGAAAGTATTTTGCCCAGGACTTTGAATGAGAATAAAAAACAACAAGCACATGAAGGCATTAGCCAGAACCCAAAATGTTTAACCATACAATAGGGATAGAAGTATTCATGATTTACAACAGAAATACATGGCTCTTTACTGGTACCATGTAGGAACTTGGAAACCACATGGGATATTATCAAGTTCCCTTGTAATCACTACACTGTACTAAGGATATACCTTTGGGTTTGCTAGCACACCTTTGGTACTAGACAGGCAAACACACAGTGGCGTTCCTAGCCTGGATGGCACCCAGGGCAGATCGTTGATACGCCCCCCCCCCCTGGGTGCAGCGTGCCCCCCCCCCGTGAAATGACACCTCCCCCCCCAACGAAATGACACCCCCCTAGGTGGGTGGGGTGCCGCTGGGGGGGGGGTGCCGTAGCGTGCGCCTGTCGGCTCCGAGTTCGCTAACTTCGCTCGTTCGCTGCAGCTCCCTCTGCCCTGGAACAGGAAGTAACCTGTTCCGGGGCAGAGGGAGCTGCAGCGAACGAGCGAAGTTAGCGAACTCGGAGCCAGCAGGCACGCGCCGTGGCACCCCCCCAGCGGCGTGCACCCGGGGCAGACCGCCCCCCCCCTTGGTACGCCACTGCAAACACATAGGAAGCAACTCTGTGGGTGCTGAGAGCACCAATATTGAGTAAGCTCCTTCACTGTGAGCAGGGAGGGGTAATATGTATTGTATTTGGCAATCCTCAATCATTTTGAAACGTTTATCCAAGATGGGGCATCTCACATACAGATTTTCATGATTTTTTTTTCACAGGTTTCTATATCTTGAGAAACCTAAAGATCTGACAGGGGGGAGGAATGCTGGCTCCCACCAGCTGCCTTCCAAGTGCTGTGGAGGACTTGCAGCCCATCTGCATATCCTCACAGCCTTCTCAAGGGTGACTCCCAGGTCCACCCTGATCCTTCCAGGGCCTTTGCTCCGGGTGCCCAGGGCTTCCAGGTACCTTTTAGCTAAGATCAGGTGATCCTCAGGGGGAGCAATGCTGGCTTCGGCCTAACCCCTGGTAAGCCTTTTCATGGCTGGGAGATGTGTGGTGGAGGTGCCCAGTGCTTCCACCACCTGCCTTCCAGGTGTTGTGGAGGATTTGCAGTCCATCTACATATCCTCACAGCCTTCTCCAGGTGACTCCCAGGTCCACTCCGATCCGCTCAGTGCCTTTTCTCCAGGTGCCCAGTGCCCCCCCCCCCCCCACCAGCTACCTACACTGAGCTCTCTCCTCAAAGTGCCTTCACCTCTAGCTCCCCCTTCACTTTCTCCCCAGACTCTGACTGAGTACTTTCATGATAAGGTTCACAAGTTTAAACTTGAATTCTCAACCAAGTCAGTTCTACCTCTCCTCCCCTTAGTCCATTCTTTCAACCCTCCTTCAATCCCTGCCTCCTTTGCTTCCTTTTCTGAAGTCACTGAAGAGGAAACTGCACATTTTCTTTCATCCTCGAAACTAACTACCTGTTCCTCTGATCCTATTCCCACCCATCTACATAGCACTATCTCTCCTACTGTCATCCCTTTTATCTGTCTTATCCTCAATCTTTCACTTTCCACTGCGACTGTTCCTGATGCCTTCAAACCTGCCATAGTCACACCACTCCTCAAATAACCTTCATTGGACCCTATCTGTCCTTCCAACTATTGCCCCATCTCCCTCCTCGCTTGCCTATTCAAGATACTTGAACGTGCTATTCACTGCCATTGTCTTGACTTTCTTTCATCTCAAGCTATTCTTGATCCACTTCATTCTGGTTTTTGTCCTCTTCATTCAACTGAAACAGCGCTTGCTAAAGTTTCCAATGACCTGTTCCTGGCCAGATCCATAGGTCTCTAGTCTATCCTCATCCTTCTCGATCTATCTGCTGCTTTTGACACTGTTGATCACAGCCTACTCCTTGATACTCTGTCCTCACTTAGATTTCAGGTTTCTGTTCTTTCCTAGTTTTCTTCTTATCTCTCCCATCGTACTTTTAGTTTATACTCTGGTGAATCCTCCTCCACTTCTATCCCACTATCTGGTGTACCTCAGGGGTCTGTCCTGAGACCTCTTCTTTTCTCCATCTATATTTCTTTCCTTGACACTCTGATCACATCCCATGGTCTTCGGTATCATCTTTATGCTGATGACTCCAAGATCTAACTCTCCACACCAGAAATTTCAGCAGGAATCCAGGCCAAAGAACCCAGGCCAGTTGCTGCCTGGATATCTCACTGCCATCTGAAACTAAACATGACCAATGCTTTCCCCCTAAACCAACCTCTCCTTTTCCCCTATTCTCTATCTCTGTGGCTAATACTCTCATCCTCCCTGTCTCATCAGCTCGTAACCTTCGACTCCTCTCTCTCCTTCTCTGCACATATTCAACAGACTGCTAAAACCTGAAATATCACCAAAATTCATCCTTTCCTTTCTGAGCACACTACCAGAACCCTTAACCACACTCTCATCACCTCTCAGACTATTGCAACTTTTTTCTCACAGGTCTCTCACAAAGCCTGTCGCTAAACCTCTGAGAAAAACTGGAGAGTGGGTAAGATTGTAAGATGACAAGATGGCGGACCCACAATTCACAGAATCGGCGATTTGAGTCACTAGCATGGGTTTGTAAAAAGAGCCATATATGGGTAATGATACACATGATTTTACTAAGGAATTTGTCCAATGGTAGTAAATAAGCAATTCAAAGTGTATCAAAATCGTTATTTGAACACATGGCTAAAATACCTAAAGGCTGCTTATGGCTAATTTTGTAAATGGTCATACTGCATTCTGGACCCAAAATAAAAAAAACAGCGGACAGGAGGCCCAGAATGCAATAGTATGAGGCTCATAGAAGTGGGAGTGGAGCCGTCAGGCCTGGGTGCTTTCGTGAAAAGACAGCTTCCCGTGGCCATCACTTTAACATTCTTACTAAACTGCAATTCAAAAAAAATAAGAAACAGCAAACTAAGGTGGCACTTAATCTTTCTACATTACTAATTGTATCTGATATCCTGGAATGACTATGTCATAACAAAACTCTGTAAGCCACATTGAGCCTGCAAATAGGTGGGAAAATGTGGGATACAAATGCAATAAATAAAAAATTTTCTTATTCTATAATTTTAAGTAAAAAAAAAAAAAGATGCATTTTGCTGCCTCCTGTATTAATAATAATTAAAAAAAAGGCTTCTAAGTGACCGTTATAGTATTTCTTTAACAGTCAGGGGTGAACACTTTACAGCAATTTACCAGCAAACATAAGGTGACTGTAGTTGTAAGTGCTAGTTAAATGATGATTTCACGTGCTGGTTTTCTTTCAAATAACAGAGTACAGTAGATCCTGCTGTTCTTTGGCAGGATGAAACTGAATATTAGCTGCTGTCATTTTCAGAGCGAGTTGCACAATTATGGCACATTCTTCATTCATCGTACCCCGGTGGAACATTAGGCACTTTAAATGGCTTATTAGGAGTGGCACTCTATCCGGGTCAGAGAAGGATATTTGGAACTGAAAAGTTTTACAGACCTGGAAGATTTTTGCTTGTTTAGCTTCTACTTGGCAATCTTTCATCCAGCCCGTGGGGTTTCAGTTCTGGCTGGCAGGTTGATTATGCTCGTGATTAAATCTTGAAAGAAAGTCATAGAAGTTAAATGACCGGTATCTTGAGTTTTCTCTTCTTTAATGTGCAACTTTCTGGAAGTCTGAAGAGAGTAAAGAAGGCTATTCCCATCTATTCTGAAGAAGGTACTATACCTAAGCATAATATTACGGAACTGAAGGGAAAGGGGAAAGGGTATCCTTCCCCATGTTTTAACTTGTACAGTGCTGCGTAACCCTTGTAGCGCTATAGAAATGCTAAGTAGTAGTAGTAGTAGAAATTGGACTTGATATACCGCCTTACTGAGGTTTTTAAAACTGCATTCAAAGCGGTTTACATATATTCAGATACTTATTTTTTTACCAGGGGCAATGGAGTGTTAAGTAACTTGCCCAGAGTCACAAGGAGCTGCAGTGGGAATCAAACTCAGTTCCCCAGGATCAAAGTCCACTGCACTAACCGCTAGGCTACTCCAGTGGTCAGTGGTCAGTGTTTCTTTCAGGGGCGTAGCCAGTCTTCGGCGGGAGGGGGGTCCAGATCCCGAGGTAAGGGGGCACATTTTAGGCTCCCCCGGCACCGCCTACCCCCCCCCCCCCCCACTGCCACCACTACCACCAACAACAACTTTGACCTCCCCCCCCGCCGATGACCCTCTCGACCCCCCTCCCACCGCCAACCCTCCCCCACCGCCGCCATCGCCTACCTTTGCTGGTAGGGGACCCCAACCCCAGCCAGCTGAAGTCCTCTTCTTCTGGCACAAGGCTTCGTTCTGTTTATGACGTCCTGCATGTTGTACATGCAGGACGTCAGACTCAGAAACTGAACAAAGCCTTGCGCCGGAAGAAGAGGACCTCGGCTGGTGGGGGTTCCCCGACAGCAAAGGTAGGCGATGGCGGGTTGGCGGCAGGAGGGGGAGTCGAGAGGGTTGTTGGCAGGGGGGTCCAGGGCCAAATCTATGGGGGCCCAGGCCCCCGTGGCCCAATGTAGCTACGCCACTGGTTTCTTTAAATGCTGGTCTCTGCCCCCTGAATTAGGCCTGGATATTCAGTGCTAGAGTGACTTTTATCCAGGTACTGGCAGTGAATATTCAGGAGTTACTCAGGTATCACTGTTATTCAGAGGCAGTACCTGGATAGCTACTGGTTGACTTAGTACAGCCTTTTTTAGGTTCTAAATTTACTGGATCATTATCTGGGTACTGCCACTGAATATTGGCAGTGGCTGGGTAACTCCTGGCTCTGCCTTGACTTCCCCCGTAGGACCACTCTGGCTTTAACCAGTTAATAACTTAGGACTTCAAACATATAGTAAATTTAAATAAAGGAAACCTCAAGAGCCTAGGGCATCTACAGAGATGGTCTTCCCTTTGAGATTCAAGATGGCTGCCGTCTGTATCGGACGCTTCTGAGGCAGCTCTGACTTCCAGTGTTAGACAATGCCGAAAAGAAGGGGTCGCCCGCCCTCCTCTGCCCCTGTTAGGCAGAGCCTTTCCTCTAATCAACTTACCATTTGAAATTGTATTCAGAGAGCCCAGGTTCCTATGACATCGGAAGGAAGCCTGCTTGCTTCCCGGGGAGGGGGGGGGGGGGGGGTGGGTGGAGACCTCCCGGATAGCTTAGGGCTGGAGCTTTCGCTCAGTCCCAATGGAAGAGCACCTCCCCCTCAACCATCTGAAGCCAGCAGGCCCCTGCTGGGAACCCCTAGCCTGCTACGGAATGCAGCAGACAAAGGAGAAAATGAGGAGAGTAAAACCACAGGGGCTACTGGGCCCATAGAGGCTTGGGGCAGCCAGAGAGAGGAGAAAACATCAGAAACCTTGCCAGAAGGGAGGAAGCTAAATGAAGGAACACAAGAGCAACTTTTATTATCCACAGGTACAGAGGTACAACAATTTAATTTTCCTATCTGTGAAAGACCAACTGAAGTGACCTGGACTCTCTGTGGTCTTTGATTGTGGATTTGGGGAAATCCCTAACTCCACAAATAAAACAGCTTTCTCGAGAAGTGATTAGATTAGACCAACAGGCAAAAGAAATGAATATTAGGGTGGAAGATTTAAAGAACCAGCATAAAGAATTTGAAAAGGAAATTAAGAGATTACATGAACATCAAGAGATAATGATTAAAGACTTAACAATACTTAGAAGGAGAACAGAATTTCTAGAAAATGTGACAAGAAATAATAATATTAGATTTCTAAATTTCCCTAAACAATTTGGGATATCACCAAGGGATATGCTTCGAAAATATATTAAAGAGATATTAGGGGTAACTGAAGAAGTTATACCTCCATTCACACAAATATACTATTTACCTTTAAAAAATCAAATATCTCAAGATAGACCAGCCCTGGATATCTCGGAGTTATTGGAGACCACAAGTAATGAACTAATAACACCTTCTACACTGATAGCAATCCTCGCCTTAACACCAGACAAGAACTGGCAAATGAGACTATTTTTTTTCAAAATAGAGAAAAAAAGTTTTCTTGGACTAAAGGTTCGACTTTTCCCAGATGTCACAAAAGAGACACAAAAACGAAGGCAGAGATTTCTTTTGATGAGACCAGGTGTACTCCAATTGGGTGGAACTTTTTTCCTGAAGTACCCCTGTAAATGCATTATAAAATATCAGACAAACAAATTTGTCTTCTTTGAACCCTCACAGCTTTCTTCCTTTCTGGCAGCGAAAGGGATTAATGAGGGGTGAAGAAAACTAGCTCTTGTAGAAATAAGAGGATACCAAGAAGAAGCTAAGAAACAGTCAAATCCTTAAAGATATTTTGTCCCCTATTATTATATCCATATCTGTACATCATGAATCTCATATTGAGGACTTTAGATTAAGTTGGCAATACTAATGATTCTATGTTAAAATTTATTTTCTTTTATATATGTAATTGAAGCCAATTTTCTTTCTGTGCAAGTATTTACTACTTGTTGTATATTATTAAAATTATAAATAAATAAATTTAAAAAAAAAGAGATGGTCTTCCCTTTAACAGACTCACATAGGTTTCAATTTATACTTCTGAAAACCAACTGCAGTGTAAAACAACTCCCTATTGGAGAAAAAAACATGGCAGCCAAAAAAAAAAACACAGGAAACATTTTTAATTTAATAATGAAGTACTAAGTTAGTAACAAATATGTTAAAAACATAGGAGCCAACTTTTCAAAATTATTGGGGGTGCTAAGCCCAGTAGAAATAATCCTTCCTTGGATACATACAAGGAAAATTCTCAATATTGGGGGTGCTCAAGCACCCACAGCACCCACAGAGTCGGCTCCTATGGTTAAAAATAATTACTGCAACAAATAATCATCCATTGAAAAACATGTGCACAGCATAAAATATTGTCACTTAGCTTCTCCAACCGGGTGGTAATCCAACATCCAACATTCATCCAGAGTAAGCTCTCTGACTATGAAAGCTGAAGCTGCATGTCTTTTCCTGGACAAAAGGGCCCTTCTGTTTCGCTACTGTCTCAGGAGGAGTTAGCAAAAAAAAATCTTCCCTTGAGGTCCCTTGAGATAGCTTTTTTAGCAAAACATGGTCCATGTTGGGACCTAAGATCACTAAAACACTTCACACACAACCTACCCAACACCCGCCCATCTACTACCTCTTTTACCTCAGCTTATGATCAACTGTATTTAAATCATGTATCGACTTTATCATAACCTTACTCTGTAAGCCACATTGAGCCTGCAAAAAGGTGGGATAATGTGGGGTACAAATGCAATAAATAATAATAATAATAAGATAAGTTTGTTATGTATTACAAATTATTTTATGAATAAGCATGTCATGGCAGAAAAAAATGAAAAAAAACATGTGCAATGATTAGTGGCCAGTGGACAATATAAGACCAGTCGGTCTGTGATAGTCCTAAGAGAATCTATGAGCACATAAAAATTCTTTAAAATATAGAGGCTTTATGAACGTAATATATTTAACTGATGCTATATATGGGGAATGCATTATGTGAATCATTAATGTTTTCCCATAGCTAAATTCTGTGTTTTCCATTGTTTTTGTGGTGGTACCACTGAAGTCAGACAAGAGGTAAAATTTGATTTGTAACCAGGCGACCATAAAGCTAGATTACCAGCTGCCATACATAAATATTCAATGACACCATCCATTTAAAGAGTGCTGCTGAATATTCATAGACACAGTGACCAGTCCAGTGACTATTCATTTAATTCTGACCTGCTATTTGGCAGACCTAAATTAAATAGGTAGCTTAGTGGTTAGTGCAGCAGACTCTGATCCTGGGGAACTGAGTTCAATTCCCACTGCAGCTCCTTGTGACTCTGGGCAAGTCACTTAACCCTCCATTGCCCCTGGTACAAAATAAGGACCTGAATATATGTAAACCGCTTTGAATGTAGTTGCAAAAAAAAAAAAAACCTCAGAAAGGCGGTATATCAAGCCCCATTTCCCTTTCCCCTTATCTGTTTAGCTGCTGAATATCGCCTCTAAATTGATATCTTATCTGGATTATAAGAAGTTGAACAGGCAACTATGCTCATTTAGCAGGTTAAATGGCTCACTTTTATCGAGATAAGAGCTGGCAGCATCCAGCATGCCCTGCTTTGAATATGAGGCCCAGTAATAACATATCACCGTTTGGATCTGGCTTCCACATTGAATCACTAGGGTAGAAATGGCACTGCTCAACCCAAGAGAACCTCCCTCCACTGTACAGCTAGACTAAATTATTAACTAATAGGTTCCATCTGTATCAATTTAATCAAGAATCCAGAGCAAGGGGAGACAGAAAGATACTGAAACTACTTGCCCTTTTCAATTCCATTCCCTCCCCAAGACACACAGGAGGAATTGGATAAATGTGATTTGATTAAGTTACATGGATTTGATTACCTGCAGTGGCAGTTTGTTTTCAGGGATCTAGACGCAGTCTCCCTTTTATACTTTGAACATATCTTGTCAGTACTTAGATTGTCTGAAACGATTATCTGATCGTGCCCTTTTTTTTCTCTGCCTTATTCACATTTATTACAACGCTAATCTTTCCAGGAAAGAAGAGAGGGGGAGGGAGAGGGAGAGAGGCAGCCAAGGAAGAAGCAGTGTTGAATCTTCAAATAATATTTACAAAAATAGCAAAAATATTGTAAGAAGACAAAGAGATATAGAGGTTAATGTGAAACTCTAGGGCTGAACAGACATGCTACATCTTTTTGTTCCTGATCATAGGAAGCCTAGCCAACATTTGTAATTTGGGGGGGGGGGGGGTAGGAGGGAGTTAAATCAATTGCAGTGTGGCCATGAGAAGTGAAAGTATCTACTATAATAAAACTCACCCTCAACGTTCTATTTGCACTGACGTCACTGAAGCCAGGTTCGTAAGTTCGAAGCTCTGAAGCCACACAAAATCAGTCTGTGGGCCCTGCCTTCGCGTCAAATGTTATGACGTTGAGGGCGGAGCACATTCTCAGCTCCAGCGTTGTACTGCACTGTAGCTCTCGCACGGAGGCTGCAGGGGGGCCGGCGACACACGGAGACACAAAGGGACGGAGGGGAGCCTTGCTAGCGCCCATTTCATTGCGATTTGAAACGGGCCTTCGTTACTAGTGTATTCATTAGGAAGAAAGAATATTCGTGTTGTGAGGCATAAAATGTCTTTGTTAGGACTTCTGCCACGGTGAATTTGAAGGGAGTTCGTGAAGCCATAATATTAAAGGAAGGTCAAAAAATGGAAGAGTCTTCTTTTGTTTTAAGGACCAACTTTCAGTTTAACAATGATTTTAGAGAAGGGCAGATTGAGAAATTCAGAAGCACTGCTTTCCCTTAGCTGGCCACATCCTGACATTTGCGACAGTGGGACATGCCATTAATCATGGTTGAAGATCATCTGAAATCACTGGTTAGAAAACCAACAGTAAAAATCCCTTAGACTGTGACAATTTCCTATAGGTGTAAATTTTAGTAGGGATTCAATAGGTAGTGCAAAAGAACAAGAAGATCCACTCTATTTTCTGGGAAATACTAACAAAAAAATGTACCTCATCTGCGTTATCGTGTCTTCCTAACACATCTTGAAGTTTTTGTGTAGGTTGTTGATGATAAGTGCCATCAACGCGGTGTTGACTCATGCCCTGAACTGTGTTTGGTCTTTAATTAGGTGGCTAATTGTTGACGGTATGGCATCCATATTTGTCGTTATTATATTGATCCATCACATTGCTGGTCTTCCCTGTTTTGTATTGACCTTCAACGTTGCCAAGCATGATGTCTTTCTCTAATGACCTTTTCTCTTCGCATCCTGAAAATTTGGCGTACGTAGGACTCCAAATTCAAACATTATTAGGAACACACATAATAATCCTTCTTTTTCTTTGAAATGGAGGTTAAAAATTAAAGTTATTTCTTAGTTCTCGGACCAACAGTTAGTAAAGTTTAAGTAATTCATGCTTATGTTTACAGAAAGGAGGAAGTGACAAAGCCAGGATTAGAATGGATACACAGAATGTTGAATGAAAGGAGGACATGTGTGGAAGGTAACTTTGAGTTTAAAAAAGAATGTATTTGTGGTTAAAACTAGACAAGCAGTGTGTCGTCATTCTGGTTGACAATTATGCTTCTCTCCATCTCAAATATCCAGAACTGAACCAATATAATCATCGTTACCTGTGATTATGGAAGCCCACTCACCTACAGTATTTGCCTTTATAAAATAGCCTTGCTTATATGTACTGGTAAAAGTCAGCACATATGCATGCCTTTTATAAAATACATACATAAGAGCCGATTGTGTTCCTGCTCTGCCCATTATCCACTCCTGGGAATAACAATCTATATATAGGGGGCAATTCTATAATGGAACATCACAATTTAGATATGCCAAGCACCAATTCAATAATAGTATCTGTGTGCCACAACACTGTTACAGAATATATTAGCATAAGTCAGCATCGATGTACCTACATTTTAGTGTGCCCACTTACACAAGGTCTATGACTAGTGTGAAAGTTAGCACCCTAATGCAGACTCCCCCCACACACTATGGGCCCCTTTTACCAAGCTGCGGGAAAAGGGGGCCTGCGCTGGCGTCGGTGCGTGTTTTTCACTCGCACCGAGGCCCTCTTTTACCACAGTGGGTAAAAAGGAAAGTCTCTCTTTCCTGCAGGAAATGGCCATGTGACAAGTAAAGCACTTCCCGTGTGGCCATTTTAAGGGGGGGGGGAGCCCTTACTGCCACCCACTGAGGTGGCAGTAAGGGTTCCCGTACTATCCTGGCAGTAACCGGGCAGCACGTGGCACTACTCGATTACCGCCGGATATGACAGCGCACTAGGGGTGGGAAGTACCACTGGGCTGCTGTGGTAGCCCGGCAGTACTTCCTGTTTATCGAGCAGTAAGCCTGCGTTGGTCTTACTGCCGCTTAGTAAAATGTGTATGCCCCCCTTGCAGTTGCACGTTGAGAAATTTGTGCGCATATTTTATAGAATACTGCTGAGCGCTCTGCTACCACATATGCGCAAGAGTGTGTACTTACCCATGTAAGTGCTAGTATTCTATCCACCCGATACTGAACGCTATATAACCAGCCAAGAACGGGTCCTGGACAGCTAAATAGCACTTAACCAGCTATCTGTGCATATTCAGCGAGAATTAGCCAGTATCTCCTGCTGAATATTCTCAGTCAGTACTTAGTGGGTAACTGGCTATCCACTAATATTCAGCACATTGCCTAACTGGGCCGCCGAAATAGCAGGCCTATCTTTGGCCGTTTTCAACCAGTCAGCACTGAATATCGTCTTGGCTGGGTTAAGTTGAAACCGGCCAAAAATGTACTGGATATTCAATGCCAATCACTGGAAATGGCTCAGCATTGAATATCCAGGCTCTTACGCCGACCGCGGGAGTCAACCCGGCTAACTCCCACACAGTGGCGTTCCTAAGGGCGCTGACACCCGGGGCGGATCGCTGATGCGCCCCGCCCCCCCCCCCCCCCCCCGGAACAGCGCGACCCCCCCCCCCCCGGCAAAATAACCCCCCCGGGTGCAGCGTGCCCCCCCGGCAAAAGAACCCCCCCCCGGGTGCACGCCGCTGGGGGGGGGGGTGCCGCGCGCCTGTCGGCTCTTCGTTTCCATGCTCCCTCTGCCCCGGAACAGGAAGTAACCTGTTCCTGGGCAGAGGGAGCATGAAAATGAAGAGCTGACAGGCACGCGGCACCCCCCCCCCCCCTCCAGCGGCATGCACCCAGGGCGGACCGCCCCCACCGCCCCCCCCCCCTTGGTACGCCACTGCTCCCACAGTCTAAATATCGGCCTCTATAATTTTGCATGCACAATTGGCATAGAAATTGAAGCATCCTGTTATAGAATTTGAGGGATAGTGTCTCATGAAACCAGGTGCCACTTGTCCTGAGCAACTACTTCTCTACATATATACCTCTGGGTAATTTTCTAAGCACTTACGTAAGTGCATCTGACATTGTTCTACATGCTCAAGTCACTTATAAAATTAACTCTAATAAAAAGAAAATGAAGACGAACTGAGGCAAGGGAGATAAAGTGACTTGTAACAGGGCTGGGCCTCTTCACTTTTGTCTCGGACCCATCCACTGACTGCCACACTGTTCTGACTCATAGCAGGCTCCACATTTCTTCAGCTGGTAGGTTTGTGGTTCACCCCCCCCCCCCCTCCCCTCAGCTATGGTATGTTTAATTTTAATTTGGTGGAGGATCAGGGGGATGGAGAGAAGAGGAAATGGGGTACCTTTACTTGGAGACTATATGCAGCATTACATGAATACATCCCCTGAGGCAGTCTAGTCTGGCGAAACAAGAAGCCCTTGTCTGGAACACATAAGCATTTAGAATTGGAATAAGCCGGTCAAAATTACTGCAACTCTTTCATAGCTGAAGGCTCCTTGAACTTGCTGCTCACTTTGAATCTTTTCAGCCAAGTATCTCTTGCTTGTTATTTTTTTTATTTTGAACCTTAGTGTCATCGTTTTTCAAATGGAGTTGTTCCGGACCAATGATGGTGATTTTCTTTTTTTCATATATAAAATAATAGGGCCTGATATTCATAGGAGCAGGAGAGGCCATTCCCTAGCAGCCTAGGTTGGGGACAGAGTTTGTGCAGAGCCACAGTTTAGCCCAGTTAATGTCAAGATTCGGTCTCCTAACTGGCTAAGCACATAAGATCAGGACTGCAAAAAAGCTGTCCTAACTTCATGCACTGTTAACGAGGCACCAGTCTCAATATCACCAGTGCCTAGTTAACTTCCAGGTCAGCACATATACCTGGATATTCATTGCTGAGAACTGCATGTGCCCCGGCATTGCAAATCTGGGATTAATTCAGCCCACGGCAGTAAGTGGTTTATGAGCTGCTCATCACCACACTCTGAATTTTACCCCCATAATTTTTTAGCATGTCACTGAGATCTGTTTCCTCCACTGCTGGAAGATTATATTTGTTTAAGTTTCATCATGCACTATAGATTCTTTTGCTATTTTTGTGGTTTTCTCTACTGTTGTATTTTTGAGTTGTTGTTGTGCCTACTGCCCACCCAGATTAAACATTGACCCTCCCAAAAATTTTGTTTCTGGCTACGCCGTTGGCCTGCAACACGGATCTATTGAGAGTCATGGGGAAGAGCAAACTGGAGTTGATGCACAGAGAAAGGTAAGTGACTTGCCAAGAGAGAAAGACAGTGAGAGTTAGCGACTCAGCAAATCATGGAAAACCAACTTCAGTGAGTCGTGCCCGGGAAGCCACACTCACTTCCTGTGCTTCACATGCTGTGTCAGTACTGCTCTGGCAGAAACAGGGACCAGTGCCCCTAAAAAACCTCATGAGATTCACTGACAGCACCGCAGTTGCAAGCACTAATTAGACATTTTGCTATTAATAGCAGAACATTTTGGTGCCAGATGAGACCACGAGGTCACGCCCCTCCCACACATCCAGTAATGATACATTACAGCTACATTTCTTATTCTCTTAAAATGCTAAAACAGCACGGGAAGTCTGCTCCCAAAATGACACTTCAGATGCAAGACAAAAGATATCTAAAGCATTAAAATATAAGCTTTTGTTTTCAATCATAACGGATTAGTGTTTTCTAAATATTGATTCCGTTCTAGCTGCTTTTCATGGTATTTGCAGATTGTAGTTGATTTGGAAATGTCAGTGAAAATGAAACAGAGAGAACTAATGGCCTGATATTCAGAAGCAGTTATCCAGCGAGCAGCTCCTGCTGCCTGGATAAGTGCACCACCAAGTCTATCTCACTGATTTTCGGAGGCACTATTGGATAGTACCACTGAAAATCATTACTGACTGCCTGTGCGCTATCCAGATACCGTCTCATTCTATAATATTGTGTGCTTACGTCTCGAGCACAAAATTACATGTGCAGGTGCAAGTTATAGCATATCTACAGTTATGTGCAAACATTACTTTACAAATTAGCTGCTAATTTGCACTAACAACAATTTATTTGTGGAAATTGGCACTACTTGGTACTAATTTATATATATAAGCACTTAAGTAATGCCACACTGGGAAAAGACCAAGGGTACATCGAGCCCAGCATCCTGTCCACGACAGCGGCCAATCCATGCCAAGGGCACCTGGCAAGCTTCCCAAACGTACAAACATTCTATACATGTTATTCCTGGAATTGTGGATTTTTCCCAAGTCCATTTAGTAGTGGTTTATGGACTTGCCCTTTAGGAAACCGTCTAGCCCCTTTTTAAACTCTGCTAAGCTAACCACCTTCACCACGTTCTCCGGCAACGAATTCCAGAGTTTAATTATGCGTTGGGTGAAGAAATATTTTCTCCGATTTGTTTTAAATTTACTACACTGTAGTTTCATCGCATGCCCCCTAGTCCTAGTATGTTTGGAAAGTGTGAACAGACACTTCACATCCATCTGTTCCACTCCACTCAATATTTTATATACCTCTATCATGTCTCCCCTCAGCCGTCTCTTCTCCAAGCTGAAAAGCCCTAGCCTCCTTAGCCTTTCTTCATAGGGAAGTCGTCCCATCCCCGCTATCATTTTAGTCGCCCTTCGCTGCACCTTTTCCAATTCTACTATATCTTTCTTGAGATGCGGCGACCAGAATTGAACACAGTACTCAAGGTGCGGTCGCACCATGGAGCGATACAACGGCATTATAACATCCTCACACCTGTTTTCCATACCTTTCCTAATGATACCCAACATTCTATACGCTTTCCTAGCCGCAAATAGAATGTTGGGTATCATTAGAAACGATCTGCACTTACACTGTACAGGGTGAGGCAAAAAAATTGCAACCCCTACAGATTTTTGCAATTTTCTCAGCAACCACTTAGAATTTCAACAAGAAATTTTACGTACTTATTTAGACATCATACTTACATATTACTGTTAAATAACATTTTATTATCTGAAGTTATGTTGATGTTACTGACATTTTCGCAATACTACCTAGCAATTTTTGCACATTAAAAATGTTTGAGGTAAAACACAGTAAAATAACGTCATTGAAACAAAGCAATTAACAATGTGTCAGAATTTTCCAGTCATTGTGAACTCCCAGATTCAACATAGGCCATCAGTCACTTTGGGAAGTTCTTAACAGCCTTGTTGATCGGTCCTTGTGGCAGTCTGTCCCAGATTACCTGCAGCGCTTCCTTCAGTTTGGCGATTGTTTGCGGCTTTGGGTGGAGCTTGTGATAGGCCTCCAACATTGCTCCCCAGACAAAAGTCTACGTCACTGTGACATCATTAACAGTAAGCTGCTACCTTACTTTTTTTTTTTTTTCAAATAATGGTAGTTCTATAATGCAAACATTTTTGAACACGTGAAAATCGCTAGGTGGCCATGCTAAAAAGTCTGTAACTGAAAGATAAACGATAATTTAAGATAGCACGAAGGCTGTTCTCAGTTATCTGAATAGTTATCCAGATAGGAGGACTGCAAATCACTGCTACCTGGATAACTCTGTTTCTGGATATTCAGTGCCGCCTGCTGTCCAGACCATGGTACTGAAGATTTGGATTATATTTAATTGCTGCAGCTGGTGTAAAGACTGCCCCTGTCACAGCAAGCTGGTCTTGCAGTCGTCCCTGGTGGCTCCAGCATCCCACGGCCAACACCCAACTTGCTTTATTGATGCCAGAAGGAGTCAGCTTCCTAGGCCCGCATAAGCTGAAACTGTGCTTTTAAGGACTAACAGCTTTAGGCAGATGCCAGTGCCCCCAGATTACATCACCCACTGGGGGTAAAGGTACCTGGACACCTTCCACCTTGCCTTTGAATAGGTCACTTAGCTGAGACATGAGCATGTTCCTGCCCTGCCTGATCCCTTCTCCAGTCAGCCTTGCCTCAGTGTCCTGTCTCCAAGCAGCCTTGCCTCAGCATCCTTGTCTCCAGCTCCAAGCCCTGCCTTGTCTCCAGTTCCAAGCCCTGCTTTGTCACCTGCTCCAAGCTCAGCCTTGTCGCCTGCTCCAAACCCTACCTTGTCTCCAGTCCCAAGCCCTGCCTTGTCTCTAGTTCCAAGTTCTATCTTGTCTCCAGCTCCAAATCCTGCCTTATCTCCAGCCTTGCCTGCCTTGTCTTCAGTTCCTCTCTTACCTTGTAGCCAGCCCAGACTTGGTGTTCCTGTCTCCAGCCCTACCTCTGCGCTCCTACCAGAGGTAGGTTATAGAGGCTCAGAGGGAAGCAGTGATATCCATTGCAGATGCCTGCACCGTGAAGCAGAGAAACTGCAACCACTACATTCAGACAGACCAAGTTCAGCTTGGAACCTTGAAGAGTTTGTGTTTTGACCTGGGCGGCTGCAGGCAGTCTTGGGTGCATGTTAGAGACTTTGCTGGTATCTCTGGATCCAGGGATCAGGCCAGAGACCAGTAAGAACCGCTGTTGAGAGAAAGACATTCATGTATTTCGGGTCCCTGCAGGAGCCGGCCACCCAAGGATACTGTTATATTTACAGAACTAGTTTTGAATATTGATTCTTCCTTTCCTATGAAGTGAACACCTTTAATAAATATTATTTGTTTTCACCATAACTTACTGAGTGTGTGTGACCTCTTGGCCCGCCCTCGCTCACGTTACCACAAGCTGGTTAACACAGGGCTAGTAAAGTGTGATATTCAGCACTTAACCGGCTATGGGTTACTTCATAATGATAAGACTGACTTTTATGTGATCCTATTTATATAGTTAACTTGGCTGGTTAAGTGCTGAATATCGGCACTTAACCGGCCTAGTGCCCTGGAATGCCCCCAAAATAGCCGGTTTTCATTTTGGCGCTAACTGGTTATTTTCAGGGGCACTAACCAGTTTATTGCAGCTGAAAATTAGCACTTAACCCGGAACAGGCGATTTAACTGGCCAGGAGCCGCTTCTAGCTGGCTAAATTATTTTGAATATCGACCCCTCTGTTTTTACCTGGGTGAACATGGGTATATCCACATTAAATCTTTTGATTAATGTTCCCACAGAATCTTCACAGCTTTATGCTTTAAACATTAAATGAAATTGTGACATTTGAACTTTTTTTTTCTACTTGCTTATTCCATTGACATTAGCTCCAATTTCACTAAGGTGCTCTTGTGTCTGATTGCTGTGTATGATCTTCATGATCCCCAGACTCTGTGTGACATTTCTTTTGCCGGTCAAATAAGCAAAATATGCATTGTACCACCAATACATGGTGTGACAAAAAGAAAAGGAAGGAAAAGTCATGAACCCTTAAACATTTGTCTAAAAATCATTTGGCATGCTGCTGGAAATGACCATATGAGAAAAATATAGTTCACCCACAAGTGCAAGAAATCATTTCCTAGACAGGGTGTTCTCAAGATCAAATGTTTGTGCAGACCAAAACCTTCTATGCATGATGTAATTTTACTGATGGAATTTAATGTACCTGAAAGAGTCTCTGGAGGGAGAACAATAGATTTATTGCACACATGCACACATAAAATTAGCAGCTCTTTAAATCCTGATCTGACAAAATGCATGCAATAAAAAAATAAAAAAAAGTTTTACTCAAAAATCAATGACAGCTGCCATTCCATTTTTACCAGGAACAACCACATCATAGAATCCATAGCAGCCCTTTTTTTTTTTTTTTTAGATCCCATCACCTTTATTGCTAACAAAATTCCAGCAAATGGACTTATAAGAGCCTGGTTTTTATAGCACCTGGCAAGCTGACATTTTCTGTATATACTGTGCAAGCATATTGAATTAGCAGATGATCCTGTCTTAATTACCTACAAATTCTGCACACTGGAAATGCGTATAGCACTAAACACAGACATGGCATCTGTTATTTCTGTCACCAGTTAGCTCATTACCCTGTTGCACTCAATGTGCTTTCCATGGAAGATACTGAGATGTTCCTAGTATGTGCCCAGCCTAATAAGAGTAACAGTCTGCAACTTAAAATGCGCCTATGGCTTTAAGGCTCAGGCCAAAGCCACAAAGTGGTATACTACAGAGGTAACTCTAGAACAGATTAAGTATGTGCCATCAAATCTTGGCTAGAGAATGACACGGGGATAAAATTTGTCCCCATCTCCGCCCCTTACCCATGGGTTCTGTCTCCATCCCCATCCCCGTCTCTGTGGGCTCTGTTCTCATCTGCAGAAGCCTCGAACACTTATGATTTTATATTTAAATCTTTTTATTAAAGTATAAAAAGGAACAAAATGCTGTGTAACTGTTGTGCTTAAATTACAAATAGAAAAAATATTGTCATCTGCATCAATCAAACATAAATAACAGTCCAATTGATTAACAGGCTTCAAAGTACAAAGTGACATGGGGACAAAGTTTGTCCCCGTCCTCACGGGCTCTGTCCTCATCCCCGCCCCGTTCCCGTGGGCTCTGTCCCTGTCCCCACCTTGTCCCCGCAGGATCTGTCCCGCAGTGTGGGCTCTGTCCCTGTCCCCATCCCCGCGGTTACTGCGGGTCCCCATTCCCATGTCGTTCTCTAATCTTGGCACATGCTTTTCCACTGGTCGGTATTCTATTATTTACACACATTTCTGATCCCTAAAAGTAGGTGATTCCTTATAGAATTAGTCCCTACTTGATTTGCACAAGGGTGTATCTCCATTTACGGTGCCTAGATGAAGAAATCATTGTATTACACTATGGATACAAATGCTCCCCCCCCCCCCCCCCCTGTAAATCCACTCATCGAGTGTCATCTCTGATACAGTGATGCACTTGTTCTCTCTGTGTTCAGCTTTCCTGTTTGCTTCTCTACATTTTCAGGCCTGGACCTCTTTATTATTTAATGCAGCTACCCTAGACTGCTTTCTCCTTTCCTCTCTCTCTCTTGTGCCCTCTGTAATGTTCTCCAGTACTAATAAATTAGGTAATCTACTACTGGTCAAATAGGCAGTGGAATGGGGTGGCCCCACCAATATTTTTCCCAACACAGCATTAGCCACTATAGATTCTAGGTGCAGACCCAGAGATTGGTTTATTTGGCCCCTCCAACCACAAAGGTATTTTACTGCCCCTGCCACCAGAACATCTGAGAACATAATCAGCAAATCTGTTTCCATTTATCTAGGTTTCCCCCCCAGGATTCTTCCACTTCCCATCATGTCATGCACCCATTCATTTGATACCAAGTCCTAAACCAAGGAGCTCTACAAACTAGTACCTTTAGGATTCATATGCATTATATAGCTTTTCCCAGCACTGGTGTCCCTACCTTTAGCAATCTGTGAAGTATCATACATAGATTCTATCTGATAACACTGCCCTGGCAGTAAGGTTGCCAACTGGCTTCAAATTCACCCAAACTGAATTCCCTAAGAAAAGCAAGACTACAAATCACTGCATACAATGGGGTAAAATCTGGACTGTATGAACCCCGTTGGGCAAATCTGGAACCATTTGGCAACCCTACCTAGTAAAGCCTCAGCTTGTAAGGTCTTAGAAGCTAAATAAGTGTCAGACCTGACTAATACCTGGATGGGGAGCCCTTAGGGAACTATTTTGCTTAAATCCTCTTCCTAATCCAGAACTCTATATACATATGATTACTTAATCTTCCATGTGATGGAGGAAAAGCCTCAACAGACTCCTTAACGTGGCTCCTAGGCTCTTAGTTATCCGGAGTTCTTGCTGTCATCATTGGCATAAAAACCTCCACTCTACACAGTCTCTTTCTTTATGAATTATTTTTCATATGTTAAATATTAAACCAACACTTACCTTGCTGTTGTTCAGTCTGCTGTAGCTCAGTATCTCTTTCCAACGGCCGACAATGGCCAAGGTTTCGGTCCTTCCTTCAATTCCTGCCTCAGGGTCTGTGGTGCTGGCAACTGTCTATACAAGAGAACAGCAGTAGAATTAGAATCATCAACAGTCCTTACAAATCTCAAATATGTAGAGTTCCATCTGTATTCCTCACGTCACTAATTTATATGGTGACATCAGACGCCACCTCTCTCTTTCCTCCAATGGCCAGGTAGAACCGTGTTAGAGCACCTCCTTTCAGAAAAAATGTATCCATTTGATTCTGGTGTTCAACCCCCAAGGGTGCACCATCTGTAACCGAAAGATCCACTTTTGTTCCTGTTGTAGTAACACCAGTTTCTTATCACCTCCCCTGGTGTTAAACTGCACCTGTTGTAGAACAACACACCAGAGGGACTCAAACGTATGACCCTCTTTCTCACAGTGTGCTGCCAAAGGTGCCGTCAGCCATAGGCGGTCAGTGGCTCAACTGTTTGGGGAGGCTTAAGGGGGCGGGGTTAGGGGTGGTGCCAAGGTTCGGGCTTACATCCATAATTGTCTGACAACACACAGAAAAAAATAAGTAAAAGTAAAATAGTCACAATTAATACCGTTTATTAAATTTAGATATTAGATATGTATCATATGTCAAAGAAAAAAGTGGTTGCTCAAAGCATATATTAACCAATGTATACTATTCAAAAATGTTATCAATTATTAAACTCTGCTATTTTCATCCATGGAAAATCCCAAAATGAAATGGTCACATTTGTGAAGTAACATCCGGTGACTAGATTTCACATCATAGGTGTCAATGATCTGCTCAGGGTTAATATCTCCAACAAGATCACTTTCAATGTTCAGTAAACATAAAGCTATCAGTCTTTCTTGACCCATTGTGGATCTCAGCCAGTTTCATACACATCTCACATGAAGGCAAATACTGAACTGGAAAGTTACCTCTCCTTCCAGTCTTCCCTCTCCTCCATCCATCCATGTCCAGCACCTTCTCTCTTACCCTTCCATCCAGTGTCATCCCTCTTTCTCTCTCCATCCTTCCACCCATTACCCTCTCCCAATCCTTCCGTCCATTGTCTCCCTCTCCTTCCATCCATTGTCTCCCTTTATCTCCCCTTCCTTCCAGTTCTCTCTCTCAAACCTTTTCCATTCAGCATGTCGTCTCTCTCCCCATCCTTCCAGTGTCTTTCCTCTTTCCCTCCCTACCCTTCCATCCAGAGTCTTCCCTCTTTCTACCCCCTCCTTCTAGCATTTTCCCTCTTTCTCCCTCCTTTCATCCAGCATTTCTCCGTCTGACAGCTAGGGTCTCCCCTAGTTTCACCCCGGCATCTTCTCTCTCTCTCTCTCTCTCTCTCTCTCTCTCTCTCTCCTGCCCGTCCCCTCTTTCTCTCCCCATCTTTCCACTCATATGTCTCTCTCTCTCTCTCTCTGTACCCCTCTTCCATCCAGCATCTTCTCTCTGGCTCTCCCTTGCTGTTTTCCATGTCCCTGGCTCTCCCCTGCTCTTTTCCATATCCCTGGCTCTCCCCTGATCTCTTCCATGTCGCCTCTTTCTCTCCCCATCTCTCTCTGGCTCTCCCCTACTCTGTCCCTGACTCTCCCCTGCACTTTTCCACTCTCTCTCTCTCTCCTCCAGCGTCCTCACTTCCCTTACTGTTTCCAGCCATGTTCTCTCCCTCCGGGCCTCTTTAAGCACTGCTGACACAAGAACAAAAGGAAGCACGAGGCCGCAGCAGCCTTCAGACTACTGAAATAAAACTCCCTAAAAGCTATGGAGTAAATTCTAGAAAGGTCACCTAAATTTAGGCGTCAAACATTTGGGAACTGCTGTTAAGAAAGCTAGTCCGTAAGGCATGAGCACTTATGCCACCTTAAAGATGAGCATAAGAACTCACGCCTAACTATCAGAAGTTAGGCACATAACTGCAGGAATTCTATAACGTGGCACAAAATCAAGAGCAGATTGAGTAAAAAAAACAGACAGTCCAGTAGACAAGATCCAATCAAATTCCAATGGTGCTTTTATTAGCAAGAAACGTGCAAATTGATTGGATCTTGTACCTAAGTATTGCCATACTGTGACAGACCGAAGGTCCATCAAGCCCAGCATCCTGTTCCCAACAGTGGCCAATCGAGGTTACTTGAAAATATCCCAAAACTGTACAATACATTTTATGCTAGTTATCCCAGTCTACTGAACTGTCTGTTTGTTTGTTTGTTTGTTTGTTTGTTTGTTTGTTTTTTTAATTCAATCTGCTCTTGATTTCGTACTGGTCTGGCTTTTGTGGATTGACTGCCCGTGTGTTTCTTGGGACCTTCTACAACACGTATGCACAAGTCCTGGGCACGCCCCTGACCCTACCCAGTCCATGCCCCCCTTGCAGTTGCATGCTATGGGTTTTGCATGTGTATAATTGCTAATTGGTGACAATTAACATTTCTTAGAGCCAAATATATTGATGGCTAACATCAATTATCAGTTCATTATTATATTAGGTTATGTGCGCAACTGACCTTTGACTGACTAACTAGCACAGGCCACTTAGAGGCATATTTTCAAAACGCTTAGACTTACAGAGTAACACAGTAACCTATGGAACTTTGTAAGTCTAAGTGCTTTGAAAATGAGCCCCTTAGTATACTAAGCGCAAATTTGGGCGCACAAGTTTATAGAATTAGGGCATATCAGGACAATTCCCCTACTGCCTCAGTTATACTGGGGCCAATATGCAATGGGAAGTATCCAGGTAGTAGCAACACCTACCCAGATAAGTGCCTCACAAGGGCTATACCCAGATCTTCTCTGACCATCCTGGCACTATCCAGGTGGTAAACAACTAATAAACTATAGGGATTTTTTTGAAAAAACCAGAGTCAGTTTTACCATGTATCCGCTAAAGACTCCAGAACTTATGAAAAATCTTTTACTTTATTAACAATAAATATCAATCATTCACACACCATTTACCATTTACATACATTGGGTTATCCTACTTGGACATTCACACGCTACTGCCTTCCATCCATATACATAAACACAGTGTATAGCAATCGGTATCTCTCTCAAGACAAATACATCTAATCATAAACAAATTTTAGTCTGATACCGAATAGTCAATCACTGGTTTCATAATGGACGCTGGTTCTATAAATGAAAACTTGCATATGATCTCATATCCATTGTTCCGTTGTAGCTGCAACGGCTTTGTAAACGTTGTAGCAGATATATATGAGATTGGACCATTCCACCAACCACGGAGATGTTTCTTAATGAGGGCAAATGTCACTGCAGATGTCCAAACCCACAAAAAGTGGAGGCTAGAAGCGAGTATCCAAGTGTGAAAACATCAATGTACCGGTCCCTCAATATACACTTGGATACTCGCTTCTAGCCTCCACTTTTTGTGGGTTTGGACATCTGCAGTGACATTTGCCCTCATTAAGAAACATCTCCGTGGTTGGTGGAATGGTCCAATCTCATATATATCTGCTACAACGTTTACAAAGCCGTTGCAGCTACAACGGAACAATGGATATGAGATCATATGCAAGTTTTCATTTATAGAACCAGCGTCCATTATGAAACCAGTGATTGACTATTCGGTATCAGACTAAAATTTGTTTATGATTAGATGTATTTGTCTTGAGAGAGATACCGATTGCTATACACTGTGTTTATGTATATGGATGGAAGGCAGTAGCGTGTGAATGTCCAAGTAGGATAACCCAATGTATGTAAATGGTAAATGGTGTGTGAATGATTGATATTTATTGTTAATAAAGTAAAAGATTTTTCATAAGTTCTGGAGTCTTTAGCGGATACTATCCAGGTGGTGCCAGGATGATTTGGAGGCAGAGTTGGAAGTTATCCAGGTAGTGCTGGTATTCAGCGTTGATACCTGGATAATGATCCAGTTAAATAAGGACAGCAAAATAATTGTCCTAACTTACCCAAATAGTTATCTGGATACCATTGCTGAGTATTGGCAGTACCTGGATAACTTCTGCTGGTCAATCATTACCTGGATATTCAGCATCGATATCTGGATAATTTCTGGTGCTGTGTATTTATAGAAGCATGTAGGCAGATAAAGACCATATGGCCTATCCAGTCTGCCCATCCATGCAATTTTCTATCCCTTTCACTGCCTTAGAGATCCTATGTACTTGTCCCAAGTTCTCTTGAATTCGGATGTAGTTTTCATCTCCACCACCTCCAGTCGGAGGTCATTCCATGAATTCACCACCCTTTCTGTGAAGAAGTATTTCCTCAGATTACTTCTGAGTCTATCCCCTTTCACCTATGTCCCCTCATTCCAGAGCTTCGTTTTTCAAGTATATGTTTAAACGTCACATCCAGCATTTTTTAAAAAAATTTTTATTTATCATTTTACTTAATTACATTCACATTTATCACGTAAATGTAAGGAAAAACAGAAATTAATATAAGGAAAAAGAAAAAACATTTTCTCACAACAATATATATAATTGTCCACAATTGGGGGATCCAAGATCAGGAAAACAATCTCAAAGAAAATAACAAAAACACCAAATGGTTAATCTTACAAATTCATATTTTCTGAGGGAGGAAGGTTAATCGGTAATTGCAGCCGGTACAGTGGTAACTAAAGGAAGTTGCTGCAGAGGGTTCTTCATCTGTTCTTTTAACTCCACAAAGTCTTGTAATTTCTTGGGTTCAACAAATAAGTAATAAGGAAATAAAACACTTACAAAGGAATCGCTCTAGGAAGGCCCCACCTAGGGCATTTAATAGTTTAGCAACTAACAAACTCGATCAAGGCTGCTTATGTATCTCCCCTTCCCCCCCCCCCCCCCCCCCCCATAACTCTGTTTATGTAGGCTGCACGAGGCAGCCTTCAGTTTAATACTGTCTGACAGAACTGGATTCAAATAAACCACTCTAATTAAAAAGATGAAAGAGATGGCATGTATTCTCCAAAAGAAGGACGAGAAAATTAGATTGCCTGAATGTTTACTTGCCATCCCTGTTGTGAGTGCCACTCCTAAAGATAACATCTTTTTTCTGTCCACTAACACAATTTTAATATCCACAGTCCAGATACCAGTGCATCTGACGGGACGATAGCGTTTGTCTGTTTCTTGATTTCTTCAATGGCACAAAGCCGACTTGCCAAAGTACAGACAACAAAGATGAAGAATCTTTGATAAATTGCCAAGTGCTCCGACAGGAATCAATATTTCACAGCTGTAATGCTTACACCATGCCAATAATATTTTGTAACACAAACTTTGTTGTACTAAATCAAAAGCAAGTGATGATGGGATTGGAGCCTCAAACCTTTAAATTATTGTGGTTTTCAGTGTCTGGACAGTCAATCAATTTGTCTACCCATTGTATTGCTAGAATTGAAAGTAAACCCCTATGGCAATAATAGAATTTCTTTTCGTTCCCTGTACCATAGAATGTTTCCCTGTTTATATATCTGTGAACTTTGCACCTTAGCTGTGCCTGACTCTAACTAGCCCTACTCACTGGCGCTTTGGGAGCACCAAAAGCAGTCATACAAATATCCTCGACACTCTACCTACATACCAGTGTCGGACTGACCAGTCTATCAATAGGGCAATGCTCAAGGGCTCACAGTAGAAGGGAGCCTACTCTCCCCTAAATAGTAATATATGTCAGATGAGTGGTTAGGAGCCCATGACCCCAGAAGCCCAGATCATTGCTAGCTTGCCTCTATTGCATACGTGTGTGTGTGTGTGTGTGAGTGTGTGTGTGTATGTGTGTATGTATGTGTGTGTGTGTGTGTGTGTTTGTGCGGAAGGGGGGTGGACAAAGTGGGGGCCAGCATACTTTTCTTAGGGCACCCTTAGAACAAAAAACTGACCATTGTATACATAGTAAGTGATTAATAAAATATCAGTATACCCTATTTGGTGATTAATGAGACCTCCTACCTTTACCTAACACACACTCAATCATCAGTAGACATTTGAAAAATTATAGGTGGGGGATTCTAATTCAGGTTACCAGATGCCCACAAATTTTTTTTGAGTGGGGGGAATATATAATTGAATTTGTGTGTAAGTCCTCCACTGATCTGACAGTCAGCAATTGTGCCTGACTTGAAATAACATCCTATGTGTGCTCTGTCTATCTCTGGCAGCACAAGGAAGCAGTATAGGTTCCTTGTGCTGCAACAGAAAGAGGAGAACTAGAGCAGCAGAAGGAGAGGTTGAGAAGGAATAGGCAGGACTGCGGCAACAATGGGGATCCCTAGTCCAGCTCTGCACTGAGCTGCAGGAGAGGAACTATATTGGAGGACTGCATCAACACAAGACTGGGGAGCATCACCCCAAACCCAGTAAGCATAGAAGGACCAACACAGACCTGCACTGACAGGAACAGAAGCAGAAGGTTCTGGTGGGACTAGGAAGACATCAGTGCTGGTATGAAGAAAAGAAGAACAGTGGTGGGGGATGCCCAGAGGATTGTGTAGTCATCTGATGAAATAGGAGTCTGTGTTGTTTTCCTACAAAGGACTCCAGGGAAGCAGAAGACACTGTCAGAGCCCTTACGGGTTTTACCACATCCTGGGTCGCTGTATCTTAGATGGCCAGTTCGGTCACCTGTACAAGACTGCTGCCATCCACAAGGTGGCTGGGCTTAACAAAGCTACACACTTAAAACTAAGGAAGAAAGAAAATTAGTTTCCAAGAATAGGCACCCCATACAAAGGGCTTGGGAAGACATCCTAATCATGACCTTCTCCCCTCCAGGTGCCACTTTCTGGGGCTGGTGCAGTGGCAAAATAAACAGATAAAAGTGCACAGGGCCACAGCCTCTCTGTGCACTGCTGCTGGCTCTGCTGGTCCTCCTCCCCCCCCCCCCCCCCCCCCCCCACTTTGGAAGGGTGGATCCAGTAGATCCAGCAGTGGCACACAGAGCAGCAATGGCTTTTGGGGGGGGGGTGCAATTGATGCAGATCTCAGGAAGACAGTGGTGAAAGTGTTTGTGAAGGAAATGGGGGGAAGGGAGAATACTGGTCATGGGAAGGGGGTGGGGCAGAAGATGCAGGATTGAGGAAGGGCCTAACAGGACATGTTAAATCAGAAGAGAGGATAAACACAGTGGATATGTTGGCTTGGGGTGAGGGTGGATCCACAAGAGGGGAGTAGGTTCACAAAGGGGGATGCTGGAAGCAGGAAGCATGAATAAGGTTACAGGAGATGCTGGACATGGGAAGACGGTGAAGGTGACACAGGGAGAACTTGAAATGGAGTCATAATATGTGGTGCAATGCTGGACACAGGAGGAAACAGGGAGACAAAGAGCAATGTTGGATACAGTGGGTGATAAGGAGACAGAGGGGCAATGCTGGACACAATAGAGGAATAAGGAGATACAGGGGTGATGCTGGACATAAGAGGCAGAAAGGAGACAAGAGGTAATGCTTGAAATACAGGGAGAGAGAAGAGATCCTGGATGGAAGAGGAGAAAAAGAGAAAGGAGTTACTGGATTAAGGGGAGAAACAGAGAGAGGAAATACTGGAGAGAAGAAAAGGAAAGGAGTTGTTAGATGGAAGGGGGTGAAAGAGTGAAAACTGGGAAATAAGAGGGAAGGGAATGGGATGGGTGAGGTGAGGAAAAGAGATAGAAAGCTGTAAGTAGATGCACAGAAAGAGGGAGACTGAAGACTGGATAGTAAGAATTTGTATTGGGACAATTTTATAAATTTCAATTTCATGGTGAAGCACACTTATCTTTCGAAATGATTTTGAAAACTACCCAAAGAGACATATTTCCCTTTTTGGTTAAGTATTCATCTATTGGTATTTACTTGCCAGTGGCAGGATTGTGGAAGATGTTCTCTTTTTAAGACTTATTTTTAATTCTCCCTCTGCTTGAGGCCAGCTTAAATATTTTAAATGTAAATGTGATTGATGGGCTCCTTTATCCACCTCTGAAGTACTGAAAAAATAATTAGGAAGGAAGACTCTCCGGGGTGTTTCTCAGGAAGCCAGCAGTAATCTGCACAGGAAGATTTGACTATGAAGGAGGAACCTGCGATCTGAAGTATACCTCTCAAGAGGCAACTTTTTTTCATTTTGAGGAAGGTTTACTGAGGCACAACCTCATGAGCTTTCACGGAAGGCCCAATGATCAAAACTCTAGCGCTATTCTGAATAGGGCCACAAAAATACCGCCAAAACAGTGCAGAAAAACAATGCCCTAATGCTCAAAGCTAATGAGATGCAAATATAGGCGCACTCATAGCTTTGAGCATTAGGGAGTTTGGCGGGAGGATTCTGCTTGGTGTATGCGCAGAAGAGTTCAACGATAAGCTCAGCTCAGCTCCTCTGCGCATGCGCCTGGTAAATCTTGAAGATTGGCATCCATTTTCAGTAGCCTAAATATAAGTGTTTTTAATGTTTTTTTCCCTAGATTCTTGTATTTAGATTCAAGTAACAGATGCCAATGTGTTCTTTGGATTTTTTTTTTTTTTTAAGCATGGCCACTTTAAATTTAGATGCAGGACAAGAACACCAATGTATGCTTCATGTTCAGGTCTGCTGTTTCTTACAACCAGCAAGCACTCAAGGGCTTGCATTGGCTTCCTTCTGCTCCCAAAAGCAATCAAAACTGGTAGATTTTGCAGAAAGAATCATCAGAGAAGCATGAGAATCATGGGAAATCCTCTCTTCCAACATCCTAATGCCAGTTCGGAACTGGTGTTATTTTATTCAGCAGTACAGCATCTTTGTTTCAGGTGCTCTTTTCTGATCATTGGGGAGGAATACAAAATGACTTCATTTAAATGAGCTTGACTACATTTGCATGCTAGAAAGAGCTTTCTCAGAGGCTGTGGTACTGATGGCTGAGGCCTTCCATAAGTGTTTCTTTTTTTCTCTCTGTATTGCTAAAGCCACATTTTTCAGAATTTCCATTCATAGGCTAATGTACTCTGTGCATATTTGTGCTTTTAAAAGACTACATACTCTGCCATTTAAACTCTAAACACCGTAAAAATGCCAAGAAGAGCATCATAACTCTTTGGTTTGCTTCCAGGTTCTTACTACATTCAAGGCTTGAGTTAACCTCAGGGTCATTATCATTTATGTGTGCAGCTAGCTATAGCAATAATCACTGCAAGGCACCCTGGAGAAATTCTCCACACGGTGACTCAGTGTAAACACATATCCTGTATGAGAAGTGTTCAGGAGACAATGGCTATTACAGAACAAGTCCAAAAATCCAGACTACTCGGGATATTGGTCCATATTTTGGGATTTCCCTGATTCTCAGGCAGTTCTTTTATCATCTCTGCCTCTCTTCCCCATCCAGCTTTTCTCTCTCTCTCTCTCTCTCTCTCTCTTCCCCATCCACCATCATCCATCTCTCTTTTCTTCCCATCCAGCATGGCTTGTCTCAGTGGCGTTCCTAGGGCGGCGGATTGGCGATGTGCCCACCCCTGGGTGCAGCGCCCCCCCAGCGAAATGATACCTTCTCCCCCCCCCCCCCCCCCCCCCCCGCGCGAAATGACACCGCTCCCCCAGCGAAGCAACACCCCCCCGGGTGCATTTTTACCTGCTGGGGGGTGCCGCGCGCCTGTCGGCGTCACTCGTTCCATGCTCCCTCTGCCCCGGAACAGGAAGTAACCTGTTCCGGGGCAGAGGGAGCACGGAATGAGCGGCGCCGACAGGCGCATGGCACCCCCCCAGTGGCGTGCACCCGGGGGAAACTGCACCCACCGCCCCCCCCCCCCTAGGAACACCACTGGCTTGTCTTTCTCTAGAGAGTGATTGTCATAGCACTTTGCTTGCCTCCTCCTCTAGAGTCTATTTGCTGAACCTCCACTCAAGGTTCCAAGTGTTCCCAGCCTTTATAATACAGATTCAGAGTTCTCTTCTGCCTCCCAATTTCAATATTCTCTCCACAGTATTTTCCCTCTTGCTGCTGTTCTCAATCAGCTCTGTAAACACAGCTGTAGAGACGCAGGTGCGGGACCATTTCCCTGTGCGAGTTGCTGCTACGTTTGCCAGTCCCGCTCCCTTTGATGTAAACTTCCTGCTGTTGGAGGGAGTGGAACCAAGAGATCTAGGAGTGATGTGTGCATGAAAATGGTCCCACGCCTGTGTATTTACAGCTGAGTTTGCCAGGTTTGGATTTCAAAGAGTCCGGATTCTCAGGTAATCCGGACTTCTGGCTTCCAGATTTTTGAACTTGTACTGTATTTTAGAAGCATATCCATGTGTAAATAGCAGCATTTACATGTGTATAATGTATACATGTGTAAATACCAGTTTCAGAAAGCTGCTACTTATTATGTGGAGATCCACACCATATACATTTCAAGGGAGTCAAAGGGGTGTGATTTGTCCCAGTATGGCAACACTTATGTTCTTATGTTAACCCTAACAATTTTTGTCTGTCTGGTATATACTTACAGAAGATATCTCCTGCAGCACATAGTCATGTTTTGAATCATTTTCCTGATACCCAACAGGGTCTTGGCTCCTGATCCTTGAGCTCTTGGTGGGGGGGGGGGGGGGGGGGGGTAGTAGGGAGGGATTCTGTGGAGTGGGTTGAGCACATATGTTCCTGTTTTCAGTTTGGGGCCTAAGGGCTGTAGATCCAGATTGCTGATGTCTATTTAACTTTGTTTGGTTTGCTGCATTTGTCTGCTGTTTGATTGTTCTTGGTGTATATGGGCATGATATCTGTATATTGATTGTTGCTGTTGTAATTGTTAATACTTTAATAAAAAAGAGTTTAATAATAATGTTACCCCTTAGAGTGTTCAGGACTGTTCCTTTTGACTACACAATTACATGATTAAATATGAACCTGAAATAGTAACCACTTAGTTCTTCCAGGTTTAAAAAAAAACGTCTAAGAAATTTCATTATTTTATCTGTAAGAGACGTGTCCTGGTTCATATGAAGGGCTGAATGGGTCATAAATTCTTCCCTTTAGCATACAGAAGCTTAGGTTATTGAAGTTACCAAACCAGTGTCATCAAATGATAGTAACTATTCTAAACTGTACAGCGCTGCGTAACCCTAGTAGCGCCCTAGAAATGTTAAGTAGTAGTAGTATTGTCCATAACATCAGCTCAGCAGAGAATATATCTAAAGTTTTCTAATCAGATTTCACAGGGCAGTAACAGATTAAATTAACTAATAAATTCAACAAAACCTACAACCAGGGGCCCATTTGTAACCTGAATCACCCTGTCAGTTCCCTGAATCTAGGTACCATCCTCCTGCACCCAACTCCTGCAGCATCAGAATGCTCTATGTCCTATAACATTTCTATCCCACCTAAACAATCTATAAAAACTGCCCTAAACAACTTAAGAAATATTTTTGACACTACATTTCATATCATACATTTGCAAATATGACATCAAAATACATGTGTATTTCATAATACATTTCATAATAATAAAAATGTGCTGTCTTAGCTCAGATATAATGTGCCTCTGCATGAGATTGAAAATTTGACTGTTCCCATTAAACTGACAGATTTAGGAAAGTGGTGTAGTTGTTAGCACAGAATTCTCCAACCTGCCTTATTTGTAAGGTGAGTCTTCAGACCCATTAAGATGTTTGATGAGATTTGTGATGAGGCATGAAGTATAGGTATTATTAAGCTAGATTACAGTAATGAGAGAGCAGGGAAATTGGTAATTAATAGAGTTAAGAGCCTGTAGTTATTCATTTCAATGCGAGTTTTTAATCTTATGGATTGGGCTGCGACAAATTACGGATGGCACAGTACATTTGTGTTTGCATTTGTTATTTGTACTATAATTGTTCTAAAAGATTAATACAATGATTTATATATGTAGTGATTTTTACCATACCCTTACCCAGCACTTCTAACTTAGATATTGCTAGATCAGGTCAAGAACCTACTAAATCAAACCACTCAATTTAAAAAGGCATTATGTAACGAATTAAATTCATACTCACTCAGGCTTAAGATGGGCATCCTTCTCCCAGGGTCGCCCAAATCGGCATAATCCAGTGGCGTAGCCAAGGGTGGGCCTGGGTGGGCCCAGGCCCACCCACTTTGGGCTCAGGCCCACCCAGTATCAGCACACCTATGAAGTGGCTGGCAGGGATCCCCAAGCCCTACCAGCCAAAAACTGCCAACAACTGTCCCTCCTGCATACCTTGTAAATAGCAGATCTTCACCTGCAGCAAGCAGTGACTGATACATGCTGTTCGCACCGGTCCTACAGCCTTCCCTCTGATATAGTCCTGCCTATTCAGAAACAGGAAGTTGCGTCAGTAGGAAGGCTGTGGGGCCAGCATGAGCAGTGTGTATTAGTTGCTGCTCGCTGCCGGTGAAAAACTGCTACTTAAAAGGTATTTGGGGGAGGAGGGATGTTTGAGAGACCATATGGCATGCAGGCAAGAGAGGGAGAGACCAAATCACTTGTGGGACAGGGCGGAGTTCTTCTGCCCACCCATGTTGGGCCCAGGCCCACCCAAAATTGGGTGTCTGGCTACGCCCCTGACATAATCGACAGCCGATTTTAGCGTCCCCAGCTGCTTTCCGTCACGAGGACAACCAAAGTTCCCGGGGGCGTGTTGGAGGCGTAGCGAAGGCGGGACTTGGGTGTGCCTAACACATGGGCATCCTTGACCCATAAGTGAAAAAAGAAGGGCTTCCCTGACGAGCACTTGGACGACTTTACTTGGTCCTTTTTTTGTTACAACCAAGCCACGAAAAGGTGCCCGAACTGACCAGATGACCACCGGAGGGAATCGGGGAGGACCTCCCCTTACTCCCCCAGTGGTCACTAACCCCCTTCCACCCTCGAAAAAAATTCTTTAAAAATATTTTTTGCCAGCCTTAAATGTCATACTCAGATCCATTCCAGCAGTATGCAGGTCCCTGGAGCAGTTTTAGTTGGTGCAGTGCACTTCAGACAGGTGGATCCAGGCCCATCCCCCTACCTGTTACACTTGTGGTGGTAAATGTGAGCCCTCCAAAACCCACCACAAGCCCACTGTACCCACATCTAGGTGCCCACCTTCACCCATAAGGGCTATGGTAGTGGTGTACAGTTGTGGGTAGTGGGTTTGGGGGGGGGGGGGGGGGCTCACCACACACATTAAGGGAGCTATGCACCTGGGAGTAATTTCTGAAGTCCACTACAGTGCCCCCTAGGGTGCCAGGTTGGTGTCCTGGCATGTGAGGTGGACCAGTGCACTACAAATGCTGGCTCCTCCCACAACCAAAGGGCTTGCATTTGGTCGTTTCTGAGATGGGCGTCCTTGGTTTCCATTATCGCCGAAAATCAGAAACAACCAAGTCTAAGGACGACTATCTCTAAGGTCGACCTAAATTTCCAGATTTAGGCATCCCCGACTGTATTATCAAAACAAAAGATGGATGTCCATCTTGTTTCGATAATATGGATTTCCCCGCCCCTTCACGGGGATGTCTTGCGAGGACATCCTCAGAAAAACTTGGGCGTCCCTTTCAATTATGCCCCTCTATGTTAGGCATCAACCACCCTCCCAGTGAAAAAAACATTTTCTCTTGTTCCTTTGTACTTTCCACCCTTTGACTTCATATCATGATCCCATGTCCTTGAATTTCCTATTCAATGGAAAATATCTCCTTCTGGTACTTTACTGAAATGTACCTTCCACTCTGTAACTTCATAGTGTGATCCCTCGCCCATGAATTTCTTTTTAATGGAAAAATTCACCTTCAGGTACCTTATTAACATGCACCTTCCACCTTGCAACTTCATATCATAATCCCTTATCCGTGAACTTCTTTTCAATGGTAATTTATTGAAGCTGATGAAATACATGAAAACATATTCACGGTGTCTTAAGGGTTTGTGCTGCAGGCCTTGCAATATTTCAGCAGAGAATTTATTTGTGTGTATGACAGATATAGCCCGTCAATCTAGAGAAAGAACCCTTACATTCAGCAGGTTCCACAATAACATAAAAACACCAAGTTTAAACAAAAAATACACACAACTTCCAGTTAAGGTCAAACATATATAGACGACATTAAGACAGAACAAGCCAGGTAAAAAAAGAAAACGTGTCCCATCTTCTACCCCAAAGCATCAGAAAACTAAAGGGCGGAAGCCAGGGAAGCTAGCATTCAAATTCCACTGAAGCTCCTTCTGATCTTGGGCAAGTCACTTAACCTTCCATTTCCTCAGCTGCAAACGTACAGGCCCTTTTACTAAATCACATTACATGCTAATGTACGCTTAAAGCGAGGAAAAAGGCTTTCCACATAATGCGTTTTGCTGCAATTTTCCCAGTCAGTGCATGCTAATTGCACAGTTTTTTTGCAATTTTTGGGGGGAGGGGGTGTGTCATGGACAGGGAATGGGTGTGGAAGTATTATCCAGCCAGCGCATTCACATTAGTGCCTGTTAACCAGATATCGCAAGATTAACGTGGGAGCACTTAGCACCTCCTAAATATTAATATTTTTGCAGGTCTCGTACAGTAATGTAAAATTAGCATGAGCCCTGCATAAATAAAAACGAGTAAAACCCTGTTTTAGGGACACATAAGAAATGGGCTTAGCGTGCAGGAAAGTCCTGTGTTAAAATGCACTAAGCTCATTTCTTAGCACATCTTAGTAAAAGTGCCCCTTAGACCGTAACCCTCGAAGGACAGGAAAATACCTACTGAGTGGCATACCTAGCATATTTGGCACATGAGCAGATCATTTTTTAATACCCCCTCCTCTATGTGACAAAATTATTTTCACTAATCATCATGAAATGTAACCAATAATAATAACAACATTGCTTAGAATTGCTATTATTGTTTTTAAATTCTCTACAGACAATGCGCCCCTTTATTGCCTGCACCTGGGGTGGACCATTCTCACTGCCCAATCCGTGGTTTGCCACTGCACGTGCCGTATCTGAAAGCAATCTACTTCGAACTAGCATTGAGAAAAGCAAAAGCTAAATTGAAATAGGCTTCAAGCCTTATTCTGAAAGTCAAAAAGTCATGATTTTGTGGTAGGGCATTCCAGAAATATGGCTCAGATACCAAGGAAGTATTTTCACAAGTTGCACCTAACCTTACCTCTGTTCCTGGTAGAAGTGTTGCTGGTTGTTTGTTAGCAGAACACAGGACACAAGCAAGCTGGTATTCCTTAATATGCTGGAACGTCATTAACTCAAGCTCTTTTCTGGATCACATCCATCTTCTCAATAACCCTTTCAATATACAGCCTTCAGAAATGAAAGGGCTGAGAGAAGAGAGTGGAGAGGGAGGAAGAGTTTATGAGGGATATAAGTGGGAGGATACACATAACAAACACCAGCCTGCCACTCTACCAAGATGCTAGAGAAAGTAGGGGAGAAGGCAGGTGGTAGGGTTCCTGGGAATGTGGGCAGAGTTATCAACTTTCTAGAAATATTTAGACTTACAGTATGTCTGTTTGTCTGTTATACCTCTGGAAACCCTACACCCTCTCTTCCCCACAGAATTTCCAGTTTTCAAATCACTGAATGGAACAGACTCCAGTGAAACCTCAAGTAAGGACTCCAACCCTCTCTGTGACTAGAAATGCCATAATGGCCCTGCACTTGGAGAGTGTGAGGACCCTTGTCCTAAAAGAATGCTGTGATAACCCATGGTAATTGACAATGTAATCCAATATACTGAGCAATCCATAGCAATAAACAGAGCTAAGTGGAAGCTCTTGCTTTCATTAGCACTAATGATATTTGATTACATTAACTTGCTGGGAGGGGAGGGGGTGAAGGTATCTGTATCATGCTGGTAAACTGATTATATTTTGCAACCTGAATCTGTAGTCCCTATTTGCCAAGAGACCCATCTAAAAGGTATAAGATTATAGGCAAGTAATGTTTTGGCAAAAAAATTACTGAAAGGGGGGGGGGGTGTTCTTGGCCTTTGCACCTGTCCTTCCAGCTGGCACTTATTCATGCCTCAGAGTAGATGTAAATGCCGACATGGATATTTTTTCCTATCCATGTGTATTCCTCTTGAAAAATGGGGAATACCTGTAGCTATGTGGGTTTGGGGTGGAGGTCTTTATCTAGAGAGGAATCAGAAGGGGTCTGGGTGTTGGGGGCTGGGGATTAATTGTCTAGAGGTGCATCAGAAGAGATCTGGATGTGTGTAGGGAGGGAAGAAGCAATCAAAAGAGGTAGCCATATTGGGTAGGGAATTGGACACATATTGGGGGAAGATTGGAAGAGGATATGGATGTGTGGGGAGGAAGAACAGAAGGTGAGGCTTGCCCTCATCCTTTGCACCTGCCCTTCCAACAAGCATTTATTTATGTCTCAGAGCAATATAAATGACAATATGGATATATTTTCATATCCACATATATTCCTCCTATAAAACAGGGAAAAACATCAGTGCTCACCTTCTAGAAAACTGCTGAGAATGCACATTCATGCATTAAGTTTTGGTGTTCTAGAATCTTAGTACACAAACAGCACTTACATTTAGGTGCTAAGATTGTAGAATGAGATGGTACATGTGCTCAGTAGGAGTGCAAAATTTGGGAAGAGCATGGGCAGAATGGCAAAAAAAGGATTAGCATCTAGATGTTCCTGTTTGAAACTGAAATTTAAAATTTCAAAGAGGAACATAGATGACATTTTCATTGTTTTGGCAAGGGGATACCGCAACTCTCGAATCATTTCACAACTAGCTCAATACTAAAGATACAAATCTTAGATTCCAAATGCAATACAGATCTCAGGAAATCCATTTCTTCAATCTGACAAATTACAAAGAACGATTACCATTTCAACACAATTATCTATTTTTTTAAAAACCTACAGATCGTAATGCATTTCTACACTTTACCAGTTATCATAATCCAAGCCTGAAGAAAAACTTTCCACTATGCCAGTTCTTACGTCTCAGATGCATATGTTCAGATTTCGAAGACTTCAATGTACAAGCCAATCAAATGTCATAAAGATTCCTCAGCAGAGGATGTCCTGCCAAACACATTCAGGATAGTTACACGAAGGCCTTAACAGAAGACAGTTTCTTCTCCAAACAAGAAACTCCAGACAGACACCGGATATTGTCTGCACTCTCAAATATTCTCATTTAGCAAAACAGATACAACAAACCATTCTACGTAATTGACATATCCTGTTTTAAAAACAAGAGACTGGTAATAGCCTACTCCAAACAAAAACCATTTAAAGGGATGTTTGATTCCCTCTACTCTATCTGAACTCCATATTGAACCTCATGTAACTTTTTTGGGACATCAGAAATGCAGGAAATGTAACGTTTGCCGACATGCCTGGGAAACAACCATCTTCAGTCATTCAGTAACACAAAATAGATATGCATTGTGACATACATCCAATTGCAACATATCCTGTGTAATCTACATTATTCAATGCCCCTGTTCGATGTTCAGTATAACAAATAGAATGACTAAAACTCAAGTTATGAGTCTTCTATCAAATATTTTTTGAGTCTTCCATCAATAAATATAGTTTCCATTGAGAATTTGAAGCTTCCTTGATTTGTCCCTGGAGTGCCTGGTTCACTTCCCACTGTTCTTGTTGTTTTGTTTGACCACCATGTCTTTCTATCTACTTGTTTAGCACTTTAAATAAACAGATTGAAACATAGAAATCTTGTATTCCACTACTTTCCAAAGTGATGTGGATCATACAGTATAAAACCCAGATAATCGGAAAATTACAATAATCCAATATTTGATGTAATCCAAAGGAAAAAGTTACATACCTATTTTGCAGATAGTTCTATAAATTTTTCTTTAAAAAATAGGTCTTAAGAACTTTTCCAAAAGTAAGATATATCTTAATTTGTCAAATACTCAATGGCAATGAATTCCAGACCTTCACTCCTTGATATAAGTATGACGACTCCAAGAGAGATTTGAACCGGACATTCTTTACAGATGGATAATTCAGCTTCAGACACCATTCTTTACATGCTAAGCAGAAGGCAGATGGAAAATCTAAATATTGGACCAAACAGTTGGAATTATCATCATATAAAGACATAACAATCAAAAAGGCTAATTTAAACCTAATCCTTGTATCCATTCGAATCCAATGCATGCCCACACGTGTGTACATTTATATCTGCTTTCAAACAGGCATAGTATCCACACCTTGAGTTCAGGCACTGTTTATGCTGGATTTGTGCTAGTATATTACAAAGACACAAACAGGGGCATAATCAAAAGAGGCGCCCAAGTTTTCCTGAGGACGTCCTCGCAGGACGTCCCGGCGAAGGGGAGGGGAAACCCGTATTATAGAAACAAGATGGGCGTCCATCTTTCCTTTCGATAATACGGTCAGGGACACCCAAATCTTGACATTTATGTTGTCCCTAAAGATGGTCGTCCTTAGACTTGGTCGTTTCTGATTTTCGGCGATAATGGAAACTAAGGATGCCCATCTTAAAAACAACCAAATGCAAGCCCTTTGGTCATGGAAGGAGCCCTAGGGGCACTGCAGTGGACTTCAGAAAAAGCTCCCAGGTACATAGTTCCCTTACCTTGTGTGCTAAGCCCCTCAAAGCCCACTACCCACAACTGTACACCACTACCATAGCCCTTACGGTTGAAGGGGGGCACCTAGATATGGGTACAGTGGGTTTCTGGTGGGTTTTGGAGGGCTCACATTTACCACCACAAGTGTAACAGGTAGGGGGGATGGGCCTGGGTCCGCCTGCCTGAAGTGCACTGCACCCACTAAAACTGCTCTAGGGACTTGCATACTGCTGCGATGTATCTGCGTATGACATTTGAGGCTGGCATAGAGGTTGGCACAAAATATTTTTAAATTTCTTTTTTGAGGGTGGGGGGGGTTAATGATCACTGGGGGGAGTAAGGGGAGGTCCTCCCCAATTCCCTCCATTGGTCACCTGGTCAGTTCAGGCACCTTTTTGTGCCTTGGTCGTAAGAAAAACAGGACCAGGTAAAGTCATCCAAGTGCTTGTCAGGGACGCCCTTTTTTTTCCATTATGGGTCGAGGACGCCCATGTGTTAGGCATGCCCAAGTCCCGCCTTCGCTATGCCTCCAGCATGCTCCCAGGAACTTTGATCGTCCCCGTGACAGAAAGCAGTTGGGGATGCCCAAAATCGGCTTTCAACTATACCGATTTGGGCAACTCTGTGAGAAGGACGCCCATCTTCCGATTTGTGTCGAAAGATGAGCGTCCTTCTCTTTTGAAAATGAGTCTGAAAGGCACCTCTGTGTCCTTATAACATAGGCAACAAATAGCTGCATTCCTGCCCTATTATCCTTGGCGTCTGTTGTAAAATTACCCCATATGCTTAGAACTGCAACATAAAACAGACATTCCTCTGGAAAGTAGGAAAGGTTAAGAAACATGCCTCACAGCCTTCTGGGCAACATTTCAAGCCACAGTGACAAATCAATAGCAAATTTTAATGGACTTTAATGCACTTGCCAACCACATTGTGGATGCTACATTTCAGAGAAATACATCTAACAGAGAGCTTTCTAAACATGATGGAGTGTGTATTAAAAGGGATATTAAAGTCCTGCTGCTGCAGACATTTGGTGAACTCAAAATGATCTCATTGATCTGCACTTGCAAAATAAATTTTTAAAAATACCTTGAAAAAGAAACACTAAATAGCTCATCCCACAGTAGATTTTATGTTATTAAACACCCCCTCGGTCTGATGGGCTTTCATAGAAGAAAGATTAATAAGCTACTGTTACGCAGCCAAGGTTCTGCAACCAGATGAAGTCATTACTTCAAACCCATTAATACTGCACAAGGACTTTTTAATGACTTGGACAAACTATGCGTTAAGCAGGGGGGAAAATATGCCTTTGTGCCACCAGCCAGGACCCTGTGCTGCTAAAATGAGCATGCCCTTAACCCAGGTCTCACTGAAACAGTGGACGCAAACTCCTGTCTAGCCGTGAACTGATGCTGCTGCAACTGGAGAAGCAAATGGAGTTGTACAGTGTCTACAGTAAGTGCTCACCTGCTCCCCCCTCCCACCATCTCAACTCCCACCCTTAACGCCAACACACACTCTTAACTGTGGATCAGGCACAAGTTTTTCAATCCCAGCACAGTCCCTGCTCCTCCAAAAGCTCTCTCCATTTACAATTTGCTGGTCTGTGTGCCTTGCAGAACAGAACCTCTTTCATTCCATCATGGTTACTTAGCATAAAGACCACCTACCTAATGTAGCTAGTAATATAGGGAACTTACACAGTTAGGGGGCAATTTTAAAAACTATGTGTAACTCAAGTCTCACTGACCAGCTCAGTTCTCTCTCTTAAAGTCCCAGGCCACAAACAACAAGAGACACACTTTCTCTTCTGCTACTCACTTTCCACACAATTCAATCTTTCTCACTTGAGCTTGGGTGCAGGCCGGGGCTGGATAAAAATCTGGAAGGCCATAGAATGTTAAGCTGGGCTTTATCTGAAGTATCCTTGAACAGTCCAGGAGTCAGCTCTTCACACTCTCTCTCTCTCTCTCTCTCTCTCTCTCTCTCTCTCTCTCTCTGTTCCAAATAATACTCACCACACCAAGGAATTATGCTGGTGCAAACAAACTTTACTTAACTTCTGCAACAGGTAGTTGATCCAAACTTGATAATTACTTATTTACAGTCAGTATTTGGTTAAGAGGTTTTTTTGTCCATCCAAGACTATTGGTTACAGTCGTATCCACTAATTGTATTACTTCTTATAGCAATCCTGAAATATGTACAAATTACAACTCCTTCAGTCTATCACTCATCCCTTTGGGCTGTATAATCCAAGGCTATGCTGGTAGCATTGGTGGTCACCAGCAAACTCCTCTAGGATCAGACCTCCCTGTCTGTCCTCTCATCCAGAGTTGCACTTCACTGATCTGCACCCTCTGACCTTGAACTGGCTCTTCCCTGTTCCTGCTCTCAGGCTGGGCTCCCCTTACCTACCCAGATCACTCCTCTCAAACAGTTACTGCCTTTGGTTGACAATAACTCCTTCTTCACTCAGCCTTAGGTTATCTGGCCTTTCCAAGATATCTCCTCTCCTCCTAGGGTCCTGGTGGGGGTGAAGGTAACCAAAGACCATGTGCTCAGACAAATAAGAACTTTTATTACCTTCAAACTCCAATCAATACCTAGAAACATTTTCCTCTGCAACTTATCCCATACACCCCCTCCCGCAGGCTGGATCTCAGTCCACCCACAACTCAGATCCCTCCCCTCAGATATTCTGAAGAGCTCTATCATGATGGCCTTAGTAATCCCCATTATAATGGGGGGTTACATATGCATGTAGTTACAAAGTCCAAAAGTACTTTAACCACTGTTGCTAACTTACCCTGTTCTATTAACGACATTTTAGGCAGTGAGATATTTGTTGTCCATGATTCTGCCAATTGAAATCAGTGTTCTAGTCCAATAATGCACCAGGATAGGTTTATCAGAAAACTATGACTGGCTAAAATGTCTCTACTGGAACTGGGTAAGTTGGCAGCTACAGTACGCTTTAACTTGTGGACTTTGCACCAGTTTCAAGGGATAATAAATGAATACATTCCCTTTGAAAATTGTCTAGGGCAATGGTTCCCAAACCTGATCCTGGAGGCACCTCAGACTATCAGGTTTTCAGGATATCCACAATGAATATTGATAAGAGAAATTTACATACAATACACTGCCTCCACTGCGTTAAATCTCTCTCATGAATATTCATTGTGGATATCCTGAAAACCTGACTGGCTCGGGTGCCTCCAGGACCAGATTTGGGAACCACTGGCCTAGGGAAAAAAATACCCACAGAGATTTGCACCTGGTTTATTCTGCAAGTCTTCTCCCTACAAAACAACAAAACTGTGCATTATTGCCTCTTCTGACCTAATGCAGCCTCCAAATCCATCTGCTTTTCCAATGTCTTGTTGACTCCATGTATACTTTAACCCATGGAAAGGGTGAACTTATGGTTTTTAAAAACTGCCCTCTAAATAGATTCTGGTGTTCCTTCCACGCAATCTACTGTCTGTCACAAATCCCTCTCTTTGACATCTGTGAACAGAGAATACAATGAGAGGAATCGTGGTCGGGTCCTAGGCATTATAAGCACCACAAATGGGTATCCATAATGGACATGGTGCTGTTGCACCAGCAATATCTTTTGAAACTGCTGTGGGGAAGAGGGGTCTTCTTTGGGGACAGCTCGATGGTGAGAACATTTCTCTGTCTGGGAGCTCAAGGCCTATAGGCAGCCCACACCAACAAAGTGAAAAAAAAGAAATAAAACTTGAAAACTTGATGAAAACCTGTCTATGGAATTACCATGGAACTCACAAAAGAGAACCAAGTAGCAGTCAAAAGACTTACATGATATAAATCCAAATGTATGAAAAATTAGGCACTGAGGCAACTGTGTAAGAAAAATAGGTTTGATCAGCTCTGTGGAAATGTTTAGACTGAGGAGGTCCCACATGAGAGCAGCAGGCAGGAACAGGTGCACATATGTGGTGAGCCTACCCAAAGGCTTCTAGAAAAAGTGACATCACTCATATCAGTGGAACTAGTATTTTTTTTTTGTTACATTTTTGTATCCTGCGCTTTCCCACTCATGGCAGGCTCAATGCGGCGGGCAATGGAGGGTTAAGTGACTTGCCCAGAGTCACAAGGAGCTGCCTGTGCCAGGAAGCGAACTCAGTTCCTCAGGACCAAAGTCCACCACCCTAACCACTAGGCCACTCCTCCACTCACCTGATGCAGGCATATAAGAAAATGTGTGCAGTACATCGACAAAGTTAACAAAATCCCAATAGATAAATAAAGTGTTCTTCATCATACTGCACTGTTCCTCTGGTCCATATCTGAGGATTTTATAGTCCTGCTTGTCCCTGGGAGAAGACTCACAAATGATGTCACAACAGCACAAAACTGCCCAGCAGGAATAATGTTTGCGAAGTTGCATCATAGAATGGGGAAGGAGAACTAAGGATGTAGGTCTCCATTTTACAGGCCTCAAAAACTGTTTCCACCCCCCCCCCCCCCCTATAATATTCCAGCTCTTCCAGATAGTTAAAGTAGTCAGTACAAGCATCAGGGGGGAGGGTTGTGGATGGGTTCTACAGAACAAAGTTATTTATTCCTCTGCAAACTCCTGAGTTTTGTTTGGAAAATATGCTTTAAAAAGAAAAACAAATGAGTACCCAAGAATGTGTGGAATGTACTTTTATATAGAGAATGGCATGGAGACAGGGACACGTGGTTAACCGTGGGGACGGGAACAGAGCCCACAAGGATGGGGACAAACTTTGTCTCCATTTCATTCTCTAAAAGCTTAAGGATAGCCTTAGATAGGCTGTTCCAACTAGATTACATTTCATTACATTTATTGCTTATATGCTGCTCAAACCAAGCCTAGATCAAAGTGGCTTACAATAATGAAGAAGTAGGACAATTTTCTAGAATATACAATTCTAATAAAAACATTATAAAATAAGTAAATGATACAAAAAAGCACAATAAGAAGCTTAATTGATCAGAGTAACAGTGTTCATAATTAATCTTTACTCATACTACCCCTCTCCTCAAGACCCTTCACTGGCTCCCTATCCGTTTTCGCATCCTGTTCAAACTTCTTCTACTAACCTATAAATGTACTCACTCTGCTGCTCCCCAGTATCTCTCCACACTCGTCCTTCCCTACACCCCTTCCCGTGCACTCCGCTTCATGGATAAATCCTTCTTATCTGTTCCCTTCTCCACTACTGCCAACTCCAGACTTCGCGCCTTCTGTCTCGCTGCACCCTACGCCTGGAATAAACTTCCTGAGTCCCTACGTCTTGCCCCATCCTTGGCCACCTTTAAATCTTGACTGAAAGCCCACCTCTTTAACATTGCTTTTGACTCGTAACCACTTGTAACCACTCGCCTCCACCTACCCTCCTCTCTTCCTTCCCGTTCACATTAATTGATTTGATTTGCTTACTTTATTTATTTTTTGTCTATTAGATTGTAAGCTCTTTGAGCAGGGACTGTCTTTCTTCTATGTTTGTGCAGCGCTGCGTATGCCTTGTAGCGCTATAGAAATGCTAAATAGTAGTAGTAGTAATCTGCATCTATAAGATGCTAGTATCAATATGAAAAATTTAACACATCTTAGACAACTGGCAACTGAATTCAATGATGACAAACTGCAGAAGCTGCTTTTGGATTTAAATTAAGCAGTGTTAAATGGCAACAAGAGTCTTGTCTGCTGATCTGACTTCTACCATCTGCAACATCCTTCCATCATGTGACCAGTTGTTCAAGCATCTTACTGTTACTGCAACAGATTCATCCACTGACACTATCTTCCTGTTTATCCACTGCACAGTGTTGGTTCTCTTCTAAACCCACGTCTGAAAAACAATCCAATTATTTTCCCAGATGATGTAAAAACACAGGCAACTGAATTGTTGAGAAGGTTGTACCAAATCCAGATAGAAAAGGAGGGCTTGAGTCCATCAACATCAACAACTCAAGATCCTTCACAATCCACACTCCCAGAAAGCATTGCATCTATGGAAGAGCTCCCCCCCCCCCCCCCCACTCCAAAAGAATGAAAATGAATGTTAGCAGTTTTATGAGTGACATTTATGGAAAAATGCATCCTTTGAAGGCTATTGCTCATGAATTGGACAGTTAATTATGTTTGAGTGATGCAGACAACAATGTTTTGATTTTTTGGAAAAACAAAGTGCTGGCCAAAACTGAAAAAACTTGTACGGGGGATCCTATGCATTCCTGCTACCAGCACATCTTCTGAGAGAACATTTTCTAATGCAGGAAGGACTGTGGAAGACAGGAGAGCTAGAATGAATCCTGAGATTGTATTATTCATCCACAGACTAAAAAAATCATAACAGTGATTTATAGGGCATATTTCCCCCCCCCCCCCCCCCACTAGGGTATACAGGGTGGGTTGTATTTTGTCCCCCTGGACATTTTAACAGGGTGGATTACGGTTCCTTGGAGTCGTAGAAATCAGATATTGTTGGGGTTGGAAGGGTAGAGGGTGGCGGGGGGGGGGGGGGGTATTTCAATTGTCCACTGTTATTATTGTTTTCTATTTGTGGTTTATAAATAACAATTGTACAGAATATTGATCCTTTCTATACTTTGATAAAAAGATTTAAATATAAAATCATGTGTTTGAGAGTTGTGCAGATGAGGACAAAGCCCATGGGGATGGAACAGGAGCAGGGACAGGGACAGAGCCTGCGGGGACGAGGACAAACTTTGTCCCCGTGTCATTCTCTTCATTATAGCACATACTTGTATCCAGAGTTCCAGAACAGACTGTTCAAGGTTGCCTACTTTGTTTTCTCTTGTCTGCAAAAGTCAGAGTTGCTCAAGGTTTTCATATAAATATATATAAGGATTTGTGTAACTGTGCTACTCCAGAACATGAGTAATAAGATAAGCATGCAGATAACAGCTCAATGTAGGGGGTAAATATAGGTAGTGCTGAACGCATGGATATCAAGGCTGACAAGCAGAAACAAAAAAACTATAAAAGTCATACTTTTCATTGAACTAACAATACATTTCTCGATCTGAATTTGTGACTGATAATCCCTTCAAGTCAAAACCTAAGGAAGAGAATATCCGCTCCCAAATGTTAGTCCAGAAATGTATTTATAAAAATTGGATTGGCCACAATTCCATTGTTCCTGATTCAGGTAAAGGGGGTAACGGTAATTTGTTATTGTGTCAAAAACAACAGAGATGGATTTTCTGATTCAACACTGTGCAACCTATAGGGTTAAATGCACAGACTGAACGGTATCATGTCTTCTATTTTCTTTTATATTCATATTTATTTGCAAAAGCTTCAGATATTTTTCATTGAAGATGATTGGCTGTATGTGAAATCATGGAAGCAATTTGAGCATTGTTATGGACTACGCTTTGATTTCCACGCCGAAATCTCGGTGCGATATATAGAATGTAGGGGTTGATGCCTAAGTGTGTGAACCATCCGTGCCCCACCCACATACACACCCACTTTGCAGTTATGCGCTAAAACACTTAGGGAACCTTCAACTAAGTGGCTGTAAGCCCACTGTGAGCTTACCACGTGTCAATCTGAAACTACCGCCGGGCTGCTGCAGGAGCCCGGCGGTATTTCCTTCCCCTAGCACATGCCATTTATTTCTGTGCACTGCCTGGTTACCACCAGCTTAGCGCAGGAGCCCTTACCGCCATCTCAATGGGTGGTGGTAATGGCTCCCCCCGTAATGGCCAAGCAATAAGGGTTTCACTTACCGTATGGCCATTTCTTGCCCTCAGACAAAGACAGCCTTTTACCTACTGTGGTAAAAAGGGGGCCTCAGCGAGCATCAAAAAAGATGTGCTGATGCTAGCACAGACCCTCTTTTACCACAGGCCCCCTTTTCCCACAGCTTTGTAAAAGTACCCCTTAGACGCTAACTTATAAAACAGTGCTTAAGTGCAGTTAGACATCTAACTACCATTTACCCATATGGAGGGGCATAATCGAACGGCGCCATCCAAATTTGGCCAGCGCTGCAAAAAGCAGTCACGAACCGTATTATCGAAAAAGATGGCCAGCCATCTTTCGTTTCGATAATACGGTTGGGACTGGCCAAATGTCAAAGATGGCCGGGTTTGAGATGGCTGGCATTGGTTTTCGCCCATAATGCAAACTAATGTCGGCCATCTCAAACCCAGCCAAATCCAAGGTATTTGGTCATGGGAGGAGCCAGCATTTGTAGTGCACTGGTCCCCCTGACATGCCAGGACACCAACTGGGCACCCTAGGGGGCACTTCTAAAAATTAAAAAAAAATTTAAAATAGCTCCCAGGTGCATAGCTCCTTTACCTTGGGTGCTGAGCCCCCAATTCCCCCCCAAAACCCACTCCCCGCAACTCTACACCATTACCATAGCCCTTATGGGTGAAGGGGGCACCTAGATGTGGGTACAGTGGATTATGGGGGTGTTTGGAGGGCTCCCATTTATCACCACAAATGTAACAGGTAGGGGAGGATGGGCCTGGGTCCACCTGCCTGAAGTGCACTGCACACACTAAAAACTGCTCCAGGGACTTGCATACTGCTGGGTATGACATTTGAGGCTGGCATAGAGGCTGGCAAAAAAGGTTTTTTTTTTGGGTGGGAGGGGGTTCGTGCCCACTGGGGGATTAAGGGGAGGTGATCCCCGATTCCGTCTGGTGGTCATCTGGTCAATTGGGGCACTTTTTTGAGACTTGGTCCTAAAAACAAAACGGACCAAGTGAAGCCGGCGAAATGCTCCTCAGAGCCATCCTTCTTTTTTCCATTATCCGCTAAAGCCGGCCATGTCTTAACAACGCCCCATCCCGCCTCCGTCCCGCCTCCCATACTCTTCCGAAACGCCCCCTTTAACTTTGGCCGGCTCTGCAACGGAAAGCAGTTGGAGCTGGCCAAAATCGGCTTTCCATTATACCAATTTGGCCGGCTTCAGGAGATGGCCGGCCATCTTCCGATTTGTGTCGGAAGATGGCCGGCAATCTCTTTCGAAAATAAGCTGTATGGGCGCCTAACTTCTGTTTGATTTCCTAAAGTTAAGCACCTAATTGATGCATGTTGCATACTACATAAAATTAAGGGGATAGTCATCTACATTGCCTTTATAAAATAGGCTTCAAATAGGCACCTTTTTGGACTTCTCACATAGGTGTCCGGTTATAAAATCTGGCCATAAAAAGGTATCACTTTAGATCAGGGGTTCTCAACCCCATCCTCAGGAGACACCTTTCCAGTTGGGTTCTCAGGATACCCAGAATGAACATGCATGAGATAGATGTGCATGCCCTACCTCCATTGTATGCAAATTTATCTCATACATATTCATTGTGGGTATCCTGAAAACCCAATTGGATAGGTGTGTCCTGAGGACTGGGTTGAGAACCCCTGCTTTAGATATAGATATTTTGTTTTTGTTTGTTAATCTTTATTTTCACACATTCAAGTGAAGTAATGTGACACTCGCACTACGTTATTCAAAATAGCAAAATGAAATCCTTGCTCATAGTGTAAGCTAAGCTCCTTTCGCCACCAGAGGCACTGAAGACATTCCCATATAATGGTACTGGTGGTCCTTTTTTAAGACTTCTCAGCACCATCCCTTTGTGTTTTATAATCCTATCATCTAAAGAGCAAACTGCTAAACATCTGTGGGCAACATACCATGGAGATGATGCATACAGCACAAAGAAGATTGTCCTCAGCTTTCCACAATCAGCTCTGGCCAGTTCATGATTAAATCAAGTATTCCAATACAGTCAGAGCAAGAAGCGAAATCAACATTTCTGTCAGGATTAGGGTGAAGCTTTTTACAGTAGTGTCTTAGAATATCAGATACTGTTAGATCTCTGCCAAATATCTGGGCTCTAGGCACATGCCTAGTTGGCCTTAATCCTGCCTTGATGCTTTCTGCTAACACATGCTTGCAGTAAGCAACTCTTTTTTTTTTAATCATCCAAAATGTGAAAAACTTATTTCATGGGCATAATTAGGAAAGACTACATTAAATATTTTTTAAAAATTGATGGTTGCTGAACATTTATTAGTGTCCCATATATGCTTATGGTATCCGGCAAGTAACCACCTGGACAATTCTCCATGGACAATTCCCACTCATAATTTGCTCTCTGGACAATTACCATGTAGGTCAAATCCCCCCTGACCATTTCCCACCTTGAGATATCAATACCCACCTGCAGAATTCCCCCCCCCCCCCCCCCCCCGGTAAATTCCCACCCAATATTATAGATTATTCTGCACTACTACTTACATTTTTTATGGCTCGGTTATTTATTTATTTTACCATGCTTGATATACCACAAGGAGGACCATAGGGCAGCTATGCAGTTTACAATATCAGACCATAATTGAAAAAGTAAAAGAAAAGAAAAGAGAGAAAGGGGGGGGGGGGGGGGGGGGGAGAAAGGTATGCAAGAAGAAAATTAAGGTTTTGTAGAAAAGTAGAGAGTGTAAAAGAGCTTTAAGGTGGAGAAGATCAAACAGCAGGAGAGTTTAAAGCATTAGAGACAAGGTGAGTTTTTAAGAGAGAATTAAATTTAAGAAGAGAGGGCTCTGATTGAAGGTGAACAAAAGCGAGTTCCAAAGGGAGGGGCCAAGGTAGCAGAAAGCAGATTCCCAAGAGACATCCAGGCAAAGAGACTGAGGGGAAGGAAGAGTAAGAAGGTTTGATGAGGAAGAATGGAAAGTATACAAAGGAGTGTAGGGGATCAAGAGGGGCTGTCAAAAAATATATATAGCCTGGACCTGTCAAAACAGCTCGACCTGCCAAACCCAGACCCCCCAACATCACTCGACATCCCTGGCACAAAGGGGTTGGAGGTCCGGTGGACTTCCAGCCCCCCTACCCCCACACACACAGAAGCCCCCCCAGCAACACTCTCTCTCCCACCCCTGCCTGGGGGGTCTAGTGCCTCCCAACCACCCCCTTACTACCTGGAAGCAGGAGGAGGAAGTAAGCACTCCCTCCTCCTCCTGCAAGCACCACCTCAAAATGGTGGTGCCCTGCCCAGTGCATCCTGGGTTATACTGGGCAGGGCTTTAGTACCATATAAGAAGGGTATTGGGGAACTGGAGGTTCACTGGGAACTCCAGCCCCTTTGTGTCTGGGGGTGTCGGGTGGTATTGTGGGGTCTGAAGATCCACCGGACCTCCAGCCCCTTTGTGTCGGGGGGATGGGGAGACCGGACAGATAGGCAGGACCGGACAGAAGATGACCTTTGAATACAAACATGAGAATCTTGTATTGGATACGGGATGAGACAGGCTGGCATATAAAGAATTGCAATAGTCCATATGGGAGATTATGAGGGCAAGAAGAAGAGTGTGTAGTAAAGGTGGGGAAGTAAGGGAATGAAGCGGATGTATGCGTTGTATGGCAAAGACAAACAAATCACTGAGTCAATCTGCGGTTTGAAGGAGAGCTTAGAATCGAAGGTAACACCAAGGATCCTAACCGTGTCACGGAAGAGCAGGGGAAGATCATTCAGAATGAGTGTTGGGGGAGTGGAAATAAGGGGCTTGGGAAAGTGGATAGCCTCACATAAGAGTTCAAAAACAGTAGATGGTCGTGTAACCATTGAGAAACAAGTATTGAGATGAGACAAAAGGAGCATTATGTTGGATGCGGTAAAAGATCTGAATGCCATCGGCATAGCAGTAGGGTATACAGCCTTGCTCCTGAATGATTGTCAGCAGAGGGGCGAGGAGAGTCAGGGACAGAATGGAACCTTGGAGGACTACAGAAAGAACTGGAAAAAAGGGAGAGAGAGTACCCTTATGAGTGAGCTGTAGGGATTTATTTATTAAGGGCCCTTTTATTAAAGGTTTGCGGCACAGAAACCAGGAATTACACACAGCCTGTGGCACTAGTTCCACCTCAAACACGTGCCATAGCCAGCACAATGAAAAATAGTTTTGGAATTATTACTGCGGCGCTAACCCTCTGAGTTACCATGGGAGTCCTTACCGCCACTTCAGTGGGTGGCAGTAAGTGCTCCCTGCCGCATGGCCACATGGTAAGAGTAATCTTACCACATGGCCATTTTTTTTTTGGGGGGGGGGGGGCTTTTTACCCACTGCAGGAAAAAAGGTCCTGGCGCACAGGAAAAATGGTCCCGCCGCTGCTGCAGGGCTCTTTTTACCACAGCCTGGTAAAAGGACCCCTAACCTGTGCTAATCAGTTAGAGTGGAGGAGTGGCCTAGTGGTTAGGGTGGTGGACTTTGGTCCTGAGGAACTGAGTGTGATTCCCTGCACAGGCAGCTGCTTGTGACTCTGGGCAAGTCACTTAACCCTCCATTGCCTGCCACATTGAGCCTGCCATGAGTGGGAAAAAGTGTGGGGTACAAATGTAACAAAAATAAAAATATGGCACTAACTGATTTCCATACACGCTCCCACTCTCCACACCCCCTGGTCCAAAAAAATAAAGTTTATTTTTTAACATATGGGTTGCAAGCACATGTGGCAAAATTACCACAGGATGCTTTAGCACACCCCACAGTACGCCATTTTTTGCTGTGGTAAGCAGGGGCGTAGCCAGACAGCAGATTTTGGGTGAGCCTAGGCAAGAAGTGGGTGAGCACCAAGCGTTCTCCCCCTCCCACCAAAAAAAAATATCTCAGCTGGTGGGAAAATGCTTCTCTCCACTTTTGCAGTCTGCAGCAGGCATGTGCTGAAAACTGAGCATGCGCAGGTGCCAGAATCGTGGAGAGCAGCGTTTTTGTTACCATCAGCTGGCAGAACTTGGGATCCCCACTAGCTACTGCTAAACATGTGCTATTGTTGGGTGGGCCTGAACCCTAAGCGGGTGGGTCCCGGCCCACCCAGGCCCACCTGTAGCTACGCCACTGGTGGTAAGTATGCATTAGTGTTTACTTCAGCTTAGTAAAAGGGCCCCTAAGTGCATTACTTGAATGGAAATAGGGAAATTCCTCATCACCATGAACTATTCAGTATACCTCACCTCTCAGGGAGGTCCACATAATATTTTTGTGCCTTCCTTCTGATGCATCCCGGCCTCAAATAGCAATCCAATGATGACTGGTAATATAGATAACAGAATGTCTCTATGTTACCAGTTCTCCCCTTCAAATGCACTGTCTTGCTGGAAGTGGTTATTGAGGATTTCTAGTATCACTTTCCTGCATATTATTGCTGGAAATTATTAGGCTGGAACATTTCATAGTGTCTTACTCAAGATGTGGGTATATTACAGCTGGATTTGTAGCCAGTGAAAAATTGGTAGAAGAAACTCTAATTTAGCAAATGTCATTGTGAAGCAATTCTGCGAAAGGATGATAACCCTGCAAATTCCATGTTAATAAAAGCATGATGATTGTCTCGGAAGTTAATGAGAAATCACAGACCATAAATACATATCTACGACATACACCCAAGGTTCTGGACAAAGATCACGAATGAGTGGATTTTGCCATTATATGCAACACTTTGTTTCTTCTGCCAAAACTAAAGTCATGCAAAAAAAATAAGAGGATTTTCTCTCCAGGGAATGTTTTACAGTTTAAATTAAGTTCTTCCTTTTTCTAAGAGCCTTATACATTACTTGTTGTTCCCTCAGGTTCCCTCGGGCTCCATTTAAGAAACACATTTCCTGAAGGTAAACTAGAATATATCACTTGAAACAAGCATCTGGGCAGCTGGCACTCATTCTGTGAATTCCAGAGGTACTTAATGTACCAACCCAAGGAGGTTTAATGACAGGTTTAAAGACATCAAAAAGTTGAAATTGGTTTCTCCCAGAAGCCGCCATCTTAGTACTACTAAAACAAACTATCAGATGCTGCATGCACGTTGTCATTATTTATTGTTAATTTATCTCACTTATAGTTAGAATCAAGCCGACTTGTGCCAAATATGAATGGATGTACACAGTCTAGCTGCTTGAAACGGAGAGTGAGCGTGTAGAGGTGGCCTTGTGGAGCTGCTTGCATGGGGTGCAGGCTGACAGACGCAGGAACTTCAGAACTTGAGGGACTTTTCTGTGGATTAAAATATTGTAAACAGTGAGAGAAATACAAAACCTCCTCATAAAAATTCTATAAGCATATGAAAATGCCGAGAGTGGTGTATAAAAACCCAGATCGAGAGTCTGACTCCCTGCAGCCCTGCTTCCACCTGGATGAAGACAATTTCTACTTCTGTGGGCAAGACTCAGCCCCACCCCACCAGGGGAGAATATTTGGAGTAAGTTCGAGCTGCTGCTCATGCCACTGCTGTCACCAAGCTGGACCAGGCTGCAGGAGGATGCGGGCACTCAGAGGGCTGGACTGGGCATTGTTTTTATGTATAAATATTTTTATTGTCATCATAAGTGAAAATAAAGGCATATAAAACGTAGCACTGAAATCCACAATACAGCATTGCAAACAACAAAACAACCTCTGGAGCAATGACAAAATATAACCCTCCCTCCCTTCACAGACCCCTTGAAAACTCCCCAAATCCCATCCCCAACTCCCCTTACATCTCCCCTCCCCCATCCTCTCCTAAAAATGAGAATGCAAAAGCAAGGAGGTTTAATAAAATGTAAACTTCAAAGGTTTGCTATTGTTTTCAATAACAATTACTATTGTTTTGTTCTGACCAATATGGCAGCAAGCTCTACCCATTGCCTTCAGACCAGGTAATGGGCCAGATAGGTTCATGCTGCCTTCTGTCATTAAACCTCTTTGTAACATAACATAACATAACATAACATAACATAACATAACATAACATAGTAGATGACAGCAGATAAAGACCTGTATGGTCCATACCTACCTAGAAGTAGTCTGGTCATAAGTGGGCCTAGTCAGCACAGTCACATCACCACTGCACAGACTGAGTGGTGGGTGGAGATAAGGGCTGTTTACATCAGAGGCACCTCCTTCCTTCTGCCACTAGCAGAAAGATGAGCTCCTTGACAAGCACTATTGTGGACTTTACACTCTCTGGGCCAATTTCCAAACTGAATATGCTCATATTATTTTCATTTGATTGTGTAATTTTGTTCATTATAATAGTGTCTACCATTTTGCCCAGCATCAACATCAGGCTCAATGGTCTATAATTTCCCGGATCTCCTCTGGAACCTTTTTTAAAAATCAGCATTGCATTGGCCACCCTCCAATCTTCAGGAACCATGCTTGACTTTAAAGATAAATTACATATTACTAAAAATAGTTTCCCAAGTTCATTTTTTAAATCTATCAGTACTCGGGGATGAATACCATCTGGTCCAGGAGATTTGCTACTCTTCAATTTGTCAAATTGAGCCATTACATTCTCCAGGTTTATAGAAATTGCATTCAGTTTCTCTGACTCATCAGCTTTGAATACCATTTCTGGCACCAGTATTTCTCCGAAATCTTCCTTGGTGAAGACCGAAGCAAAGAATTCATTTAAACTTTCAGCTATGGCTTTGTCAGCCCTGAGTGCCCTTTTACCCCTCAGTCATCTAGTGGTACAACTGATTCTTTGTCTAGCTTCTTGTTTTAACATACCTAAAATTTTTGCTATGTGTTTTTGCCTCCAACGCAATCTTTTTTTCAAAGTCCCTTTTTGCCTTCCTTATCAGCGCTTTGCATTTGACTTGCCATTCCTTATGATGTTTCTTATTATTTTCAGTCAGTTCCTTCTTCCATTTTCTGAAGGATTTTCTTTTAGCACTAATCGCTTCCTTCACCTCACTTTTTAACCATGCTGGCTGTCATTTGGTCTTCCGTCCTCCTTTTTAATACACAGAATATATTTGGCCTAGACTTCCAGGATGGTATTTTTGAACAACATCCATCTTGTTTAGGTGGTGCCAACTTATGACCCCAAAAGCAGAATGACAAAGGTTAACAAGGTACTGTACTGAGCTACTCCAGATCTGGTCATTTTATAAACTTGGATACACAAAATCAATCCTGAAGGCAATTTTCAGAAAGTTTTACAACGGTAAAAACTTGTTTATTTCCAGAAAACTGTCTTCATATGGAAAAAAAATATGTTCACTGCCTGCAGCCCATGCCCTCTTTCCTGCAGTGCTATCAGCAGGGCTAGGACAGGTCCCTAAAGTACATACAGTGATTTCATTTTTAAATCCCAGCACATTCCTTACCCTCCAGCACCAGACCACTGCCAAATTTTCAAGTGGAAACTCCATGGCTTTGAAAATTGCTGACAACCCCTGCTGGAATGAAAATTCCCTTCCCTTATGCTTAGGTGACTTTACAAGGGAACCTATAAGAATGTTAGCCTATGCAAATGAAAGGCAAATCAAAAAATGCAGCTCACGTCGATTCAGTGTCAACCACTTGACAATGCCAGTCACTTCCAAACGCAATGCCCCCTCCCCCCCAAAAAAAATGGTTTAATTGGGAAGACTCCCTGTGTGCTATCAGCCCTAGCTGACAAGGGCTTGAAGCTAGAGAATATAAAAAGGCTCATGTGTTTTAATTTTTCTTGAAATGGAAAGTAAGCACAGCCAGAGAGCGAGCTCCAGGCATGGAAGCCATCAAACAGAGCAAAACAGAGCCGGAAACGTAAAGACCACAGTGTGTCAAGTAAATCTGTTAGTTATGTGAATAATGCTGCACCCTCTGCTGTGGTAGCTGCATTTTTCAGCTTCAGGACAGTTAATCACAGTAGTGATGCACTTACTTGGACACCTGGTGCATGGTTGTGTCCCCCCATCCCCCCCGATCGCAGTATAAGTGAGCTCAGGAACACGCTTTTGCATATCTTGACAGACTCTGACCACAGGAGGGAAGAACACCTGTAAGATGCAAGGAATACAGCCAGAGAGAGATCTGTTGAACAGGTAGTTTCATTTACAAAGGCAGTTTCCTTGGAGCAATGAATATCTTGTAGGTGGGATAGATGGATTCTATTTTGAGGGCTTGGTTTTGTGAATCAGCAACATCTTCTTTTTTTTTTTTTAGTGGTGGAGGTTTATGTCAGCATTCTGTAAATGTGCCTTTATAAGACAGAGACTCATGATATATAGAGCGGTCATGTCAGCTGATTGGCGGCTTGTTTCATTGAGACTAAATGCTCTGCTGCAGGTGCAGCCTATATTGAAATCTCCTATACTCCCCAAAAAATCTTTTCCCTCTCAGACACCCTTCTAAGATCAGAGTCCTGGCGATATCTTGAGGGATTGGTTCTGGATTTGTTACTATTATATAAATCGGAGAGCATTTGTACGCCTGCATTGTAGGGTATACTGTTTGCCAAAGTCAGTTAAGAGCATATTTAAAGGGTAGATGTAGGGTCATGGATTTGATATACCACCTTTCTCTAGTACAACCAAAGCAGTATAAACATTTATTATATGCAGGTATCTTCTCTGTCCCTAGTGGTATCACAATCTAAGTTTTTGTACCTGGGGCAATTGAAGGTTAAGTGATTCGCCCAGGGTCACAAAGAGCCACAGTGGGAACTGAACCCAGTTCCCAACCCAGTTCCCCAGGTTCTCAGTCCTTCATGCTAGCCATTCAATTACTCCTCCACTTTACTAAGTGTGGTAGGCTTTTGCAGTGCAAAACTTAAGGTACAGTAAATGTAAAGCCAGTGCTGTAAATATAGAGGGCATGCCCAGCATCTACATAGTAAATGAAGGCAGATAAAGACCTGTACGGTCCATCCAATCTGCCCAACAAGATAAACTCATTTTACATGGTATGTGATGTTTTATAAGGATACCCAAGTTTGATTTGTCCTTGCCTTTCTCAGGGCACAGACCATAGAAGTCTGCCCAGTACTGTTCTTGTACTAAGTTCTGAAGCTAGCATCGAAGTCCCTTAAAATTTACACTCCAGCCCATCCCTATCTATTCAGTCATGATCAGGGCGTAGACCGTAGAAGTTTGTCCAGCTCCTGTTTTGTTTCCAATTACCGGCGTCGCCACCCAATCTGTGCTAAGATTCCACAGAACCATTCCTTCTAAACAGGATTCTTTTGTGTTTATCCCAGGCATGTTTGAATTCCATTACCATTTTCATCTCCACCACTTCCCGCAGGAGAGCATTCCACGTATCTACCGCCCTATCCGTGAAAAAATACTTCCTTAAGTCTGCCCCCCTTCAACCTCAATTCATGTCCTCTAGTTCTACCACCTTCCCGTCTCCAGAAAAGGTTCGTTTGCAGATTGGGGAGATACTTACCATACGGGACCGTGTTACGTGCACTGGCAGATGGTACGGATGCACCCGCACTATCTGGAGGAACATGTAATGTGGGCTCCAATGCTTCCCCAAGTTAAAAAAAAAGATCAAGCCACAGAAGCGGATCAACCCCCTCTCAATCCCCCGCCACTACTCCCAACATCCAATCCCCCCAACAGAAACCCATTCAAACAGACAACCCCCCCCCCCCCCATCACCACCTTAATATCAGGCTCTCTTCCGAAGCAAATTCCGACCTTCCTCCCACACCCTCCATGAGTCACCTGTGGGTTCCCTGGTAGACTAGTGGCATGGAGCAAGAACAGTCCCCTCTGCTCCCACCCTGTTTGGCTCTGGGGGGCCATCCAAACCATTTTGAAGCCCATAGCCAGATGGGGTGGGAACAGTGGGGACCACTCCTGCTCTGTGCTACTAGACAACCAGGAAGGAACACATGTTCAGAGGGCTCAGATATTCAGGAGAATTGGACAGGAGGTTGTTGAAGGGAGATCAGGAGAGGCTTACACACCATCATCATGGTTTTATCTGTTTTTGAACAGTTGAGGTCGCGGCCGTGCTACAAGATTTCTGGTGGCATGGCTGCACTTAAAGTTGCCTATTCCTCCTCTCCATCCTTACCAACTCATGACCCGCCTCTTAAGGTGGTAAGCAGCTAGACCAGGGGCGTAGCTAGCTGGGGCCACGGGGGCATGGGCCCCCACAGATTTAGCCCTGGCCCCCTCTACTTTAGACCCCCCCTGTCGCCAACCCATCCCTGCCACTTTCGACCCCCCCCCTCCCGCCGCCGCTACTGACCCTCTTCCCCCAACCCCTGCCAGCTGAAGTCTTCTTCAGTGCTGGTCTTCGGCGCATTCACTGATCTGTTTCTGTGAGTCCTGACTCCTGACGTCCTGCATGCACATGTGCAAAGGTACCTGGTGGCAACGGGGGAAGGTCGGTGGCAGAAGGGGGGGGGTCAAAAGTGTCAGGGGAGGGTCGGAGGCGGCAGCGGGGGGGGGAGTAAAAAATGGCGGCGGGAGGTCAGCAGCGGGCTAAACTGAGCCCCCGCCACCTCGGGCTCTGGACCCCCTTCCTGCCGAGGTCTGGCTACACCCCTGAGCTAGAGTAGGTTTTTTGCCATGCTGGCTGGTTTTTAATATACAGTAGCTGTTAGCAAAGGTTTATGCTTAGTAAACAGTATAAAATCTGGGGTTGATTACACTTGGGCAGTTTGCTCAACTCAAGCACAATAGCACCATAATTCTACTCTGCTTTTTGAGGTCTTTGTTTTCACAGGCTTGAGAAAGTGAACCTGCACTATTTTACCCTTCAGAGGCTAATGTTATCCTAGGAGGAAAGTGCCTATTCTCCATTTAATCTCCGTTAAACTGTCTTTTAATAGGGAGAAGGGGATTATTTTATAACAGGGCAGCCATCTAATTTGTATAGCAAGTATGTAGTTAAGCTGTACCAATTTTCTATTCCATTCCAATTGTATTTTATATTCTGCCAGCTCTCCTAAAATGATTCAAAGCAGTTAACAGAAGAAGCAACCTACTTAATTGAGGGAAGTATACATCAAGAGTATATACCTTACAATAACCCATAACCAGTTAAACAAGCCTAAACATCTCAGCATACTGCCTGTAAATCATTGTTCAAACAAAAATGTCTTCAAAGCTTTCCAAAAGGATAGATAAGATCAGTGCATTTTTTTCTGCAAAAAAGGTGCCGGTACTCAAATGCTAAGCCACTTTTCAGGGGTGCAGTGATCATTGAGGGACCTACCCCACAATAACCAGGCCCCCTGCAACCAGTCACAGAATCTATGACAAGGCAGAATTGGTGTGTAGAGCCTGAGCTCTTTCATTAAAACTTGGGGACCATGGGTCTATTTTAGCAGACAATGGAAAAGGTGCCGGTACTCAGTACCCCCAAGTACCCCCTCAGAAAAAGCCCTGGATAAGATGGTAAAATTCTGATTACCTGAGGGAGCTCATTTCAAACTTTAGCAGTTTAAAACAGAAATAAGCTCTCGTAGATAGACCTTAGACATATATTTTTAAGAGTAGGATACCCTGGGTTCTTTTACTAAGGTGCACTGAAAAATGGCTTGCGGTAGCGTAGGCATGGGTTTTGAGCATGTGCCGATCCATTTTTCAGTGTTCCTGTAAAAAAGGTCTCTTTTTTTCACATTTTTGCCGAAAATGGATTTGCAGCAAAATCAAAATTGACACACGTCCATTTTGGGTCTGCAACCTTACCGCCAGCCATTGACCTAGCGGTAAAGTCTCACGCGGTAACCGGTCGGTAATGACCTGCGCGCATCCAATACGTGCATCTGAAAATTTTTGGATGCGCGTATCGGACACGTGCCAAAGATGAAATTACCGCAACAGCCACATGATAACCGGGCAGTAACTCCATTTTGGCACACATTGGGTACACGTAGACGCTTATGCGGCTTAGTAAATGCCCCCCCCCCCTATTTGTAAAGTATGAAAAAAACACATAAAACACCCAGAGGAAGGAAGTGCCAATAAGTCCACTACATTCTCGAAATTCAAGCCACGAAGCAATTTAAAAACTAAACAAGTTATTTTAAATCTAACATGCTGTTGAATAGGCAGCCAGTGAATATCTTTCATAAGTGGAGTCACAGAATCAAAGCGACCACTGCCAAATATCAATCTAGCAGCTGTATTTTGTAACAATTGTAACTGCTTCTGCAATTTGACTGAAATACTACTATACAGAGACTTACAATAATCCAACTGTGGAAGTAAAATTGCTTGTGCTAAAATCCTAAAATTACATGAATGAATGAAGAGAACATCTGATTACTCTGTCTAAGCTCGAAAAAAAATTATTTTTAAGTACATGAAATCGTTTGGTGAAGGTCAAATTTGAGTCTAAAATAATCACTAATACTTTAGACTGATCATCTATGTGTCGATGATCAAATTCCCCACGCTGTTCCGAAAAGCCCTATAAAATTAGCGCCGGAGCAGCGCAGGGAAATAACGCCCCTACGATCCAAAGTAATAGCATGCAAATGTATGTGCACTATTTTCTTTGATCATTGGGGTACTTCTGCAGGAGGACTGTGCTTGGACATGTGCCCAAGGCACAATCCTCCTGCAGAAGTTGTCTGACAGGCCTGAGCTGTCAAAAAAAAAAAAAATAGCCTGGACCTGTCAAAACAGCTCAACCTGTCAAACCCAGACCCCCCAACATCACTCGACATCCCCTGACACAAAGGGGTTGGAGGTCTGGTGGACTTCCAGCCCCCCTACCCCCATACACACAGAAGCCCCCCAGCAACACCCTCTCTCCCACCCAAGCCTGGGGGTCTAGTGCCTCCCAACCACCCCCTTAGTACCTGGAAGCAGGAGGAGGAAGTAAGCACTCCCTCCTCCTCCTGCAAGCACCACCTCAAAATGGTGGTGCCCTGCCTGGTGCATCCTGGGTTGTACTGGGCAGGGCTTCAGTATTATATAAGAAGGGTATTGGGGAACTGGAGGTTCACTGGGAACTCCAGCCCCTTTGTGTCTGGGGGTGTCGGGTGGTGTTGTGGGGTCTGAAAATCCACCAGACCTCCAGCCCCTTTGTGTCAGGGGGATGGGAAGACCGTAAGCATGCAAATGCATGCTGAACAGGGTCTTCCCATTCCTCCCCAATGCCTTGGCAAACTCTTAACGCTCGCGTTTGCTTTAGATCATCTGCCTTCATTTAGCTACCAGACAGTTTAAAATGCACACAAGTTCTGTACAAATCAGATGAGCACGAGCTCATTTTCAGTTCTTCCTGTCCAAAGTTATGCCTGATTTGATGAGACTGTGGGCAATTCCATTGTACAATACCTCATCAAACTCCATTGGAGAGGGTTGCTCTTCTGGTACTGTATGTCTTTTAATTCTAATGCTGTTACTATGGTTACAGAAGACTGTTGCCTAGCAACAAGCAGTAGCAGCAGAAATAAAGTTGGAAAGCTTTTCCATGTATGGTAACAAACCAATGCGATTTTACTTAACTTTGCTCTGATAGTAGCATCAAGGGCCCCTATTGCCAGGAATGCAGAATGGAATAAGCCTTTTTGTAAAGAGGGTCTGTGTGGTTGGAGCATCGTTTGAATTCTGGCCATTAAGACCACAAAAGGTTATAGAAAGCTATCCTTTTTGGAGAACCTGGATCAGGACCATAACTAGAGGCAACTACCCAGGTGCAAAACCCATGATGGAGAGAAACAGAAAGTGACTGAAATAAGTGTAGAATCTATTTCATGAGTAGTAATGAAAAATGTTTTCCATGCCTCCAGGACAGAGCTGCTTCCTTGCCAGTCTCTCCTGCTCATCTGCTGAAAAGCTATTGATTGAAAAGTGTATAAAATTACAGTCCCAGTGCCAAAAACTGAATAGCAATAGTTTCTTCCTTTTCACTCACCCTTCTGCACTCCCACTCACCCAGATGGACAGAGCATCGGAGCATAATGAGAAGTTTAGCCTTTCACTTTGGGAATTCCTTGGTATTACCTGTAGGTTCCCAGCATGTTTAAAAAGTCAGAATAATGTATGTGCCTAATTGCTGTATAATCTTTTGGGTCAGAAAAAAAAATCTCTGGCTTCTAGTCTCCCTGTAGTGAACCTACAATGAACTTAAGGGCAGGCAAGTCATAAGTCAGATGAGAGTTTCCAGCTGAATCCAGATTCATCTGATGGGGTTGATCCAGTCCTGGGTTTACCCAACGGCATAACGGTAGTTCTGATTTCCCAGTTGTATTCCATAATAAAAGCACATAAAATCTTTGCATGCAATGGGGTAAACCCAGAACTGAATCAACCCCATTAGCTGAATCTGGAGCTTTTTGGCAACCGTCAGTCAGATAAGGAGATTGATAGAGATCCTCAGAGTCACACTTAAACTGATTGCTCTCTGGATGCCTATTGCATCTCTGTGTCTTGTATCAGTCACGGACTGCATCCCTTTGTTGGTTAGCTACTTTAAACCTACACATAATTAATGCCAATGAGAAGCTCTCTTGTGGCCATGCAGAACTCCCACAAGAAGTGTCTTCCTCAGACCTTCAGATATGCAGAAATCCATGTCCATGCGTCTTGTATTTCGTTATCTGCCAAGACAAACTGGCACAATGAGCTATAACTAGAAAGATGTAATTAGGCAGTTTTGATGGAGATATTTTTAGAAAACCCATTCCCCTCCTCCGCTTCCTATGCCCATTCACTTGAGTCATTCATGGTGGTTAATCTGAACAAAATATTTGCAGAAATGCAGAATACCAAATTACTGGGAATTCTTCTCCGTTTTCTTTACAAACAACACTATAGCATACAGTTATTCCAACAGGTATTCTTAGTGGGAGAGCATGGAGCGTGTTTTGCTTTCTAATATCTTGCACAAGGCTGTTTGCATAATTGTTACAAAATTATTTGACAACCTACAAGCCAAAGTGCACCAGCAGGTGATGTATAAAAACACAGGGCTAGGAGCAGGATGATTCACTGATGTTAGCATTCACAGCCTTCTATGGGGGATGGGGTGATAAGGAATAGAGTCATGGTCATGGTGAAGGGGCATAGCCAGAGCTGGCCCACTTGAAAATTCTGACACCCTTATGGCTGAAGATGTCCTTTGGCAGCCAGAGCAAGTGATTTTCCTATCTTCTTCGGCTGGCGGCACTTTCCATCCGGGGAGAGCCAGCACGGAGGCAATGAATGGAAAGTGCCACTGGCTGTAGCAGGTAGGAAAATCACTTGATCTGGTTGCCAGAGAACATCTTCAGCTGGTGGGGCTTGGGTATTCATTTTTGGAGCAAAAAAGTTGTGCACTTTCTAAAATCAGGCAAAAATAAGACAAGAATAAGAATAAGAAAACATTGGGTAATATTGTGAATAGTTCTATTCAAAAAAAGGTCCTCCACTCCGGTCGCAAATTCAAGCCATGGGGTTCTTCTGTGTTCAATGTAAAGATCCAGAATTGTTCCCTCTAGAGTAACTTCTTGAGTCTACCAGAATCTGATCAATTGTGCAAACCTGGAGGGAGGAAAAGTCACTGTCTCGATGTCTACTGATGGTGACACCTGGAGACCAGATTCCAGGCTCATGATAGCAGGGTTCCAACAAGAGCCCTAGGGCGAACCACAATGGCCAGACCAGGTGTGTTGTGAGGGTATATAAACAGGGGAATTGTTAGGGATGGACTGTCATTTATGATGAAGTGTTCAACAATAATGCACACTCTTCTGAATGAGTGTGCACTATGTGAAAAAGGGAATATATTTTCCCATTAGTATGTTCATACATTTACTTATTTATATATTGCATTTGCTATATTGCAAATAGATCCAGTATTGGCGACTAAGTGGTTTACAAACAAAAACAATTCAATGCTTGTGGCAGAGGAGGGCAGGGCAAAATAGACAGGAGAAGGGGAGATAGACTGGAAGTAGAAAGACTAAGTTGGAGAGGGGTCAAAAGAAGCAGAAATGAGGAGAAGAGCCTTGAAAGCCCGAAGAGATCTAAGGGAGGGAGGAAGGGAGTTCCAGAGCTTAGGGTCAAGATAACTAAAAGCAGTGTCACGTGAGAGGGAAAGACAAAGGGGGAGGGAGAAGGGACACAAAGTAAGTTATCAGAGGAAGAACGTAGAGGGGGAGTAAGGAAATAAGAGCTTAAGAAGACAGGGGTGGAGGTAGATTGGCATTTAGAAACTAACGAAAGCAACATAAAACAAATACGAGAGGAGACAGGGAGCCACTATTTGAGGTAGAGGAGGGGCTGACATGATCAAAACGTGTGTGTGATGGATAAGTTTAACACATGTGGACTGGATCATCTGTAAACATTTTGTGGAGTAGAGAGGGAGGCTAGCATAAAGAGAATTACAATAGTCAAGGCAGGAGATTACCAGGGCAAGAGTGGACAGAGTGAGTAGAAAGGAAGCAACAGACAGAGCGAATGTGATGGAGAGCAAAGAAATCAGACCATACCACAGAATCAATCTGTGCCTTAAAGATTAGTTTGTAGTCAAAAATCACACCCAGAATCTTAAGGGAGCCTCTAAAGCGAAGAGGTTTATTGTTGAGCAAAGGAGCTTGACACACAGAGGGGAGAGTGGCCTTGCAAAAACGATGGATTCACATTTAGAGGCGTTAAGAAAGAGCCCATTGTCTATGAGCCAGGATGAGTCAGAACTGAGACAGGAATTCAGGGCAGTAAGGGAGGACAAGGGGTCAAAGACCCAATAGAGTATTTGTATGTCGTCTGGTTAGCAGAACAGTAAACACCCTTGTTCCTGAATGATGGTCAGCAAGGGTGCCAAAAAAATGTTGAAAAGTGTTCGCTCATGCATGATAGTTCATGCTTGCACACATTTTTGGTAAAGAGTATGCCCTCTTTGCACATAGAGGGAAATTCTATAAATGGCACTCAAAAATCAGTGCCGGGAAAAATGGGCACAAAGCACAATTCTATAAAGGGTGTGCACCCTTCAAAGAATCATGTTTGGTGCCAATTCCCATGTTTAACTTTTGGCGCCAGACTTACACCTGCTAAAACCTGGTGTAAATGCGGGTGCCCAGGTTAGGCACACTGAAGCAGTATTCTATAAGAATGCGGGTAGACTTTTTGGGACACCCCTGATACATCCATGGCCGCACTCCCTTTTCTGTTATGCGCTATTACAGTTAGGCATTGTGCCTTATTTAATAGCATGCAGCCAGATGCACCCAATTATTGACATTAATTGGCTCATTACTCAACTAATTTACATGCACATTTTGGGAGTGCACCCAAATTTTGTCACGCAAATCTAGGTTACCTGGATAACCAGCTTTGAATATTGAGCTCAATATAACTGGTCTTTATATTTCATTCCTTTGTCTCATGAGCAAAGCAAGAAAAGTAAAATGATTTACTTTTATTTTATATTTTTGAAATAATAAGTCATCCATCCATACCTCGATCCCCTCCCTCCCCGTTCCCCAACTAGGGCTAGTTTTTTTTCACTACCGCTTTCTACTGACTCTGATGTAAGCTAAACAGCTTCTCATTGTACACTGTACCAAAGCACTTGAGGACTTCATTCTGGTGGATGAGACAGCGCTGCGCGCGGTTGTGTATTTATTCATTTGACCAGGTTCTGCAAGCATGTAGAACTGTAGGAGCAGAACACAAAGCAAGCCTTGCATAATTCAAAGCTCTCAGAGGGCAGTTCTGTGCCATTAATTTTAAAGACCTCTGAAGAGTCCCTGCTGAGAGCCGCTCTGACATGGCAACCTGAGAGGCTTTAAACTGAACCTAGTCAGCCTGATATGCATTCGGAACAGAACTGTTTCTGTGCTCATCCAGCAAAAACAGGCAGGTTGTACATTTGGATAATGCTATACAGATCACAATGCCCCTGCCAGTAGGGTGGTTATTTTCACTACATTCCTACAAAGGGGTGATTCTGCAGTGCGATCACTGTCACCATACACAACGGTAATGTAAGAGGCAGCAATTCCACTATCTCCCTTTCTAGACCTTGTCACAGTAATGTGACATCACCTAGGGCCTTTTTGCCATAGTCAAGCATAAATGCTTCATGGGGGGAGAGGGGGGTGACATCAGTAGGGATTCCAGAATACAAATCCAGGCAGGCAGCAGGGTAAAACCTGAAACGGATCATGTACTGAGAATCTGGAACCAGTTAGCAATCCTAAGAATGCTGCATTGTAGGGGTCATTTGCTCCATGGCAAGTCAATGCAATTTATTGTGAAGGCTATTTTTCAGGGATACAAACTGAACTTGGCAAGCCACAGGTCCAGACAGGGGCTCCAAGTTGTCGACAACATCTGGAGATTAGGGCAGCCGCCAGCTTGGAACCCTTGTCAGATTAAAGGTTGGACAGAGCAGGAGCAGTAAAATGTTAATAGGATGAGTTCATTTCATGCTATGTTGAGTTTTGAGGAAGTAAAGATAAAAACCGGAGGTCAGGGGCTCTGCAATTACAACATGCAAAGAAACTGGGTAGATAGGCTATACAGTCTTTTTAAAAAAAAAATATTATTATTTTCTTTTTTTTTTAAATATTCTTCAATTATAACATGCTGGTATCCATGTGCTTCAATAACATTGATAGGAGAGGACCTCCAAAGCAAAATGTATAAAGAAATATATCAAAAAAATAAACCCAACATTACAGACCTACCCCTGCACCTCAATAGACCATAATATAATGGGGGAGGCAAGCATAAGTGGTGTTCACAAAGAAGAAAAAGAAAACAGTTACAATAACAGACGGAAGGCAAAACACCATCCTGAATTCTTACCCATTATCCACAGTAATAAGCACCTGGGTTGCTGGAGAAACTTTATACAAATCCAAAAAGGAACGTAACTGCTGAGAGACAAAGGACAGATATTTAACTCCAGAATAATTAACCAAACATTTACATGGGCAACACAGAAAAAAAGTAGCTCCCAACGCCAAAGTCTATTGGCGCATAGATAGAAACAATCTACGTCTTTCCTGAGCTGCATATGCAACTTCCAGATATATTCAAATTTTCTGTCCCACAAAAAACACAGCAGATTTCTTGAAGGAAAGGCATATAAGCAAGTTCAAAGACGCAGCTGACTAAAATATTAGCTCCATCCCTGACCGCCTTCAAATCCGGGCTAAAGGCCTACCTGTTTGATGCTGCTTTTAATTCCTAACTTGTCACCTGCTCGTGACCTTTATCTTGTCTTCCTCTCTTCAATAGTCCCTTTTCCCTATGTGTCCTATCTGTCTGTCCTACCCTCATCCCTTATTTGTCCTGTCTGTCCTGATTTAGATTGTAAGCTCTTTTGAGCAGGGACTGTCTTTTCTTCATGTTCAACTGTGAAGCGCTGCGTACGACTGGTAGCGCTATAGAAGTGATTTGTAGTAGTAGTAGTAGTATCTTGAACTTCTTCACTGAATGACTCTAGAACTTTAGAAATATCCAGACTGTTATTCCTCCCCATACCGTGGTTGCCTCTTAAAAGTGAAAATACACTTTATTAAATGGAGGCAACAATGAGGTAGGTAGACTGAAAATCTCAACTAAATGCTTTTTCCATGTCTCTAAGGGAGTCTGACCTAGGATTACCATGAGGCATATTTTCAAAGCACTTAGCCTTCCAAAGTTCCGTAGGTTTCTGTGGAACTTTGGAAGGCTAAGTGCTTTGAAAATATGCCCCCATATGGCTCCAGAAAAAAGAGGACAGATTGAGCCAGTCTGGGTTTTACTTCCATTGCTTTCAATGGAAGCAAAACCAGGACTGGATCAATGTGTCCTCCTTTTTCTGGAGCCATGTGGTAACCCTAGTCTGACCTAACATTTTGGGAAAATTTAATACCCTCACATTAAGATGTCTGGCATGATTTTCCATTTGCTCCAATTTTCTGTGTTATGCAATCTTATGTTGCACTAATGGATTAACAGTCTTTGATTCCTGAACATCTTTCTCCAGGACACCAATCCTTTCTTTATACTCCTTCACAAGATCCTATGGGCCAATCCTCCAACAGCAGTCACCAAAGAACTCAAATCAGACCACTTGGTTAGAGAAGACTCCAATTTCAGCTGTATAGCTCAGATACCTTACCAGGTGATAAAACATTCCCTCTTTCTGAAGATCCAGCTAAACTCTCCGGGGCAGTACTTCAAGATTCTGATTTTCCCATTGAATTTGCTAAGGAAAGCAAGACTACAAGTCCCTGCATGCAATGGGTTAAACCCAGGCCTGCATCAGGCCTATTGGGAGAATCTGGATCCAGTTAGCAATCTCATATGTTGTCCCACTTAAAGAGCCCAAATTGTTGAATTGAGCCAACCACCTCCAACTCTCCAGCTACAATACCTTCCAAAGGTCTTGATAAAGCAAAAGCATGTTGTCTCCCCAAAGAGCCCTCCACAACATTTGCAGTCACAGCAGCAGATGCTATTTCCAATCCTGGAGGCCTGGCCCGGCACAGAGAGGCATGTGATTCCATGGGCTGAGGAAAACTTCACCCCCAGGCAGCTATGGCTCTCCACTGCTGTAAACCACAGCAGGGAGCAGAACTGTGGGGCTACTGAGAAGCCTTTGAGCATAAGCATGATCTGGAATTAAGAGCCACCTGGAGCCAAAACAACTATAGGGTAAGTGTGAACGTTACTGTTCCGTTTCAGGGCCATAGGAAACAGATATAAAGGAAGCAAATCTCAGAATAGTCAACCCCAATTCAGAGGTCCATCGCTATCTTGATTCCATCCTTCTCCCTCGGGCTTTACAGTCTTTATTCATTCATTAGTAATCACTAACCTAGATTACTGTAATAGTGTCCTCCACAAATCTTCAGAGCTTAGACACCTACAACTAGTGCAGAATACAGTAGTATAATTCCTTACTAGATCAAAAACTTTGACCATGTAACCCCACTCCTTCAAGAAGATCACTGACTGCCTCTTAGTCACCAGATTACCTTTAAAATTCTCGTCTTGGCTCATAAAACTCATTATTGGCTTCCTAAATCCCATCTAGAACACTGAGATCATCTCACTCCAATTCACTAAGCATTCCTTCATTCCATCAAATATGCTTCGATTCTGTACAATCCAAGGCCTTCAGTATTATTGGCCCAACTTTATGGAATGCCCTCCCCCTTCAGCTTTGCTTAGAGAGCTCTCTATCAACCTTTCAATCCTCTCTTAAAACTTTTCTATTTTACGATGCCTTTGGCCTCTAATTTTTAGTCTCATCCTCTGCCGCTGGACAATGGATTATCTCTTATTACTATTCTCTTTTTATCTATGCTATGTACAAATGAAGCTCCCATCTATCTTCTCCTTTTTTTCTTTTTAACTCGTATTTGTTTTTATATTATGTAAATCACCCTGAAAGATCATTTTCAAGGGCAGTATATCAAGTTTTAATAAACCTGAACCTTTGTCTTCCATTAAATCCTGTTGGGTCAATATTCAGCTGGGGTGGCCTGCTGAAATACATCTGGATATTCAGTGCTGGTATCTGAATACTGCCCAGAATTGAATATCCAGATTCAACAGTGACCACTGGCAGTATCCAGACAGCGGCAATATTCAACCCCTATCTTGATAGCTAGGGCTGGATAAAGTTAGGACAGCCTTTTTATTCAGACAGTTATCCAGTTAGTGGAATAAATACTGCAAATAAATAGATAATTTTGAGGATGATCTTCGTGCCACCCTTGGATAATGCTGCTGAAAATCAAGGGATGGTTCTTGTCAACGACACTTATCCAGGTGATGCTACTCAGTAAAATACTTTCAGTATTGGGCTGTCTGTTTTTAAGTCTCAAAAAGCACACAGGCAAAGCGGTCTACAAGATTCAAAACAGCAGAAAAGAAAAGCAGACCCACATGCTTGGGAGCTTTATTCTTTGTGCTACACTGCACTAACCAGACAGGGAAACAGTGGACTGTTCCTGCTGGATTCATGCTAAGCCCCTGATGCAGCCTTGAGAGTGCAAAACATGGCCATGTTGAGCAGTTAGAGGAAATGATTTTATGTATTTGCCTTGAATACATTTTGTTTTATTTTACCTCATGGGTCTGCTTTTCTTTTTTTTTCTGTTTTTAAGTCTCTTCATTAAGCAGCAGAAGAGGCCCTGGGCTGGAGTCAGTAGCTCAGGACACTATCCCACAGGTTCATGTGAGAGGCTTCCAGAGATGCTAAGGGCGAACCATCCCAAAAAGTGAAGTTTATTAGGCAGTGCATCTGGGGTATAAAACTAGGCTGAATTACTACTACTACTACTACTTAACATTTCTAAAGCGCTACCAGGGTCACGCAGCACTGTACAATTTAACAAGGAAGGACAGTCCCTGCTCAAAGGAGCTTACAATCTAAAGGACAAAGTATGCAGTCAATCAAATTGGGGCAGTCTAGAATTAAATGTAAAAACTGTTTTACAGTTTAATAAAACAGGATAAAATGATCTTTCTTTTTCCTTTAGTGCCTCTTATTAACAAGTGAAGTCAATATAAGAGAATTTTCAAAGAAATTTGCCTAGTGAGTAAAAGCATGTGCATAGGTTTCAGAACATGTGAACTTGTATGTGAAGGGAAAAGGGATGGGGCAAGGAGAGGCAGTACACAAAAAGGTGCACTCAGATTTCTTCCCACTTATGGGACTCACTTGGCTTTTCTCCTCTTCAAATTGAACACTGAGCATGCGCTAGGTGCTGACGTCCAGTGGTTCACTTAAGCTGCCACTTACTGAGCTGCACTGGAGAAAGTTAGGGTGTCTTTGCAGATGTCTTCAGCTGGTGGGGCTGGGGATCAGGTATTTGATTTTAGAGTTGGGATGGGGGCACAGAGAGCGGGGGGAGGGGATGAAGAGGACACTGCGCCCACCCATTTTAGTGGCAGACCGACCCAAAATTTGGGTCTGGTTATGCCACTGCATGAAAGCAATGATCAGTGCCTCTAATGAGTGAGAGAAGGGGCTCAAAGAGACTGAGAAAGCCTTCAAATGAGTGTGACACACGCCTAATGATTTTAACTTTTTTTAGTTTAATTTCTTTTATTGATTTTCGATACAAATACAATCAAGAGCTCACAACATAACAACAAGTAACATTTTACAAAGTAAGGCAATACCGGAGCTCACATGTAAGAAGTAACGATCCATATCTAGGTTTAAAATTAAGCTAAGAAAAGAGATAGTGTAAGTGGGACCCTCCTATATTTCAGCTTAATGGTGATACCTCGGAATATCAGTTGGTAGAAGTCGTGACCAATATTCGAGCTCTCACCGCTGAAACCGGAGAGACTTACAAATCACTAACCTCGCCACCACTCTCAAAGAGTGTGTGGGGAAAAATAAACTAAAATTAGATTTTTCCTGTTTCTGTAAGAACCAGTTTTAAACATTCATTTAACAAAATCAGCATTTATTTACATGAAATCAGTTCACCTTCAATTAATATCACTTTCTATGTAATTTCTTTCCTTCGCAGAATTACCCTTCAAGAAAATGATTCTTTGTGCTCTGTTTTATTTTCAGGATTTACTGATCAGCACCAGGTAAGTACTTATTTTTATTTTCCCTTCTTTTCAGATTAGTCACTTAGCTGACGTTGTAGATTCTTGTGTTGCTTCCTCTGACAACCTGTCTTGCGTGGGGGCCCTGTATTCCAGCTCTTAAGCTCGTCTTCACCCTAAACCTCTTCCTTAAAGAACTTAGTAGGAGGTAAAACCCTCACTCCCTGAACTCATAACAGTTTCCCTATTCTAAATGACTTTTAATGAAAGGCAATAAAACTGTGGCCAATTACTCTAAATGGAAACAAAATTAAACTTACCCTAATCCTTAAAATTCTATACTATTTTACAGTATCCCTACCTAATGAGGAGGCACACACAAGATGCTCAGGAACCCATGCACCAAAATACAAACACAGACTTTCCCCTCGCCTATCTTCCCTTCCTAACAAAGTAATCCCTCATTCTAACCTCCCAATCCCTTCAGAACACCCCCCTTCCAGTCACTTTAACTAAACAATCGCAGTTTCTCTATAACTCTCATTCACTCTCCACTCACCCTTCTACTTTCTCACTTTCCCAAGCTTATTACTTGAATTTTTCCTTTACTTCCTTCCCTCTTTCCACAAACTCCGCCAGCACTCCACTCACACAACCTCTTGCTTCGCTGTCTTCAGCCTCCTCTGACCACAGCCAGCACGCCGTCTCCCAGGAAACGGAACCTCAGCGTAGAATTCCGCTCCCCCTCAGCCAGAGTCACTGTCAGAATTCCATTTTTTTTCCAGTTACAAATGGAATTCTGAGAAGCTCAACTGTATCCCCATTTTACTTTTATTTTTTTCCCATAGACTTTAATGAAAAATCACTAAATATTCCAATTCAGACCCAAAATTTCCATCAAAATGCCCCAAATTTACACCCACCATCTAGCACTACTCATATTCCTGACCTATAAATTTATTTTTCAAATTTAACCATTTTTAATACCCGAACCACATTATTCACCCCTAAAATGTCCCAAAAATCCTAAAATTATTTAAAACTCACCTTAAAAATTCCCTTACCTTCCCTCCTACCTGCTATATCGAATTAAAATTGTTAACCCATTCCTAACCCCTTTAAAATATCCCCCCTTCAGAATACCCCCTAAAAATATTTAAATTTAAAAACTAACCAGAAAAATTCTAAAAAAATTCCCGACCCCAAATCCAAAAACAAAATTTAAATAACTTGAAACCACGAATTTTAAAAAATAAAAAACGCTATTTATACAAATTTAAAATCAACCACTTAACATTTTGGGTCAAGTGACCCCTTACCTGGTCCGGGATTTTCTTCTTACGTGATCCTAACCACCGGATCCGGTCCCGCTAGTCCTCATTCAAAACCGGAGGCCAAAAACAAAAATGCCCCAGGCCTTTGGGCCTAAACGGAGCTCTTCCAAAACAACGTTTTCGTGCACATCCTGTGCACACGTGCGCTTCTGTGACGTCCTCCTCCAAGCTCCAGACTCCAGAAAAAAATGGCGCTGCCTCTCGCAGCACATCTTTTCTCCCCCACCTCTCCATCCACTTTTTCCCCGGTCCGAGAACTTGCACCGACGTCCCCGAACCTCGCATCGCCATCTCCCTCAACTTTCTCCCGTGACTCCTCTTTCTCTGCAGCGTTCCACCGGCCCCTCAGGCCCCGAAAATCCCAAGCACACACTGGGCCCAAAACGAGCCCCGAACACTCTCCAGATGCCCCGATTCCATCCCTTGAGCCTGGGGATGTGCCAAACCGTCCCCGGACTCCCCAAATCACGATGCTGCCTCTTGCAGCACCAGCTCCCTTCTCCAGCGCTCCTCCTCGGGCCCTCCACCTCCTGCCTGCCATTTCTGGCCCAACTCGGGGCCTGAAGACTTCGGAGACCACCAGGTAAGTATTAATTAATTTTCTTTTCTTTTCCTTTTAACCTCTAGGTCACAATAGGCAGAAAAGAGAAAAAGGAGGGAAAGAGGTGGGGACTGGAGGGTACAGATCAAAGTATAAAACATGCATAGGCCATAAAATACATCTAATTGAGTGCTTATCGCTGTACAGTGCCGAAATATGATACAAGTGGTAGCCATTTCTCCCTATATGCAGTAAAGCGAGAAGATGTCTTTGCAAGGTGTGATTCGTATTTGTAGATTTGGAGCACTAAGTTCCACCATTCCTGATAATGATTTTAACTTTAAAAGGGGAAGCTTTGTTTGCCTAGTCAGTATAACAAAAATGACAGAGGTACCTTATAGACTAACCAATTTATTGAGGCACAAGCTTTCCAGGACCAGAGTCCACTTCATCAGATGTACTCCTGATGGATGAGGCCTGGCACCGCTAGGAATCCTAACCCGGAGCCAAGTCAAAATCAAATGCAGGAAATCAGACTGAATGGATGAGGCAAGGAAATGAGCCAGGAGCAAGCTATGGGTGAGAATGTAGTAGCCAAATGTAAATGCTTTGTAACCTTCCAATAGGACCCTTCTTCAGATATCCTAAGGGTCCTTTTACAAAAGCACGCTGAAAAATGGCTTGCGGTAGTGTAGGCGCAGGTTTTGGGTGCGTGCCGATCCATTTTTTAGCGCGCCTATAAACAAAAGGCCTCTCTTTTTTTTGCCGAAAATGGACATGCGGCAAAATCTGAATTCCCGTACGTCCATCTTGGGTCTGAGACCTTACCGCCAGCCATTGACCTAACGGTAAATAACCTGGATGGTATTGACCTACGTGCGTCAAATGCCACTTGGCGCACATCCGTTACGTGTGTCAGAAAATAACAAATATTTTTCAGACATGCATAGCGGATGCACACCAAAATTGAAATTACCGCAAGGGCCACGCAGTAACCAGGTGGTAACTCCAATTTGGCGCGAATTCGGAGCGTGTAGGCACCTACGCAGCTTAGTAAAAGGACCCCCTTGTGAAGGACAAAGCTGTTTTGGGGATTATAGTTGTGTAGTAAACCCCCTCTAGTGGTGAGGGATAAAAACTACTGTTGGCCAACAGTGGAGCTTCTGTTGTTTGATTAATAAAGTTGCTGCCTCTAGACTAGCAGGTTGCTGCTTCTAGTCACAGCTTTTCAAGAGGATAACTAGAGTATAATTTCAAACATAGAAGATAAAAAAACCTTTTACTTCTGAGCACCGGTTTACAGTATTTTTGTTTAAAGAAATGGTCCATGCGAGCTACATTGAGATGGAATTGAACAGTTAGTGGCCTGTCAGTTACTCTGACCGATTCTGTTTTTTTCTTGCTGTGAAAGAAAGAGAATCAACGGTGAGGGAAGAAAAAAAAAAGATTGGACACAGATTTATGGAAATGGCTGCTGTTTGCATTCCAAGCAGCTTTTCTTTTAGCAGCTCACAACAGGAAAACGTGCTAAATGTTTCAGAAGTGCCATTATCAGTGGAGAACAGCTGGTAGCCAGAAAGAAAAATAATTTAAGCTGTTTATTTTCTATTTTCGTACAACAGTTTCTCTGATTGTGCTTATTCACTGAGAGTTTTAATAAGGAACATCATTCATTAAGTGCTCATGCACCAATCCCAGAACAATATCTTGCTCTGGGGCTGTTCTTGTTCTAGAACTGCATGCAGTGACTTGTAGCCTGGCTTTTCTTAGGGAATCCAATGGGGAAATCAGAACCACATGTCCCTGCATGCAATGGGGTAGGGCGAGGACTGGACCAACCCTGTCGGGCAAATTTGGATGTAGTTGGCCACCCTGCTATCTTGATATGTAGAGTTTTAGTACACAGCACCTTGGGAGATCCATTCATACCACCCTTGTCCTCATCGCGGATGTCTGGCTGAGAACCAGGGAGGGTCATGTTTCTCCCACTGATTCTCCTTGTGGTCTTGGGCAAGTCACTTAAGCCCCGATGCTCAAAGGTAAACGCACACGGTAGAGACCATTAGAGCTGTACTAGCACACGCATTTACATGCACAGAATGTTCAGAAGGATCTAACACAGGAAACAACGAGCACGCCCACTAGCACAGATATCATGCAAATGTAGTCAAACTCAATGCTCAGAAAAGAGCCCGAAACAAAATTGCATTACTGTCTTTCTGCAAAATCTGCTGATTTTTGATTGCCTTTGGAAGCAGATGGAAGATCTGCAAGTCCTTAAGCGCTGGTCATGAGAAACAGCAGCCCCATGCAAAAGCACACATTGGTGTCTGTTTCCTGCATCTAAATTTAAAGCATCCAAGCTAAAAAAAATTTTAAACGCTTATATTTCACTAAGCTGGGTTAGGGCCTGGTCCTACAATGATGCTGCCATTCTCCCAGCATCAACAAATGAGAAATGAGAGCAGAGGGGTAGGAAGGGTTGCAAAGTAGACACTAGGAGAATGGCAGTACCATTGAAGGACCGGGCCCTGACATCAGCTTAGTGAAACATGGAATGTTGGCACAGGTCCGAGATAATTAAGAAACTGATCAAGATGAATTAAGGTAAGTGTTTCAAATATTTTAGTATTTTTGATATATAATAAAAGGAAAAAGATCATTGTGAATATTTTGAGACTGATGATGAGATAAGTGAGTTGGGCAGTGATCCCGGCATGAAACGAGGCACTGCCGAGGTCTCTTATTCATAGGTCATTGGACTCACTTTAAAATATTTCAGATTATCAATAGAAATCAAACAAAATAAAACATGGAAAAGAAAATAAGATGATACCTTTTTTATTGGACATAACTTAATACATTTCTTGATTAGCTTTCGAAGGTTGCCCTTCTTCGTCAGATTGGAAATAAGCAAATTTGGTAGCAGATAGTATATATAAGAGAAACATCAAAGCATTACTTTGACAGTCTGACAGAGTGGGAGGGTGGGGGTATCCACACCTCTCTACTTTAAATATTTCAGACATATTGCGTTGGGTTGTTTTTCATTATTACCTCATTTTAGACAACACAAAGGAGCATACCTAGTGCCAATTCTATAATGGCTTAAGGACATGCCTAAGCTGTTATGGTTTAGTTAGTTTAGTTTATTAGACTTGATATAACGCCCTTCAAGGGGTAGATCAGAGCGGTGTACAGAAGGTAAAAATTACAAATTATAAATTGGAAAGGAACACCAACACAGTAAAAACAGGGATAGCACAGGTTAGAAATTGAGGAAAGCTCAAGGGGAGAGGGGGTGGCTGTACTCCAGGATGGACAGACAAGCTCAGGTTAGGGGTTACGATGGAGAGGAATGGAAAGGCCTAGGAAAAGAGGTGGGCTTTAAGGAGGTCTCAGAACTGAGGAAGGGCCTGCTCAGATTAGAGGTTGGGGGGAAGGGCAATCCAGAGGGAGGGGCAATACAGAAGAAAGCAGTGTTGCGGGTGGACTCATGACGGGAACAATGAACCGGGGGGAGTGACAAATGAAAGGAGAGACAAGAACATAGGCGACATGAGGGCGTGTAAGGAGAAATAAGGGCAGAAAGGTAGGAAGAGTTACCAGTGTGTAGGATCACCAGTGTGTAGGATTTTAAAGGCTAAAGTGAGGATCTTGCATGGAAAGGTATAGGAAGCCAGTGGTGATCAACCAAATGTGGGAATACGTGGTCAGACCTATGGGTGTGGGAAAGCAAACGAATAGCCGCATTTTGCACAGTCTGTAGATGCTTAAGGGTAACTTTAAGGATTCCCAAATAGACTCTGTTACAATAGTCTATGCGGTAGGAAACTAGGGAAATGAACAAAGTGGCACAGGTTGAGTCATCCAGGTAGTCATGGAAGGAGTGAATGGAGCAAAGGGACTGGAAGCAGGATCTGAGCGTAGAAAAGATTTGAAGGTGGAATGACAGTTGGGGGTCAAGAATAACGCCAAGATACTTAAGGAACTGAACTAGCTGGAGAGGTGTATTGTGGAAGGAGGGAGAATATTAGTGCAAAGCTGTATTGGTGCATCAAAAGTACATAAGTATTGCCATACTGGGAAAGACCAAAAGTCCACCAAGCCCAGCATCCTGTTTCCAACAGTGGCCAATCCAGATCACAAATACCTGGCAAGATCCCAAAAAGTACAAAACATTTTATACTGCTTATCCCAGAAATAGTGGATTTTCCCCAAGTCCTTTTAATAACAGTCTATGGACTTTTCCTTTAGGAAGCCGTCCAAACTTTTACCAGTGCCGGCCTCCTTTTGGTAAAAGGGGTCCTTTGTTTTTTTGTAATTTTTGTGGGAGGAGGGCATGTCATTGGCAGGGAATGAACATGGAAGCTTTTTCCAGCTAGCGTGTTCACACTGCCGCTTGCTAACTAGATAATGCAGGGTTAGCACAGGAGAACTTAGGGTCCCTTTTACTAAGTGGCAGTAAGCCCAACGCGGGCTTACAGCTCACTAAACAGGAAGAACCGCTGGGCTGCGCACCCTAGTGTGCCGTCATATCTAGCACTACAAAAAAATATTTATTTTTGTAGCGCTGGAGTGTTCCCGTTGGGCAGTGCCGCGCACTGCCCGGTTACCGCCGAGTTAGTGTGGGAGCCCCTACCACCACCTCAATGGGTAGCGGTAAGTGTTCCCTATCAAAATGGCTGCACTCAAATGCTTCACTTGTTGCGTGTAGTACTACTACTACTACTACTACTTAACATTTCTAAAGCGCTACTAGGGTTACGCAGCACTGTACAATTTAACATGGAAGGACAGTCCCTGCTCAAGGAGCTTACAATCTAAAAGACAGGTGTACAATCTAAAGACAAGTGTGGAGTCCGTCTGATAGGGAATACTATATTTTACGAAAGGTTAGGTGCCGAACGCAGCATTGAAGAGGTGAGTTTTAAGCAGAGATTTGAAAATGGGTAGGGAGGGAGCTTGGCGTAGGGGTTGAGGAAGATTGTTCCAGGCAAAGGGTGAGGCAAGGCAGAATGAGCGGAGCCTGGAGTTGGCAGTGGTGGAGAAGGGAACTGAAAGGAGGGATTTGTCCTGTGAGCGGAGGTTACGGGCGGGGACATAGGGGGAGATGAGGGTAGAGAGGTAGTGAGGAGCCGCAGACCGGGTGCATTTGTAGGTAAGGAGGAGAAGTTTGAATTGTATGCGGTATCTGATCGGAAGCCAGTGAAGTGACTTGAGGAGAGGGGTGGTGTGAGTATATCGGTTCTGGCGGAATATAAGACGTGCGGCAGCGTTCTGAACGGATTGAAGGGGGGATAGATGGCTAAGTGGGAGACCGGTGAGGAGTAGGTTGCAGTAGTCAAGGCGAGAGGTAATGAGAGCGTGGACGAGAGTTTGTGTGGTGTGCTCAGATAGGAAAGGGCGAATTTTGCTGATGTTGAAGAGGAAGAAGCGACAGGTCTTGGCAGTCTGTTGGAATAGCAAAAAGAGGGAACAAAGTACAAACAAAAGTCCAAGAAACAAAAACAAAAAGTACCAGGGGTCCTCAAAAAAAGGTCAAAAAACTTTTAATCATTTGCTTAGATAAAACAATCCTTAAATGGACCCGACATGGTCCGTGTATCGGCGCACAGCGCCTGCGTCAGGGGTCACAAAGTCTAGCAGACTAGGTACGGCTGTGCTTTGCAATATGAAGCATTTGCTGAGAGCAATATACTGTGCCGCTGTGTTATCCCTTCGCATCAGATCAAACAAAAAGATTCTTGTGAACGAACTCCTTTGGTCCCTTTGTTGAGTGGCCATTTCCATTTAAAAAAAAAAAAAAACAGCCTTTTACCCACTGTGTTAAAGGGGGCCTAGCATGCATCAAAAACACATGCTGATGCCAGCGCCTCCTTTTGCCGCAGCTTAGTAAAAGGACCCCATAATATGGCTCCTCCCCCACCCCCGAAATGGCCATGCAACAAGTGCTTTACTTGCCGCACGTTCGTTTCCTGCAGGAAAGAGCGACTTCCCTTTTACCGGCTGCAGTAAAAGGGGGCCTCAGCGCACATGAAAAACATGCACCAACGCCAGTGCAGCCCCCCTTTTGCCACAGCTTGGTAAAAGGGGCCCTTAAAGCCTGCTAAATAGGAGCATTCATTTTTTGCAAGTCCTGTGCACTAAAGGAAAAATTAGCAAGAGACCGTGGGGGGGGGGGGGGGGGGAGAAAATTCTTAAAATAACGGTACCTTAAATATGGACTTAGCACATGGGATAGTCCTTCATTAAAATGTGCTTAGGCCCTATTTAAGTGTGCTTTAGTAAAAGCCCTAATATTTTCAACAATCATTTCCATCTAGTTTCTAGGGCAAAATTCAAAGAAATGGGTATTATAATACAGCATTATAATACCCATAATTCACTGAGCAGAATGAGAAAAATCTTCTCTTTCTGGTGTAGAATTGTGGAATATTACATCAGATTAATAGTTAAGGATAATTCCAAATATATGCACTATAGTCCATTATGCCACTAGAACCGTCACAAAGCGTTGGCTTATGCATAGATTTTAAGAAAAACATAACCTACGGAATTTTTAAGTCTAAGGTGCCCTTTTACAAAGCTGTGGTAGAACGTGGCCTGCAGTAGTGTGAGCGCATGAAAATTGCCATGCGCCAAGGCCACTTTACCGAATCAGGAATTTCCATTATTTTAAATGGCAATCGTAAATGGCCGTACGCTAATAAAAATATCAGTGAACGGTAATATACTACTACTACTACTTAACATTTCTAGAGCGCTACTAGGGTTACGCAGCGCTGTACAAAATAAACAAAGAAGGACGGTCCCTGCTCAAAAGCTCAGCACTTACCACCTCCTATTTAGAAGGCAGGAAGGGCTCACGCACTAACCCAGCGGTAATCAGACAGTACGTGCCAATAGCCAGTTACCACTATTGGCTACTCCCCATCCCCTGTGCTCGAAAATAGAAAAATATTTTCTGGCAGGGGAAATGCCGTGCGGCAAACACAGAACTAAAACAGGGTGCTGTGGAGCTCCACTCGGCAGTGCTATTTTGCCACATGCTTCCCGCCTTTGAAAAAGGGACCCTAAGTGCTTTGAAAATGAACCCCATATTCTCTGAAAACTCTAGCTGTTTCGTGACATGCATGATTAATCCTATTGCTCAGTATGGTTTTGAAAGATAGAGGATTTTCTGCATCTGTTCAGGAGCTGATAGTCAAGTTAATAAATGGTCAGACACATCTTAGAGGCAATCAGTTATTTTACTTGCCTAAATAGATCAAATGACTATGGGAATTTCACAGCACACAGCAAGTTAAAATTATATATAATTTCTTTGCACTTTAAACAAAGTGCACTACATTAATACTTATACTAAAACTTGTTCCCTGGCATCCGAAGCTGAAATTCAGATATGAAATAACAGTTGTTGGAGAAAAAGAAAAAAATCAACTATACTTAAAGTGCACCCTGGGAAAAAAAGAAGGTGATGGCCAAGAAAGCAGAAGATACCTATACGTTCAATGAGTGCAAAGTGAGAAAAACAACCAAGGAACTGAAGAAGTTCTTGGATTTGGACTTGATATTTAATTGCTCACCTTTCCAAGCTAATAAGCAGAAAGTAGCAGTATGGCTGCATTAGGATTTATCAGAGTGACCATGTTTACAACCCAAACAGTGAAGGGACAGTTGTATCAGATTTCTAAGAAATCACTTATATACACTGTCAGCTAGCACATTTGCTTATTTCCGATCTGAGGAAGAAGGGCAACCTTCGAAAGCTAATCAAGAAATGTATTAAGTTATGTCCAATAAAAAAGGTATCATCTTATTTTCTTTTCCATGTTTTATTTTGTTTGATTTCTATTGATAACCTTAAGAGTGGACTAACACGGCTACCACACTCCTCTACTTAAGAAAGCTGGGGTAACCTCTATAGAGAGGCTATTCTTGGAATCCATTACCGGTCTGAAAAAAACTCCACTACAAAGTATAAATAAAAAAACTGTATCTAAACTTATACATATTAGGCTCCAAACCCAGCTTCAAAGGGCACAGTGACACACTGACAAAACCGCATAGCTTGTGCGGACGGGTCCGACTGGTAGCCCCAGTCCGGGTCCTGCTATGCAAAACCGATCAGGTCACTGAAGGGGTTATCAGATAGACACATTGATGTGGGGGTTTGGTGAGGGAGGGCTATAGGGGGGATTGGGGAGAATATGCGTAAAACTTACTTTGCAGGTTGATTTGTATTTCGCTGCACATGTTGAACATGATTGGTTGATGAAGTTATTCAGTGAAATACATGGATGTATATTGTTGGAGTTTCAATAAAAACCGTTTAAACAAAAAAAAAAAGATGTTTGGAAGCAGTTTTGTTGTTGTCGCTGTTGTTGTTTATACTTTGTTCTGCAGTTTCTTTTCAGATTGGTGATGGTAATTTTCCCCCCAAGATTTTATATGCACTGGGATAGTTATTGGAATTCACTGAAGTCTTTTTCTTCATTTTTTTTTTTTTTTTGCTAAGTTGTTGCAAATAGGGGTCCTTTTGGGCGCGTGCAGAATCATTTTTCAGCAAACTGCAAAAAATGCCTTTTTTTAAAAATTTTTGACGAAAATGGACATGCGGCAAAATGAAAATTGCCACGCGGTAAAGTCTCACGTGGTAACTGGGTGGTAATGACCTATGTGCACCAAATGCCACTTGGCGCGTGTACTTGACATGTGTCACAAAATAAAAAATATTTTTCAGGCGCATGTAGTGGATGTGCATCAAAAATGAAATTACTGCCAGGACCATGCGGTAGCTGTGCGCTAACTCCATTTTGGCATGCATTGGGTGCGTGTAGACGCTTATGCAGCTTAGTAAAAGGTCTCCATACTATTTATAATTAGATTGGCTTTGTGTTTGTGATTTCCTTTTTTCCATCTACCCCATTATATATATCATGTTCAATTGTGAAGCGCGTGCGTGCGACTGGTAGCGCTGTAGAAATGATTTGTAGTAGTAGTAGTAGTATATATATCCTAGTAAAGAAGGCCCGTTTCTGAAAGAAATGAAATGGGCGCTAGCAAGGTTGTCCTCTAATGAAAATTATGTTTTTAAGGGAACTGTTAGGAGAGAGTATGTGTGAGAGAGAGTGAGTGAGTATGTGTCAGAGAGTGAGTATGTTTGAGAGAGAAAGAGTGTGTGATTCAGAGACAGTGTGTGATTGAGAGACAGAATGTGTGTGTCTGTCTGTGTGAGTGAGAGAGTGTAGTGTGTGTCCCATGTGCACCATTATGCTCTCTCCCCTGCTGTGCCCTGCCCCCTCCATCCATCCATGTGCAGCATCTTTCCCCTGCCAGTGCAGCAGTTTTCCACTGTCCCTTGCCCTCCCTCCCTACATGTGCATCCCACCTCCCCCCTCCACCTCCCTCCCAGTTTCAGGCCCCCTCCCTCCCTTCGAGTTCCAGGCCCCCCTCCCTCCCTCGAACACAGCCAGAGACATTGGAATGTTGCAAGAGCAAATTATTATATATATATATACTAGTAAAAAAGGCCCGTTTCTGACACAAATGAAATGAGCGCTAGCAAGGTTTTCCTCGGAGTGTGTTTGTTTGAGAGAGTGTATGTGAGAGTGACTGTGTGTGAGAGAGAGTGAATGTGCGAGTGTGTGTGTGTGAGAGAGAGAGAGTGAGTCTGGGTGCGAGTGTGTCTGTGAGAGAGAGAGTGTGTGTGTGTGAGAATGAGAGTGTGTGCAAGTGCGTATGTGAGACACAGTGTGTGAGAGAGAGAGTGTGTTTCACACAGATACAGTGTGTGCGAGAGAGAGAGTGTGTGTGAGACACAGACTCTCTGTGAGACTGAGTGTATGAGACCAAGAGAGTGTGTGAGTGACTGTGTGACACATAGAGAGTGAATGTGATACAGTGTGAGACATAGAGTGTGTGAGAGACAGTGTGTGAGAGTGAGAGAGAGAAAGACATTGACTGTGTGAGAGAGTGTGTGTGTGTGTGTGTGTGTGTGTGACAGAGATACCTCCCCCCCCCCTCTCTGGTGTCAGACCCCCCCCTCTCTCTCTCTGGTGTCTGAGCATTACTGTGCAGGACGCTGAGCTCTGGCTGTGCTTCAAGGAACTGACCAATCCTATTTAATAGAATGCACCTCCAACATTCTGAAGCCGAGAAACCTCGTGTGGTTGGTCACTTCTGCTTGTGACGAACCTGGAAGTACGTGACGTCAATTCAGGAGATGGATACAGAGAGCAGGAATGCCTCAGCCATGCAGTCAGCTTCAGAATGTTGGAGGTGCGTTTTATTATATAGGAAGCACTAATGTGTGCTTACCGTAGGTTAAAAACCACTACCACGGGGTGCATTCAGATGTCCCACAGTAGTTTGGGGATCAGCGCATGCTTCCCACATGCTAAAAAATAGATTTTATTTTTTACCACTGGGGCATGTCTGGGGCAGAGAGTAGACATGTGCTATGCAAATCGGTTAGTGCAGCTACATTGCCACGTGTTACCTGATTAGCAGAGAATTAACGCATGAGCCCTTACCGCCTAGAATATAGGTGTCCTAAGTGCTGACGTGCTAATGTTCATGCACTAATGGAGAAATTATTATGTAAACATTAATAGGGGAAATGGGGCCATTTTATTGATGCACTAAAAGTGGCCTCAGCATGCAAGAAAGCCCCACACTGGGATAGTGTTAGCCACTTTTTAGCACAGCTTAGTAAAAGGGCCCCTTAATGTCCCTTTCTTCCATCAGCTCTTATCAAATCAGCTGCCTTTGGCATCGTATCAGTATAGTACAGTCTTTTTTACCTTGTTATCATGCTATGAGATTCCTGGAACAGTTTTTTCCAGTTTTCCTTCCAGTCAGCATCACCTGATTTCCTCCACCTCTACTCTTCATGTCAAAGCTCCATTTTTTTTCTCCTTGACCTCATTTGAGAATGGGGTCATTCTCTTCCTTTTTCTACCAAAGCCATTTTATCAGTAGTAATTTGTAGTGTACCATTCTGCTTTTTGATCAAAATCTCTAAAGTATCTAATGGGTCCAGTTTTAAAACCCTCTGAAGTTTCTTTTTGAAAATCTTCAATTTTAACATTCCTCTGCCGTTTTTTAAGGCTATAATCTTCCTCCTTCACTTCTCTCAGTAATATTCTCTTACCTCAAGAAGTAGGAACAGGTGATCTGTCTTCACCGTGCATTGGTTCTACCTTAGGGGCCCTTTTACTAAGCTGCGTAGGCGCCTACGCGAACCCAACGCACGCCAATTCGGAACTACCACCCAGTTACCACGTGGCCCGGGTGGTAATTTCATTTTTTATGTGTGCCAGAGATTTTCCGGTGCGTGGCGCAAACCGGGTGGTAATCGGAATTGTATGCGCGCTGACAATTATCGCCCGGTTAACGTATGAGACTTTACCGCTAAGTCAATAGGTGGAGGTAAGGTTTTAGGCCCAAAATGGACGCACGCCAATTTTCATTTTGCCACTCGTCCATTTTTGGTGAAAATAAAGACCTTTTTTGCAGGTACGCTGAAAAATGAACCTGCTCGCGTCCAATACACGTGTCTACACCAGTGCAGGCCACTTTTCGGCACACCTTAGTCAAAGGACCCCTCAAAGACTAAAGAGCCTTTTTACTAAAGTGTATTAAGCACTTTTACTAAAGGGTTGCCATGTGGCAATCCGAACTGCGGCCAACCCAACGCAGGTGGCGGCAGTAGTTCCACCCCCAGCACGGGCCATTTCTGGCACTAGCGGAATATTTAAAAAATATTTCTGCAGGGGGTTACTGCTGGGTTAGCGCAGGAGCCCTTACTGCCACCTCAATGGGTGGCGGTAAGTACTTCCTCTGAAATGGCCGCATGGCAACTGAGAACTTACCACACAGCCATTTCTTTTTTCGGCCATTTTACTCACTGCGGTAAAGAAGCCCTGGCGCACGATGAAAACACGTGCTGCCTTTAGCACAGGACCCCTTTTACCCCTAAGGGGTCCTTTTACTAAGCTGCAGTAAGAGCTAATGTACGTTTAGTCCAACTTAAAGTGTTCGAGTCTATATATGGCACCTGAAAAATTGGCACTGAAAAATACCCATGTAAACGTTATTTTATAAGCCATGCCTAAAGTTTGGCATGGTTTATAGAATGCACGCTTAAGCGGAGAGTTGTGTGTAGATGTAGGAATGGCCGTTTCCACCAACGAAAACGTGGTGCAAATGTCCAAAACAAAATTTACACATGGAGTACTATTATTCTGTAATTGCACATGTAACTCGAAACCGTGCCCCGTTCCACCCAGAAATACACATGACCCTCCCATTTCCATGCCTCCTTTTTTGGATCACGTGTATATTTTAGGTGTGGATCCCATGTTTAACTTTACGTGCATTGGTCCCAATTAAATCTAATTAGTGCCAATAATTGTTTCTTAAAAAGCCAATTATTGGTACTAATTGACTTATTATTCTATTAAATTGTGCATGCAAATCGGGAACGCGCTTAATTTTGTGCATACAATTTTTGGTGACCTTTATAGAATCAGGGGGGAAATGCCTTACTCTAGGACATGCTCAGACAACCTACAGTAAGTTTGAAATCGGCATATGCTACTTGGGGGCGGAGAGTTGGCGTTCCTGTTAGTATGTCTGCATTGGTTAACACAGGATTACCGTGTGAGCCCTTACCCAGTGCCGTAGTGAGGGTGCCTGACACCCGTGGCGGGTCGCCGCTGCGTACCCCCCCCAGGTGCAGGGCACAGCACACCCCCCCTCCAGAGCGCACCCCCACCCCGAAACGTACCCTTCCCCCCCGAAACACACCCTTACCTTGCAGCGGAGGGCAGGTGGGAGGGCCGATCCGCCCCCAGTGCACGTCACTGGGAGCTGCGTCGGCTCTGCTGCTTCCCTGCTTTCTCTGCCCCGGAACAGGAAGTAACCTGTTCCGGGGCAGAAAGAGCAGGGAACCAGCGAGCCGACACCCCCCCCAGCGGCGTGCACCCGGGGCGGACCGCCCCACCGCCCCCCCTCCTACGCCACTGCCCTTACCACTGTGTCAGTAAGAGCTCATGTGATAACTTTTATTAATGTGCATGCATTAATGACAACATTAGTGCACAGGCATTAATTCAGCAAATGTCAAATTGGTCATTTTACTGCTGCAGTAAACTTGCCTTAGTATATAGGAAAAAGCCACACACGGGCAATGTAAGGCCAACACATGCCAAAATGGAGTTACCACACGGCTACCACGTGGCCTTTGTGGTAATTTCATTTTTGGAGTGTGTACGCTACGTGCTCCTGAAAAATATTTTTTATTTTCTGGCACGCATCAGCTACGAAAGCCAAGTGGCATTTGGCGCACATAGATCATTAGTGCCCGGTTACCGTGTGAGACTTTACCAGTAGGTCAATGGCTGGCAGTAAGGCCTCAGACCCAAAATGGACGCATAGCAGTTTTGATTTTACCGCATGTCCATTTTTGGCAACAATTTTTTAAAAAGCCTTTTTTACAGGCTCACTGAAAAATGGATCAGCACGCACCCAAAACCTCACGCCATTTTTCAGCGCACCTTAGTAAAAGGACCCCTTTAACAGGCACATCCAAAGGATTTTTAAAAATTTGAATATCACGAATCAGCATAAAAATGCAAGAAATCAACTGATTTTGAACTAATATTAAAAAAAAAAAAAACAGGCCAGCAGAGTAAAATAAAGGCATAGACCTACTGGCATAAATCAATTACTGAGGCTGAATCCAAGAAAACTTGAATGACAGAAAAAGTCTAATAAGTTAAAAAAAGCTTGGCTTTTCTGCCCTCCCTTTTCCCCTTTACCCACTGGAGGGCCACAGATAAAGCGTCCACAGAGTCATTAGAGCACTAGTAATAAAATAAATCATCTATGGGATTTTTCCTAAAACCTCTTATTTTGGAAAGCTTTCAGCTAATCTGAATAATTCTAATGTTTCAGTTCTGGTTAATCTCAAGGCTTTTCAATGCGATTAAGCAGTGGGACATGAGAAGAAAAAATGTAATTACTTTTTTTTTTTTATTGCACTCGTTTCCAGAAAAAAATGAGAGAACTGTTTGCAATATTAGAAAAACAAAAAATAAAAGAGTTTTTTTTTTGATTGATGTGTCCTCGGTTGTAGCAGCCAGCGACAGCCAAAACAATGACTGCATAAGAATTAGAATAAAATCTAGGAGGTTTTGCTACTGAGATAATACATTTAGCAGTAGAAAACAAAATACTGTAAAGCACAATGTGCATTAAAGAAAACAGGCTGCTACATTATTTACTCATAAATTATATTTCATTCCCCAAGCACAGGACTTGGCATTGTCTGATATACCTAAGGGCCCTTTAATTAAAGCAAAATATACCATTTGGACTCCAAATAAATGTGGGCACCCAAAACAGAGGTGCCAAAATGGCAGCGCCCAAAAATCCTGTTTCGCTCCTCCCACTTAGAAAGATTAAGTGATGAACACTGCTGCAAATAACAAGGGGTCTGATATGGAAAGAAGCAAGGACCACATATTATTATTATTAGCATTTGTATAGCGCTACCAGATGCATGCAGCGCTGAACACATAAACCCCAGGATTCTATATATGGTGCCTCAATTTCTGCTCGGAAATCGAAGCGTATTCTATAACAATGTGCATAACTCAGGGGCAGGGAAATGGGCACGCGTTGTTATAGAATATGGCCCAGTGCGTGTAAATCTATGTGCAGGCATTTACACCACATTTTCATTGGTATAAATGGAAGTGCGTAGTTTCAGGTGCTAGATTATCAACCAAGCGTATTCTGTATACCGCACCTAAATCATATAGAATACGCTTAGGCAGAAACGTTTTCCATGCAGATTTTTAAAGTGCCATATATAGAATCTGGCCCTGTGCGTTAAGCACTAATATTCAGCAGAGGTAACAGAATATCCTGCGCTGAATATTAGTGCTTAGCTGGCTAAGTGCTATTTAACCAGCCGGGAGCCATTCCTGGCTGGTTAGGTAGCGCCAAATATCGGCCAAATAGTGCAGAGCTGCAAAGGGGAGTTTTGACCAGGGAGGGGTATGAGCAGGTCAGAGGCGCGCCCAGGACTTCTGTGTATATCTTATAGGGGCCCTTTTACAAAGACCCATAGGTGTGTACGTGCACCCAACGCATGTCAATTTTGAGTTACCACCCGGCTACCGGGTGGCCCTTCCGGTAATTTAATTTTTGACGCGTGTCCACTATTTTCCGGCGCATGGGCAGTAATCAAGAGGTAACAGGCATTTTACACGCATAGACCATTACCGCCCGGTTACCGCGTAAAACCATACCACTAGGTCAATGGCTGGCGGTAAGGTCCTAGACCCAAAATGGACGCACGGCAATTTTCATTTTGCTGCATGTCCATTTTCAGTAAAAAATTTTAAAAAGGCGTTTTTTACAGGTGAAATGAGAAATGATTCTGCGCGCGCCCAAAACACGCGTCTACACTACTGCAGGCCATTTTTCAGCGCACCTTTGTAAAAGGGATCCTTATAGAATACTAGCATTTATACGCCTAACTACCTACAGTTAGGCACAAGCAGTTACACCAGTCTTTGAACTGGCATAACTACTCATTCCTAAAGTTAGGCCTGTAAATGCAGACTTATACTAACATTATTTTTTTTTTAGGTTTTTTTTTAACTTTATTTATAACATTGGTCCAGAGATGACAAAACAAATTCAGTCACATAGAAAGAAAACTATAGCATACATGGAGGGGCATAATCGAACGGAAACGCCTATCTCCATGGGCATATATCTCCGAGAACGGGTCCGTGAAGGGGCGGGCCGAACTGAATTTTTGAAAAAATGGACGTTTTTGAGCTGGGCGTTTGTTTTTTTAACGATAATGGAAACTAAAAACGCCCAGCTCAAGGAAATGATGTCAGAAGAAGGCGGGACATTGAGTGAAGGGAAGACTAGTAGAGACGTCGGGAGCGCTGCCTCCTTCACTGACGCTGCGCCGTTCGCTGCCCTGCCAGCCGGACGGAGGTAAATTTAAAAGAGATTTTGTTGGAGGGAGAAGAGGGTGGGCAGTTGGGACATGGGAGCGGGAGGGCGAGGCAAGCATGGCGCGGCGGGGCGGGGCGCCCCCCAGAGGACGGCATCCCCCTGCCACGCTTACCTCGCTTACCACGTTGGCACGGCCCTGCTTCCTCTCATTTGCCGCACTGAGAATCGGTAACATGGCTTTGTAAAAGAGGCCTATACCAAGTAGATAGGCTGTTTAACCCTGAAGTCACCTTGAGGAAGTATTGGTCCAGCTTGCCCCGATGCCAAGAATCTCCATACTTTCTCTGAATCGCATCCTAAAAATGGCAAGCCTGAAGGTATGGAAAAAAATGGGAATCCGGAAGCTTCCACTTACTCTGTACTTTAGCAAAAGACGGGAAGGACCCAGGACCCCAAGGTCCAGCACGTTACCTGGAAAAAAAGCTTCAAAACAGCCATCAAGTGGGTTTTGGAGGGCTCACATTTACCTCCACAAGTGTAACAGGTAGGGGGAGGGGATGGGCCTGGGTCCGCCTGCCTGAAGTACACTGCACCCACAACTGCTCCAGGTACCTGCATACTGCTGTGATGGACCTGAGTATGGCATTTGAGGCTGGTAAAAAGGTATTTTTAAAGATATTTTTAAGGGTGGGAGGGGGTTAGTGACCACTGGGGGAGTAAGGGGAGGTGATCCCCAATTCCCTCCGGTGGTCATCTGGTCAATTCGGGCACCTTTTTGATACTTGGTCATGAAAAAAAATGGACCAAGTAAAGTCCCCCAAGTGTTCGTCAGGGACGCCCTTCTTTTTTCCATTATCGGCCGAGGACACCCATCTCCTAAGCACGCCCCAGTCCCGCCTTCGCTACACTGCTGACATGCCCCCGTGAGCTTTGGTCGTCCCTGCGATGGAAAGCAGTTGAGGACACCCAAAATCAGCTTTCGATTATGCCAATTTGGGCGACCTTGCAAGAAGGACGCCCATCTCCCAATTTGTGTTGGAAGATAGGCGCCCTTCTCTTTCGAAAATTCACCTAAAAGCGTGTGTCCTCTGCGGGTATCGTTACACTAACATTTTATAATGGCAGTTCTGCACAGAACTCCCATTACAGAATTGGCTCTTAGGACTCAATTGTTTGGCATCTAACTTCAGGCGCCTTTTTTGAATTTATCCCTTAGTGTGCAAGATCATAGTATGTCCAACGTTTCTGAGCTCCAGTTCTTGGAAAATAATTATCCTTCCTCCCCTCTATAAACAAAGTAAAAGAAAACTACAGTTTGAGTAAAAGTATGGAAAAAAAACATTTTTGACACAATAAAAAGTACAGTTCTGTTATAATGAGCTGAGAATGTCCTAGGCATATCAAGGCATCTGGAATTTAATGCTTTAGTATTCTATAAAACATCTACAGTCTTCTAATGAATGTTTCCACATGAATAAAAGTATAGTGACAGAAAGTAAAGAAATGGAACTTTATCTAAGGCTGATGGGAGTTGGATGAATGACAGTGGTAGGTTATTCTGTGCATTCTCTCTTGGGAGATAAAGCTAGCCAGCCAGAGAAACAGCAGGTAAAGTAATTAAGGCAGGAATCTCAATTCAAACAAAGGAGAAGAGAAGCCCTGGACCACTGGAATCAGATCAAGTGTGACTCAATGCTGGATGTACACCAGCCATGAATGCTGCTTCAACCTCATAACGTTTTAGCATTCTGTGAGGAACTCTGGGCACAAGGAAATGTCATTGCATGGTATGGAGTTGCCAGTCCAGCAGTGTAAGTATCCGTGACCTCATCTCACATTCTCCCCATCTCTTAGTGTCAACTAAGCCCTGGTTTTCTCTGAAGAGCCCTGCCTTTGTTCCTGTTCTCTGTCATGGCCAGGGGCATAGCCAGACAGCAGATTTCGGGTTCAAGATCTGCACAATTGTTCACAAAATTATCCATGGAGATGCCCCGAGCTACATGATGGACCTCGTGGACCTGCCTCCCAGAAATGCAAAAAGATCAGCCTGCAAATTCCTTAATCTACACTTCCCTAACTGCAAAGGATTAAAATACAAACTAACACATGCAACCAGCTTCTCCTACAAGAGCACGCAACTATGGAATGCACTTCCAAAGGACTTGAAAGAGATCAACGAAATAACTAGGTTTCGTAAATCACTGAAAACTTATCTCTTCAACAAGGCCTTCAACCAGAATCCATAACTCATCATAACACTTCATCACCTCACCCTATCCTGATTCACCTTTCTATCACTTCACTCAGCTCGTTGCTTTTTAGGATCTTGTAGTTACACCAAATGTATCTGCCTCCTGTTATGGCGATGCCATAACAGGTCTTTGTAAGCCACATTGAACCTGCAAATAGGTGGGAAAATGTGGGATACAAATGCAATAAATACATAAATAAATAAATAAGAAGTGGGTGGACACCAAGGGTTCTCCCCCCAACACCAAAAAAATATCTCAGCTGGTGGAAAAATGTTTCTCTGCACCTTGGCAGTCTGCAGCAAGCATGCGCTGAAAACTATCGTGGAGAGCAGTGTTTTTTCTTACCATCAAGGTGAAGTCTGGCCAAGCTAAATGTGTGCTACTGTTGGGTGGGCCTGAGCCCTAACAGGCCCACCTGTGGCTAGGCCACTGCTCATGGAGAATATCTTATTTCCCACATGCCTGGCTTGGACAGCTGGGTTACTTCTGGTCTTTCCTGCAGTTTTGAAGTCCTCCCTCCTCCTTAATTCCAGTCTTTCCCTCCCCTCTATTAATTTATTCAGACAATAACAGGGTAGATTGTGTTACATTAATTAAGGAAATCTTTTACAAAAGTATGGTAGTTTTTGCACTTAATGTATGTTTAACACAAAAATTATGGTGTGGTAAGCGCAGAGCCTGTGCTGTAAATGCAGGGGTGTGTGTCCAGCATCTGCCCTGTATTTACCACACAGGGTACATATTTAATGCACGGCTACCACATTACATGCTGGTCCAACAGCACAGGCCCTCCACACTATTAGCATGGGAATGCAACGCAGTGACAGTGTGTAAAAAAACAACATGACAGGTACCTGCTGTGGCTGTAACAGTCCACGGCGTCCCCTCCTGAACACAACCCCAAACCACCCCCACACCCCCGATGGCACAACATACCTCTGCACAACATCCCCCCCCCCCCCCCCAGGCACAACAATAGCCCAGCATGACATCCTGGCCCCTCTGAGCAACAAACCCCACCCTCTGTCAGTAAGTCCTGCCCATCCCAGCAGAAAGATCTACTCAAGGCCTAACCTCCCCTTCCCGCCTATGTAAAAGGCAGGTGTAAATGTTAGTGATTAAATATTGCACTTAGGGTACAATTTGTGGTATTCTTATAAGTTACATGTGTAATTGTGGGACTCCCCCATGTCTTTCCCCCCTTTGCAGTTGTGTGCTGTGCGGGTTATGTGTTAAACCTGTAGAATACCGCTTAGCTCTCAACTGACACTTACATGCATAAATGTGGCATTCATGCACATAAGTACTCAAGTTTCAAAAGCTTTCTACCCCATCCATCAGATGAACCATCTGGACGGTTTACAATCTAAAAAGAGATGAAACAGACCTTGCTGAAGAAAATGCAGTCTTTAATAAGTCATACTAATGCTCCCAGGGTTCACATTCAGATGCCCAACATGCCACGTTTCACCAAGAGTACAGGCTGCATCAGAGGCATAAAGAACCAGTTGGTGCACACCTAAAAACTCCAAGTCAACGTAAGTCAGTGTGTATAGTTACAGTAGGTTCTTCATGGGTTTTGAAGGGTTCACCATAAAATATAAGGGGATAATAGTGAGATGTGTACCTATGACCTTTTATGTGAAGTCCATTGCAGTGCCCCCTAGGGGGCCCCAGTGCTCTGCTGGGATGCCTGTGTGGCCAGTCAGGAAAGCTGGCTCCTCCTACATCTCAATGGCTTTATTTTGTGTGTTTTTCACTTGGACTATTTTTTTTTTAATGGTCCAAAAAGATAGACGTACTAAGCACAACAACATCTAAGATATGGTCATTTTCAGTACCTGATTTTTGGACAAAATATTCTAATTGGACTAATTTTTTTGGACTAATTATTCTCTTCGTGCATCTGCATTCCACACTCAAATTTGGGTACCTAACTTTGGGCAAAAAGACAGGGAAGAACAAACCTCTACACTAATGAGAGATAACCAAATGACAGCAGAAGCAATGAACACAGGTTGGATAAAATCAAGGTGTAGCACAAAACAATTATTGATACAAAGAGACTCAACACGAGTCATGTTTCCGCCTCTACGTCTTCATCAGAAGTCTGATATAAATACACTAGAAATAGAGAGCACTGCATGATCAGATTGCAGTGGAATCACATACAAAACTGCACTCCAAGCAGTAATATCCACAAAATACACGAAGCTTCCTGGCTTCTGGACACATCCAGTTTAACTCTGGACAAGTCCAGAAGCCTGAAAGCATTTTTTCCTTGATATTTATGGAATGTTGTGCATAGCTGACTCTGTGCATTTTGTGGATATTAGTGTTTGGAGTGCAGGTTTGTATATGACTCACTGAAATCGGACCATGCAGTGTTCTCTATAGCTAGTGTATTTATATCAGACTCCTGATGAAGGCCTAGAGGCCGAAACATGGCTCGTGTTGAATCTCTTACTATCAATAAAAGTTTTGCGCTACGCCTTTTGTCCAACTTGTGTTCGTTGCCTCTGCTATCTTTTCGTTATCAACTTTGGTCAACCTACATAGAATCTGTGGGATAGAGTGCACTCTTTTGAAAGAGGGCAGCCTATTTGGAAAAAGGGCGCACACTCTTTCCCCAATATCATGCGCATGTAATTTGCACATGCGCAATGATTCATGTGTGATAGTTCACAAATGTGCAATGGTGCACTATCGAGAAAAGAATGCACCCTTTTTCCAAATAGGCTGCACTCTTTCGAAACAATAAAGATAAGGGGGCAGATATTCAGACCATGGGACCGTGGTCGCCGCTAAGCCCGGATATTCGATGCCGGGACATTTCCAGTGACCAGCATTGAATAGACGGATTATTTTTGGCCGGTTTAAAGATAACCTGCTAAGTCAATATTCAGACTTAGCCAGCTATCTTTAAACTGGGCAAAGATATACCAGGTTTTCACGCGGCCAAATCTGGCTACAAAACCTGGTTCAAAAATCGGAGGATAGCTAGCTATATTGGCCAATATATCCGGCAAGCTGCTAGCCGCTAACTGGGAATATTCAGCGGGGGGGGGGGGAGGGATAACCGGTTATCTCACTTTGAATATCGGCGGATAGCCAGTTAAGCGCTATTTAACTGATCAACAGCCATTCTGACTGGTTAAATATTTCTGAATATTGAGAGGAAGACCTTTTGAGGTTTCAGAATACAGATTTTTCCAGATGTCTCAAGAGATAACCAGAAATGACCAGCAATGTTTATTGCTGAAACCAGGAGTACTTCACATTGGCATTACTTTTTACTTCCATTATCCTTGTAAATGTGTAGTCAGATACCAGTCAGTTAAATATGTATTCTTTGAACCTTCTCACCTTACCGCATTCCTCGCAACTAAACGTTTCATATGTTATTATGTTGGAAGTGTTACTTTTCTGTATAATTATTTTGCTTGGTTGTAATTGTTAAAATACTGATAAATATAAAGTTTTTAAAATATGAATTTTTGTGTGTGTGTGGGGGGGGGGGGGGTTCTAACAACATGCAGAGACATGGGATATACTGTTGCAAATGACAACATGCAAAAGCCAAGCTTTATTCAAAGACCTGACACGGCCCGTGTTTCAGCACTCTCGCCTGCGTCAGGGGTGAATAATGATCTCACAAAGCAGTTTCCCTCGATGATCAGTTATAAATTCCAATCCTGGGATAAATGTGATCAGACATAATAATCTTTTTACTGGCATCACGCAAACTAAACCATGGTGGTCAGTTGGGCAGTGGAGATGGATTCCAGGCAGATATTTGTCTTAAGGTTGATCTGATTGCTTTCCAGAGCTTTGCTACAAGGAAATTGTACTTGCAAGAAGCTGGATAATGCCAGAGGTTGCATAATCCTATGTGATTTTGCTGTCCCATTGCTTGTCTCCAGGTGCCACTCTCAGCCTGCCTGTCTGCTTTGGGTAGCTGCAGGTGCATTCTCTCATCCTTAAATTTCAGGAAGTGAACAGAGGATCTTAACCGTGTCTAGCATCTATAAAACAAGTTTCTCTTTCTGATCTATCATATGAGATTAATGTTACAGTGGGTTTATATCCTCTCCATGGATAAACCTCATTCAGTGCTATTAAAAATTTATACACACAGGAATGGCACGATGTACTCACAGCTAATAAAAGCAGCACATCATTCCTGTACTGTTACAGCACAAATTAGCTATGAGTATGTTCAATTATGGCCGCTATTTAATAAATATTTTTTGAGCTTGCCAAAGAGCTGATTCTGACAGGGTTACAGTAATATCAGCCAGACGTGAGCTAGAACTAAATAAAGATGAAAAAAAAGAGGCTTTAAACATCCTTACTGCTGACAGACACACTGTTGAATCTAGCACAGCTACTGCAAGGGAAGGAACATTATTTGTGGGGTGTGTGTGTGTGTGTGTGTGTGTGTGTGTGTAGGGGGAAGGCAATATTATTGTATTGTACATCTAATTTTATTGTATCATGCTTTGAACAGTTTGGTAAGGTGTGCAATGAAATTAAATAAATTAAATGAGAATAATTTGCAGGTTATCCAAATATTGTTTCTTTATAATATTATAATATTTTATAATACTGAGCACGCAAAGTGTCTTATGCACAATCTGAAAGGGGGCGTGACCATGGGAGGGGCATGAGTAGATTGGGGGCGATCCAAATGTTTATTTTGGAGACGGTAAGGGATCCCGCGCTAACCTGACGCTAAAAAATATATATTTTTGGAGCACCAGAAATGGCATATGGCACACACCGGCACTACAGTCCGGCTCCTAGTGGTAGGGCCGATTTGCCACATTCCATTGCCCCAGTAGCCCTACAGTGGCTTAGTAAAAGAGACCCTTAGCGTCTATGCACATATACAGCCTCTCTGAATACACCATATTCTTCTGGAAACTAACTGTAATTGAGCTGTAAAGAGCCTCCTTAAGCTAAAAAAAAGATGCATATGTTTATTTTTTCACCTGCAACCAGCACAGTATAGCATTCCTAAAGGCATCCATAATGCAGGAGCAAATAGGGGTGTCCATGCATGTGTCTTCATTTAATGACAGTGTGCGAGAGATGTGATGCATGTGATCTATGGATAGCTGCAAACAGCAAATGCTTCCAACTTTGACAGCATAAATCTATTACATATTGATTTTAAAAGGAGAGTCTATGTAAGAGATGCCGCCGACAGACCGTAGATAATAGAAAAGGAGAGCAGAGAATAGGTAAATGAATGGCTGTCGTTACATAGGACCAATAACTACACCAAATAAATAAAACATATATAATCCAATAGGGCTCAATGGAGCAGCATTTAAACTAGACAGATGGCGCACGATACCAGGCTAACAGCATGGATGGAATAAATTGGGGAAACGTTCATGCCAAATTTGATTGAACCAAGTGCATGTTTAATCCACTAGAGTGACCCAAGGGTTTTGCTGTTCAAGATCTAATATAAATTTCAGTCAATTTGTGGCTGTTGGGTGTGGGAGATACTAGCCAGACTGAAAGTGAGGGAGGGAGGAGAATTCAGAATATAATGGAGTAATTATTTATTAGGGCCTATGCACATACTGAAGCTAAACCCCAAGAAGTTGTGGGCTTTACAGATGAGCAGGATATAGGCCTCCTTCCCTTTCTCCTTTGATCGGGGACTAAGATCTCCCTACAAAATGCTAGGAATCATCCTTGATTCATACTCAGGACTTCATACTTGCATTTCTGCTCTAACCAAAGACATCTTTTTTTCTTGTGCAAGATCTACTTGCTTCGCTCATGTCTGGAAAATTAGAAAAGGACCTGTATTACAATGCATTCTTATGCATCATCTCTCTCTGTGTTCTCTCAAGGGCATTCAGTCTATGTCTGTCTTCTACTCTACTGCTAGACCCCCCTCCTCCCCTTTGTTTAAATGTAAATGACATTGTTGTTGAAAGACGGAATATCTGATTAAAATAGACTGACCTATTCTCTTGATTAGGTTACTTGAATGAGTTGTATTGCCAACAAGACCCCAGTTGACAAAGATCAAACCTCATCAGACATACCCAGCTCCGTGGAGCTCCAAACTTACAACTTAAGTGATTTAGCAATCCTAAACAGCTAATTAATGAATGTTGAAAACAATTGTGTAGACATTTTGGGGATGATATTCAGACCACGGGACCCAGCTAACTCCCATAGTCGGCAGTCATCCCAGATATTCAATGCCTGGTCGTTTCCAGTGATCGGCATTGAATATCTGTTTTGGTTTGGGGGAGACAGTTGAAACATAACTGGCTAAGTTAGTATTTGGAGATAGCCGGCTATGTTTAAACTGGCCAAACACATTCCAGCTATTTACACGGCCCGATGTGGCTGAATATTCGGACATAGCAGGCTATATTGCCAGTTATCTTCTAGCTGCTAACTGGGAATATTCTGCAGGGAATAGCCAGTTATCCCCTACTGAATATCACTGGATAACCAGTTAAGTGCCATTTATCCATCCAGGTGCCATTTTGCACGGTTAAATAGTTTTGAATATCGGGGGAGGGGGTTAAATATATCTTTAGATGGCTCTTTTCCAGGGAATGCCATCAACAAATATTTTGACATAGCAACGTGAAGGCTCATTTTCAAAGCAAATAGACTTGCAAAGATACATAGGTTACTTTGGGTTCATTTTCAAAGCACATAAGGCCAATATTCAGTCTGCGGTTAGCTGAGCTAACTCCTGCAGTCAGCGCTAAACTTGGTTATTCAATTCCAGGCCATTTCTAGTGACCGGCATTGACTATCCAGTTAAATTTTGTTCAGTTTGAAGATAACTGGCTACATAGATATTCAGACTGTAGCCGGTTATGTTCAAACCAGCCAAAGATATTCCATGTTTTCATGTGGCCAAATATGGCTGCTAAACCAGCTTTTAAAAATCAGCAGATAGCCAGTTATATCAGGTGATATAACTAACTATCTGCTAGAGATAGCCAGTTAGCCCCCATTGACTATCGCTGGACAGCCAGCAGTGTACCATTTAACCAGCCAAGTGCTGTTCCTAGTCAGTTAAATGGTTTTGAATATCTGGGGGACAAAGTTAGCATATGTAACTTTGTAAGTCTATGTGCTTTGAAAATGAGCACCACAGTAAGATAGTAGATGACCGCAACTAAAAACCTGTACGGTCCATCCAGTCTGCCCAACAAGATAAACTCATAGCATAAGCTATGATGTGATACTACTTATGTATGCTTGATCTCGATTTGGCCATCCATTGAGAATTGCATATATCAGTGGTTACATGAGAAGGAACGTATAATTTACAGAGTGATATCTAATGGCTAGATTCAGGGTCCATGACTGCAGCGATCAGAAGGAACCTTGATGCATGAAATCTAACCCAGAATTGCCACTACAATGACTGGACTACTACTTATATTGTTGGGGATATAAAATAGAAGTAGCATTAGTTGGAACTGAAGTTCATGGTATCAGTATCCTAGCTCAGTTCTTAAAAAGGAGCAGGAAATTATCACCAAAACAAAACAAAAAAGCAGAAGTGATTTAATTAAGATATTGAAACTTGCAGAGACTAAGGGTATGCATTACTTGCTTAAGTTAAATGCAATGAAAGCATTTTAACTTGTAATAAAGATGATCAATAATGCAAAAGGAATTGATTTTATCAAATCATAAAGGATTCCACGAGGGGAGGGGCCATCTTAGTTAAAGAAAAGCAAATTCAAAAAGTTGAGCAGGATGATAAATTACTTTTATGTCTAAGGAGCAATAAGTGCTTGGAAAAAAATGTGTCAGGCAGGGATGCCAGAATTAAGAAACAATTAAGCACCATGAGGGAGAAACGGAGTATGAAAACCAATGAGGCTTTGCTAGAGCGATAAAATTGTCTATTATTCTTTGCATTTCAAATACAGTTTAATAAAGCATAGTGAAAGCGTATTTATTTTAAGACACAGATTTTAAGTTGCAAATGATAGAGAGTATTTGATGATGTGGCCATTGTATTCAAACTAGTCACATAAAATGGGGAAAATCTCCAACCAAAGAGTCCAAATCATTTGAAAGACATTTTGGGTCAGAGAACACACTGAACCAGCTGGATGAAGTTTCTGGGGGTTATAAAGAAAATGGGAACTCTTGAATAAAAATGTTTTTCCGCATTGTAAAGTTGCAGGAGGAGAGGCAGAAGGCAAAAAAAATCGCCATGGTACACTGCCGCTGTATGATATCCATTGTGATGGCACAATCCATCTTTAGAATTGATACATACATTTTTGCAAGTCAATAAACTGAATAACTCTTTATACATGTTGATTTGTTTGTGTCTAGGGAGAGAATTCTAATCCTTGCTGCTTTCCTTTAGTCATAGGAGCCCGCAGAAGGTGTCTCATGGGCATTTCCACTGAAGCTTCTTGTAAGTCACTTAACCCTCCATTACCCCAGGTATGACAACTTAGATTTAGAGCCCACCCGGGACAGAGAAAATACTTGTATATAATACATAAACTGTTTTGGTTATACCACAGAAATGCTGTATATCAAATGTATTACCTTTACCCTTACACTCCATACCTAGTGAATTAGTGGTAAACATTAACCCCCTTTTCATGTTGAACTTTTTGCCTCAAACACAGAAAATCTATGACACCCTTTCACCCTCAACCACACTGGCCTGGGTAAGCTGAACCTTGTTAAGTTGCAGAAATAAATAAACCAGCCAACCAAGGTTAGATGTGGCTCCTGGAAAGAGGACCACTAGCAAAACCCATATGTCCCTGGACTGCAGAATGCAATAGCAAACCTCTGCAGTATTCTACTAAAAACAATGTCTTTTCATCATCAACCCTTGACACCTAGGAAGGGTAGGAGGAGGATAAGAGGAACTGACTGATGCACTGAGCTGCATTATTTCACAAAAAGACATCATCTCTCGGATTCTATATAACACGACCTAAGTTGCATGCGCAAATCTGGTCATATTCTGGATTTTCGCATGCATTTGAATTAGGTAACAAGCTAATCAGCACCGATAATTGCCACTTAGCAATCAATTGACACTAATTGGCATTAATTGGAATTTATGCACAGGGCTGTCTCAGTGTAGTCTATAATGTGATGCACGTGAATTCTAATTCGCATGGAGGGGCATAATTGAACAAAAACGTCTATCTCCATGGGCGTTTATCTCCGAGAACGGGTCCGTGAAGGGGCAGACCGAACCGTATTTTCGAAAAAAATAGACTTCCATGTTTTATTCGACAATTTGTGAGCTGGGCGTTTTTGTTTTTCAGTGATAATGGAAAATGAAAGCGCCCAGCTCAAAAACGAATAAATCCAAGGCATTTGTTCATGGGAGGGGCCAGGAGTCGTAGTGCACTGGTCCCCCTCACATGCCAGGACACCAACCGGGCACCCTAGGGGGCACTTTTACAAAAACAAAAAAAAGGTAAAAGAGCTCCCAGGTGCATAGCACCCTTCCCTTGTGTGTTGAGCCCCCCAAATCCCCCTCAAAACCCACCGCCCACAAGTCTACACCATTACTATAGCCCTAAGGGGTGAAGGGGGGGCACCTACATGTGGGTACAGTGGGTTTGGGGGGCGGTTTGGAGGGCTCCCATTTACCAGCACAAGTGTAACAGGTGGGGGGGGATGGGCCCTGGGTCCACCTGCCTGAAGTCCACTGCACCCCCTAATAACTGCTCCAGTGACCTGCATACTGCTGCCAGGGAGGTGGGTATGACATTTGAGGGTGAAAATAAAAAGTTGTGAAGCGGCATATTTTGTGGTGGGAGGGGGTTTGTGACCACTGGGGGAGTCAGGGGAGGTCATCCCCGATTCCCTCCAGTGGTCATCTGGTCATTTAGGTCCAGGAAAAGTGCCCTAAATTCTCGCTAAAAATGCATATTTTTCTTCCATTATTGGCGAAAGGCGCCCATCTCTGATCGCCCGATAACCACGCCCCAGTTCCGCCTTCACCACGCCTTCAACACGCCCCCATCAACTTTGTCCGCATCCGCGACGGAGTGCAGTTGAAAACGTCCAAATTCGGCTTTCGATTATACCGCTTTATTCGTTTTTCTGAGATAAACTTCTATCTCCCGATTTGGGTCGCAATATAGGCGTTTTTCTTTTTCAATTATAAGCTGGATAGTTGAAAAGAGGGCATGGCCATGGGCATGGAATGGGTGGGTTATGGGTGTTTCTAAAATCTATCCGTGTGGTTATAGAACACACCCAGTCTGTGCATAACTTAGGCGTCGGCATTTACACTAAGTGTTACTTGGAGTAACTGCCCATTACTAAATTTAGTTGCATGGATGGGCGCTTGGCATAGTTTATAAACTGCATGGAAACTTAGGCTTATTCTACAAAGTACACCTAAATTGAGGCATACACCTAGAATACACCTAGGCATATTTTGTTTTGGTACTGATGTTTTAGGCATGATATATAGAATCTAGTCACATATTTCTTAATTACCCAAAAGGGTAAGCAGGTGATTATTTCAAGGATATTCTATAAAGAAAAGTAGGTGCAAATGGCTGAGAATGCACCTACAGTTAAGTAACAATCACTTACTCCAGCCTTATGGTGTAAATGCACTTGCCACATTACATGCAAATTTTAGAATGCTATAATTTACTCAAGTACTTGCATGGTCCACCCAGCCTCTGCTCAAATTCTGCTCACGCCCTCACCCATGCCCACTAGCAAGGTATGCACCATCAAAACATGGAGCATATATTTCTGCTAGTCAATATTCTCTAAGAAGCCATTTACACATGTTCCTGCTGCCTAAAACTGGGTGACTCCTTATAGAATTACCCCCATTAAGTTAAGCACCAGTGCAGCACATGAGATAATGACCCTGCCAGCTCAATATTGACCTGATGATGTTCTGTTATACCATGAAAGATGTTAATTTAGAAGTCCTTTGACTAAAGAGCAGTAAAGTTTTGCAGTTAATATGTGGTAATTGCCCAAATTAGTGTATGGTGACAGCAAAATCTCTGCGTTAATTTGTTGGCGATTTGCTCAGCATTTGCACATGCATGTTATCACAGAAACAATATGCATGCCACGTATTAAGGGCTGGCGCCTGAAAAATCCACGCAGTAAAAAAAATACGCCTAGGTGTATTCTTTAAAGTATGCCTCTCCACATGACCAAAATTTGTTGTGTCCTTTTAGGCCATGCTTTACTTGGCGTAAATCCCAATGCCTAAATTAGGTGCAGGGCGGGTGTATTCTATAATAATGTGCATAGATTTTAGAAACGCCCATGCCCCACCTATTTCATGCCCATAACAATGCTCGCTTTTCAACTATGCGACTTAGAATTTAAGTGCACCACATTACAGAATACACTTAGTGAGTTGTGCGTGTAAATCTTAATGCCAATTAGTACTGATGATTACTTGTTAACATCCAATTGACAGCTCTAATTAGCTAGTTAACCAATTAAGTTACGTGCATTGTTATAGAATACATTCCAATTTCTGCATGGAAATTAAAACGTGATATATAGAATTTAGGGGTCAGTCCATGACAGATAACGCAGATCACTGAACACAATCTGCTGTGTTAACTGTAAAGCGGAGTTCATAACCATTCTCCACCCCCATTCCATGCCATGCAGAGAATTCACGCATGCTTATTGTAAAGCCACAGTACTATCTGTTAGTGCATGCACTAACAGCACACGTTAATTCCTGCATTAACTGCATAAGACATTTTAGTAAAAGGCTCCTTTAGTCTCGGGAAGGGTAATTTTCAAAAGCATTTCAATTACTTTCAGAAACAGGAATATGTGGGTAAAAGTGTGCATATATAAAAGCATTCCCCAGGCAGGGTTGAAGAGGGGGGTTGCAATTAAACTTATACTTTGCCAAATTCAAGCATATGTGTATTAATTAGCACTGAATATTTGTGCATACCAAAGAGCAGGTGTAAATATTTTATTTCCCTGAGATAATTTTCAGAGAAGAAGCATGCACATAATTTTCCTTTGACAATCCAGTCAGGTCTGTACAGAGAAAACTATGAATGCATTTTTAAAGGTTTCAAGCAGTTATAAAACAACCCCTAGAATTCCTGTGAGAATGCTGGATATAGCAGAACTGAGTGAGTGGATTAATGCAAGGTCTTGTGCCCTGTGATTGACTTTTGCACATGAATTGTGTATGCTTAATTAGTATTAAAAGCAGGGGAAGCGGAATATATTTTTGGTCAGAGGAGCCAACAAACTAACCTCCAACCCTGTCCCCCAAACTCCCTAGTTGCTGTGTTGGTCAAAATATTGGTTCGGCCTCTGTAAAATTCAGAGGGCCCCTTTTATTAATGCAGGAAAAATGGCCTAACACGGGATGCTCTAAAGCATTCTATATTAGTTTTGTCATCTGTGCATGCTAAGCACACAGGGCCCAATATTCAGCCGGTAGCAGGCAGTGCGTTTGCTGTCTACCACCAGTGTTAAACTCGGATATTCAGTGCTGGGCCTTATCCAGTGACTGGCATTGAATACCTGGGTTTATTTTGGCTGCTAAACTGTTAACTGGCTACAGCGCAAACCAGTTAACATTTTAGTGGTCAAAGATATGCCTGTTATTTAAGGGGGCCTTTTACTAAGCCATGGTAAAAAGTGGCCTGTGGTAGTGCAGGTGCGCGTATTGGGCACGTGTCGGACCAGTTTTTAGCACATCTACAAAAAATGGCTTTTTTTTAATGGGATGGGAAAAGGGCCTGTGGTAAAAATGAAACCAGCATCTGCCCAAAACCGGCCTGAGCCCTTAATGCCACCCATTGATCTAGCGGTAAAGGCTCATGCGCTACACGTGCAGTAACCGGTCAGTGTGCGCCAAGTGCTGATTACCGCCAGAACCGGTGCGTAGGAGGAAATAAAGAATTCATGCACATGTTATGGGTACACCCTAATTCTGAAAATACCACACGGAGGGCGTGCTGGCCTGGTGGTAGTCTCATTTGGGCCAGTGGCATAGCCACAGGTGGGCCTGGGTGGGCCAGGGCCCACTCACTTAGGGCTCAGGCCCACCCACCAGTAGCATATGTTTAGTCGTAGCTGGTGGGGATCCCAAGCTCCACCAGCTGAAGACTTCCCCCTGATGGTAATGAAATCACTACTCTCCACGATACCGGCACCTGTGCATTCTCAGTTTTCAGTCATGCCTGCTTCAGACTGCCAAGGTGGAAAGAAGTGTTTTCCCGCCAGCTGAGATATTTTTTTTTGGGGGGGGGGGAGAACATTTGGTGCCCACCCACTTCTTGCCTAGGCCCACCCAAAATCTGTTGTCTGGCTACGCCCCTGATTTGGGCACATGCTGCATGTGAATACAGCCTACCATGGCTTAGTAAAAGGGCCCCTAAGTGCAGTGGTGTGCTGGAGCCGGCTCGCACCGGCTCGCAAGAGCCGTTTGTTAAATTTACTGGCATCTTGCGAGCCGGTTGTTGGCCCGTGCGAGCCGGCTCGCCTCCGCTCCCCCGCCCCGCTAATCCATCATCCGTCTGCCCTCTGCTCCTCGATAGTAGCCCTGCTGGTTTCCTTTCTGCGCTGCCGCCGCCGCCCTGCCTTTAAAAATTTTATTTTCCCTCGAGGCGCGCCAGCGTTGAACCTGCCTTCATTCCGTTCCTTCGCATCATGGCTCCGCCCTTGCGCAAACAGGAAATACGTCAGGCAAAGGCGGAGCCATGATGCGAAGGAACGGAATGAAGGCAGGAACCGAGCTGAGCCTGCTGCCTTCGCTTCAACGCTGGCGCGCCTCGAGGGAAAATAAAATTTTTAAAGGCAGGGCAGCGGCGGCAGCAGCGCAGAGAGGAAACCAGCAGGGCTACTATCCCCTGTTCAATGTGTAACATGCCCCCTTCTTAACAAATGACATTTCCTTTATTCCTTCTGTATGGGGCTGTTGCTCATTAGTCAAGGAGCTAAGGTAGGTCCGACTCCATTCTTGCTTAGATTTTTCTGCAAGATCTCTTATGCTACTTTGGCCCTTTCCTCTAACTCACCAACGAACAAAATTGATCTTCTGAACTCATGTTCCATGTGTCACAAAGGCCTTCTTGTTGCTGACTTGATTACCTCTCACTGTTTGATTACCTCTCACTTTATTTTTTGTCTATTAGATTGTAAGCTCTTTGAGCAGGGACTGTCTTTCTTCTATGTTTGTGCAGTGCTGCGTACACCTTGTAGCGCTATAGAAATGCTAAATAGTAGTAGTAGTAGTAGTTTGCACCTCCTCCTCATCAATGAAAACTGGCCACGTCCAGGCAATTCAGCTACGCTCCTTGAGGCTTTCTTATACCTATTGCAGACCTGCTCATCATGGCAGTGGTGTGACATTTATTTATCATGGAGGCCTTTGGGCCTCCCCATAGTCCTACAGGTCTCTGCTTTATATTTGTATTTTGTTTATCACCCGCCCCACTCTTTTTTATCGTTCTCATCTATAATCCCCTACCTCCTTCTGTCTTCTGGATGAGCTGGCAAAAGTTTTGGCTGACTTATTCTTGTCCTGTACCTCCCTCCTAGTAGGCAATTTTTAAAGGCAGGGCGGCGGTGCAGAAAGGAAACCAGCAGGGCTACTATCGGGGAGCAGAGGGCAGACGGAAGATGGACAACCAGGGGAGCGGAGAGGGCTGGAAGATGGAGAAGAGGGCAGGGGGGAGACGAGGATTGCTGGACATGGGTGGGTGGATGGAGGGCAGGGGAAGGAAGGGTTGCTGGACATGGGTGGGTGGATGGAGGGCAGGGGAGAGGAGGGTTGCTGGACATGGGTGGGTGGATGGAGGGCAGGGGAGAGGAGGGTTGCTGGACATGGGTGGGTGGATGGAGGGCAGGGGAAGGAAGGGTTGCTGGACATGGGTGGATGCAGGGCAGGGGGAGAGGAGGGTCGCTGGACATGGGTAGATGGCGGGGAGAGGAGGGTTGCTGGACATGGGTGGATGGAGGGCAGGGCAGGGGGGAGAGGAGGGTTGCTGGACATTGGTGGATGTAGGGGAGAGGAGGGTTGCTGAACATGGGTGCATGGAGGGCAGGGGAGAGGAGGGTTGCTGCTGGACATGGGTGCATGGAAGGCAGGGGAGAGGAGGGTTGCTGCTGGACATGGGTGGATGGAGGGCAGGGGGAGAGGAGGGTTGCTGGACATGGATGGAGGAGAGGGAAGGGAGAGAGAAGAAATGCTGGACATGGATGGAGGGGAGGCAAGAGTGAAGAAGGAGATGAGAAGATGGAAAAGGAAGAGAGGAGAAAAACTGCACATGGATGAAGAAAATAGGCAGAAGCTGAGGACCAGAAATGAAGAAGAAAGGAGGAAAGGAAAGAAAAAAATGGAAAGGAAGCCCTGGAAATGGAGTTAAGAGGACAGATAGCAGCAGAATCGGACACTGGGCCGGCATGATCAGAAAAACAAAGTCACCAGATAACAAAGGTAGAAAAAATCATTTTATTTTCATAGTGTTTGGAATATGTCCACTTTGAGAATCAGGTGCTCAACATTAAAAGTTTATTTTTATTTACTTATTTATGGCATTTTATCCCACATTAAACATGAATTAGATTGCCCCCCCCCCCCCCCCGCAGGCTCTCTCCCCGGCTATAAGCAGCTCTGCAATTTGGGGGGGGAGGCGCAGAGGTGGACGGGGGGAGGCGCAGAGGTGGACGGAGGGGGGGGGGCGCAGAGGTGGACCGGGGAGAGAGCCTGTTGTTAAACATTTACCAGCACACCACTGCCTAAGTGGCCTATTTTTACCACTCAACATAGTCGGCTTTGTGCTGAATATTCACACCTAACCGGCTTTGTCACACTGCTAGCCACTAACTGGGATATTCAGTGGGAGATAACCAGTTATCTCCCGCTGAATATCCATGGGTAGGCACTTAAGCACTATTTAACCTAGCTGGTTAAATAGTTTGGAATATCGTCGGGACAGTATTTATTTTCAAAACATTTTTGGAGAGGCGTGTCAGGAGCAGAGGATGGGTGTGGAAGTGCTATTCGGCTAGCACACTGGCACCACTGGTGCAGTAGCTGGAGCAGTAGCCCTTAGGGCCTCCTCAAAAGGAAGCAATAAGGGCTCCTTCGTTAATTTTTTTTAAATGGCCATGCGCTCATACTAATATCAGCTCACTGCCAGAAACTCAGCAAATAGAAATGTGCCTCTTATATTGTTGCACTAAAAGTGGGCGTTGCGTACATTAGGGCATGCTAAGCCCATCTATTAGTCCAACTTAGTAAAAGGACCCCGGAGCAAGATAAAATTCTGTAAAATTAAGCACAGGGTAAACTTCCATGGGACAAATATGATTTGTTCCTGGACCTGGAGCTGAACATAGATGTTCCCTTTGCAGCCTGGGAGAAACAATTTTACCAGGAGACGCACATCACCAGCTATTTGGCTATTTGCATGATTTGGGAATTTTCCAGACTGCAGTCTGATGCTACATCCAGTTTAAAAATAGGAGAAATCCATGCATGTGGAAAAGTCAAAGATTTTTCTAAAGCAGAAATATTTCCTCTCAACTTTATTTGAAATCTTGTTATTGATTTAATGTCATGAAACAATACAGAAAACTTCCAAAAGAATACACATTTTCCAACCAAGAGCAAACGGGAAACAGGTTTAAACTAAGGAATAACACTCTGTATAATAAAGAAATAGAAACAACCCACTTCCTGTTCCCAATCCAAGGTGGGAGATCTTATTTCTATAGCCTCTTCCCCCTCTTTAGTCATACAATTCAATTTAACCAACTCCTACCCAACCCAAACTCCCCCCTTGGTACTCCCTTTCCCATAACCCAGCCCACCTCTACCTGAACCCCCCCCCCCCAAATATATATATATATATATATATATATATATCAGACATGTGTACCCATGTCAGCAATCCATCCCAGGAACATCTGAAGTCTTAAAAAGAATCATAGGGATACATCTCTGTTCATTGGAGCGCTCAGGGATCACTGACTTGGCTTCCCAGAGAGGAGACCTGTTTTGTGCAACCTGGATGCCATTTTGGGAGTCACTAACCCCAACTGCACGCAGTAGAATACTGAACTCATAAAGAGACCTGAACCTATCTAGAGGTGGAACCAGGAGGGAAGGGTAGGGTAAGAGGGGGAGAGGGTGGATAGGGTACATAAGGGAGGGAGAGGGCAGGAGAGGGAGAAAATAAAAAATGTTATAATGCTGGTGTACAGATTATGACTGTTAGGATGCTGATCATTTGCATGTGGAGTATCTAAATGTATAAATATCCTGTTGTATGTTTGTTGATCAATAAAAAAGATTTTTTTTTTTTAAAGAATCATAGGTGTAGGTTGCTCATGATGGAACTTCTTGTTCTCGCATTAAAAGTTTGAATATAAAAACTCCAGATAGCTAGGAAACGCTTCCCACGTTTAAGCATGAGAGTTGTATCTTTAACTTCCCACAACATAAGTGTGTGTACTTGATTCCTCCATTACCAAAAAGATGGAGCCTCAGGATGAATCCATTGTTGAAGAACACATTTTTTCAATTAAGGCAGCTTTAAGTTTGTGCATTTTACTTTTAACTCCTAATTCTCCTCTGCAGGCCAGAATAATATTTTCAAAAGTGCCCTTAAGGTGGAATGTTAACAAGCCATTCAAATAAATGATAATCTCTTCACTAAAGCCCAAGCCCACAAAGCATAGAATAGTGTATCTTCACTAACCTCGTATTTAATGTAAATTGGGGAGTCTACTATCTTAGTTTTAAATGTTCTCGCCTGGGAAAAGTAAGCTCTGGAGTATTCTGTATTGACACTCCCGATAATTAGCACTGTGTTCCACCAGTGAAATTTCTTTAAGCACCTTCCCAAAATCCAGAATCCCTGGGGTTAATCAACTTCCTTTTCCTGAACTTGCTGTAGTCAACCATTATCCTTCAGTGTCCCTAAATCTTGAAGAGCTTTATGCAGTCCAGAAATGGATAATTTATTGTCCAGACCTAAAGAGAAAAGAGCATAGAGTTTATCTCCAATCAGAATTTGGAAATTATTGATCCCCAACAACTTGATATAATGTACTAATTGGCTGAATCAAACATTCTTACAGGTCTGAATACATTGAGGGAGATCCTGAAAAGATTTTAATCTACCAGTATCTGATAAAAAAGCATTCTACGACAGTGAAACCAGCATGTTCCCAGTGTTTAATGGTCCACCTTCCAAACCCAGAAGAAAGGCTCCATTTCCCCAAATGGGCAACTGAGAAGTAATATCTGAGCACTGAGTGGTCTTCTCACTAAGTCCCTGCTCCAAATCTCTTACAGAGGCTGTAGCAATCAGCTCTGCTTATGTGGTATCTGAAGAAGCTAGTTGAAATGCCAGGGAGCTAAAACTCTTGTTCATGATCTAAAGAAGTATAATCCTGCATTCACATCAGTTAGTCTTTCAAGTGATGGGTCAAGCAGACTTGATTGTAACGACATAGATCTGGTAAACTCAAACCACCTTCCTTCCAGCCATCATACAACAAGGAGAGACATGATTTTGACTTCTTTCATCTCCAACAAAAGTTTCCTATTAATCTAGATAGTTTCTTCAAGTCCTTTGCAAGAGACAAATAAGTAGAGTTTGCATGACATAAACTGTCGGATTCTGTATATCGCACCTAGCATTCGATGCCTAAATCAAAGCATATTCCATAATAATGTGTGTAACTTAATTAGTGGCTTAACAAGCCAATCACTTTTGTTAACAGTACTTAACAAGCAATAATGAGTAATAATTGGCAATAATTAGAATTTACATGCATAACTCGCTAAGCGTATGCTGTAATGAACTGCACCTAAATTCTAAAGTGCGCAGTTCAAAATGGGCATAGCTATGGGTGGGGATATGGGCATTTCATGGGCATTCCCAAATTTATATGCGTTGTTATAGAATATGGCCCACTCCATGTAAATCTACGTGCAGGGATTTACACCACATTTTTGTTCTTGTAAATGGATTTGCATAGTTTTTAGGTGCTGGAATATCAACTAAGCATATTCTATATACTATACCTAAATCTTATAGAATATGCTTAGGTGAAAATGATTTTCGTGTGGATTTTCCAGGCGCCATATACAGAATCTCTCCCAAAGCCCTTTGGGAAAAATAGACATTTGGAATAAACTGATCCATCCACTAAGAGTCAGAGGCAAATGTTGCCAAATATCTAATTGATATTTAGTCACTTCCATTAAGTGACTGATGTTAAGGGGATCAAGAAACTTAGTATCTATTAGAAGAAGAATCATTAAATAACAAAAGTGACCCTGAGTCCATCTCATAGCAAACGAATTACCCAAATCCCTCTGTATCTCTTCCCCTATCACAGAAGATTAGAGATAAAAACAGAGAAATCTTTGTATTTATTTATTTATTACATTTGTACCCCGTGCTTTCCCACACATGGCAGGCTCAATGCGGCCTACATAGCAACAATATAAATAATTACAAAGTCGTAAGAAGAATATACAGTTTGTGGTAAACGCAAAACTAATGGGGTTAACGGAAAGTAAGTTAAACATAGGATGAATTTGGTTCAGAAGGAAATGAGCATTGGGAGGTAAGCGTAGAAAGATGGAAAGGAATGGATATGGGGTAGCAAAAAAGGTAATGGGGAACATGGTCAGAATATAACTATTGTAAATAAGAATCATATGGGCAAGTTCTGGTTAGGTTGGATCGTTAGGGTAGGCTATCTTGAAGAGATGGGTCTTCAGTGCTTTTCTGAAGGGCAGAAGGCCGTTAATGGTGCGGATAGATCTTGGTAGGGCATTCCAAAGCTGGCTACCTAAAAAGGAAAAATGGGATGCGTAGAAGGATTTGTACTTAATACCTTTGCAGTTGGAGAGGTGTAGATTGAGGTAAGTATGGGAAGACTTACTACAAGAACTACCCTGTTTCCCCGAAAGTAAGACATCTCCCGAAAATAAGACCTAGTAGAGGTTTTCCTGAATTGGTAGATATAAGGCCTCCCCCGAAAGTAAGACCTAGCAAATTTTTGTTTGAAAGCAGGGCTGCCGAGAGCCGGACAAGGCCACCCCCGGGCCGCCCCCCCCACCCGAGGTCGCCGGGCCCCCCTCCACCCACTCTCCGTCACTCCCAGAACTAACCTTGAACACCTTCTTTCACCTTCGCAGCAAGCAGCAGCAGGGCAATCCTCTCCTTCCTTCCGTGCCCCGCCCTCGCGGACGTTACGTCAGGCGAGGGCGGGACACGGAAGGAAGGAGTGGCCTGCCCTGCTGCTGCTTGCTACGAAGGTGAAAGGATGCGTTTAAGGTTAGTTCCGGGAGCGACAGAGGGTGGGCGGGCCAACCCCGATCCAACCCCGATGTTTCCCCAAAAAATAAGACAGCCCCTGAAAATAAGACCTAGCGCATTTTGGGGGGCAAAAATTAATATAAGACAGTGTCTTATTTTCGGGGAAACACGGTAGTAAGGATTCAATAGGGTTGGTTATGTGTACAAAAAGGTTATCAGCGAATGCAGCAATCTTAAATTCCTGGGTGCCAATCCGAATCCTGAAGAACGGGCCCAAAGTTAAGACAAATAAAAGAGGGGATGGGGGGCAACCCTGCCTAGCACCTCGAAGAATTGGAAACTCCTCGGAAAGCTGAGCATTGACCCAGATCCTGGCTTTTGGATTAACATATAAAGCCTGAACTGCTTAGTAAAAGTACCACAATTTTGTAAAATCTTCTCAACTTTAAACAAGGTCGGTGTTGGACAATGAGCACCCTAGCTTAATGCCACCCTCCTGCTTAAAGACTTTATTAAGATAAATGTGAGGGGCAACAGAACTAAAATTAAATGCCCATCACAGATCTGTAAATGCGGGGTGATATCCATTGGTATTTTTTTCATGCCAAACATCGTTACTCACAGTGTCTTCAGACCACTCAGAAAAGACCTGATTGAATTACCAATAAGACAAATATTTTTCTTATTGACACCAAGCAAGGTAAATTCAGACGGAGACGTCTCTGTCTAACCCCCCTAACCTTAATGTTTTCCTACTTAAAATTAATTATTTTTAGTCTGGGCATCCTTCCAGGATGAACAAAAAAAAAGAAACGCAGACTGCTTCTAAAGAAAAATTCTCTGCTTTTCATTCCCATCCTCTGCTCTCCAATATCTTTCTGCTACCCCAGTCACAGCTATTAACGGAGTTGACTTCCAAACACAGTTAAAATGAAAGCAAGTAAATTGCTTTTATTTTAAATTTGTTTTTTATGTTGAGTCTAGTCGTAATAGAATCTGAAGTAATTAAAATAATAATTGAAGAGGAGATGTAACAAGGGCACATGTATGGCATAAACAACAAATCCCGTCCCCACAGCTGGTCATTTTTTAAAGGAGAAACCCTGCATGAGATTTCCCTTCGAAATGTGCTTGCAGGCCCAAAGTGTTAAAATCCCCACAGGCCTGTAAGTCCTTTTTCCTGTATGAATCTACACCTGCTAAAATCAAAGAAACAAACAAAATATTTTTAAAAACCAATGTCCATTCAGAGGCACATTTTACAACCTGTTTTACCTGCAGAAAAGGGCTTTCATAATATTGCTCCAGGGGATTCATGCATATCAAATAGGCATGACAAATATTCACGCCTACTTTTACAGGTTCTTCAGAGGGCAAGGGTATTCATGGGAGGAGTCTGGATGAAGCACAGGTGGAGCAGCGATGTATATATGTACTTTTACGCCAGTTCCTGATCAGGTGTAAGTTGACCGCAATGGCTGCAGGTTTTGTGAGGCTATTTTATAAAATCACATAGGGGCCTTTTACTAAAGGGTTACCACGTGGTAAAGGGCTTGCCGGGCAGCAACCAGGAACTACCACTGGCCCAACGTGACCGCCAGTAGTATTTCTGCCCCTCCCCCCCCCCCCCCCCCCCCCGGTGCGCAGCATTTCCGTTTTTAAAAAAAAATTATACCACAGTATGTTACCCGGTTTGCACTGCCTGGTTACCACTGGGTTAGCACAGGAGCCCTTACCACTACCTCAATGGGCGACGGTAAGTGCTCCCCCCAAAATGACCATGCTGCAAGTGCGAACTTACCGCATGGCCATTTCTTTTTTCGGGCTTTTTACCCAATGCAGTAAAAAGAGCCTTGACGTGGCAAAAACAGCCGTCGCTGCTAGCCCAGGGCTTCTTTTAGCGCAGCTTGGTAAAAGGGCCCCGTGGGTATCTAAGCTATCTTTATAAAATAACACTGTTAAAAAATTACCCTCCACAAACATTGTTTCTGCTATCATGGGCAGAGACATGCCTTAACTTTAAATAAACTTGCTCATTTTGTTTGTTTTTTTTATTTTATGCCTTGTATCATCACCACTCTCTACCATTACCAATCTTTCCTAGATGACTTTGCCCAGCTAACAAAGGAACCCTTTGCTGGATAGGCATTTTAGCGCACTGTGCTGAAACAATGGTAAAGCCAAATGGAGCACCTCTCCCCCTCCCACAAATGATCTTTAACACTCGCTATCAAAGGATGTGCCACCACGCCATCCACACCCCTATGACCTGCGGCCCCCTGCTTAGCGCGGTCATTTCTCATTACCTCCACTGAGCAGCACAAATATTTTTTTCAATTATGCCCTAGAAAAGACAGACCATCCGGAATGTTCTTTGGAATAGCCACTTGCTTTTAGTCATCTGAAATGTTGATTTTTCATGACTGACATAATTATACCAGTGCATCCAGCAACATGCAGCACTATAAGCGTTTGGGAAAGAATGGGATGAGACATAACATTCCTTTAGAAGGCTAAAGCACTAGATTAGTTATTCAGCCACTTCAGGACATACTTAGGAATCAACAGTTACGACTGCCATTGACTTGATGTAACTGTTGGCGCCTAAATTTAGGCATGTCAACGCCAACTTATACTAGTATTCTATAATGGCATCTTGGTGCTGAGATGTTGTTATAGAATTGGCACTCAGCACACTGGCATTGGGGTGCCTAAATCTATGGAATTTACATCATTACCACCATAGAATGTAGAGATCAGAATTGAGACCTCCAGGTCAAGACTTGCTCAATTCTGGTGGTGTTTTAGAAAAGGACCTGCCAACACAGAGCCTTTTCTAACATACCTGCAGGAGTGCCCAAGTATTTGCCAGTACACAGTGGTAGCACCCATTTTAGCAATATACAAGTTGAAAGAAATTAACAGCATGGCCTTGGCAGCTTCCAAGTGGAGATGGTGGCACAAACACAAGGAAGTGACAATATTGCAATTTCCACAAAAGCTGCCCTATTTTACAAACTGGTAAGTAAATAGCATTAGGAAGGACCGATGGCATGCCTGGAATATCCTCCCTGTAGGTGTGATGGTGACAAAAACAGTACAAGAATCCAAGGCATCTTGGGATAAGCACAGGAAGCCTTCAGCTGTGAGGTGATGCGAGGGAAAGACTAAAGCCGGAGATCAGCCAAGAAATGAGTTGTGTAAACAGTAGACGGGCCTTATTGTCTTTATCATATTCTGCTTTTTCTATCTAAGAGTGTAGAAATAATATCTTCCCAATAATGAATATCACCAAACTATAAGAATGGCTGAGGGTCAAATCATAAAGCCGCTCAGCGTGAACACATTTTGAAATGCTGACTCTCACTGGTTAAAATAAACCCAGATTTTCATTGCTGGGCCATGGTCAGGCATCAGAACTGAATGTTCAGGTGAGCAAAGACACTGGACGTAATGCTAGTACAGCTGATATTCAGCGTCTACCCACATACCAAACAAGGCAAAGTTAGGGTTGCCCTTTCTGCTGTCCAACTTGCCCAATTAGGCATGTGGCATCAGCACTGAATATCACCATTGCCTTCATAGCTCCACCCTGACTCTGCCCAGATTATGCCTGGGCAGGCACAGAGCCAATATTCAGTGGCATTGCCCATTAGGTGCTGCTCAATATTGGCAGGCAGCCAGCCATCTTACGGTGCTTTAAGCAGTCAAGAGCCTCGTCTGCCCTTATTTATCACCATCAAAAACCTCTTTTGCTCATGGCCTGGATGTAATTCGGGGACAGATCATTTGCTGCAGAAATCTGCTACACACACAGCAGACTAACGGAGGAAACTCATTCCATTCACAGACTGCCACCTGCTGTTATCTGTGAGTCAGCACAGCAGAAAGAGTGCCAGTAAAATACCGTATACCATGTCACAGTGATAGATGTTTACTTGTCTCCCAAGTGAGTTCATTTTTCTCACAAGTGCCAATTTTAGATAGGACACGGAGAGAGGAATTTAAATGTTCAGGTCAGGACATGGAAAATTCTCACTGTATTTTACAAAGATTCTGCCAAAAGCAGGGCCGCTAATAAAATATGTGTAAGGATACGCAGGACTGCACGTTAATATCGCTCCATATCCAGTGAGAGCAACGATTTTAAAAAGCTGCAGTTGGAGAGAATAAGTATGCAGCTTTACTCCAGGTGTGTGAGGGAGCAGCTTTTAAAAATCGCTACGCCCAATACAAACGCACCACCCTAAACCGCTGCAGCCAGCAGGGCAGCACATCCCCAATCCTTCCTGGCATCAGTTCTAGCCCCTGAACACCCCCAAGTATCAGATCTCCCACCCCACACCCCTGATATCTGATATCCTCATGACAACCCCCCCCCCCAAAAGACTCTCCCATTACAGACCTCCCAATAACCCCTCCCCCTGAATAGAGCCCCCATCCCCCATGCTCTGATCTCCCCTCTGGGTGTTTACCAGGGTCCCTGGTAGTCTATTGGTAGCAGTAGCAATCCCTGCTGCTCATAATGAATCCTGTGTTCAAAATGGTGCCTGTGACCCATATCAATAATCTCATAGGACTACCACTAGAGGTCAGGATGCCAAATAAGGGAGTGTCTGGGGGGGGGGGGGGGATCCTTTTAGGCAGGGGCTGTCAGGGGAGAGGGTGGATGTCAGAGGTTATCTGCTTTAAAAATAAACAGCAGCATGTACACATGTAGATTGCATACACATGTAAATAGCACTTTTTGAAAACCATTTTTTACAGATGGAGATGCACACCATGCAGAGATTTCAAGGTGGCATGATGAGGCTATGGTTTGGGTGGGGGTGTATATTCCCCATTTCACAAAGCAAATGCATGTCTATGAAGAAAGATATCCCTGTCTGGTTTTACACCAGCTCAGAGCTATGCACAGATTTTTTTTAAGTGTTTGTTTTGGCCAGAGCTTTACATTAATGTATTTATTTATTTTTTAGTTAGTTAGTTAGTTAGTTAGTTAGTTAGTATTAGGATGCATTTACTGCCTTTTTGAAGGAATTCACTCAAGGCAGTGAGCAGCAAGAATAAGTCAAACAATAAATAGACAATGACAGCAGTAAAAATATTCAAACAATACAAAGCATAGCATAGTATGCTACATTACAATGTCAACACAATACACAATAAAACATTTTAATAGACAGTAAAGGGTGTTAGCAAAGATGGAACGTATAGATAGATAAGATAGAGTAACAGGAGTAAGAAAATAAGGAACTAATTAGAAAGCTCGCTTGTGGGTATCACATCATGTGATGTCCTTTGGAGAGGGTGTGGTTAGGGAGACTCCTTGGAAGGACCTTAGTGACCTTGGAAGTGTGTAGAGGGAGATCCTTGTTCTTCAAGTACTCTGGGCCATTTCCTTTAAGGGCCCTGAAAATTTGGCCTTTTGTTGTACTGGTAGCCAGTGATGTTTTTGCAGAAATGGCGTGATGTGGTCACGTCGCTTCTAACCTTCTATTCTTCTTGATTCATTCTGAATCAATTGGAGCTGGTGCAGACCATTTGTAGTCAGACCAGTGTAGATCCAGTCTGGTGTTATCATGGCACAACTGAGACAAGGCTTGCCTTCTCAATGTAAGGAGACAGGCTGCGTAGTTGTCGCAAGTGACAGAAGCTTAAGGATTAAGGGACTCATTTTCTTTAATCCCCCACTGTTTATGTCTGCCTTCAGACTAAAACAAAAATAAAATTGCAGTCTCGTACTAAATTGGCAGCACTGACATGTATAGGTTTGTAAAATGGGGCAGCTACTTTTGAAAGTGGCACCACTATCACGTAGAAGTTGCTAAGTTTGTGATGGTCATTTTATCCAGCTGAGCATGTCTAAAATGGCTGCTCCTGCACTAATGCCATCATATATGCATGCACTCCCGCAGGAATTTTAGAAAAGGTTCTGCATCGACAGACCTTTTCTAAAACACCACTAAAACTGAGCACATCCTGACTTAGATGTCTCAATTCTTCATGTGTGTTAGAATAGCAATTTATAGATGCTATAATGAGGATCGATGGTAATGGTGATATGGACCTATTAAAAATGGAGTTATACTGTAGATGTTAGTCAGGCCTCAGGTATCACCTTAGATCTCACCTCATAGTAGGCCTTCTGGTAAACATAGGCCCTGCTCTGTCTCAAAGTATGTCTTCCATAGGGTCCATGCCTTTATCTTTATGAGGGAGATGCATTTGGTCGCATAGAGAGGCACTCGGTGTATTCTATATACCGCATGGAAATTTAAGCCTATTCTATAAAATTTAGGCATACGTTAGACAATATGCCTAGGCATATCTTTTTCTGTGTGGATTTTTCAGGTGGAGGAACAATGTAAAAGTGGAGGACCGTATGCCACTACATAGAAGAATGCAAGAGTAGGGAGTAGTGTCATCACCAGAATTCTTCCAAAAAACAAGATGAGGAATATAGTGGAAAACAATCTTTATTCTTCAGGACCCGACACAGCACTGTGTTTCGGCAAAAAGCCTACATTGTTCTTTGTACTCACTTGCTGACCTCCACTCCAGGATCACGTCTTTGGCAAGATTGTTTTTCAGTAATTACATTGCGTTATATATCTTCCAGTGATTTCGAGCACAGACACCTGACATAGACTTTTTGCCAAAACACAGTGCTCTGTTGGGTTCTGAAGAATAGATTGTTTTCCGCTATATTCCTCGTCTTGCTGGTTTTTTGGAAGAATTCTGCAGATTACACTACTCCCTACTTTTGGACTTTTCAGGTGCCATATATAGAATCTAGCCCTCAGTGACTTTGCTCGATGTGATGACAAAATGGTGAAACATAAATGAATGAAACTAACATTCCCAGAAACAACAGGGGAAATGACACAAAACAAATATTTTCTGGCTGCCCATGCCTAACATAAATAATAGAAATATCAGCAGAATATGAATGATACTATAATAGGCAGCATGGAAGAACATTTATATAACAATGAATATGGGGGTAAATATTCAGCTGGTGGTGGTGCGCATTTTGCTGACCACTGTTGGCATTTTTCCCAGATATTCAATCCCAGGCCATGTCTAGACTACAGAATTGCCTTTAGACAGTACACTTTCAAAACCATTTATATGGGTAGAAGTGATTTAAATGCATACATTAAGAACCAAATTCTACAAATGACGCTGAAACATTTGCACAGAAAAATGAGCAACAAGTGCTATTCTATAAACGTCATTCCAACTTGGGTGCTTAGCACTTGTATCTTTTAGGTACGAGGATTTATACCAACTGAAACCTGGTGTAAATCCTCATGCGTGTAATGGAAGATTTTAAAGATTGTTTTTCAACTCTGCCTTGATCGGCAAGTGCACTCGGGGTCTGTATTTTTGATTAGAAGTAATTCTGTTTGTGTGAAATGTGTAAGAAGATAAGACACAGCTCTAATTAATTTGGTATTTGAAGGGAGAGGTGGAGCCTGTTTCAAGTTCAGACTGGCCACCTGGACTGAGAAACGTGTGACCACATTCCCACAGTATGGCCTGTTTACCTAAACAGAGAAATTCTCAAGCATTCTGTAATTTTCCTTAGCTCTGAACATGAGTTCTAAGCCTAATAAGGGGAATTTTTGCCAGTGAAATTGGGAACTCGTCTGTGAGTAACGTACGTACTGTGCAGAGAACCATATTTCCTGGTCAAAGAAACTCCTGGCTTTCGCTGTGAACAGAGCCCCCCCCCCCCCCCCCAGCTAATGATAAGAGCCTGGATGTAGAGATTAAGGACCAGTGACTTATGTATATTATGATATATTATTGCTTCTTTCCCTAGCTTTGCTTGGATGTAGTGACCAGTGATGTAATGATTGTTTCTTTTTAACTATAGATAGGTATTGTTTCTTTTCCATTATATAGCTTAATCATTGTGTATCTTAGACAATAACGAACCTCTAATAAAAGTGTCATTTACCTAATATGAATCCAAAAGTATCCACAGTAGTCTGTGTCAGTGAGGCAGGCTGTAAAACCAGGTCAGAACAATGTGTAAATTAGGCGCGGATCAAGTATATTCTGTAACAGCAAGTGTAAATTCTTGGAACACCCATGACCCACCCATACTCCTTCTCCCATGGCCATGCCCACTTTTCAGATCTACATATAAGAATTAACGCAGGCATCTTTACAGAATAGCACCTAGCAAGATGCTCACATAAATTCTAATTGTTGCCTATCAGCACAAATAATGATTATGAGTGTCCTAATTATTGGCACTAATTGGTTCATTATTCAAATTCCTGCATGTAATATGAGTGCAATTTTGAGCACCATATATAGAATTTGGGAGGCAGGTGTCTGAAAATTGCTCTCCCTCAAAACAGCTAAATGCAAATATAACTATTTCACAATATGCGTAAAATTAGCTGCATTTAGAAAAGCAGTTGCCATGGGGAGGGAGAGGAGTAGATTTTTAGTTTGGGAGGGAAATAATACTCAGGATTAACAGATAATTCTGAATCTAAATTAGCAAAATACATTTGCATATGGTCTTTTTGCGGGTATGTTTTTAAATGGAAATAAAACATATGGAATCTATGAAAATGGGATCAATGAGTATTATCTAACAGAAAGATTTTTCAAAATTATTAGACATCACCAAAATGTATCCCTTCCCTTTTGAACATGCTACCAAAATGTCCTTCCACTCTCTTATCACCTCCCACTTAGACTACTGCAATCTCATCCCACCAAAACGTCTTTGCCCAATCAAATCTATTCAAAATTCAGCTGCACAGCTTGTTTTCCTTCAACATTGCTTGTGAAGGGTTGCATGGTCATTGTATTGAGCAGCAACAGTTAAGCAATCTCACTTACTTGGTTGAATTTTTTTTTATTTTATCAGATTATCACATATGTTTACAAGCTTCCACTTGCATCTAACAACACAGGGTATGAAAAAAAAACATTATAAAGGAAATAAGAATAATAGTAAATTCTTACAAAATACAACTCTTCCTTAGACCACCATTTAGGGGGTAGTAGCAAGGAAAAATAAGGAGAATACAAAGGAAACAAATTTTAACAATAAAGTACAAGCCTGCTTTATTGATCCACATCACCAATTTAAGCTGTTGCCAGTGGAGGCTAAGGGTTCTTTTTAAGCTCTGCTGTTTTGTTTATAAGATTTTGAAGGGAGTGGCCCTGTGCTATATGTACTCAATGACTAATGTTTTGACCTCTAAGTATGGTACTCGTCAGGGCCGGTCCTAGGGTCTCTGGCGCCCCCCCCCCCCCTGCAGACTATCAGTTGGCGCCCCCCCATCTCCTTTCTCTCTTCTCCCACCCATTCTCCTTCGCCCATCCCCCTCCCATTTATGGTCACCTACCCGCCCTCTTCTCCCCCCAACATTCCCCTTTTTCTTCTTGCCACCCTGCGTGGTTTAAGTCTTTTTTAATTTACTGCCGTCCCAGCGGCTGCATTATTTCAAAGCCCTGCCCATCTCTAGCCTTCCCTCCCTTTGTGAGTTCGTTCCCGCAGAGTCCCGCCCTCAAGGAAATGATGTCAGAAGGTGGGACTCTGCGGGAACGAACTCACAAAGGGAGGGAAGGCTAGAGACGGGCAGGGCTTTGAAATGACGCGGCCGCTGGGATGGAGGTAAATAAAAGATTTAAACCCCCAAGGGCGGCGCGGTATAGCGGCGCCTTTGAAGGCAGGCGCCCCCCTGTGGTGCTTACCCCGCTTACTGGGTTTGACCGGCCCTGGTACTCATAATAACTTAAATCTTTCTATCCCTTCTTATAGAGGCTCATGTTCAAATAAATATTTTGCAGCTTTATTTTCATATCAGGCCTCTCAAATTTAGAATCTTTTACCAACTTTGTTGAAATCTCAGTTGTGCTATTTAGCTTTTTGTAAGTTTTTGAAAACAACTCTATTTAGAAAATATGTGCTTTCTAGTTAGACATAGATGTTGTATCTTTCATTTTGTGTAAATTTGTTTATCTTATTGTTAGCTCCCAGTTTTGTAGACTGGTTCTATTTTGAATTGTAATCCACTTCAAACCTATTTTAAGGTGTTGAAGGGAATATAACACTATTATTAACATTAACATTCCTTCTCTGGACAGTCTCTTCAAGTCAATAAAGGAGCTAAGCTGATCTGGCATAAGAAGTGTTTAACACCTAGATAGTGAACCACACGCATGCGTAAGCCAAAAGAAATTTTGCTCCCAATGCTTTAACAGTGTCTCTTATGTCCGAAAAGGATTTTCTCCTGTCCTGCGTAGTTTAGTAACATCAGGGTAAATCCATATTCTCTGACCACAGAACCACTTCTGAGAGTTCTTAAAATAAAGTCTTAATACAGTTTGGGGATCCTGCTCGAATACAAATGAAGTCAATAAAGTTGCTCTAACGGATACTTCAGAGAGTCTTCTAATATTGCAAACAAGTACTTTAAATCATGATTATCTTTTTACTGATCCTGAATTAAACTTCCATGTAGTTGCGGTTCCCTTTCAATTTTCTTCATTTGCATGTAATAAAGTTTATTAAATGGAGGAATATGTTCAGAAGAAATTTTTAAATTTTCAATAAGCAACTCAAGAGGGGAAACCCCCAACAAGTTTACAGGATCCTATGATTTAATCTTCTATTGAAATTCTCAGTCTGGTCCAGTTTCCAGTGTATGATCACATTATCGTTTACTAATACTGCAACAAAGTCTTTAACAAAATTTACCTCTTTTTGAATACCATCTACTTGTTCAGAAGAATCCTGCTTTAATTTGTCCACTACCTGGGATAGTTGTTCCACTATAGAAGCCAAATTAATTGTCTCTTGGGTCAGCTTCATGACAGATACATTCAACCTCTCTGTCGCCCGCCAGAGAGTGTCCAGCATCACCACTGCAGGAGAAACAGAAGATCCTTTCTCAGATGGGATCCACTTTACTACCACACCTTCCACAGGAGAAGATCCACCACCATTAGATTCAAATTCAGTGCCTTCCACCATAGCAGGGTCCAACTTCCCCTCTCGGGCGGTGGCATCATTTGCCAGCGGTGACAGCATAGCATTGTGCTCCAGAGAGGCTGAAGCTCCTTTCTGCTGCCTCGTCTCAGCAGAGCTCACACCAAGTTCCACAAGCAGGCGTTGAGTAGAGTAGCGGTCCAGAGTTTGCTGGATGGGAGAGTAAGTTCTGGCCGGCTGCAGTAAGGCCTTAATGACCCCTTTCCTTTTCGTAAGGGGCATAGCGTTACTAGATGGAAAGAATTCACCCAGCAAAACCACTGAGCCAACCACTCAGTCTTGGCGTGTAGGCGCTATCTTGACCACTGCCCCCACCTCACTTGGTTGAAATTAAATACAAACATTTTTTAAAATGTCTAACAGTAGTGGCAAGAAATAGAAAATAGACATAGATGTTGTAACTGAAGAGGCTCTCTGGCAAGGGGTAATCACTAAGGGTTCTCTCAGGCTGGTCTGTCAGCTTTCAAATTAAACTATTTATCCAGGCCCTCCCCTTTATATATTCATACTCTGGAAGCTGAACATCAAAGGAAATTTGCATAGATAGACCAAATAAGGCTCAGGAAATTCTGAAGTTTAATGGCAGTTATTTTATTCAGATACCTCAGTTGAAGGGCACTGTACAAAAGCCTGATAAGTCACAAAAATCATATTTTTGTCAAAAGCAGTTCTTGTATTTAGATTTTTCCTGTGAAAGCCATCATTCACAGCATATATTATTGTTGTTATCTCTGTGACACGTCATCAAAGCAATGAGAGAGTAACAAAAATAATGTAAAGACTACCGTCTAAAGCTTCTTAACATATTTTTCAGTCTAAATGTTAATGTCCAATTAATAATGCAATAGTTCTGCTAATAAAAGAAGCACAGCTTATATCCTAAATTCATTCACAGTCCTCTTCCATTTCATCTGCTGAGCTATCTATAGCTACAATCTGATGGTAGGAGTCTCTGTGAGCATCAGGAATGTATTTCTCGACTAAACTCTTGTCGTCTTATCTTTGCTGCCTTTTAGTGAAACAAGTCCAGAATATGCAGGAGTTGGGTTCAATGGCTGTTTTCTTTTCTTCAAAGCTTGAAACATGATGCCAAAAAGCACCTGTCATCGACATTCTGGCTTGTCATATTTATTGCACACCACAAAAGTAGTATTTGACATAACTTGTTTGTACAAGAACCTGTTAAGTCCACTCACTTTAAACAGCCAACTACAGCTTCTGGATTTCCCCGTTTTCATTTCAAAGTCGACACCATTTGATATCTGATTTTCTCACCATTCTTCACAGATACAAACTCCGAGTGGCATGATCTCTGATTTTGTTGAATGTTGAGAGGATTTCTTGCTTACTTTTGTTATTTAAACTATTCCTAGAGCGGAGCTTGCAACCACAATCAGACAGGCAGGGCCACTGAGTAGGGGGGCACGGGGAACAAAATTCCCCAGGCCCAGTCTTCAAGCTTCTTCCTGCCTGCCTGCTTCTGGGTCTGTCCTCTCCTGCTCCTGCGTGCCACCCAGGATCCGGATGATTGCTAAGGATTAATCTAAATTCTAAAGAATTAATTTTGTATGGAAAGGGATGCATGGAATGGCCTCCCAGTGGAGGTGGTAGAGATGAGGATGTATCTGAATTTATCAAAAAATGGGACAAGCACAGAGGATTTCTACAAAAAGAGGAAGGAATTGTAAAGCTTAGTAGTTCCTATGGATGGGCAAATCTGATAGGCCATATGGTCTTTATCTGCTGCCATTTTGCATGATTCTGTTATACTGCTAGGCTAAGAGCCCTAAGTCAAAGGGAAGGAGAGAAGAAACGAAGCCAAAGGAAGCAGAAGGACTAAACTGTTAGAACAACCATCATAAGAACTGAGGAGCAACAGTTAAACAGTTTCACTTCAGCTGAAATCAAATGCAAGCATACCGGGCCAGTGAGAGTTCTGAAAACATCCTTACATTAGGATATTCTTTAATAATCAAGTAGGCCGACTGTACTATCCTGGGTTTTTTCATGTGTGGAGCTAGGAGAGGAAAATGCTTCCAGCACAAGGTTAACACTTATGTATAGGATACATAAGGTCACCAGTGCAATACTCCAGGAACTGACAGTGACGCGGTCTTGGCTTTCTATACATCCAGGCAGATACACTAAGGAAAATTACTATAAAGCCAAAGCTTAAATTAAAAGCAAAAGTGATGTTGTTATGGATATAAATCAGAGAAGCTATGGAAAGAGTAACAATGGCATTTATTGTACCATAATTTGATTAACATGTTATCAACAATTAAAGTTGTATTAAATTAAGTGTACTTTTTCAGTTGCAAACAAGATGTATTTATTACCATATCAAGGGTATATATAAGTGAAACATCAAAGCATTTCAGTGACTAACAGGATGAGGGTGGACACCCACCAGACAGGACTTAACAAAGATCTGGGTTTTCTAGCCCATTATAAACCATAAAATTGTACTGCTTTGTCACCCTCCTATCTCCATGCATATCTCCCTGTCCCTCATCCACCCGACTCTTCCTGTCTCTCACTTATCCACCCTCATCCTGTTAGTCACTGAAATGCTTTGATGTTTCACTTGTATATATTGTCATCTACCAACATTTGCTTATTTCTGATCTGACGAAGAAGGGCTACCTTCGAAAGCTAATCAAGAAATGTATTAAGTTATGTGCAATAAAGAAAGGTATCATCTTGTTTTCTTTTCCATGTTTTCTTTTGTTTTATTTCTATTGATTACCTTTAAAAGTGGACTAACACGGCTACCACACCTCTCTACTGTTGCTGAGAGAATTCAGTTTAAATGAAGTATTACCACTTTCAAACTTCTTATTGGGAAAATTCCTAACTATATGTCTAATCTAGTATCCTTGTTACAAGAATCCTTTACTAGATACAATACCCATAACCTTTTTCAACTAAGATTTCCAATGTATAAGTACTTAAAATCAATTAAACATCTCACCTTGTCTATTCAATATCAGTTAGCTAACTTATGGAACCACGTTCCGTTGTGTTTGATGTCTTGTACTCATTATCTTCAATTTAGAAAACATTTAAAAGCTCTTCTATTCTGCAAGACGGGCTTATCCACTGTTCAGTATATGTTTCCAATTTGTTTTTAACTATTTGTAGCTCCTGGATAGACTGGTCCAGTTACTGATTACTGTAAACCGCCCTTGAACTGAATAAGTATAGGCAGAATACAAGAACTGGCATGACAATCCTAGCCAACAGTAGGATAAAATGGATAAATAATGAAGGACTATAAAGCAGATTACATAGTAGATGACGGCAGAAAAAGACCTGCACGGTCCATCCAGTCTGCCCAACAAGACAGACTCATATGTGCTACTTTTTGTGTATACCTTACCTTGATTTGTACCTGTCCTTTTCAGGGCACAGACTATATAAGTCTGCCCAGCCCTATCCCCGCCTCCCACCACCGGCTCTGGCACAGACCGTATAAGTCTGTCCAGCACCATCCCCGCCTCCCGCCACCGGCTCTGAATTAAAACTATGAACCATTGGTCACTTGGGCAGAAAAATACTCTATAAACTGGACCTGGGGAAGGGGCAAAAGGACAGGGAGGTAAACATCTTTCAACTGTATGTTTACTGAGATGCTCATATTCAGTTAAGGCATTACTCTGTATTAGTTTGCAGTAGAAGACATTGATGTATTAGAACAGGCTTGTCCAAATTCAATCTTCAAAGCTTGCAAGCAGACCAGCTTTTCAGGATATCCTTAATGAATATGGATATAATGGATGTAGAGGGCATGCACGTCTTTCTCATGCATATTCATTCAGTAGGGATATCCTGAAAACCTGGATTGCTTGCATCCTTCAAGGACTGAACTTGGACAAGCTTGTGTTAGAATCAGTCATCATTAATAACACTGCAGCCATTTGTACCCACTATCTCTTTGAATCATCTTTAATTCTTTGTCCTGTGTCCCTAATATATGTTGTAATGGTGCATTGGGCGTGTTTGTGAAGACATCATAATTAACCCTGCATACCCTCCTGGATGTTGAGCTCTTTTGAAATCCAACATTGGGGAACTTTAAGACGCATATACTTTTGCCTCAAGAATTGGTACAAAATCTACAGTAAAAAGAATGCATGGGCTTTGTCTCAATGAAGACTGCTTGAAATTGCCTCCTATTGCTTTTATTGTTAACTGCAATCAGCAGATCTCAGGTTCTTGCAACACAGCACAGCATGTGCACTGTTTATTCTGGTTACATTTTAGGGGCTTTCTGCACTAGGAAAGATGATGAGTCAGCTTATGCCGCTATGCTCTGTCAAATCATTGTGCAATGCATACAAATCTAGATGTATTTTGCACTGCCCAAGCCGATACCCTGAGCTTTAGCAATCACTCCTAGTTTCACAACTAAAAAATTCTCTTTTCTGAGCGTTACAATCACTAGTTAAACCTGTGAAGAGAGACATCAATCATCTAACAAAATGCAAGTCCGTACACCTCTTCCTACACATACATACACACACACAGCCAGCTACGCTTTGACTTAATCACACAATCAGTTTTTGCAAAAATAGACACTGATTTTCCTGTGCAATTGGAGTTCAGTGGAACAATATTAATGAAAAGAACTGAGGATAATTAGCTGCTGAGAACTGCACTGGATGACTGACACTGCCCAGTCCTGTGCATTTTGATTTACACATTGCTGACTACTATTATGAGTAATTTCATTTCTCCAGCACTTTGATAATTAAGCAACAGGACACTCGACACGGCCGGCATTGCACCACCGCCTGAGATGTACCATTACCTCATTACAACATGACACCCCAGAGTGCTGTGCTGCATTAATTAGCAAAGAAGTGAAGTTCTGCATCAAAATTAAATAGCTTTACTCCCTCCTCACAACCAGACTTTCAAATCATGCTCTTAAATTCTCATCTTTGATTCCACCACAGAAAGACAGTATATCAAGAACATAACAAATAATCCATCTGTTGTTCCATCCATCCAGTGTACTTTTTCTAGCGAAAAAGGTGCAGGTACTCAAATGGCAGGCCAGCCTTCAGGGGTGAAGTGATCACTGAGGGACCCACCCCACAATAGCCAGGTCCCCCTGCAACCAGTCACAGAATCTATGACAAGGCAGAATTGGTGTGTAGAGCCTGACCTCTTTCATTAAAACTTGGGGACCATGGGTCAATTTTAGAAGACAATAGAAAAGGTGCCGTTACTCAATACCCCCAAGTACCCCCCTCAAAAAAAGCCCTGCATCCATCTGAAGTAAAATTCTGCTCTGGGGTTCTCACATAACTGTAAGGTCCCCTTTTACAAAGCGGCAGTAAGCCCAATGCCTTGCTAAAAAGGAAGTACCACCGAGCTACCGCAGAAGCCCAGCGGTAATTCCCACCCCCATATCCGGTGCTACAAAAATATATTTATTTTTGAAGCGCAGGTGTGTAACTTGCAGTAATCGGGCCATGTTTTCCTGGGTTCACTTTATGAAAACATAAGATGTCTCTGCAGTTGGAAAAACTGGCTTCAGTTAAGGGGCAATTTTCAAACACTCATACTTTTATAGCTCACAGTTCAATTTTATTTAATAAACCATAAATAAAATAATTATCTAAGCAGTTTACAACTCAAGCGTAATTGAAATTGAAAATAGTGGTGGGGGGTGGAAACAAAAGGATGCATGGGTTACAATGGGGATTGATTGATTGATATAATTTATCCTCCACATTTTCCCATACAATTTTGAGTTCAATGTGGCTAACAAGCAAAAAAGAAGTCATTACAAAATATGAAACAAAATACATAAACCCACACATATCGATAAGGAAAGAATCATAAATATATAAGGAATTTAATAATAAAGCATAATGGGGAGAATGGAAGGGGGAGATTAGGCATCAGGATCAATTAAGAGAAATTTTTTGAAAAGGAAAGATTTCAAAAACTTATGAGATGCTGGGATCTTATATTTTTCGACAAGGATTTCCACCATTTAGTATCTTAGTATGAAAAAGTAGCTGAATATATAGATTTATAAACTACTTTCTTACAGGTAGGAAAATGAAGAAGCGGGTAGTCTCTTGCACCAAAGATTGAATTGCGAGAAGGCAAAGTAACAAGGGGCAACATATAGCTAGGGGCAATACCATACAAAATCTGAAATATGAGAGAGTTTGAATATATAGTAACATAGAGGGACATTTTGAATATGACGTCTAAGTCCGACTTTGGACGTTTTGCAAAAATCTAAATAGGAAAGAAGGTCATTTTCAAAAAAAGAAAAACGTCTCTTTTTCCAAAAATATTGTTTTGAACAAGGTTTTCTGATTTGGACGTTTTGTTTTTTGGTCCATTTAAAAAAAAAAAAAAGTCCAAGTTCAAAACACACAAAATCAAGCCATTGGGATGTAGAAGGAGCCAGCATTTTTAGTAAACTGGTCTCCCTGACATCCCAGGAAAGCAATAGGGCACCCTAGGGGGCACTGCAGTGGACTTCATAAAGTGCTCCCAGGTACACATCTCACCATTGCTCCCTTACCTTGTCTGCTGAGCCCCCCAAAACCCACTACCCCCAACTACCACCACTAACATAGCCCTTACAGGTGAAGGGGGCAACTATATGTGGGTACAGTGGGTTTCTAGTGAGTTTTGGAGGGTTCACAGTTTCGTCCACAATTGTAACAGGTAGGGGGAGGTAGGAGCCCGGGTCCACCAGTCTACAGTGCACTGCACCCACCACTAGACTACTCCAGGGACCTTCATGCTGTTCTAATTGATCTGAGTATAACATCTGAGGCTGGCAAGTATTTATTTATTTATTTATTTGTATCCCACATTTTCCCACCTCTTTGTAGGCTCAATGTGGCTTACAATACATCATGAATGGTGGAAATATATAAGAGAAAATACATTTAGTATTACATAAGGATATTGGGTAACATGATAATGATGAAACATGATAGTAGTGTAGCAAGCAAATATTATAAGACAATTCTGGATATATGTGTAGGAGTTCACATTTGTTGATCTTTGTGGTATGCCTTGTTGAAGAGATGGGTCTTCAGTTGTTTGCAGAAGTTAGTTAATTCATAGATCGTTTTCAGGCTGCGCGGCAGTGCATTCCAGAATTGTGTGCTCAAGTAGGAAAAGGTTGATGCATGCGTTAGTTTGTATTTTAGACCTTTTCAGTTGGGGAAGTGAAGATTGAGGATTGTGTGGGATGATTTTTTTGCATTCCTGGGTGGTAAGTCTATCAGGTCTGACATGTAGGCTGGGGCATCTCCGTGAATGATTTTGTGAACTAGGGTACATATTTTTGTTTTTCATCACATTTTTATGGGGTGGGAGGGGGGTAGTGACCACTGGGGGGATAAGGGGAGATCATCCCTGATTCCCTTCAGTGGTCATCTGGTTATTTAGGGCACCTTTTGTGCCTTATTCATTATAAAAACAGGTCTAGCTCAAAACGTCTTAGTTTTAGTCCTGGACGGTTTTGTTTTGTTCCATTATGGCTGAAAAACGTCTAAATCTTAGGAACGCACAAGTCCCGGCCTGAACACTCCCCCTTGAGATTTGGATGCACTTCTGATGAACTTCATAGAAAAACATCTAAAAATAGGTTTTGAAAATACTGATTTGGACGTTTTTGTGAGAAAAACATCCAAATGCTGCTTTATGCCACATTTTAGGTGTTTTTCTGTTTTGAAAATAAGCCCAAAAGTTACATATAACGTGGAGGGGCATAATCGAACGTCATCAGCAAAATAGATCACCGGCAATCTATTTTGGCGGCGGCACAACAGCTGGCCAGATCCGTATTATCGAAAAAATGGCCAGCCATCTTTTTTTTCAATAATACGGTTTAGTCCAGCCAAATGCCACAGTTCGCTGGGTTTGAGATGGCCGGTTTTGTTTTTCAGCGATAATGGGAAAAAATGCCAGCGATCTCAAACCCAGCGAAATCCAAGGCATTTGGTCATGGGAGGAGCCAGCATTTGTAGTGCACTGGTCCCCCTGACATGCCAGGACACCAACCGGGCACCCTAGGGGGGGGATGGACCTGGGTCTGCCTGCCTGAAGTGTACTGCACCCATTAAAAACTGCTCCAGGGACTTGCATACTGCTGTCAGGGAGCTGGGTATGACATTTGAGGCCGGCATACAGGCTGGCAAAAAAAGGTTTTTATTTTTATTTTTTTAGTGTGGGAGAGGGTTGGTGACCACTGGGGGACTACGGGGAGGTCATCCCCCATTCCCTCCGGTGGTCATCTGGTCAGTTGGGGCTCCTTTTTGAGGCTTGGTCGTGAAAATAAAAGGACCAAGTAAACCCGGTGAAATACAGATTAACGCCGCTTTTTTTTCCATTATCTGCGAAAGACGGCCATCTGGTAGCCATGCCCATGCCCGCCCATGTCCCGCCTTCGCTACACTACTGACACGCCCCCTTGAACTTTCGCCGGCGCAGCAACGGGAAAGCGGCCATGGTGTCCAAAAAGCCGCTTTTGATTATACCAATTTCGCCGCTTTTGAGAGATTGCCGGCCATCTCCCAATTTATGTTGGAAGATGGCCGGCGATCACTTTCGAAAATAAGCCTGATAGTAACATAGTAGATGGCAGCAAAGACCAATATGGTCCATCCTGTCTGCCCAAAAGATAAACTCATTACATATTGTATGACGTGATACATCATATGTATACCTGATCTTGATTTATCCTTGCCTTTTTTAGGGCATAGACCGTAGAAGTCTGCCCAGCACTGTCCTTGTTCTATAATTTCTGAAGTTGTTCAGAAATTATAGAACAAGGACAGTGCCAGGCAGTTGTTGTCATAGCCCCTGAAAAGCTCCAATCTAGCCTATCCAAGAATGCGGAAAAACTACAAGTAAAAAATAATATGTTTGCTTATATAGTATGTTATGAATGGTTGTCCAATGTCTACTGGTATTAGTATCTTTTAGAGTGGTTGTTTCAGTTTTTGCTGTGCTTTTCTATCAAATCAATGGATTTCTTATATGTTTTTAAAAATGATATTTTATTTTAAGATGTAAAACGTTCTGTTTTGTGAATGCAATTAAAAACGGTATAGTAAATAAATAAACGATAATCAAGGTAATCAAGAGCAAGGATACACAAGGTGAGGAAAGGTAGTGAAAAGGGGAGAGACAGGACGTGAGAAGGTAATCTTGCTGCAATGGGATAGCCTTAAATGGGACAGCCTTAAACCTCAAGAATGAAAGTTCTCTTCGTAAGTGGAGAAGAATATTATTCAAAGGGTAGGAGAGACAACCAAAAAAAAGGATGTTCTAGAGGAATATAAATGAATTTGGAAGTAAGTGGGTATCACCGGAAGGTGTTGTGAATGGTTCAGATCAGGGGCGTATCTGCGTGGGGCCTCAGGGGCCTGGGCCCCCGCAGATTTCGCCCTGGACCCCCCTACCACTGCCAACCCTCCCCCTCCGTTGTTGTCGCCTACCTTCGCTGGCGGGGCTTCATTCTGTTTCTGAGTCTGACGTCCTGCACGTACAACGTGCAGCGACGTCAGACTCAGAAGAAACTTTCGGCGCCAGCTTTACTGGAAGAAGAAATGAAAGGACCTCGGCTTGGCTGGTGGGGGTTGGGGGTCCCCCGCCAGCTGACGGAATTCTTTTAACGGCAGCCGGCAGGAGGACGTGGACCTCGGCTGGCGGGGGTTGGGGTCCCCCGCCAGCGAAGGTAGGCGACAACAATGGAGATTGGCAATGGCAGCGGCTGGGGGGAGAGGGATCGACAATGGCGGCGGGGGGGGGGGGGCTATAATGTGCCCCCTCACTCTGGCCCTGGCCCCCCCTACCGCCGCAGTTCAGATACGCCCCTGGTTCAGATAGGGATTTTCAGCTTAGAAAAGAGGAGCTGAGAGGGATATGATAGAAGTCTACAAACTCCTGAATGATATAGAATGGGTAAATGTGAATCAATTGTTTATTCTTTCAAAAAGTACTTAAGAGTACTAAGTACTCAACATAGCCACATGGTGATATTTTTAAAATAAATAGGCTGAAATATTTTTGCGCTCAATGAATAGTTAAGCTGTGGAACTCACTGCCAGAGGATGTGGTAACAGCGTATCTTTGTTTAAAAAAAAGGTTGGACAAGTTCCTTGAGGAAAAGTCCATAGTCTGCTATTGAGATAGAAATGGGGAAAGCCAGTGCTGTCTCGGAGCAGTAGCTTGGAATCTTGCTGCTGTTTGGGATTCTGCCAGGTACTTGCGACCTGGATTGGAAGCAGGATACTGGGCTAGATGGACCATCGTTCTGCCCCTGTTTGGCTATTCTAATGTTCTTATCTACTATAATAAAACTCGCCCTCAACATTCTGAAGACAACGTTCTGAAGTCACTCAGTCACTCACTGAAGGGTTCATGGATTCATGGTGGTGAAGCCAGAACACTGACCATGTCTCTCTGCCCCGCCCTCACATGACGGACCAATCAGAAAAAACACCCTCAACATTCTGAAACACAAAGGACCATCACAACATCGTTCCCAGGCAACACTAGGCAACGTAAGATGGACCAATTAGAGGAAACTACATGACAATAAGGGAGGAGCATTCCCCAGCAGAATGGCTCATTATCTGTGCAGCACGGAGAGCACAGAACCACCGCTGGAACGAGAGAAGAATATTCCTGCTGTGGGTATGTGCAAAAATAGACCAGGGGAGAGGGGGGGGGAATTTTTAAATGCCTAATGCCAGTACTGAAGAGTGCCAGAGGGCCTATAGCACAGACTATATTTGGGATCGCTTGACATGGAGTCAGAGGAGCCGGAAAACAACGTGCCCGTCACCATCTGGGACGTGGGCGAACAGGACAAGCTGCGGCCCAGCTGGAAGGATTACCCGCGACCCAGCCAGCAGCAAACAGCGACCAAGGAAGGGGAGGAGTGTTTCCCTACTCCTTCCCTGCCTAGGAATCGCTGGAGACCGGCTGCCAAACTAACGAAACAACCGCACACCGACACACCACCTCCATCATTAGAAAGGCATCCACTCTTTCTTCAACAGAAATGCAAACTAATAATACAAAACAAACAAAGAATACATGGTTTCTCTGGCGGCTGCAGGTAACTACCCACCTCCTTCCTCTTCCCCTTTTGCCGAAGCGGCCAAGGACGTGCCCAACCATCCCCAGCCTCAGGCAAGCTGTCTCCCACCTCGGGGATTCCCTGAGCACCCGGAAAAAGATGGCACTGATTCCTGCAGCGCATAAATGTTCCAGCATTCCCCTGCAGCCGGCCTGAAATGGACCAAACATACCGGATCACCCCCCGACGGCCCGAGACCGTGCTCTTCTCCCTTCCACCAACTTAAAACAACCATCCCCGTCCTCAGGCAAGCCGTCACCCACCTCCAGGATGCCCAGAACCCCAGCCCAATGGAAAAAGATGGCGCTGCTTCCAACAGCACATTTCTCTTCCAGCATTCCCCTACAGCAGCCCTGAAACGGCCAAAAAAAATACCGACAGACAAAGAACGTGCTCCTCAACCTTCCGCCCATCTAAAACAACACTGCTGCCTCAGCACAACACAAAAAAAAAAACATGGAAAAAAAAACAACACTCAACAAAGGCTGACACCCCCTACAACCACATTTACATTTCACCAACAGAAAGACCCCCCTCCACAAACCTCCTTGACAGACAAAAGCACACACACACAATACAACAGAAACACACCCTCAAAGCCACACACCAATCCAACCCACTTTGCCAGCACAGCACAGCACATCCCCCAACCCCCAAGCAAAAAACAAAACAAAACAAAAAAAGACACATATCAACAACCTGCACACACACCGCACCCTCACACGCTCACACACACACACACAAAATAAGTCTGTGACACATACACACACACACACAAAAAAAACCACATGCTAGCGCCCGTTTCATTGGTTTCGGAAACGGGCCTTTTTTACTAGTGTAAGATAATCCAGTATTGAATTGGCAAGAGAGATGCTGTTACCCAGCTCCAAGAAAGAGAAACTTTTTAGCCAGTTCTGATTTTGAATATACATCCCAAAACAGTGTAGTATTTGCAGTCTTTGATTCTATCCATTGAATATCCAGGGTTAGAAGCAGTTTACCAGCTGCTTACTATCACAAGCTAAACATTGGGCCCCCGATTCCACCCACTGAAACCAGTGCTGCAGGTACCATAATGAAATATCCCTCTTAGAACTGGGTGACTTGGCAGCTCTGCAAAATGTTTTACTTTTAGTTCTTTATCCTCTCTTTTTTTTTTTTTAATGTACCTTCTGGAGCAAACTTGCCCCCACCAAGAGAGGAGCTACAAAATTAAAAGGAGAGGAAGATGCAAGAGGGAGGACGAGATTTTCAAAGATGAACTTGTTATTTCTCTTGCAAAATTGACTTGCACAATGCACAGACAAGTATCTGTGTGACATCTGGTGGATGGATGAGCAAGGTTCTGAAAGGATACCTAGTTCATGGCTGCTGGCTTCAGGGTTATTGCTGCATAGATCTGATGAGGAACACGAGGTAAGAGAAAAGAGGAACTACCAGGTCAAAAATGTGAAAAGCATATCTGGTTACGTTGCAGCTGCTATTTGGGCTGGTGGTCAGAAGGATAGCAAAAATGTACAGGCATTTGCAAATCAAATTTGCATGCCTGATTTTCCTTTTCCAGCCTAACCATGGCCACAGGAAGGCTTCTTTTTGATGTGGCTAAACTTGCATGCACCGTGGGACCCAAGAAGAATCCTGAAAAAGAATGAACATGTATTTAACTGCACTTGAAGAGGGAGCGGTTGAATTTTCAGTCAGGCCATTTTATACAGGTAAATAGCGACTTAACTGGGCACATGTCTTTGAAAATTGTTAAATCTTTTTTTTTTTTTTAGATATAGAAGCACTGAAGAGTAATAGGAGCCAGCCTCAGTTTGACTTTACTGCATGGTGGAAAGGTGTTTGGTTTTGGTCTCCCATCTGATTCAGGAAGGACAGGCTGACAGACCCGTCGCTCTCTCTGGGAATCTACAGCATTCGCTGTCCATTAGCAGCACACACTGCAGCAGCACAGGGGACAGGCATGCTGGGAACTTGTTTTCTGCCAGCGTGTCAGCTTCCATTTTAACTGCTTCACTACAGGATCTAGAATTGAATTAACTGAATCTATAAAACCAGAGCATGAGAAGGCAATCAGGGGAAGTGCATAGGGAAGAATGCAGAGGAGAAGGAGTGTGTGAAAGGCATGTGTGATAACTCTCGAGACTGAAATTACAGCCCTTTAGCACTGCTGATGGCCATATTAGAGCAATGGAGTAGCCAGGACTGATATATATTTTTTTGTGGTGGGAGGGTAGGGAGACAAGGTTAACACATGTGGGTATTAGGCACCCAATTCTCCTTTCATTAGTAATACTGCTGCCACTGACTGAATAGGCCTGACTATATAGTAATTGTGGAGGGAGAGGGGAGGGGGAGGGAGGGACATACCAAGGGCCACCCAAATTTATGCTCCTGGGTAGCAATTCGTGTTTTTCTTTTCTAGAGGTAGGGAAGTTATGAATTGGATTACAGTAGTACTTCAGACACTGGTTCCTTTAAATAGTCACCAAGGACTAGATTCAGTAAATGGCTCTCAAAATTCAGCACTGAACCCCGGGATTGGCACTCTTTATAGAATAACAGGTAGCACCAGGATTTGTACTCAGCCTTGGGTGTAAGGATTTACACCAACTGAAGCCAGGTATAAATCCTGGTGCGTAGGTTAGGAGCAGATCTCCAGTATTCTGCAATACTGCACAAATCTTTAGTGAATGCCTCCTCACCTTTGAGTTGCACATTAAAAGATTTACATGCAAATTTTTACAGAATAGCATGTAGCAAGATCAGTGGTGTTCCTTGGTCGACTGCCACCCGGGGTGGATCGCCGCTACGCACCCCCCCAGGTGCAGCGTGTCCCCCCCCCCCCCCCCCACGGGTGCAGCATGACACCCCCCGGGTGCAGCGCTCCCCCCCCCCCCGGCAAATCACCTTCAAGCCCCCCCACAGCTGCATTCTTCTTAACTGCTGGGGTGCTGGGAGCAGCCGTGCGGCTGTCAGCTCCGCCGGTTCCCTGCTCCCTCTGACCCGGAACAGGACGTAACAGCAGAGGCAGCATGGAACCAGCGGAGCCGACAGCCGTGCAGCTGCTTCCTGCACCCTTCCTGCAGCGTGCACCTGGGGCGGACCACCCCCACCACCCCACCCTTGGTAAGCCACTGAGCAAGATGCATACACAAATCCAAAGTGTTGCCAATTAGCACCAATAATTGATCATTAATACCTAATTATTGGTGCTAATTGGCGTGTTAGATAATTTATTTACGTGTGCATCTCAGGATTGCACACAATTTTGTGCACACAAATTTGTGCATCATTTACAGAATCGGGGCAAATGTGTCCCACTCGGTCAATTATCAAGTCTCTTCCAAAAGAACAATTTATAAACCCTGTGCTATGATTCACAGTTCGTCAATCATGTAACCCCCCTGCTTGCTCAGTGAGCATCAACACAGGTTATTTGAAGTACTTTCTTGGACTGTTTTGTGATGTCAGGGCTGGGAGATCGAAGGGTACAGTAATCCATTCATGCAACATTCTCGTTTCATCCAATAAGTCAGTCCAAGCCACAAGTTGCAGTTCTGAGGATTGTCCAATGTTTTTCTACATCATCTAAGTTTAACGGTATAAAGTCAGCAATAGAGTAAGGAGGTACCAAACACTTAAAACCTACTGAATCTTCTGCCTTGATCGGGGCAGACTGACCATTTGGGTAACCGGGCAGTGCCCAAAGGCCCAGAGGCTCTTCCCTGATGCCCGGCGCACTACTGGTGATCTAGTGGCCTCAGCGGGGGAGAACATATTCTTTCCTGCCTGGCCCGCTGGGCTGCCATTATTCCCTCCCCCCACCAGGCACCATCGTATTTTAAAAATGGCATCCGAGACTCCCTGCGGAAGTCTTACAAGACTTTCGAGACCCATTTTGAAAACATGGTTGCAGGCAGGGGAATAATGGCAGCGCAGCAGGCAGGAAAGAACATGCCCCCACCCCCACCCCAGCAGAGGCCACCAGGACCCCTCAGGTGGGACCAGGGCAGCAGGGGCAGGGGGGGGAGGTGTCAGGCAACAGCTGGTGGGGGGCCCAGACAACCCTCAGTCCGCCCCTGACCTTGATAGAGGTTCTGGAAAAATCTCCTTTGCAGCTGTACTCTCTCCGCACCCCTTCTCCAGAGGAGGGTTACTCTGTAAATCTATTTTTCTCTATATTAGAGATCTTTCAGCCAGGAGACACACAGTTCTTTTATTGTTTCCCTTCCCCACTGGGTATAGAGCTGGTTTGATCCAGTTGGAAATCAATATACGGGGCTAATAGGGCTTTCATTAGTCATGATAAAGAAATTCGGGTCCACCATAGCTCCAGCATGGCATGAACTTTGCTGCTAGCTGGTATTCTGTGAGAGGTCATTTGCATGTTTAAATGACCATAATACTACATTTGCACATCACCTTGCTATCTAAAACTTCAGAGCACCTTATGGATAAGGAACTTTTCTCCTATGATTTTTAGGCTGTACAGCTTAATAAGGGATCTGAGACTTGAGGCATTAAATTTGGACCACTCCAGGGGCAGTGATTTATAATAGTCCCATCTATAGATAGATCACAAGTAGGTGTAAGCATTTCTTAATCTACAGCAAAAACAGCAGCACACTACCACAATGAAGTTTTTCCTTCTGGAAGTGCTGAACCAGTTTAAAGTTACCAACTCACTTGCACTTCCTGGGCCACTTCTATGGACTGCTGTGTCCCTGTTTACCTGAGCAGACTGGTAGAACTTAATGTGGACAAACATCCCAGCAAAGGCTAGGAAAATCCATATTCAAGGTTTGACATCCTCAAAGACCTGTGTCGAAAACTCCAATGGAAAAATTATTCTTAAAAAGTCATCCCTTTTTGGGGTCACAGCATAGACTGGAATCTTCCATGATGTCTCTGGTGAGACCTCATTTAGTGTACTGTGTACAGTTCTGGAGACCACACCTCCAAAAAGATATAATCAGGATGGAGCTGGTCCATAGGGCAGCTACTAAAATGGTCAGTGATCTTCATCATAAGCTGTATGGGGACAGACTTAATGGCCTCAATACTTTTGAGGGCGATATAGAGACATTTAAATACCTCCGAGGCACAGGTGGAAGGCCTCTTTCAGCTGAAAGAAAGCTCTCAGATAAGGGGGATAGAGGATGAAGGTGAAAGGGGATATACTCAAGAGAAATCTAAGGAAATGTTTCGTAACAGAAGGGGTGCTGGATGTGTGGGAAAACCTCCCTGCATAGATGGTAAAAGACATCTCTGACGGAGAGGAAGAGATTCTAGAGTTAATAGTTGGTGTAGACTGGATAGACTGTGTGGTCTTTTTCTGCCATCATTTTCTATGTTTCTGTGCTGCCAGATTTTGGAGGATACCACACCAGGGCTATTATATCACCAGATAACATTTCAGTTTTCTAATTCTAATTGCCTAGGATTAATTGACTATATTCCACTGGTCATAATTAAATGTTCTGCTTAATGTGGTCACAGCCAGGGTCCAATTGCAGTGATTGGATTTTTTTTGATTCATTAACTATCTGAACATCTATTGCAAAGAGAAGTATCTCCGTTCTCATCCTATAAGATCTGCTGAATCCAACATTTAATTAAAGTCGGCAGGAACATTGACTGGTTTGGGTTTTAGAGAAGCAATGGGTTGCAAAAACATAAGCACAACAATTTGATGAAATCACTTCCCTCACCTCCAGAAAAATATTTTTGATTGCTTACCTTTCTAAGGGGTCCTTTTACCAAGCTGCAGGAAAAAGGGCCCTGCGGTAGTGATGGGGGCTGTTTTTCCCACAAGCCAGGGCCCTTTTTCCCACAGCGGGTAAAAACACCCTTAAAATATGGCCATGTGGTAAGATTACTTTTATCACATGGCCATGAGGCAGAGAGCACTTACTGCCACCCATTGAGGTGGTGGTAAGGGCTCCCACAGTAACCCGGCAGTGAGCGGCACTGCCTGATTACGTTGGATTAGCGCCATGGTAAAACATTTTCATTGCACTGGAAATGGCACATGCTCGGGGCAGAACTACCGCAGGAGGCCACGTTGGACCAGCAGTAGTTCCGGGATGCTGTGCAGCAAGACCATTGCCACACGGCAACCCTTTAGTAAAAGGGCCCCTAAGTTCACAGTTGTTGATTTTTTTTTCCTTTTTAAGTCCCTTCCAGGGTCTCAGACTGCAGTCCTAATCTCTCTCTCTCTCTCTCTCTCTCTCTCTCTGCTCAACACATCTGCAGTATCACAGGATCACCTCTTCTCCCCATGCTCCCTAATGTAAAAGGTGAGGCATGTCTGATGATTGAAAAATAAATCTGAGGAGTGGCCTGGCAACCATACCTAAATTGGATTCTCATGAAATATTCTCATTTTCCTCTAATTCTTGGATCTGGGCAAAATGTACATGTTCATACAGCCACTTTTTAACAGATATCCATGTTTCAACCCAGTCACCCAATATGGCTGCTGCAAGCCTTCACCATAGCTTCATGGTACTACCACTACCAGCACTATGGCGATAGGTTGTGGCCGCCATATTGGATGTCACCATGTCCAACAGCAGGAGGAATGGGCATCACTCCTCCCCCAGTGGGTCTTCACTACACTACCAAGAATTCAAGTAGGCCCAGTGAGGTAGGGGGGGGGGGCTTGGATCATAGGGTAGCCTCCTTTTGTTGACAAATGAAACCCTGCCCATTTTCATTTGCCAATGACAGGAAATGACAGAGGAAATGTTTTAACAGCTATCCATCTCCCTACAGTTAGTGCCAGAGCAATCCAGGATTGGAGTCACAATGGACCTACAAGTTATCCCGGCACTGCTGATACTCAATGTCAGTGCCTGGATAATGAAGCAGGCAAATAGGACCCCATGACAAGTAGTCCTAACTATTCCCAGTTTATTTATTTGTAGCATTTGTATCCCACATGTGGCTTACATTTGCTGTAATGGCGGTTGCCATTTCCGGGTAACAGAATTACAAATAGTAATGTAAGTTGCTGTCGCGCCCCGTACCTGCGCCGCCTTGCCCGCTGGGAGGTCCCTCTCCGCGAGCAGGGGAGAGCGGAGTACCGCTGGCTATGGGCGGCGCGGGCGAAGAGTTGTACCCGCCTCCTGGGCTATGCCGGTTCGCCGCTGCAGCGCGGTGGCGGCCGGAGAGCGCCGGCGCTGCCAAAATGGCCGGCGCTCTCTTACTTGCAAGGCTCTTCCGGGTGCAGGACCTGGGAACAGAGGAAACGCCCATTCAGGGTCCGGATTGGCTGGTCGCGGCTAGTCTCCGCCCTCTCTCTGAGACCAGCCTATCCGGAGCCCTGGGGCTGGTTGTGGGCCCCTCCTTTTCGTCAGCTGTTGAGTGTTCTCCAGATGGAGGGGGCTATTTAAAGGCAGTCTCTGACAGTGTTCATTGCTTCGGCTTCGACTTGTGGATCCCTGAGTGTTGTGTTTTGGAGTGCCTTCCGTTTGCCTTGATTCCCTGATTGAACCTCTGTTTGAACCTGGACTTTGCTTTTGCCTGCCGCCTGCCTTTGAACCTCTGTTTGCACCTGGACGTTGCATTTGCCTGCCGCCTGCCTTTGTACCTCTGATTGAACCTGGACTTTGCTTTTGCCTGCCGCCTGCCTTTGAACCTCTGACTGAACCTGGACTTTGCTTTTGCCTGCCGCCTGCCTTTGAACCTCTGTTTGAACCTGGACGTTGCATTTGCCTGCCGCCTGCCTTTGTACCTCTGATTGAACCTGGACTTTGCTTTTGCCTGCCGCCTGCCTTTGAACCTCTGACTGAACCTGGACTTTGCTTTTGCCTGCCGCCTGCCTTTGAACCTCTGTTTGAACCTGGACTTTGCTTTTGCCTGCCGCCTGCCTTTGTACCTCTGATTGAACCTGGACTTTGCTTTTGCCTGCCGCCTGCCTTTGAACCCCTGATTGAACCTGGACTTTGCTTTTGCCTGCCGCCTGCCTTTGAACCTCTGTTTGAACCTGGACTCTGCATTTACCCGCCGCCTGCCTTTGCACCTCTGATTGAACCTGGACTTTGCTTTTGCCTGCCGCCTGCCTTTGAATCTCTGATTGAACCTGGACTCTGCTTTTGCCTGCCGCCTGCCTTTGCACCTCTGAGTGAACCTGGACTTTGCTATTTCCCGCTGCCTGCCTTTGAACCTCTGGTTAAACCTGGACTTTGCCTCTGCCTGCCCTATCCGGTCCTTCTTTGGAGGTCTCTGGCCTGATTCTCCAGGTAAGATCAGAACTGTCTGGCTGCCAAACGTTGTTTGGTCCAGGGGCTCACTTTTCATGACAAAGGCCTGACAGAAAGCCGAAGCCATGAGCTCGCCAGATAAGCCTGACCTTACCGACCTGGCCCAAGCTCTCCAACAGCAGCAGGCTCAGCTCAACAGATTGTCTGGAGTATTGCAGGATGTGTGTTCCCAGATGTCAGCACAGCGAGCACCGGCTCCCGGGGCAAGTAGGACCCCTCCACCTCAACCTGCATTTCGTTTGCCAGAACCTCCTCGGTTTGATGGCACGCCCTCCGCATGCCGCGGATTCTTGAACCAATGTCAAATGCTCTTTGACATGCAACCTGCTTCTTTTCCTACGGACAAACAAAAGATTACCTACATTATTTCATTACTCTCCGGTGCGGCTCTGGCATGGGCTTCACCTCTCTGGGAGCAACAGGATCCTCTCCTTTCGGAACTGGGGGAATTCCTGCGTCGGTTCCGCATGGTCTTCGATGTTCCAGGGCGTCCCTCCTCTGCTGCAGGGGAACTTCTACGGATTCAGCAAGGAAGCAATACGGTTGGAGCCTATGCTATTCGATTCCGTACTCTGGCGGCGGAACTCAAATGGAATCAAGAGGCTCTTACGGCCATTTTTTGGCAAGGCTTGAGTGGGCGCATTAAGGACGAGCTAGCCGGCCGGGAGATCCCTAGTACCTTGGACGCTCTAATCTCTCTAAGTACCCGAATTGATGTCCGTTTCCAGGAACGGGCACGAGAACAAGCTGCCTCTCGTCCGCCTCGCAGGTTTTCCCCTCAAAGACCTCGAACTGTCTCTCCCCAGGAGGCGATGGTTCCGACGGTGGAGGCACCGGAGGTGCCTATGGTGATTGGCAGGCACCGATTGACACCTATGGAACGAACCCACCGGAGGGAGAATAAACTATGTATGTATTGCGGGAAACCTGGCCATTTTGTGAAAGGGTGTCCCAACAAGCCGGGAAATGCTTAGACCCTAGCCTGGTGAAGGGGGTGGTTTTGGGTCGTTCAGGAACCCTTCCGGATAACTTAATGACTGTACCTATTATCTTACGTTGGCGAGAATTCAGGATAAACACCCTAGCCCTGCTAGATTCAGGAGCAGGAGGCAACTTTATTGATGCTCGGCTACTTCAGGGCCTTGGAAGGCCGGTTATTTCCTGTAGACCAGCTCTTCAAGTCACTTCCATTCACGGCTCTACCTTACCTCAGCCTATTACTCATCTCACTCTCCCGCTCCAGATGCAGGTGGGCCTTCTTCATCATGAGGAGATACAATTTCTTATTTTACCTCAGGCCATCCATCCAGTAATTCTAGGTATACCCTGGCTGCGGCTGCATGCGCCTTACATAGACTGGCCTTCGGGAGAGATCAGCCAATGGAGTGGTCATTGTTTTGAAACTTGTCTGACACCAGTGCACCCTCTTCCTATTAATGTGCCAGCGCTACTTGGAGCCCTCCACCCCTGTGATGCTCATCTTCCGAGGGAGTACGAGGAGTTTTCTGATGTTTTTGATGCCCGGGAGGCAGATTCCCTCCCGCCCCATCGCCCGTTCGATTGTCCCATTGATTTGTTGCCCGGCTCGATGCCTCCTCGAGGGCGATTATATACTTTGTCCCGGGAGGAATCTGCTGCCATGCGGGCCTACATTCGGGACAACCTTCGTAAAGGATTTATCCGTCCATCCTCTTCTCCTGCTGGGGCGGGGTTCTTTTTTGTCTCAAAAAAGGATGGGTCCTTACGGCCCTGCATTGACTATCGTGGACTTAACAACATCACAGTCAAGAACCGGTATCCCCTTCCGCTTATCCCAGAGCTTTTTGACCGACTACAGGGGGCTGTCATCTTTACTAAGTTGGATCTGCGAGGGGCCTATAACTTGATTCGTATCCGTCAGGGGGACGAGTGGAAAACTGCGTTTAATACTCACGAAGGCCATTTTGAATATCGGGTCATGCCCTTTGGACTGTGTAATGCTCCAGCTGTATTTCAAGACCATCAACTTCATTTTCCGGGATCTTCTGTATTCTTCAGTCATTGTGTACCTAGATGATATTCTGATCTTCTCTGCTTCCCCTCAGGATCATCCCGGGCATGTCCGCACGGTGCTTCAACGACTCCGGGATCATCGACTGTTTGCCAAGTTGGAGAAGTGTGCATTTCATCACTCCACCATTCCTTTTTTGGGACATATTATCTCTGCTGTTGGATTACAAATGGATCCTGCTAAACTGCAGGCTATCCGGGACTGGCCGCTTCCCCAGGGTCTCCGGGCCTTGCAACGTTTTCTTGGCTTCGCTAATTACTACAGACAATTCATTCCCCATTATTCGCTCCTCACAGCTCCTTTGACAGCCCTTACTCGGAAGGGGGCGGATGTTCGGCATTGGTCTCCTGCTGCCCTGGAGGCTTTTTCTGCCTTAAAGACAGCTTTCTTGTCTGCATCGGTGCTCCGGAGTCCTGATGTCACGAAGCCTTTCATCGTGGAGGTCGATGCCTCCGCCCTGGGAGTGGGGGCGGTGCTGTCCCAGACCGCGTCTTCTGGTAAGAAACATCCTTGTTTTTTTTTTTCTAAGAAGTTTTCGCCTGCTGAACGTAATTACACCATAGGGGACAGAGAGCTGCTGGCTCTAAAGCTCGCCTTTCAGGAGTGGCGGTACCTACTGGAGGGGGCTGCGCATCCTATTACTGTCATCACGGATCACAAAAACCTGCTTTACTTGCAGGATGCCAAACGCTTGAATCCCCGGCAGGCCCGTTGGTCACTATTTTTTGCTCGTTTTTCTTTTCATTTGGTATTTCGTCCTGCAGAAAAGAATATCCAGGCAGATGCCCTCTCCCGAGCTTTTGACGCACCTGAGGAGCCTGAGGAGTCCTATCCTATGCTCAATCCTGCTTGCCTGTCTCCTATGGTGGGGGCATCCGCCTGTCTCAAGACTCCTGTTCCTGCTCGATCTCGTCGCAAGGTTCTTCAGTGGGGTCACTCTGCTGCATTTTCAGGACATTTTGGGTTCCGTAAAACCTATCACCTTATTGCCCGTTATTTTTGGTGGCCCCGCATGGCCCAGGAGATTCGGCAGTTTGTCTCTACCTGTCCTACCTGTGCCCGTACCAAGTCCTTGCCAGGCAAGCCGTGGGGGCTGCTTCAACCATTACCTGTACCCCAGCTACCTTGGCAGGAGGTCTCGATGGACTTCATAACTGATCTTCCCTGTTCCAAGGGCAACACTATCATCTGGGTGGTGGTGGATCGTTTTTCTCGCATGGCTCACTTCGTTCCCATGCGGTCCCTGCCATCCGCGAAGACTCTGGCCTCCCAATTTATCCAGCACATTTTTCGGCTGCATGGCCTGCCGCATCGTATCATCAGTGATAGAGGGTCCCAATTCACCTCTACATTTTGGAGATCGTTATGCTCTGCTTTTGGGGTGACCACACATTTCTCCTCAGCTTATCATCCTCAGACCAACGGCATGGCAGAACGGACGAACCAGACCCTTAAAGCCTTTCTGCGGGCCTTCACGAATGCTCGGCAAGATGATTGGACTGATCTCCTGGCTTGGGCTGAATTTGCATACAACAATAGTTTTCATTCTGCTTCACGGACATCACCCTTCTTCACTATTTTTGGTCGTCATCCACGTGTTCCACCTCCGATTCCTTTGACTACAGCTCCCCCACTGCTCCAGTCTACTCTCACCACTATTCATGCAACTTGGAGGACAGTCCGTCAGCAGTTGGGGAGGGCGGCTGCTCGGTACAAGCAATGTGCTGATCAGCGTCGCCGGGTCGCTCCCGTATTCCAGCCGGGACAAAAAGTATGGCTCAGCACCAAGTACCTCAAACTTCGTCTTCCCTCCCTGAAGTTTGCTCCTCGCTTCATCGGGCCATTTTCTGTGTCATCTCGAGTGGGGACGGTGGCCTACCGCCTTCACCTACCTGGTAATCTACGCATTCACAATGCTTTTCATGTGTCTCTGCTTAAACCTTTTAGGACTTCCCCCTGGCATCCTGCTCCTAAGAAGATACTGGTTCCTGATTCTGACCCTGATCCAGAGTTCGAGGTAAAAGAGATACTTGACTCCAAACTCCAGCGGGGTCGATTGTTTTACTTGATCTCGTGGAAGAACTTTGGTCCTGAGGATAACTCCTGGGAGCCGGTGGCTAATATCCTTGCCCCTGATTTGTTACACGAGTTCCACTCTCGTTATCCTACTAAGCCTGGACCTAGACGGAGAGGGGGGGCTTACGGGGGGGGTACTGTCGCGCCCCGTACCTGCGCCGCCTTGCCCGCTGGGAGGTCCCTCTCCGCGAGCAGGGGAGAGCGGAGTACCGCTGGCTATGGGCGGCGCGGGCGAAGAGTTGTACCCGCCTCCTGGGCTATGCCGGTTCGCCGCTGCAGCGCGGTGGCGGCCGGAGAGCGCCGGCGCTGCCAAAATGGCCGGCGCTCTCTTACTTGCAAGGCTCTTCCGGGTGCAGGACCTGGGAACAGAGGAAACGCCCATTCAGGGTCCGGATTGGCTGGTCGCGGCTAGTCTCCGCCCTCTCTCTGAGACCAGCCTATCCGGAGCCCTGGGGCTGGTTGTGGGCCCCTCCTTTTCGTCAGCTGTTGAGTGTTCTCCAGATGGAGGGGGCTATTTAAAGGCAGTCTCTGACAGTGTTCATTGCTTCGGCTTCGACTTGTGGATCCCTGAGTGTTGTGTTTTGGAGTGCCTTCCGTTTGCCTTGATTCCCTGATTGAACCTCTGTTTGAACCTGGACTTTGCTTTTGCCTGCCGCCTGCCTTTGAACCTCTGTTTGCACCTGGACGTTGCATTTGCCTGCCGCCTGCCTTTGTACCTCTGATTGAACCTGGACTTTGCTTTTGCCTGCCGCCTGCCTTTGAACCTCTGACTGAACCTGGACTTTGCTTTTGCCTGCCGCCTGCCTTTGAACCTCTGTTTGAACCTGGACGTTGCATTTGCCTGCCGCCTGCCTTTGTACCTCTGATTGAACCTGGACTTTGCTTTTGCCTGCCGCCTGCCTTTGAACCTCTGACTGAACCTGGACTTTGCTTTTGCCTGCCGCCTGCCTTTGAACCTCTGTTTGAACCTGGACGTTGCATTTGCCTGCCGCCTGCCTTTGTACCTCTGATTGAACCTGGACTTTGCTTTTGCCTGCCGCCTGCCTTTGAACCCCTGATTGAACCTGGACTTTGCTTTTGCCTGCCGCCTGCCTTTGAACCTCTGTTTGAACCTGGACTCTGCATTTACCCGCCGCCTGCCTTTGCACCTCTGATTGAACCTGGACTTTGCTTTTGCCTGCCGCCTGCCTTTGAATCTCTGATTGAACCTGGACTCTGCTTTTGCCTGCCGCCTGCCTTTGCACCTCTGAGTGAACCTGGACTTTGCTATTTCCCGCTGCCTGCCTTTGAACCTCTGGTTAAACCTGGACTTTGCCTCTGCCTGCCCTATCCGGTCCTTCTTTGGAGGTCTCTGGCCTGATTCTCCAGGTAAGATCAGAACTGTCTGGCTGCCAAACGTTGTTTGGTCCAGGGGCTCACTTTTCATGACAAAGGCCTGACAGTTGCATACATACATGGTAACATAACGTACATGAACAGATCATGGTATAGATATATATCATGTGCATATATATGTTAAGGAAGAATAAATTATGGTAATACATGAATGTTCCTGAATACGAAATTGGGTTGTATCATTCTTTAGGTCATCGACTATGGAGAGACCATATTCGACATAGAGATTGAAGTAGTTATGCTTATTCATTAATGGTAAGGAGGTTGATCAGTCAAGTGATAAAATTTCAATTATGTCTATGTCGTGTAAAGTCTTATTTTTTGGTGTTTAAGATGGGTGTTTATGGTATGCCTTCTTGAACAGATCCGTTTTCAGTAGCCTTCGGAAGATAGTTAGGTCTTGCATTATTTTTATGGCCTTCGGTAGTGTGTTCCATAGCTGCATTATCCGGACACCTGCACTGAATATTGGCCCAACCCAGCTATCATTTGGGAGCCACCAAACACCCAGGTATTCAGTACTGTTACCTGGCTATAGCCTGGCACTGAATATCTAGGTCATGAAAGGACCGCTGAAGGCTGAATATTAACTGGTATACGTGTAACTCGAGTTACATCGAGTTGATGTGCATTTAAATGTTAATACAGATTAGTAAATGATGGCATAACGTTTGTAACTGAGGCACAAGTTAACCATATACACAGCTCAAGAAAACTGCAAACAAGTGCCTTTACTTATCAAGGCAATGAACAAATCAGCTAAGTTAATTACTAAAAAAATGTATTTTATTTATTTTGCTCACACCTTTTAAGTAGTAGCTCAAGGTGAGTTACATTCAGGTACACTGAATATTTCCCTGTCCTTGGAGGGCTCACTATCAGTTTGTACCTGAGGCAATGGAGGGTTAAGTGACTTGCCCAAGATCACAAGGAGCAGCAGTGGGACTTGAACCGGCCACCTCTGGGTGTCAAGACAAGTGCTCTAACCAGATACCTAATTAGTTAGAACTAATTAGGTATCTGTATCTACTTTATGATGTTCACTGTACTTTTAAGGGATTTTGCTTGAATTTATAAAATACTAAAAGCACCGTATGACAATTTCTAATAAATTGAAAACCCTGTGGATATAGCAATCCAATACTGATATGCAATGCTAATGCTGTTTGAATGAAGCATAAATCCTATATGAAACCTTAAGGTATCCTTCCTGTACCAGAGGTGGTTTAAATTAGACTTTCTGGAATTTGATTAGGACAGGCTTATGAAAGCTGGTGTAGGAGCTATGATGTCTAAGGATAAAATTAGCCACTTTTAATACTAGTGGGTATTGCTCTGGGTCACAAAGAAGAGTAATACTAATATCATGCCAGGTCACTGGTCCAGTAGTGGAGTGGAGGAGTAGCCTAATGATTAGGGCAGTAGACTGAGAATCAGGGGAGTCTGGTTCAGAATCCACTGTGGCTCCTTCTGATCTTAGGCAAGTCACTTAACCCTTCATTGCCTCCAGTACAAACTTAGAATGTGAGCCCTCCAGAAACAGGAACATATCTACTGAACCTGAATGTAACTCACCTTGAGCTACTACTGAAGGTGTGAGCAAAATCCAAACAAGTAAATAAAGACAATGCTTCTCAACTGTTTCCTGGAGGCTCACCTAGCCAGTCACATTTCAGGATTACCAAGAGATAAATTGGAAAGCCATAGTATGCAAATCTATCTCCTGCATATTCATTATGATATTCCCGAAAACCCAACTGTCTGGCTGTGCCTCCAGGAGAGGTTTGAGAAGCACTGGAGTAATGGCTTAAGATAAACCAGTGGTTTTCAACCTAGGTAATTAGGTTTTCTACAATGAATATGCATGAGATAAATTTGCATACAAAGGAGGCAGTGTATGTAGAACAATCTCATGCATATTCATTGTGGTTATCCTGAACACCTGATTGGCTTGGTATGCCCCAAGGACTGGGTTGAGAACCACTGAAATAGATAGTGGCCATCTTTTGCCATTTCTTCAGTGTGGTTCAAAGGGAGAAGAGCCCCAGTGGTAATTCGACTAGCAGCAGCTCACTGACTTTGGACCTCCTCCATCCAAAGTTTACCTACCAAGATCTCTCAGGATCAGAAATCAGAAGTATAGCTGTAGACAAGGAAAATATTTTGATTAAGCTGAAGAACATGTCCAACCTACCATTAGAATTTTGTTTAGGATTTCTCCCCTCCCATTTTGTCATCAGACAATAGCAGACACTCCCCTATCTTTCCCATGCCCCTCCCCCCCCCACCACACACACATACACACACACAAAAGGGTCATGAACATGATATACTGCCTTTCTGTGGTACAATCAAAGCAATTTGCATATTATATGCAGGCACCATGAAATGCACTGCATGATGGCACATCAACCTCACAGACACAATAACTTTTCCGAAAGGGTGCATTAAAGAGAGATTCCTGCAGACAGAATTCTCCAAAAAGATTGTAGCAAGTCCTAGATGTGAATTTATAGTTCAAAATCACAACAGGTCTGTATCTTAGGGCCTTCTCCTTTTCTCTTTTCTTCCACAAATTCCTGCATGGCAGACACAACTGCTTTCATTATCATACCACTTAATTCAGATCTGGAAATTTCTCATTGCTAATTAAAATCACTCTTGCATGAGGAAGATGATGCATGTGTGATGTCTACACGTTGTACACCAAGACAGAGGACTCACCGTATAGGTAGTTTTTCAATTAGATAACACATTTGGACTTGATCTGTTTGTAAACTCATTTAGCAGTTCATGTATGATGGAACATTCTGTGTATGGAGGGCAGGGAAGGTATACAGAGCATGGAGGAATAGACAGTCACAAAATACTGTGTGGGTGTGTTTTATATACAAAATCAGCCAGATAGAAAACAGTGAAAAGGAGATCAGTCTTCCTTCCAATCACCACCAAGCCTGGCTGCCATTTTATTTTCTCTAAATTAACATTTTTTTTAAAAGAGAGAGGGGACAGGGAGCAAGGTGTTTTTTGGGGCTGCATTTTGATTAAAAATTTATCACAATTTATTTCTTTTTCTTTCCCCTTTTTCCCATTCTTTTCTCCCCTTTTTCTCCTTTATGTTTTTCTTTCCCTTCCCCTGCTCCCCTCCCCTTCCTTCTCCCCTTTTACTTTCCTTTTCCCCCTTCCTTTTCCCCTCCCCTTCTTCCCCTCCCCTTTCTTTCCTCTCCTTCCCTTTTTCTCCCCACCCTTTTCCCTCCTTCTTCCTATTCTCCTTCTCCACTCCATTTCCCTCCCTCCCCTTCCCCTTTTTTTCCTCTTCCTCCTCCTCCTCCCCTATCCCCTTCCCCTCCCCTCCCTTCCCTTCCTACACTCTACCTTTTCTTCCCTACTCCTTCTTCCTTCCTTAATCCATTCCCACTTCCCCCTCCTTTCTTTTGCCCTCCTTCTTCCACCTTTCCCTCCCGCTCCCCTTCCCTTCCCCTCCCCTCTTTTCCCGCCCCAGCCCCACCCTCTTCGATCCTTTCTCCCTTTCTCCTCCTTCTCCTCCCCCCTTTCCCCCCTCTCTTCCATGTTTTTCCCCTCCATTTGTTTACTCTCACCTTTCATTCTGCCCCCCCTATACTGGTATTACCAGTTCTCCATTTTATCTATTGATGTCTTTGTAGGGCTCTTTGTCTTAAAAATGTGTGTGTGTGTATATATATATTTTTTTTCCATATTTTTATTGTTAGTGTATTCTAAGCTACTATCCTGGAAAGCTTTTTTGTATTGGGCTGAATTCCTCAGTTATTATATTCATACATATGTTCTCATGTTATCATATCCATTTACACTTTTCCATAGGGTTGTTAGCTGAGCATTGTTTGTCAATATACTCAAAGCTATCCTCTAGGTAAGCGCTTCATATTCATTAGACAACAATTTCCTTATTCCCCCCTTTTTGTTCTTCCACTTTTTTTTCTTCTATTTTTATTTCTTTCCCCTTTTTGTATGGTACCACTACATGGTTTTGATCATGTATCCTTGCGGATGGTACCTCCATATATATTTTATAAATCCTGATCCGTGTGCCTGACCCAAAGACCTTATCCAGTTCTGTTAGTTTTCTATACAAGTAAGGGGTGAATACTTCCCTTTATACAATAGGCCAGTAGTGTTGCAAAGAATGTTTTTATAGGGGGTGCATCTCCTGTGCATCCCCACTCTGTCTCCCTGTGTCTCCTGCGTGCCCCCCCCCCCCCGTACCTTAAAATCATCTCTGCTGCAGTCTTCACCCGAGCAGCAGCACTCATAGGCTGCCTGCAGCCTGCACCAGGACTTCTTCTCTGAACTGTCCCGCTGTTCACAAAACAGGAAGTTGCATCAGAAGTGGCTGGAATGGTTCAGAGAGGAAGTCCCGGTGCAGGCCACAGGCAGCCTATGAGAACTACTGCTGCTGCCCGGGTGAAAACTGCAGCAGAGATTATTTTAAGGTATAGGCAGGGGGACCGGGTCCGACAGGGGGTACATACACAGTATAAATAATCCACTGCAAAAGGCTGCACATAGGAGCCCTTTTATAGAATTGTCTTCCTTTCTAACCATGCAAGGTCATCTTTTCCTTTATGACACCAGCTGTAGATCCTTGCTACTAATGTAAATAACCGAAGACTATTTCAAGAGTGAGGTCCCAAATCAGTCTGCTTATAAGCTACAAATCAACTTCAATTTAGCTAAATCTTGAAGTGTTATATATATATATACACAGGATGCAGATAACAAGAAGCTCCTTGGGGACTATGCCAGCACCTCTCTTTTCCATGGAGCTTGGAGTTCTGATTTCACCACTCACACATCTAGAGTCCAGAACTATGACTTCATTTCATTTCCTAAGAGCATTTGGTTTGCTCATTTGCGTGACAGGCTGTCTCTAGTGAGACCTCAATCAGAGTACTGTGTACAATTCTGGAGACCACATCTTCAAAAGAATATAATAGGGATGGAGTTGATCAGAGGGCAGCTACTAAATGGTCATTGGCCATCATAAAGTGTATGGGGACAAGGAGATAGATAAATAATAATCTGCAGCTGCCACAGCTCCAGCTGACTCTCACCTACTTGATTAGACCATTAGCTATCCCGGCACAGGGGTCACCAGTAACTGGGGTTCATAGATAGTTAACCTGAACTTCCTGGGCTGTAAAAGGGCGCTGGGAATGGCACCTATTTTAAGTCTATGGCTCTGCACATGCTCCACCCAAACTCTACTCACATGCAAACCCATCAGCAAAGTTTGTGCCAGCAAAGTATAGTGTTGATATTCTGTAATTGGTCATTTACATTTATAAAAGACTAGAATACTGCTACTTACATGCCTTTTTCCACCTAAAACTAGATGGATAACAGCATTGACCACCTGGCTGGAAGGTTCTAAAATGTGGTCCAAGAAAGACCTGGCACAGGCAAACCAAGGCTGAAGCAAAATGGCTCCACCTCTGGATGGATGATTTAACTGCAGCGACTCAGAACCAACTGAACTGAAAGAGACTCACTACAGATGCCCTGTGGGATTGCCCTACTGTGTTAGAACATTGATTGGACTTGACTTCACCCCCAAAATGTTAAGGAGCTGAGATCCAGAGAAAAAGGGTGCACTTCACTAAGTAAATATAAGAAACACTGGCAATAGTTAAAAATAATCCTGATAGATATTTATTAGAAATGGCAATACAAGAGCGCAGTGGTTCTCAACCCAGTCAATCAGATTTTTCACAATTAACAAGCATGAGATAGATTTGAATAGCACTACCTCCACTGTATATAAATCTCACTTGCTTGTTCAATGTGGATAACCTGAAACCCAACAAGCTGTGTGTCTCCCTGGGATTAGGTTAAGAAACACTGCAGAATGGGGCACAAGCCACAGATCTTCAGCTATTTAGTCAAATGCACACATGCACACAGATATATCTCTGTCTCTATATACAGCTTTCCTACCTATTACACAGCGTATGTAGTGCTCAAATGACTACATTAGTGGTTTCCCAAAAGAAATATTCACTTGCATTTGGCACTTCACTACAATGAATTTATAATGACCAGAGAATTGCCTTCTTACATTTGAGATTCTAAACATGGCAACAGCTGATTGGTTTCGCTGCTTTCCCAGACACTGTTTTTTTGGCATTTATTTACCTGGAAGCTTGAGGTGAAGCAGAACGTGGGATGAATACACTTCAGCTTCGTTTCTAGTGGAAAAAATACCCTACCAGGTCACAGATATTTTGTATTAAGTTAGTCCAATTAAAAAGGTTTAATTTTATATTCTTTGTTTTGCTTTGTTTTATTTCTATTTATTATTTTTTTAATGAATGCATATTGTATTTATTTCAGCATGTGAGGGCAATGCCAAGTAATGATTAGGGCACATTCTTCTCTGTTATATTATACTAATGAAATATGATGCAGCTGTGAGACTCCCAACAGGGCCACCAACAATTATATTACAATATGGATGAGAAGAATTAGGTCAAGGAAGAAACAGGTCCACAGAAAACAGCTTTAGATACTACTAGTTTTGAGCTCCTACATGACTCTTGTCATTCTGCTTAGGACTGAGCGATCCAGTCCTGCTTGTGGCCTAATGCATGCATAGTAACATAGTAGATGACGGCAGAAAAAGACCTGCACGGTCCATCCAGTCTGCCCAACAAGATAACTCATATGTGCCACATTTTGTGTATACCTTACCTTGATTTGTACCTGTCTTTTCCAGGGCACAGACCGTATGAGTCTGCCCAGCACTATCCCTGCCCCCCCAACCACCAGCCCCGCCTCCCACCACTGGCTCTGGCACAGACCGTATAAGTCTGAACTTGAGGTTCTGATTTCTCTAGGAAAGGCAAGAGATCTCCATGCATGTGATGAAGTAACAATCGTTACTGGAGCAGCCTATCCTTGGTGACATGTAGTTGCATGTCAGTACTGATTTCATCAGTGGGTGTCCCAAACATTTCCATGGAATCTTCAGGAGTGGAGGAGTAATGTAATTTAATAAATTTAATACAAAGCCTTAATACAAAGCCATTACTTTCGGCCTCAAGACCATACAGCACAGGTTACAACATCAACAGTAATCAAACAGTTGCGCCACCCTTCCTTTCCCCAACCTTATCACTCAAAAGAGGAAAAACGAAGAACAAACAGCAAGTTTTCAAATATCTGTGAAATACTGCATAATCGCCAAGCACTTTAAAATCCTCAAGCAGACGATTCCAAAACTTCGGCACTGCTCATGAAAAGCATGAGCTTTGTGTTCATAACAAACGAAACTCCTTTATCAGAAGGCAATGCCACGTTTATGAAAAGTACCTGGCCATAAATTACGATGTGGTTGCTAAGGTGACACAAGCACCCTAAAAGCCAAACAACATAACTTTAAAAAAAAAAAAACATGTGACTCAGTCAACAGTCTTATGTTAGCACAGTGGGCTGAGAACCTGGGAAACTGGTTATTCCCATTGTGGCTCCTTGTGACCCTGGACAAGTCACTTAACCCACCATTACCCTAGATACAAAAACTTAGATTGTGAATCCACTAAGGACAAGGAAAGTATCTACATATAATAAATGTAAACTGCTTTGGTTGTACCACAGAAAGGCAGTATATCAAATCCATGACCCTTTATCCTTTACCGTGGGGTTTTCGAGAAATCCACAAAGAATATGTGAATACACTGGGGACCCAACAGATATACATTTATCCAGTGGCGGCCCTACCATTAGGCCACCTGACGCAGGGGCCTCAGGCAGCACTCTTGTGAGGCGGCGTCACCCCCCCCCCCCCCCCCCCCGCCCTTCCCTCAGCCCCATTCCCTGAAATTACCTTTTTCTTGTTTTTCAAAGGAAAGTGGTGGCAGTGACTCCCATAGGCTACCCTGCAGCCAGTCTCGGGCCCTTCTCTCTACTGCGGGTGGCCCATCTCCAAAGAAACAGGAAATTATATCAGAGAGGCGGGCCACCCGCAGAACAGAGAATAGAAAAGGTAATTTGGGGTTGAGAAGGGCGGGGGCGGTGGCAGCGGAGGAGGAGCCAGGGCAGTAGCTAATTTTCTGTCTCAGGGGCAGATTGTCTTGGGCTGCCCCTGCATTTATCCATTATATGTTCACTATATATGTTCAAATATCTGAAAGGTATTAATCCGCAAACGAACCTTTTCCGGAGATGGGAAGGTGGTAGAACTAGATGGCACGATACGAGATTGAAGGGGGGCAGACTCAAGAAAAATGTCAGGAAGTATTTTTTCACGGAGAGAGTGGTGGATGCTTGGAATGCTCTCCCGCGGGAGGTGGTGGATAGGAAAACGGTAACGGAATTCAAACATGCGTGGGATAAACATAACGGAATCCTGTTCCGAGGGAATGGATCCTCAGAAGCTTAGCTGAGATTAGGTGGCAGAGCCGGTAGTGGGAGGCGGGGTTGGTGGTTGGGAGGAGAGGATAGTGCTGGGCAGACTTATATGGTCTGTCCCAGAGCCGGTGGTTGGGAGGCAGGGATAGTGCTGGGCAGACTTATACAGTCTGTGCCCTGAAAATGACAGATACAAATCAAGGTAAGGTATACACAAAAAGTAGCACATATGACTATGCTCCACTAAGGCAACATCCTCTTTAAAGCACAAAATAAGAGAAGTCAAATGTGATTAGGTGGGGTTGGTAGTGCCCGGACCTCCAGAAGTATTAGGTACGGGAAGCCACAAGGCTACACTATCACATCTTGATAAATTAGATTTTGCTTTAATGAAGCAGAAGATTAACTGCAGCTAATTGCATCGTAGAACACAGCATGCCAGGTTTTGATCAAATTATGTTAAGGGAGGCATAAATTAGCATTTCTCTGGGAAGGAAAAAAATGATTGCCCGACAATGCAATAAATGGCCAGCGCATAACACAATAGTGTGCTGTGTGTTATCTGAAAAACATACAGAACAAATACTGTTGAGCCTGATATTTAAAGTAAAGCTGAGCTCCTGAATTTCTGCTCCTAAATTTGTACCCTATTATCACCCAAACTTAGCATAAGATTTCAGCTGGAAATTCATCTTAAGTTAGAAACTTACAAGTTATGCCCAAAACCTGGAGTATTTAGAGGGGTGCTGTCCCTACATGCCCCTCCCAAACTATGCCTATTCTAGAACCATCTGGGCTTTCAGGATGCCCCAAGTGAACATATATACATAGTAACATAGTAGATGAAGGCAGAAAAAGACCTGTATGGTCCATCCAGTCTGCCCAACAAGACAAACTCATATGTGCTACTTTTTGTGTATACCCTACTTTGATTTGTACCTGTCCTCTTCAGGGCACAGACCGTATAAGTCTGTTCAGCACTATCCCCGCCTCCCAACCACCAGCCCCGCCTCCCACCACTGGCTCTGGCACAGACCGTATAAGTCTGCCCAGCACTATCCTCGCCTCCCACCACCGGCTGGCTCTGCCACCCAATCTCGGCTAAGCTCCTTAGGATCCATTTCTTCTGAACAGGATTCCTTTATGTTTATCCCACGCGTGTTTGAACTCTGTTACCGTTTTCATTTCCACCACCTCCCGCGGGAGGGCATTCCAAGCATCCACTACTCTCTCCGTGAAAAAATACTTCCTGACATTTTTCTTGAGTCTGCCCCCCTTCAATCTCATTTCATGTCCTCTCGTTCTACCGCCTTCACACCTCCGGAAAAGGTTCTTTTGCGGATTAATACTTTTCAAATATTTGAATGTCTGTATCATATCACCCCTGTTTCTCCTTCCTTCCAGAGTATACATGTTCAGGTCATCAAGTCTCTCCTCATACGTCTTGTAACACAAATCCCTTACCATTCTCGTAGCTTTTCTTTGCACCGCTTCAATTCTTTTTACATCCTTCGCAAGGTACGGCCTCCAAAACTGAACACAATACTCTAGGTGGGGCCTCACCAACGACTTATACAGGGACATCAACACCTCCTTTCTTCTGCTGGTCACACCTCTCTCTATACAGACTAACAACCTTCTAGCTATGGCCACCGCCTTGTCACACTGTTTCGTCACCTTCAGATCCTCAGATACTATCACCCCAAGATCCCTCTCCCCGTCCATACCTATCAGATTCTCCCCGCCTAACACATACATCTCCCGAGGGTTTCTATTCCCTAAGTGCATCACTTTGCATTTCTTCGCATTGAATTTTAATTGCCAAACCTTAGACCATTCTTCTAGCTTCCTCAGATCCTTTTTCATGTTTTCCACTCCCTCCCGGGTGTCCACTCTGTTGCAGATCTTAGTATCATCCGCAAATAGGCAAACTTTACCTTCTAACCCTTTGGCAATGTCACTCACAAATATATTGAACAGAATCGGTCCCAGCACCGATCCCTGAGGCACACCACTACTCACCTTTCCCTCCTCCGAGCGAATTCCATTCACCACCACCCTCTGGCTTCTGTCCGTCAACCAGTTCCTAATCCAGTTCACCACTTCGGGTCCTATCTTCAGCCCTTCCGGTTTATTTAAGAGCCTCCTGTGGGGAACCTTGTCAAAAGCTTTGCTGAAATCTAAGTAGATTACGTCCATAGCTCGTCCCTGATTCAATTCTCCTGTCACCCAATCAAAGAACTCAATGAGATTTGTTTGGCACGATTTCCCTTTGGTAAAACCATGTTGTCTCGGATCTTGAAACTTATTGGCTTCCAGGAAATTCACTATCCTTTCCTTCAGCATCGCTTCCATTATTTTTCCAATAATCGAAGTGAGGCTTACCGGCCTGTAGTTTCCAGCTTCTTCCCTATCACCACTCTTGTGAAGAGGGACCACCTCCGCCGTTCTCCAATCCTTCGGAACCTCTCCCGTCTGCAAGGATATGTTAAACAAATCTTTAAGAGGACCCGCCAGAACCTCTCTGAGCTCCCTCAATATCCTGGGGTGGATCCCATCCGGTCCCATGGCTTTATCCACCTTTAGCTTTTCAAGCTGTTCATACACACTCTCTTCCGTGAATAGTGCTCTATCCACTTCAATCTCATTTATACTTTTTGCAGTCCATCGCGATCCTTCTCCAGGATTTTCTTCTGTGAAAACAGAACAAAAGTATCTATTTAGCAAATTTGCTTTTTTCTTCATCATTATCCACATAGCGGTTCGCAGTATCTTTTAGTCTCACAATTCCCTTTTTAGTCATTCTCCTTTCACTTATATACCTGAAGAAATTTTTGTCACCCCTCCTTACATTTCTAGCAAACCATAATATCAGCTAATGGGATGGTTGCATAATTACCTTTAATGCTACACTGTATATACACCTACTAGCTATTAATAAAGTAAACTGTCGCATATCCATGCTCTAAGTCTTTAACTGTCCCATTTTAAATTCTCTATTTGAAACCATGCATCTAATTTGAACCAAGTAACTCGGACACTGAAGAGTCAACTCATTTTGGTTGAGGAGAGAAGGCATTATAACACAAACACACACACACAAAGCCTGAAACAACATGTGTGGCTTATTTATCTCTAGTGTAAATTTATTTATAGTGCAAAAAGATGTTGGCAATCTCTCAGTTCACATTCTCATCAGCCATCAGAACATGTGTGTATTAACAAGAAGATGAAACACAGATGGGTGCCCAGCCTGTGCTGAGAAAAACAGGAAGACATAAACAGACAGGACTGCAGCACTGATGATGACAACCCTTTCTTGAAGTGTCTCATCATGTCCCCAAACCCTGGCACGTAATGGTAATTTTTGAACAGGCCCCATAATAGCCAAAGTACACCTGCCCGAACAAAAGAAGCTAATTCTGGAACATAAGGTTTCTGCTCAGTGCATTGCATTTGAATATTGGGCTGTTAATGCAACTCAAAGAATATATTTTAGATCTGAAGCACTAGGTTAACAGTATGTTTCCTATGTGCATACCTCATAGAAAATTAAATGTACATGTGTGTAGTGACGTGCATGTGTTGATGTCTTTTCATTTCGTTAGTAGGTCTTGAAGAATGTAGTGTGTACTAAATTGATTTAATGTGCATTAAGTCAGTGCACACTAAAAAAATTTTTTTAAACATGTTAAGAAAATGAATGTGTGAAATGAACTGAAAAATGTCCAGAAATCATTAGAAAAAGCCAAAGAAACTGGTAATGTTTGCCACGTGCGCATTCTTAATGCACAGTTTCGAAACATGCTCCTGGAAGGCACCCCAGAATGCCTGTTTTCCAGGCAGCCAAGCATATGTGAATACTTTCAGGCAGTTAAAAATCCACCTATTCAGACATGTGTATTGGCTGCATATGTGCTCAAGAGGCTTCCTGCGCCTTCAGTTGCTGGATTGGCAATGGCAGGACGGAGCACCTGCGTCCTGCCGCCTGATAAATAATGTTGGCATTCAACCTGCCTGGCACCCTAGAACAGTTGTTTCTCTAACGTGCTTCTTCTGATGGCTGTTCTACCCCCACAGCTCATGTGTGCATGAGTACATTATGGGATAAATATTCAGCTGGTGGCAGTCAGTGTTTTGGCCACTGCCAGCATTATTCCTGGATATTCAGTGTCAGACTATGTCTGAGCACCTGCATTAACTATCCAGGCATACACAGCCAGCTAACACTTATGTGGTCAAGTGCAATACACACCACTTAACCACATAAAGTGAACCACATAAAGATAGGACTATGTTTTATGCGAGCCTATTTATCTGGTTACTTTATGCGGTTAAGCGCAGAATATTGGCACTTAACTGCCGAAGTGTCAATTCCAACCCTGGACCGCCCACAAATTAATCAGTTTTGGCTTAAGTACTAACTGCAGATATTCAGTGGCACTAACTGATTAATTGTGGTTATTTGTGGTTAGCAATTTAAGTGGACAGTAGTCTCTATGGGTTTTGTTTTGTTTTTTAAATTGTGTTGACAACTTGTAAGGTAGGGCAAGCAACTTCCTGCAAGGGTTATATAGCCTTCACTCTTATAAGCTGAATGTGCATGCGACCCATTCCCTCCAGATTTCATGAGACTTCTTGACTTCATGCCCTAGGTCAAGGTATAATTTTGATCCTACTGGTCATTTCTAGAAAAGCTAGTACTTATGGATAATCTATTAGACCCCTCCCTCTAAGGCGAAATGTCCATCTTAACTTCAGAAACTATGACTCTCCACTGCTTTTCTTTCCTCTGCTCCCCTAGGAATCACATCAATTCAACCATCCATTCTTTCAAGTCACATAATCAACAATTCATTCGTCAGTCAATTCAACCATCCATTCCTTCAGTCACAATTAATCAACTATCCATATACTCAGTCAGCCATCATTCAGCTGAAGTAGCTACAGGAAGTCTCATTATGCTTATATTGAACCAGAATCAGTGTAGCATTCTTGGATTCAGCTATCTAGCATATGGTCCTTGTTTGCTTATTTGTAATATGCAGTTAAAAATTTAGAAAGCAAGTCTTCTCTTATGGATTTTGAGCTGGGATAGCTTTCTGTTTAATAATACATTGGAAGGTGTGCTATGAGAACAGTACAACAGCCTTGTTGTTTCAAACCCATGCTGAAATGTAGCCATAGGCAGCAACATTTTCAAAGTGATCTGGGGGCGCCCAATACAATACAAGGAGCTTGCTCAATATCGGGGGTGCTCAGCGCCCACTGGCACCCACAGAGCTGGCTCCTATGAATGTAGCTGTGTAACATGGTTACACAGGTCTTACAATGCTGCAGCATTAGACAACCTATTGGGAGGGGGAGGGATATGTCAGCAGGAGAACCAATGGTTCTTTTCACCTAGAGGACATTGTTGTAACTTTTAGACAGCAGGGAAAATCTTTCTCGGAGTCTGAAATCCCTTAATTGTGACATGTGACTTCTGGTCACCACATCTCAGAAAAGGCACAGTGAAGGCCAACAAAAATGATAAAGGAGATGGGACGGCTTCCCTATGAGGAAAGGTTAAAGTGCCTAAGGCTCTTCAGCTTGGAGAAAAGATGGCTGAGAGGAGGTATGATAGAGGTCTATAAGATAATGAGTGGTGTTGAACAGGTAGATGTGAGTCGTTTGCTTACTCTTTCCAAAAATACTAGGACTAGGGAGCATGCAATGAAGCTATAAAGTAATAAATGTAAAACAAATTGGAGAAAATATTTCTTCACTCAAAGTGTAATTAAACTCTGGAATTTGTTGCCAGAGAATGTGGTAAAAGCAGTTAGCTTAGGGCTCCTTTTACTAAGCAAGTGGTAAGCTCATTGCAGGCTTACTACTCGCTATAGAGGAAGTACCGCCAGGCTTCCCCAGCGAGACGTCATTTCTGGCGCTACAAAAATGTACCTGGCAGGTTACTTGCCGGGTTAATGCGGGAGTCCTTACCACCACCTCAATCGGTGGAGGTAAGGACTCTGCCCCAAAATGGCCACGCAGCAAGTACTTTACTTGCCGCACAGCCATTTCCAGCAGGAAGGCAAGACTTCCCTTTTACCAGCTGGGGTAAAAGGGGGCCATGGCACATGTGTAAAACATGTGGTGATGCCAGCGCCAGCCCCCTTTTGCCACAACTTGGTAAAAGGGGCCCTTATTGAGGTTTAAAAAAAGGTTTGGATAACTTCCTAAAAGTCCATAAGTCATTATTAAGATGGCCTTGGGGAAAATCCACTGCTTAAGCAGCATAAAATCTATTTTACTGCTTTGGGATCTTGCCAGGTTCTCGTGATCTGGATTGGCCACTGTTGGAAACAGGATGCTGGGCTTGATGGGCCTTCGGTCTGTCCCAGTATGGCAACGCTTATGTTCTTATGTTAAATAGATATTACTCCAGTGACAATATCGAATACTGATGATGCTGGACAGTACAATACTGGATTGTAATTGCATTAAGATTTCTCCCCCCCCCCCCCCCTCCCTCCTAAAAAATAACCAGTCCTGTTGTTTTAGGAAATGTGGAACTACAAGTCCACCAAATGGACATTTTCAAACTATGGATTTTGGACAAAGTCCATGGTTGTGCTTTACCTCTGGATTTTACCCCACATTTCAACGCAAAAGTAGACATGTACTTTTGCATCTAAAATTGCCCTGGGTATTTATTTGCAAACCATTTTTCTGCAGATTTTCTTTTTTTCATTGAAAACAGCATGCATAGATTTGAAAATGTAACATATGGAGTTGATTTTAAGAGGTTTACACGTATTTTAAAAACACCATTCACAATTTATATCATCACACACTTATTAGTAATTTTAGAAAAAGCATGTTAAATGACTTAAACGCAGATACATGATAATGCAAGAAAAGCCATAATGAACACAAACATTAATGCCCTGTGTCAAATGCAAAGCGCCTCATTAACATTAACATTTCTTTACATCTGTTGCATTAAGCTACGCAATCTTTGGTAACCTAAAAACATTAACTAGATCTCAAGAGGTGGCCTCCCTGGCTTTGTAAGCTTGATTTACTGTACCTACATATTTCCTTCTTCCTAGTGGTCCTCCTTTCAAGTAGTCACCTAATGTTTGAATTATCATGAACTATGTTAAAACATATGCATATATGCATCTAACATGCACAAATTTGAAGGGACATGATCTGGATGTGGATTAGGTGGACCATAAAATTGTAAGTGTAGTTCTTATTTTGCAAGAGAAATATATGTCTCCTTCAAAAAAAACTTCCCCTGGCCTGGGGTATATGTAACTATCAGCTAACTGTTCCTTTGGACCCATGGGCTTGGAGAAGTGATTGGGAAAGGAGGGGCATTGTGCTTACCTCTCCGGCACTGAAAGCAAGTTCAGACAGCAAATCAATTACATTTTAGAGCTCAGTTCTTTAATTGCTCATCTTGTAAACCCAGCACATATATGTGGAGGTAGTAGGGATGGGCTGTCGTTTGCAACAATATGTTTTCATGGGTGAACCCTTGAACATGCATGAACCATCATGCAAGCACAAATTATCAGGAAAGAGTGCACCCTCTTTCCAAATAGTGCATACTCCTAATGACATTGCCCCTGAAATGAAAATGAAGACTAACCTAAAGGAAACAAAACGAACAATGCTGCATATGACATGGGAAACAAAATGAAAGGAAAACTTTTGGGCTGCCTAATGTCCTTGTAGGTTGCAAACTCTGCCGCTTATTGATTGATTGGGATTTATTAACCACATTTACGAAGACGTTCACCTAAGGCAGTGTACAAATAAGTATCTTTTATGTTTTTAACAATAACATTTTCACACAGTTTTTTCCTCAGGTGTCCTATAGATCATTTTTTTTTCAGCAGTTCCTCTTTAAGTGGGGCAAATGAGGAAGTGTCAATGTTTACATGTAAAAAAAAAACCCTGAGTGATGCTGCTGTAATTTTTTTTTCTATTATAAAATGGCTGGTCCCACTGTACCTGTATTTTACAAAAGGTGCCTTTTTTAAAATAGACAGGGGCTGATAGTCAGACCGCGGGAATTAGATCAATTAACTCTCGTGGGTGGCGCTGAGCCTGGATATTCAATGCCAGGCCATTTCCAGTGACTGGCATTGAATATCCGTTTTTCTTTTGTCCAGTATAAAGATAACCGGCTAAGTCAATATTCAGACTTAGCCTGCTATCTTTAAACCGGCCAAAGATATCCCATGCTTTCACGCAGCCAAACATGACCACTAAATGGGTTTTTTAAAAAATCAGTGAATAGCCAGTTATATCGGCCAATATAACCGGCTATCTGCTAGCTGCTACCGGGGATATTCAGTGGGAGATAGCCGGTTAGCTCCCACTGAATATCGGCGGATAACCGGTTAAGCACTGTTAGCCACTCTGGCCGGTTAAATAGCGCTGAATATCGGGGAAACTGTGAATTGTGAACGTCCCGACTTCAATATCCTTATTCTGACCTAGACAACGTATACAAAATTGGGCTTCACACATATTCCTTTCCTCCCCTGAGCAAAACACAGCCCCAGCAATGCAGCTCCCACAATGTGCAAACTTCTAGGAGGCATGATGAGTAGCCAAATGGTTAGCACAGTGGGCTGAGAATCTGAGGAACTGCGATCAGTTCCCTCTGCAGCTCCTGTGATCCTGGGTCAGTCACCTAACCCTCCATTGCCCCAGGTAGAGAAACTTAGATTGTGAGCCCACTTGGAACAGAGAAAGTACCCGCTTATAATAAATATAAATCACTTTGATTGTACCGTATAAAGGTGGTGTATCAAACACATGGCCACTTTATCTTTTCACGCTGAGAGTGGGCATTTTTCAAATGCCAGATTTACATGGGTAAAATGTTATTTACTTGTGTAAAGAAATGGCTTTGAAAAGTGTCCTCTAGATGTGAAGGAGTAAAACCAGTCACTGTTCCTTGTATTATACACTAGGGGATGCTGACACCTTGCCAGACACGTTCTAGCATTGTCATTGTTTAGAGCCCTGTAGTCTGTGGATATGCAGCCAGAGCACAGCTGGTGGAGAGTAAGATGTCAGCAGTCCACCATCAACTGTAGAAGGAACATTGACCTTGCATGACCTTGCCTGTCCCCTTTGACACTGAACTCTGTTCAGCCTATGAGCTATGGCCAGAAGTGGAGGGAGAATACTGTCAGTTCAATATTAAGCATTCAGCCAGGAACAGTCAGTATTTTTATGAATGCTGTCACCAACTAATTTGGATCCAAATATTCAATGTCGGACCATATCCAGTCACCAGCACTGAATATCGGGGTCAGCAGTAGTATCTTAAAGTTATGCACCTACGGCTGATATTTATGGTCCTATGTGCCAGGTTATCTATTTGGGCACCTCTACTGAATATCACCAGTGCCAGCATAACTCCCTGTTCAGCCCAGACTCCACTCCTGGACCTCCACGCCACTGCTCTGACAGTGCCATGGTGGTCAAAGAGGACATTCAGCAGCACTGCCCAGTTAAGTGCCACTGAATATCCTCTCCTGACCCACTCAGTGCAATTTAATTGGGCAGGAGCCTCTCCCTTCTGCTTAAATCATTTTTAACAGGGGCTCCTATGTGAATATATTTGCTTAGATTGTATTACATTTATTCAATTGTTATTGCATCTTGCATAAATGTATTAAAGTGGTTTACAATATATTTCTTAATGTCTACCATGAAGAAGGGGATGAGTCCCACCAAACAGCTGCTCCCATAAGATGCTGTCCTTCTCCCAGGATAATTAGACCTGATAGTCTAACTCTTACAGCATTCATCTCCAAGGTAACAAATTACTACTGTTACAAGAGAAGAATTATTGTGGTGATAGTGGGGAGTATGATGTATAACGAGATATTTTTTTCCCAAACATGAACTTGGGTCTATAAAAAACAGCTTTCCATGGCGTTCCAAGGTACAGTTTTGGAGAGACTGCCACTTTGTATGTCTTAAAACCCTACATGTAAATCCAAGAGAACAAAAAAAGCAGGGATGGACAAGTAGCCTTTCAATAAAATCTAAAATGAGGCTCTCAAAGGTGTAGATGAGTGTATTTATTAAAGCACCAACTATAGAGGGGGGGGGGGGGTCACTAGAACACCAGGTAGTTCTTTGCTGAGGTGTGGGGGGGGGGGGGTCAGGTCTACTGGACAACCATGGGATATTACTTGGGGTGGCCTGAGAGGGTGTTGGGGGGGGGGGGTCCACCAGACCACCAGGGCTTTCACACTTGGGAGTCCAGCAGGGGGTGCAGGTCCACCGGACCACCAGGGAATCTTTAAAAGATTGAAGCTGCCTGTGTTTCTCTTCTCTCTGATAGCTCCAAAGGAGCCATAAAATTAGTTCATTAAAGCTAAGCTTTCTGGAGCTGTGCATCACCTGGAATGTTCATTAGAATACTAATGACCTCATTGCAATACATTTGCATGAGGTTCTTGGAGGCTGCTAACGGCACATGTTAGAGCTAGGACCACAGACAAACCCTTTGTGCATTATTTGCTAAATAACGTTTGCATTAGACTAGCTACAACCAGTCTAAAGCAAACGTTCCCAGCATGGTAAGATTTGTGCAACAGGCCCTCAATGTTTATTGAAGTACCAAAGGACTCGACACGGAGCTATGTTTCGGCGTACACAGGCCTGCCTCAGGAGTCATACAATCTTATTGAATCCTTCATTATAATTGATCGTTAGGAACTGCCCATAAAGGGACAGCAATTGATAGGATGAATGAGTGTCATATAGACAAACACCGTGGTAAACAGAACTGGCCAAACCTAAAGGAGAATAAAGAAACACATTCTCCTAACAGTAAAACTCCACAAGCAATGCTTTCTGTTGGTAGAGGAGAAATTATGCAGCTCTGAACTCAGAGCACTGGAATTGCTTGTGAATTTTTGCTCTTTGAGGAACGTTTTTCTTTATTCCCCATTAGGTTTCACCAATGCTATTTACCACAGTGTTTCTCTCTATGACATTCATCCCATCCCATCAGTTGCCTCGTTTTGGATTTTATTGAAAGGCTACTGGTCCATCCCTACTTTTTTTGTTCTTCTCATCGTGAAAGCTTTACACATAAAATCTGCTGTGCAATAATTTACAATTAACTTCTAGCAAACAGAAGAGTATTTAAAAGCAAAAACTATATTTATTTAATTATTATAATAACTTGTCTGTTATGTTACAGTGTTATGAGTAAAAATATGGAAGAGGAAGAAGGGTTGGAAATTGTTTACAGACATTCCAATATTGGATGACAGCAAAATGAAATCTGTAGTTAAATCAAACCCACAATGCCAGGGGCCACCTCTTGAGAGCTAGTTAAGTTTTTCAGGCTACCACAAATCAACACAATGACCCACAAGATCATCCACGGTGAATCCCCTAGCTACATGAATGATTTGATCGACCTCACTGCTAGAAACAGATCTATTTCTTCACAAATTTATCTTAACCTACACCTTCCCAATTGTAGAGGAATTAAATACAAGACCTACTACGCATCCAGTTTCTCCTTCTTGGGCAGCCAACTTTGGAACGCTGTAGCCAGACCAATCTGATTAATAAACGACTTCTTGCCCTTTAGAAAAATGCTGAAAGCTCATCTCTTTAAGCAAGCCTACCCTAATGCCCCAACCTAATCTCACCAACCTCCACTTCCAATTCTGTTCTGACTTAAATACCAACCTCCCATCTTTCTCTTTCCATCTCTCCTTAATTTTATCCCTCCTTACCCCTTTTCTCCCAAATTACACTATCATATCCTGTCTACCCTCTTTTATCTTAGTCATATATTATCTAGCTCAACTTATCGTACACTACTAAGCCCGACTTTACGTTGTTTTACTACTGTTTTTCTGAAAATTCTATTCTTAACTTTGTATTTCAAATTACTATGTAAGCCGCATTGAGCCTGCATTGTGTGGGAAAGCGTGGGGTACAAATGTAATAAATAATAATAATAATAATGGCTTAATGCTACTGCGTTAAGTAATTCTGATATTAATGACATGCTTGGCATGTGACATGATGCATTAATATGGGTTATATGACTTGGATACACTCAATTATTGGCAAACTGATCACTTTGTCCTGATCCATGTTTTCTTTTGGCCAGTTTCCAGTCCACTGTGGAACATAGCCTCCAATCCCATGCTTTTTAAATTTTCTGAGGAGTCTCTCATAACGGACTTTGTCAGATGCCTGCTGAAAATATTAATACACTATGGAGCTCACTTTCAAAGCAGAAAAGCATCTGAAAGAGAGCCCAGATAAAACATATTTCTGGTGAAAAATACAAATCGCCATAATGAAAGTGAAATTTTGAAAACATGAAAGTAGTCTGTGTGTGACCACTAAGATGTTTTGAGAAGGGGCGTGTTGGAGTCATGTCATGTGGATGGTGTTAGGAAATAGATATTTGTCAACGATAAGGATGGTGGAGAAACTTTTTGTAGCGGAAATGAAAATGGCTCAACTTAGACCTGCTATAAAAGCGAATATCTCAAACCACAAACTTGTGCTTTTGCTGACCTGGAGAATGGAGAGGTATATTACCCTACCGATCCAACTTAAATGCCTGAACTCTGCAACACAACGAAACCAAAGCACGTAATGGACATAACATAACTCTTCCGCTCTACGATTCCCTAATGTGTCTGTTCCACATGAACCTTATCCTACCACATCACTTTGTATTTGTTCGTACCAGAGTTGGCGAACGCCTCTCCGGTACTATGTAAGCCACATTGAGCCTGCCAATAAGTGGGAAAATGTGGGATACAAATGTAACAAATAAATAAATGGTAACTCAAGAAAAGCCAAAATGCACACAAATATTAATGAACTAACACAGCTATTTAAGGCATATTAATGTTACTGTACTGTATTCAATAGGCTCCATGGAAGCCAAGGAAACTGGTTACACTGTTTCTGATCTCTATGTAGTTTAATATGTAATCTGAAGATTACTTCTTGAAATGGACTATAATTAGAAAGGACTTTGTACCATGTCTTCATTTTTACATGGAAAATAACAATAAAATACCAGTGGCAGCAATTCAGTTAGGCAAACAAGGAAATCACGTATAATTATGACATTTTTGGCAGCAGCAAACGGGCAGTGAGCAAGCTTTCTAAAATTTACTGGCACCTCAGCCTCTGAAGCTGGAGGAAGAGTGTGTAAGAGCACATTGCTTTCCTCTCAGGTGCAAAGTCAGTACAAAGTCAGCTCTTGACGCTAGAGAAAGGAAAGCAGTCAAAAGTGTATCAGATTCCTGATCTGGCAGTGATGGTCTTCGGACATGGTCTTAAGCACTTTTCTTTCTCTGACCTCAGTAGCTGAGCTTCCTGTAATGACCCTGCACCAGAGAGGAACATGTTCTTACGCGCTCGTCCTCCTAAGCCTTCAAAAGCTGAGCAACTGGTAAATTTTAAAAGTCTGCTCAGGCTTATGCTGGCTGCAGAGGCAGTTTAGAGGGCACAAGGCTGACGGGAAGGGGGACAAGATTGATGGGAAGGGCAGGTGCGTAGCCAGACCTCGAAGTTTGGGGGTGCTAGAGCACAAGGTGGGGGAGTATAAAATTTTGCCTCGCCCTCCCGCTGCTTTTTGTCCCCCTGTGATCCCCCATGTACTTGAACTAGTGAGGATCCCCAACCCTGCTAGCAGAAGTGCTGCTCCCATCAAGGAGGTTTAATTGACAGGAGACGGCGGGTGCGTGCTTGTCCTATTATCTGGCTTGAAGCCAGTAGGCAAAGCTTGATGCCATATTGAGTCACCCAAAACAATAGCAAACACTTATTAGAAATAAGGACTGCCTATGCGTGGCTTGGCGTGGACCAATAGTTTGCTTTGGTTTGAGTGTATCAAAATGGCGGCTACAGCTTCAGCCTTGTCATGTGACACTGTCTTCTGTCATTTAAACCTCCTTGGCTCTTACCTACAACTGCTGCAACCTCTGTGCCGGGCCTTCCCCCAGTTTCTGCAAAACCAAGCATCTGAGAGAACCCCATCCCCTGCACATGCTCAATTTAATGAGGGGGAGGCCCAGTGTAGCAGCAGGGATGGTCAAAAGTGGAGGAGCACTTCCACTAGTGAGGCATGGGGACCCCTGCCAGTCAGGGTCCCAAACACAAATTGGAGGAGCTACTACTACTACTACTTAACATTTCTAATGCAGTACTAGGGTTACGTAGCGCTGTGCAGTTTAACAGAGGACAGTCCCTGCTCAAGGAGCTTACAATCTAAAGGACAAATGTACAGTCAGTCAAACTAGGGCAGCCAAATTGGGGCAGTCTAGATTTCCTGAATAGAGGCATAAAGGTTAGGTGCCAAAGGCGACATTGAATAGGTGGGCTTTGAGCAAAGATTTGAAGATGGGCAGGGAGGGGGCTTGGCGAATGGGCTCAGAAAGTTTATTCCAAGCATAGGGTGAGTCGAGCCCCTCTGTGGCTCAAGCCCCTGAAATAGATGGTGCGCCTAGGGCTCAAAAGATAACTTTGTACTGGTCATGAAAATGTCTTTTTTATATGCCCCAATTCCCAATTTCTTGCTCTATTAAGAATAGAGGAGAATCCCTGACGTGGAAGAGCTGGTACCTGAAGTCAAGAGCTTCTCGCACAGTTGCTTTGTTATAGAGATGTCAGGGGCTTCACTTCCATCCATACACATCTCTCAGATAAGGTCTGGCTTAGACAGACACTGGTGAAGAACACAGATGTGTGCACGTTTTTCTCACCAAATACGAAGTGCAGAAAACAGACCTTAAACTTTGTGTATTCATAGGTTTTTTTTAATCTATTTCAAGCGTGCTTCATGCTGGAAAATACAGGAATGTACATTCATTTGAAAACAAAGTTTTTAAAAAAAATGCATCAAAAGGCTATTTCATTTCATTTTGTTTTCACACCGATGAAATAAAGACATCATCAACACAGTATTGTTTTGGTCATCTGGAAACAGAAGCACGTGAAGGGCAATTCCATAATCTAGGTTCCTGCATTTACATGTCCCTACGCGTACGTGTGCTATTATTCTTCTGTATGCAAGCAGGGTTCCTAACTGATATTCTGCAACTTGCATAACTTACATAGGGCCCTGTTTACCAAGCTGCACTAGAGGCGCACTAGCGTGTTTATCATGCGCTAAGCATTAGTGCACGCTAACCGTGTACATGACTATAATATTCCTATTGGCATCTACATGGTTAGCGTGCACTAATTTTTAGCAGACCCTAAAAACGCTAATGCACCTTAGTAAACAGGGCCATAATGTGTAAGGGGGGGAGGGGACACATAGGTAGAGCATGGTTGGGGCTCCACTTAATAACTTAGGGGTTCTTTAACTAAGCTGTGGTAAAAGAGGGCCTGTGCAAACGTCACCATCAGGCTTATTTTCAAAAGAGGACGCCCATCTTTCAACACAAATCGAGAGATGGGTGTCCTTCTCCCAGGGTCGCCCAAATCGGCATAATTGAAAGCCGATTTTTGGCGTCCTCAACTGCTTTCCGTTGCGGGGACGACCAAAGTTCATGGGGGCGTGTCGGAAGCGTAGCGAAGGCGGGACTGGGGCGTGCCCAACACATGCGCGTCCTCGACCGATAATGGAAAAAAGAAGGGCGTCCCTGACAAGCACTTGGGCGACTTTACTTGGTCCATTTTTTCTTACGACCAAGCCTCAAAAAGGTGCCCGAACTGACCAGATGACCACCGGAGGGAAGCGGGGATGACCTCCCCTTACTCCCCCAGTTGTTACTAACCCCCTCCTACCCTATAAAAACTTTAACAATATTTTTTGCCAGCCTCTATGCTAGCCTCAAATGTCATACCCACCACCCTGACAGCAGTATGCAAGTCTCTGAAGCAGCTTTAATGGGTGCAGTGCACTTCAGGCAGGCGGACCCAGGCCCATCCCCCCCCCCCCCCCCCCACCTGTTACACTTGTGGTGGTAAATGTGAGCCCTTCAAAACCCACCAGAATCCTACTGTACCCACATGTAGGTGCCCCCCTTCACCCGTAAGGGCTATGGTAGTGGTGTACAGTTGTGGTGAGTGGGTTTGGGGGGGGATTTGGGGGGGGCTCAGCACCCAAGGTAAGGGAGCTATGCACCTGGGAGCAATTTGTGAAGTCCACTGCAGTGCCCCCTAGGGTGCCCGGTTGGTGTCCTGGCATGTGAGGGAGACCACTGCACTACGAATGCTGGCTCCTCCCATGACCAAATGGCTTGGATTTGGTCGTTTCTGAGATGGGCGTCCTCGGTTTCCATTATCAGCAAAAATCGAGGGCGACCATCTCTAAGGACGACCATCTCTAAGGTTGACCTAAATTTCTCGATTTGGGCATCCCCGACCGTATTATCAAAACGAATGATGGACGCCCATCTTGTTTCGATAATACAGGTTTCTCCGCCCCTTCGCCAGCACGTCCTGCGAGGACGTCCTCAGAAAAACTTGGGCGCCCCTTACGATTATGCCCCTCTATCCTGCTTATTTTCGAAAGGAGAAAAACGCCCATGATCAGGAGATGGGCGTCCGTTTCCCGTGGGCGGCCAAATCGGTATAATCGAAAGACGATTTTGGTTGTCTTCAACTGCACTCCATCGCGGGAACGAATAAAGTTGATGGGGGCGTGTCAGAGGCGTGGTGAAGGCGGGACTGGGGCGTGGTTATCGGCCGAGCAGAGATGGGCGCGCTCGGCCAATAATGGAAAAAAGAAAGGTGTTTTAGCGAGAATTTAGGACACTTTTTGGACCCTCTTTTCTCCCAAAAAAAGTGCCCTAAATGACCAGATGACCCCCGGAGGGAATCGGGAATCACCTCCCCTGACTCCCCCAGTGGTCACTAACCCCCTCCCACCAAAAAAAAAACACTTGCAAAAACCTTATTTCCCAGCCTCTATGCCACCCTCAAATTCTGTACCCCACCTCCATGACAACAGAATGTGTTCGATCCTCTCACAGCCTTTCCCTGGGTCAGATGTGGCTCTCGGGTGCACTGCAGGGTCACATCAGCATTGCATTGTGGTGGGTGTAGGGTAATGGGCTCCGTGATTTCACTAGCTTGTGTTACAGTCTCACGATGTTGGTAGTTGGTAGGCTCTTCTCCCATGGTGCTTTTCCCTCTGCTTACTGGGTCAGAGTGTGCCCTGTTTTGTTTCCGGTAGTCCACGAGGTAGTGGCCATTTTTGTAAGTCCGTTTTAGATCCCTTTCGTGCATTACCCACGTTACAGAACTTAGTTCTTACCTTGAATGTTGCTGAAAGAGGGCATTGTACACCATTCTGCCAGCTCTGACCTACTGCTAATCTTAGTACCAGGGAAATTCGTTGCCAGTGGGGCACAACCTCTGATCTGCAGTTAACTGTGAGTAAACGCGGTTATTGAAATAAAGGATGTTTTCAGTGAGATTAGTCTTACGGTGTGAACTGCTGTGCCAAGGTTATACAGCAGCAACAAGGCCTGTCCCTGGAGCAGTTTTAGTGGGTAATGCAGTGCACTTCAGGCAAGCGGACCCAGGCCCATCCCCCCTACCTGTACCACTTGTGGTGGTAAATGGGAGCCCTCTAACCCCCCCCCAAAAAAAACCCACTGTACCCACATGTAGGTGCCCCCCTTCACCATTAAGTGGTATGGTAATGATGTTGAGTTGTGGGGAGTGGGTTTTGCGGGGCATTTGGGGGTCTCAGCACCCAAGGCAAAGGAGCTATGCACCTGGGAGGTAATTTAATGTTTTTTCCTATTTTTTAAAAGTGACCCCTAGGGTGCCCGGTTGGTGTCCTGGCATGTGAGGGGGACCAGTGCACTACGAATCCTGGCCCCTCCCATGACCCAAAGCCTTGGATTTGGTCATTTTTGAGCTGGGATGCTTCGGTTTCGATTATCGCTGAAAAACGAAAATGCCCAGCTCAAACAAACGCCCACATCTCAACAACGCCCACATCCAATGCATTTGCCTGGCACAAACCGTATTTTTGAGACTAAAGATAAACGTCCATCTTTTTCAAAAATACGATTCGGCCCACCCCTTCACGACCCGTTCTCGGAGATGGACGTTCTTACACATGGGCGTTTGCGTTCGATTATGCCCCTCTGTGTGTTTTTTTATGCTCGCTGAGGCCCCCTTTTACCGCAGTGGGTAAAAGGCTGTCATTTTTTCTCTATAAGAGATGGCCATGTGTTGTTACCATGTAGCCATCTCAAGGGGAGCGCTTACCACCACCCATTGAGGTAGTGGTAAGTGTTCCTGCGCTAAACTGGTGGTAATCGTACAGCAATTACCGCCGGGTAAGCACTGGTGCTACAAAAATAGAAAATATTTTTGTAGCTCCGAAAATGGCACGTGCTGGGGATGGGAACTACCACTGGGGTCCTGCAGTAGCCCGGCGGCAGTTCCAGATTGGCATGCAGCAAACCTGTTGCCTTGCACCAACCCTTTCATAAAAGGGCCCCTTACAGAATATTGTAAGTTGCATGTGTTTCTTTCTCATTTGAGTGCCCGCACTTACACTAGATCTATGGCTGGCATAACTGCAAGTGCCTAAGTGTTAGATGCACTGATTCTGGGTTACACTAGTATTTTATAACAGAACCTGTGTGCCTCGGAGCACCTAAATGGAGGTATCGCCATCATTGGCAAAGTACATGTGTTGGCTCCCCCTAGTGGCCACCAGCAAAACAAACTGAGACCAGAAAAAACCCACTTGCAAGGACATATCCATATTCCCCCTGATATTCAAAACCATTTAACCAGCTATCCAGCGCTATTCAGCAGGGGATAACCAGCTATTCCCTGCTGAATATTCCTAGTTAGATAACTGACTATACCCGAATATTCAGTGCATAGCTGGCTACTGTAAGCGGCCACATTAGGCCACATAAATAGCTGGAATATCTTTGGCTGGTTTAAACCTAACCGGCTATCTCCGACTATTAACTTAACCAGTTAGGTTTAAACCAGCTAGAAATAAATCGGATATTCAATGTCAGTCACTGAAAACAGACTGGCACTGGATATCTGGGCTGACTGCCGACTGCGGGAGTTAGCTAGACTCCCTCCCACAGTCTGAATATCGGCCCCATTGCATGTAAGACAACTGTAGCTTCCAATAATTGATTTTTTCAGTATTTATTCATGACGATTTTCTGTAATGCTTGCTTTCTCTGTTTGCCCTAGTTTTCCTTTCATGAAAATCCTGGATCTGTAGAAAATGCCCCCCCCCCCCCCCCCCCCCCACGTGATGTTGTATAAAGTGACTAGTTTAAAGGAAAATAACCCCTTTGATACAACACACAGTTACTGGCGCTGGGAAAAATGGCACCAATGACACACGAGAATTAGAGTTTAGGAGCTAACTTGGTGGAGCAGTAATTTGCCCATAGTAGAAGGAAACTAGTAAAGCAGGCAGCCCTCAGCCCTGGTCAGACTGGTCATTGCATCAAATAACAATTCCCAGTTTTCCTTAAAACATAAATAAATACATAATTTAAAAAAAAATCAGCCTTTCAAGTACTTTGTAGTCAGCCTGTTCTGACTGCACACAGACCAAAAACATTTTATCCACTCCTACCCTAGCTGAGATAATATTTAACCATCTCTCTGACCTCATGTGCATTTCTCTTTAAATTAGTCACCTTATTCTCTAACTCCTCTTACTCTTGTACCTATCTACATATTAACCATCTCTCTGGCCTTACGTGCAACTTTCTTTAAAATACTCACCTTACTTTCTAACTCCTCTTACTCTCTTACCTATCTATATATTCCTTCTCTGCTTATACCAGTGGCGTTCCTAGGGGCGCTGACACCCGGGGCGGTTGCTGATGTGCCCCGCCCCCTGGGTGCAGCGCCCCCCCCCCCCCCCCCCCCCCGGTGCAGCGCGAACCCCCTCATCACCCCCCCACCCTGTTCCGGGGCAGAGGGAGCATGGAAACAACGAAGCTGACTGGCACGCGGCACCCCCCCCCCAGTGGCGTGCACCCGGGGCGGGCCGCACCCACCGCCCCCCCCCCCTTAGTACGCCACTGGCTTATACCCTACACTGTCAATTAAAATGTTCTATTACGTATTGTGTTGACATTGTAATTAGTATACTAAATCATACTTTGTTTTGTTATTTGAATATTTTTACTGCTGTTATTGTCTATTGCTCATGTTTGATCTATTCTTACTGTGCATCGTCTTGAACGAATTCCTTCAAAAAGGCAGTAAATAAATCCTCAAAATAAAATTCTGACCACCACATGAAACAAATGATCAGGGCTCCTCTAGGCCAGTGTTTCCCAAGTCGGTCCTGGGGTCCCCCCTCATGCCAGTCAGGTTTTCAGGATATCCACAATGAATACGCATAAGGTTGATTTGCATATACTGCCTTCATTGTATGCAGATCTTTCATTCATATTCATTGTGGATCCCCTCTTGCACTGCTCCCTGTGCAACCACACAGGATGCACATCCTAAAAGCTTGGCCTGCCAGTGACTTCAGCAGATTTCTTCATCATTCCCAAGGATCTACACACAGGAAGAATTCACAGACACTTCACTCTAACACCAGAACCATGATAATATGGGCTGATGCCCGTAGCCCTCAGGCACCCCAGACATGTTCACATGTATACCCCAGTGCCACAGTTATCATTACCCCTTGCTCTTTGCCTTACTCCTGGTCTCATGCTGGTAAGGGGTGTACAGCTTCAGTTCTTTGTGACACTGTTTCAGTGATATTGTGAAACACACACGCACGCATGCAGCATAGGGCAATGCAAGTTCATCCAAGATTTTATCATTTTGCAGAATGTACTGTTGCAGCATGGTCTTTGTGAATAGTTTAAGTATTTTAGAACGGATGTTTAGGGAACTATGATATTTTTGTAGTTCATGATTTTATGTTCTATTATGTCTGTATGAATTCCATAATGTTTTAATAAATTGTACATGTCGATATTGTAAGTCGCCAAGGATGGTAGATTGTGCAGCCTATAAATTTTTAAATAAATCTCTTCACAAGCCTGCTGGTAGAATAAGAAAACAATCTCCCAGCATACATACAGAAATAATGTCTCATTTTACAACAGTAGGCTAGCTTTGGGCCACATTAAACTTCTAAAAGATGCTTCTTATTGTTCCGGAAAACTGGCTGTTATTTATAAAGAGATCACTACTGCAGTCTGAGAACACTTCAGTAGATGGGCAAAGTACCTCAATAGAAGACCTTTTGTTAGAGACACAAATTTTATAGGTGTTCTATTTTTTTATTGCTAATGTTTTTATCTGCTGTTCTTTTCCTGTTTTAGCTTGTTTTATGGCACTGTGCTTTATGATTTTGTTACAAGGTTTTATGGCATTTACATGTTTTATGTTATCAGTTTAGACATTATTTGCTGCTCCATGCCCTGAACTGTTTGAGGAAAGAACAGCTATAAAATAAACTGAAATGTACCGAGTAAGATGTTACGTTTCCTGTCTCCTCAACGCAGAGCCCTCAAACCAGTATTAATTTTCACAGTGAGCTCAAGAAGTCCTTTCTGAACAGGTTAGGTTCCCCAAAACATAGTCATGTTGGAAGGAGACCCCAGTGGGTCCATGTAATAAAAGGTGTTATCTGTTGAAAGACATGCTGTTTCTTTATCTATTGGGACTTATTAACCATCATTATGAAAGGCAGTTTACAGCTGAACATTAAGGGTTAAACTTAGTGCATAGTGCACAAATTTGGGTGCTGGGAAAGATCAGCACCCAGCGTTATTCTATAAAGGGCGCTCTGGGATGAACGCTCTTTATAGAATAGCATTGGACACTGAATTCCACGACCAATTTGAGCATTAGGACTTAGACCAGCTGAAACCAGGGGTAAATCCCGGTGTGCAAGTTGGGCATGATCTGCAGTATTCTATAAAACTGCATGCAATTTTCCAGAACACCCCTGACCTGCCCATGCCCCTCCCATGACCACACCCCCTGCAGTTATGCACGAAGACACTTAGGCACTATCCTGTAACTGGGCATGTAAGTATATTTTTGCAACAAATTGCCATTTCAGCACCTTCCATCCGTTCCATGTTTTCACACTGAAAGTTGGGTGCCTAATTAGCATCTAACTTCAGGCACCATTTATAGAATTTCCCAATAAATGTACAATTTTATTAACAGCATAACAACAATCAATGAGGTAAACTTAAAGTGGCAAATTAAATCCTAGTAATAAAACTACTATGATATAGTGTCAAAAATCTCCATGTAAACATGTAACAGTACTGTAAAATAATCATATAACAGAAATTATAAATGTCAGCAGAATATTAATGATATAATAATAGGCAGGATGGAAGAACTTTAAAATAACACAGATATGATACTAATGTTCAGGGTCGGCTTAACCATTGAAGCAAGTGAGGCACTGGCTTAAGACACTGGTGATAAATGCAGGGCCATGCCAACACGGTAAGCGCTGCAGGGGGGTGCCTGCCTTCAAGGGCGCCACGCTATCGCGTTGTATTTTTTAAAAAAAACCTTACTCCTCTGCTCCCCTCCATCCCCGATTCCCCGGCGCTTTAAATTTACCTCGCTCCGCCTCCGACGTCTGCACAGTGTCAATGAAAGCGCTGCCTGTCTGACGTCTCTCCACCAGCCCAGCCTTCCCTTCACTCGTTCGTCCCCTCTGTGTCCTGCCCTCAAGGAAATGACGTCAGAAGAAGGCGGGACACAGAGGGAACGAATGAGTGAAGGGAAGGCTGGGCTGGTGGAGAGACGTCAGACAGGCAGCGCTTTCACTGACACTGCGCAGATGTCGGAGGGAGGTAAATTTAAAAGTCCGGGGGGCTGCGCGCATGTGCACACCAACTGATAATCTGCAGGGGGGTGCCAGAGACCCTAGGCACAGCCCTGGATAAACGGTGCCGGAATTCCCTGCTTCTGACATCACTGCCAGTTCTTCACCTGGTTCAAAGGTTAAGCTTTCTCCCCCACCCCACCCCCATGGGTTTGACATCTCTTCCTGTCTCTCTCCCTCAGACCAGCATTTTTCCCCTTCTCTTTTCACCCCTCCAGACCAGCATTGCCCCCTCTCCTTTCTCCCTCTTTCCCTCCTCTGCTGTGGTCCTGTTAATGATACCTTGCTTCCTGGGTCTTCCCTCTGCCACACCCCACCCACAGGAAATTGCATCAGAGGAGTTGTGATGTGGCAGAGGGAAAACCCAGGGTCTGGTCAAGCGCAGTCTATTGTTCCTTTCCTCGCAACTCTTCCAATAATTTTCTCAACCATTTCAGAAGTAACCTCAGAAAATTCTTTCTAACTTCTATCTGCTGGTATTCCCTCCACATCCTTAATTTTACAATCAATACATTTCTGAGCAACATTATCTTTTGTAACAAATATCTGATGGATATTATTTACCTTTGATTGAAAAAAAAAGTAGCTAATTGATCTGCAGAAGGCTGAGATGATTCAGAAATAATTTTAGTCCTATCAATAGTAATCAATTCCGAATATATTCTAAAAAGAATTTTAGAAGAGTTCTCAGATTCACTTAACTTCTTATCATAAAATTGAAGCTTAGCTTCCTGAGTATCTGATATATACAACTTTATCTGGTATGCTGTTTCCAATGGTTGACAGATATACACCATCCGCATACTACAATCCTTTTGTGTCCACTCATTACCTGATGTTGAGTTGCATCTCTGCCCATCTGATGTTTGAAGTCAGTCACTGAGTTGTTATTGGCATTTTAGCAGCTCAGTCGAACTGTTTCCTGGTGCCCCATGCTGGCCACAATATCATATCCAACCATATAAATCAGACAGGTGGTAGACAGCACTTAAGATTATCAGTTCTCTTTATATTTCATATTAGGGCTATTGTTGGCATCTTACTGACATCATTGCTTCAGAGATGAATGATCACTCTTGCTGGCCATGACCAAAGTATGGGAAATAAGGTTTTAGATCTTGAGTCTGTGATGGAAGAGGCTGATTTGGATTTAGTGGCGATCACAGAGACATTTTTCACAGAGAACCATGACTGGGATATAATCTGTTCATGAAAAACAAGGTAGGAAGAAAGGAAAGGGAGTGGCATTATATGTTAAAGATAATATTAAAGCCACACAACTGCAAGACCTATAGGATAAGGAAGAGGTACTGAGGGTCTGTCTGGAAAGAGGGAATGGCAAATTGTGTGATATACAGGCCTTCTTCACAGACAGAAGAAATGGACAGAGATTTTATAGCTGTGAAAGGGGAAGTATTACTAACAGGTGATTTTAATATGCCAGTCATTGATTGGGGTATCCCTGTTGTGAGGTCTTTTAGAAGTAGGAGATCCTAGATTCTCTAGAGGGGGAACTATTCCAGCAGTTGGTAATGGAACCCACGTGGGATGGGGCCATACTGGACTTAGTGCATACTAATAGAGTGTTTCTGATGTTATAGTAGGTGATCATCTGGCATCCAGTGACCTCCAGATGGTGTGGTTTAATATTAAGATAGGTGTGGAGAGGGTTCATTCAAAAGTGAAGGTTCGAGACTTCAGAAAACAAACTTTGTACAGATGGGGGATTACCTCAAGGAATTGTTGTCTGGATGGGAACATCTGGAAGAAGTTGGAAAACTGAAGGGAGCTATTATATGGGCAACAAACCTTTTTATAAGGGAAATAAATAAAAGTAAGAGAAAAAGGAGGCCACTTTAGTTCTCAGCAGTGGAATAGCTACAGGGGGCCATGGGGGCCTGCCCCCCCCCCAAATTTGCTCTGGGCCCCTGGTTTGGCTGGCGGGGGTCCCCAACCCCATGCCAGCTGAAGCCTTCATCCAGCACTGGTCTCCGGTGCCGCCACATTGCCTTCCCTGCTCTCTCTTCCCCTCACGGTCCGGCACGCTCATTTGAAATATTGTGTACAATTCTAGAGGCCATACTATCAAAAAGATATAAACAGAATGGAGTCGGTCCACAGGGCAGCTTCTAAAATGGTCAGTGGTATTCATCATAAAATGTATAGGGACAGACTTAAAAATCTCAATATGTATACTTTGGAAGAAAGGCAGAAGAGGGGAGATATGATAAAGAAACTGAAATACCTATGTGGCATAAATTCACAGGAGACGAGTCTCTTTCAACTGAAAGGAAACTCTTGAACAAGGGAGCATAGGATGATGATAAAAGGGGACAGATTCAGAAGTAACATGAGGAAATACTTCTTCACAGAAAGGGTGCTGAATTCGTGGAACAACCTCCCAGTGGAAGAGGTGGAGATGAAAATAGTATCTTAATTCAACAGAACTTGGGACAAGTACATAGAATCTCTAAGGGAGTGATAGGGAGAGTAGATGGCATGGTTGGGCAGACTGGATAAGCCAAATGGTCACCTGCCTACATTTTTCTCTGTTTCACTGACTTCTATCAGCACAGGAATAAAATAAGGAGTCCTTTTACTATAGTTTAGCTTGCACTAATAGAATTAGCGTATACTAAATGTTGCATGTCCTATTTATATCTATGGGTCACACGGCACTTAGCGAACACTAATGTCTATTAGCGCACACTAAGCTTTAGTAAAAAAATCCCCAAAATGTTTTATTTTCAACTAAAAATGATGTACCTCCTCCTTTCCATCTACAGTCAGGACAAGGGGCACACCAGGGATTTAGGCAGCCATCATCACCATGCATCCCATGGGGTTCATGGGGTTTCTTCTGATGTGGGAAAGACTTGACTCAAAAACCCTTAGGGCTTGAGTCACTCTGGGTTACTAGTATGGAACCAGTGCTTTGAAAATAGGTCTCCATGTTGGGATCCAGGAACAAAGACACATTTGCTCTAAAATGCATTCCAAAATTACATATATACAGTATTGATGAGTTTTATATCAGTTGACAAAGGCACATTTCCTCAAGGTTATGTCCATAACAGAAATTAAACACTCACAGCATGGTTCTTCCAGCAAACAGGGGGCTTCCTTTGAGTCAACACTCCTAAAAACTCCCTCTTAATATTTATTGTTTATTCACGTTTGATATACCACATTTCAAAAATACAAGTTAATACAATGTTCAACACAATAGAAACTAATAACCCAGGAAAAGGAATCAGAATTGAAAATAAAGCCAGAATCAAGAGAAGAGGGGAAGAAGGAAATAGGGGTCAAAGGAGCAGAGCCAGACTTCAGCTGATACCTGAATCAGCCTGGTAACTTCTCTGCTGGAATCTTTTGAATTACAGGGCAGGCTCCCTGCAGCAGAAATGATTCTCCTCTGAGATTTCCTCTGACAGACCTCCTTAGAAGAAGTCCCACTTCACTCTCCTGCTGCAAAACCTCTTCCATGGTGGACATACTCCCTCTTCCTGTAGTTCCACTTCCCACAAATTTGGGCAACTCCCATGAGAGCAAAAAAACATGGGAGAACTTTTCCCTTGCACTGGAAACTTTCCAAGATTCCTGTTCAGAGCTCCTCGTGCCTGCTCCAAGCTCCATTCCTCCTCTTGTACCTCTTGGATTATGTCAGAAGGGAGAGCCCAGAAAGTTCTATGCTCTGACTTTTATTCTTTGCATCAATCCTCAGACAGCTCCTGTTGGGGAATATCTGAACCCCCATGAATAGTTCTGCTCTGACCTCATTGCTATGTGTCTCTGTGGAAACTCGTGTATCATTAGTAAGGGACCCTTCCAGTGGCAATGCGTGCTTTAATTCCATATGACCTCCCTCTGCCAGCTTCTTGCTAAGTAAAAAGGCACAAACTTCTCAGACAGCCAATAGCCCTTCCTTTTCTTTCTTCCAGGTACTAGGTGCTTGGCCTAATTCTGTTGTAGTCATCCAAAATTAGGCAGTTACCACCCGCCTCTGCAGCTCAGGGAGAAACTGTGTGGCACCAATTGAACTGCAAAATTAAACTGTGGATGACATGAGGGTGCTCTATTGAAAGTTTTAAATTTAGGATATGGTTACTTTATTTCTGAGTAGCTGAGGTGGGAATTGAACCAGAGTAGTGTGGAGAAAAAGTCCTTTCTGCTCATTGCTGTGTTGTGCTTTTAATTCATATGTAAATGAAGGATTCCCAGCAGACAGCATTAAACCTGCTTTTGTTAATGGAAGGTAGGAATCCTGCTGCTTTCCACCTCTCAGTACTAAACACGGGACTTTATAATGCTTTAAACCACCTCTTTGGCTAATAAGAGTCACTTTGCAAAACAGTAGAAGTGTGGTGCTTGTATGTCTGTAATTTATTTTTACTTGTTTAATTTTCTTGTATACCACCTGCAAGCTATCAAAACAGTATCCATTCTATAGCACGGACAATAATGCCAAGTACTCCAGCCAGGCCAGCCTATTTTCACACTTATTCCTAATTCCCCTTTACTGTACTACTCACCAGTGGCGTACCTACCTTGGTTGCCACCCAGGGCAGAGCACCCCTTCGCCCTCCCTCCTCCGAGCAAGGGAGTGCATTGAGCAGTCGTACAGCTGTTGGCTCTGCCAGTCCCCTGCCCCGGAACAGGAAGTTGATGTCAGAGGGGGCAGGGGGCTGGCAGAGCCAACAATCGTGCGACTCCTCAGCGCACCCCCTTACTGCCTGCACCCAGGGTGGACTGCCCCCACCATCCCACCCTTGGTACATTAGAGCTACTCAAAGTGGCCCACAGTTATGCAGTATGCTGCTATCTTAAAGACGTACAAAGAACCTTTACAAGACTTTGAATGATACAGCAGACACAGACTTCAGTTAGTTTGAATTTAGGGTCAGAAGGAAAACTTGGGGTCAAGGTAGGCTCACAATAAAGTGAAAACTCTAACGTGGAATTTGCACCCAAAAATTTCCGTGGCATGCTCAAACTAACAAGCATACAAATTACCTACAATGTTAAAATTGCAGCAGTAATTTGCAGCTCAATGCTAAACATCAACATTCCTGTTGGTGCTTCAGTGGTGTTTGGCTCAGGCAGGAACAGAAGGATTGGCGTTTAAAAATTTTTTAAAACACAAGCATGCCAAGGCATGCATCAGCCCCTTACTCCCAATCCCCAAATCTAACCTCTTCCAGCATCCCCCCCCCCAAAAAAAATATACCTGGTGCCTAGCAGCACCCACCCTGCCTCCACATGACTGACCCCCCCTTATTGCTGACAACTAGTAACTGGGGTTAATAATAAAATAGCACATTTTAACATTATTTATTTTGTGACATTTATATCCCACTTTATCCCAAACAAGTTTGAGTTCAATGTGGCTTACAATAAACAGTATAGGATACATAACAATGAATAATGCAAGTAGTTTGTTGTAAGAATCCAGTGCGACTAAAAACAATACAATCATAACAGTAATAATAAAAACAAAACAAAACCAAATTCACATAAAAACATCCATAATGAACAACTCCTCCAAAGCAGTGTCAACCAACCAGCCAATATATCTAACAGCTTGCACAAACAAGTTGACTTTAAGTTGTTTCAGGTATCTTACATAATTAAATTGCAGCCACGTTCCACATAACAGGAGCTCCAACAAAGAAAGCAGCATTCCATGGTAAGCTCAACCCAGCCTTCTGTATCAATAGGGCCTCTGAACAGGTTCTCCCCACCCCATGTGCTGTGGACAATAAAGAACTAGTATATCCTTAAGATAACTAGAACCATGATCATCCAGAAGGAAATTCAAGTGTACTAATAGATAATGGAGTGGTTATGAAATGCTTAGATCAGGGGGGTCGTCAAATCCAGGCCTCGAGGTCCACAACCCAGCCTGGTCCCCAGGACCCCCACAATGAACATGCATGAGATCCGCCTGCATGCAATGGAAGCAGTGACTGCAAGCAGATCTCATACACACCCACCATGGAAATCCCAGAAACCAGGTTGGGCCGTGGACCCCATTAGTAACTTCCTAATGTGGTGACTGACTATATACTCTCACTCTGCACCTAGACTAGCTTGCTGCTCACCCAGTAACTTTGTACAGTTAAACAACACAAGAGGAACTGGTCTAAGAACTTGCCTTGAGTTTAACATTATTTTGCAAGTCTCCGGCTGTTCTGACTCACGTGGGTTTGTTGTATTTCTAGCTATTTGGTGCACCTGTGATTATTTGGGGTCCTTTAGCATTTTCAGATTTAGCAATCTCAATTGTTCGTTGTAAAAAAAGATTTTTTTTCTGCAATTTTTGGAAACTGTTACTATTGTAAGACTCCTGATGAAGGTGCTTTCACCGAAACATGGACCATGTCGGGTCTGTCTAATAAAACTTTAGCTGACATCCCCATTCCCAAAGGCTCCTTGTGCTTTTGTTTTCTGCTCCTGTGTGCGTGTACTTGGGTTTCCCTCTTCTGCGTTGCTTGAGTTTAGTCACCCATCTATTTATCACAATTGACATTATACTACCCATCTTGTCTCCATGGCTACATAAACTGGATTGTAGAATAGCATTAGCATCATATCTATGTTATTTATGTGTTCTAATCCTATTAGGTATTTCATTGATATCAGTGTATGATATCTATTATTTAGATTTTGCTCACACCTTTTTCAGTAGTAGCTCAAGGTGAGTTACATTCAGATACACTGGATATTTCTCTGTCCCAAGAGAGCTCACAATCTAAGTTTGTACCTGAGGCAATGGAGGGTTAAGTGACTTGCCCAAGATTACAAGGAGCAGCAGCAGGATTTGAACCGGCCACCTCTGGATTGCAAGACCAGTGCTCTAACCACTAGGCCACTTCTCCACTCTAGCTATGCTAGTTAAATGTTCTTCCATGATATCTATTATGATATAGTTTGTATTGTACTGACATTTATTGTATTTCTGTTATATGAATGTTCTACAGTGGTGTTAAATGTGTATGTTTCTGATACTGTTTCATGTTAATCCTGTTATTAGGTTTCAAGTTGCTCTTTCCAAGTTCTTCATTTATTGTATTTATGCTCATGTTTGGCCATTTTAATATTGTTATGCTGTTAACAAAATTGTAAGTTTTATGTTGTACTGTACCTGCTGTACATTGCATGGGTAAATCTCTTCATAAAAGTGGTTAACTAAATTCCAATACATAAATAAATAAAATAATGTGTTTCTATGTTGCAAGGGTACTATTAGCCCTGGTAGCTATGTAATGCATAATGTGCAAGATGTTAAAGATTTTATTTATGTGAGAAGAATTGAATACGTGTGTTGCGGAACTGCATCAACCTACACTGCACAATGTTTAAGTAAAATACACTCAGAAAGTTAAGGAAGGACTACATTCTTATTCTTAGTTGCAGAGCAAGTTTATTTACAGATTTACAGGCAATGCATTGATTTTAGCACTCAGCTTTAGGATCTTATGTAAGTAAAACGTGCATCAAGATAAATATTGATGAATTGTAGTGCATCGGTATGAACACACTCTGATTGGGATCCAAATGTATTCTTTCTTCTTTCTGTTGCTGGTCAGGTTGGTGAGAGAGGCTCTTGAGCTTGCAGAGGGGAACTTGATGTTGATCCTTTTTGCTGGCAGAGAAAGAGAGGATGGGGTGGAACATAGAGAAAACCTTCTTTTGGGTGCAAGAGAGTCCAGAGAGAAAGAGGAAGTGAAGTCTACTTATAATTGTCTTGTTGAGCCAGGGCGTAGCCAGACAACAGATTTTGGGTGGGCCTAGGCAAGAATTGGGTGGGCACCAAGTGTTCTACCCCCCCCCCCCCCCCCCCCCCCAAAAAAAAAAAAAAATTTATCTCAGCTGGTGGGAAAACGTTTCTTTCCACCTTGGCAGCAGGCATGCACTGAAAACTGAGTATGCGCAGGTGCCGGTGTTGTGGAGAGTTGCATGTTCGTTACTATCAGGGGGAAATCTTCAGCTGGTGGAGCTTGGGATTCCCACCAGTTACCACTAAACATGTGCTACTGTTGGGTGGGCCTGAGCCATAAATGGGTGGGCCCTGGCCCACTCAAGCCCACCTGTGGCTACGCCACTGTGTTGAGCTCTCAAACTTAGGTCACCAGGTGTGAAGTAATCCAATCACCATAGAGGGACAGTTGAAACTGGTTCATTCTGGGTTTTGAGAAGGAGGCATAGGAGTTTGGAGAAACAAATCAGTCTGAACTGATTCTGTTGGTGACATTCTCTGGCAGCTAGGTTCTCAAATAACATATCCAGAAATGTTGAGGGTGGTACTGGAGGAGAGCTATTTTTAGGAATTTCAGGATAGATGATTTTGTCTTTTGGAAGCACCCAGGCTCTTTTGTATACTGTCAGTATGCACAGAGCTGAGGACTGCTCTCTGGGGATAGACATATCCTGTACCTGGGGAATGGTGGTAATTGATTAGCCATGCCTTTATTCTAGGAAATGGTTAGCACATTAACATTTACTACTACTACTACTTATCATTTCTATAGCGCTACTAGACGTACGCAGCGCTGTACACTTGAACATGAAGAGACAGTCCCTGCTCGACAGAGCTTACAACCTTTGTCCAAGTTGCTTGATCATTAAGTGGAGGAGGAGGCAAGATCTATTACTCTGAGCTGGGCAAGTTTCAGCAGGAAAGTTTAATTATAATTCCTGAATCCAGCAAAATTAATAATTCAGTAAGTTCATCACATTGTTCTCCTCCACTGCTAACTCCAGGCTTCGTTCCTTTTCTCTCGCGGCACCTTATGCCTGGAATCGCCTTCCTGGACCTATACGTCTAGTTCCATCTCTACCTGTTTTCAAATCCATGCTGAAAACCCACCTTTTCACTGCTGTTTTTGGCTCCTAGCCTCTACTCATTTGCCCTCCCCTTGCTCCTTCTTTCCTTCTCACCCAGTACTTCCCTCATCCGTAACTGTCTTGTCTGTCTGTGTTATTTAGATTGTAAGCTCTTTTGAGCAGGGACTGTCTCTTTGTGTCAGGTGTTCAGCGCTGCATGTGTCTGGTAGCGCTATACAAATGCTAATAATAACAATAAGTACTTTATTCAGAAGACCATAGAAAGAAATTAGGTTATATCATAAAAGGGAGGGGAAAAGGTGTTTTTACTTCTCTGCCATCAAGAAGAAGGATGAGAACTCAGTAGCCTGGAGTCTCAGGCCTTGTGTGAGGCTTAGGCCCTGAAATATGTCATATCGAAACATCTCACAAGGGCAGTGAGCTCTGCTCTGCTTGTCAAGTTGAAGCATCCAGCAAGAACTAACACATCAAGAAAGATCTCTATCACACCTTCTACCAGCAAGGAAATGTATACCAAACCAAGCAAGCAAGCTGTCTGGGTCCCTCTTCTCAGTCCCTTGTAAACTCAGGATGAAGAAAAGACAAATCAATGTGGAGGGGCATTTTCGAAAGGAAGTCCAAGTCAGGACATCCCAAATGGAAGTCCATGTCACATGTACTTTTGAACAAGATACAACCTATTCGAAAATACATGAGATGGACATCCATGTTCCTGGAGGGCTCAAAATTAAAGCAAAGAGAGTTGAAGTGGAATTTGAAACTGGGTCCCAGAAGCTGAGCCCCCTGAAAGCTGGTGGTGGAAACTCGCATAGAGGGCTTGACAAATCCAAAGCTCCAGGCCTTGAGGAATTGAGACCTCAAGTATTAAACCAGTTGGGGTAAAGAAAGAGAACAGAATCATTTCATCTATGACGATAAAGCCAAGAGGAAAGAACTCTCAGGATTTGGGAGGTGAGAATTTCTAGTTCTGAAAACCTGCTACTGAGGAAATGAGATGAAGAGGCCCATGAGGTAGCTGCCCTGTTGCTGCAGGAGGCTTGAGGAACCACAGCCAAGAGAGAGGAGGTGTGGGATATTACCTATTCGGAAACCCCTTGTGACTTGGAGCAAGATGCTTTGAGATGTCTTATAAGCGGTACAGTAGAAGTCCTGGATGCAAGAGGAGAAAGGAACAGTTTATAGTGTCTTGCAGGTTGGAGGTGCGGGGGGGTGACTGTGAGGTTGGAAGAAGAGAATGATTCCTGGCAATTGGAATACTCTGCATTATTCACACTTCATGCATCAACTAATTACTAATACATAATTAAACTTGAAGAGAGTGCAGCACAACTTGTTCATTTGCCTGTGCAGTGTTGGCCTTGTGCTACAGATGCTGTGCTGTAGATTAATGGGGCTGAATGTGGAGAGATGAGAGACAATCCTATTAGACCTGGAGAAAATAGGGTCCTTTGTAAAGACATGATACCCTTAACTAAACCCTTGAAAGACAGAACCCGAAATTGACATCTATGAATGGAAACCTCCATGGGACTCTATCCACCTTATAACTGAAAGAGAAAAACGCCTAGATTTCGACCCAAATCGGGAGATAGACGCTTATCTCACAAAAACGAATAAATCGGTATAATGGAAAGGCAATTTTGGACGTTTTCAACTGCACTCCATCGCGGAAGCGTACAAAGTTGACGGGGGCGTGTCAGAGGCGTGGCGAAGGTGGAACTGGGGCGTGGTTATCGGCCGAGGAGAGATGGGCGCCTTTCGCCGATAATGGAAAAAAAGTATGCGTTTGTAGCTAGAATTTAGGGCACTTTTCCTGGACCCTGTTTTTTCACGAATAAGGCCCCAAAAAGTGCCCTAAATGACCAGATTACCACCAGAGGGAATCGGGGATGACCTCCTCTGACTCCCACAGTGGTCACTAACCCCCTCCCACCACAAAAAAATGATGTTTCACAACTTTTTATTTTCACCCTCAAATGTCATACCCACCTCCCTGGAGCAGTTGTTAGGGGGTGCAGTGGACTTCAGGCAGGTGGACCCAGGCCCATCCCCCCCCTACCTGTTACAATTGTGCTGCTTAATGCTTAGTCGTCCAACCCCCCCCAAACCCACTGTACCCACATGTAGGTGCCCCTCTTCACCCCTTAGGGCTATAATAATGGTGTAGACTTGTGGGCAGTGGGTTTTGAGGGGGATTTGGGGGGCTCAACACACAAGGGAAGGGTGCTATGCACCTGGGAGCTCTTTTACCTTTTTTTTTTGTTTTTGTAAAAGTGCCCCCTAGGGTGCCCGGTTGGTGTCCTGGCATGTGAGGGGGACCAGTGCACTACGAATCCTGGCCCCTCCCACGAACAAATGCCTTGGGTTTATTCGTTTTTGAGCTGGGTGCTTTCATTTTCCATTATCACTGAAAAACAAAAACGCCCAGCTCACAAATTGTCGAATAAAACATGGACGTCTATTTTTTTCGAAAATACGGTTCGGTCCGCCCCTTCACGGACCCGTTCTCGGAGATAAACGCCCATGGAGATAGACGTTTTCGTTCAATTATGCCCCTCCACATAACTCAAAAGTACCACAGGATACTGTGTTACATTTTAAGGTAATGATTTTTGTCTGGTTGTGGTTCTTCCCTGCTATCAATAGAAAACGTTGTTCCTGAAGGCTAATGGAGCGCCCTGGGACTCATTAACATTAACTGAATTTGCCCCATCATTTCCTATATAATATATATATATTTTAAATGATGTATTCTTTAAATGTAGCTCTAATATATTTATTTTCTTTTATGATTATATTGTAAGCCACATTGAACCTGAGTTCCACTTGGGCTAATGTGGGATAAAAATGCCATAAATAAATAACACAAACCCTGAATGAAGGAACCACTCATTGACATAAAAGATATTCTAAACTGAAAACATATTTTTACTGTAGGATGACAGCTAATTATGCTTTAGTATTCCTTGTGGTCTTATAATAGCACAGTTAACGCATGACAATGGGTGGTATTAATAAAGGATACAATTTAAGCTATTTATCATGTATCATCTTTAAAAAAAAAAAAAAAAAAGACTTATCTTAATGAAAGATGTGACATTTCAAAATTTGAAACCAGTATAATAAACCATTCTCCCAGCTCAGAAATTTTCCCACAACTAACATTTAATAGCATCACACTCTTGGGCTTTTAGCAAGCTGCTAATCCAAAAAAAGAAAAAAAAAAAGCTGAAGCTTCTCTTGGACCACCAGCAATTAAAGCCACTTAGTGAAACTGAGCCTTTTGGGATGTGTGACAGGCTAGGCCTACAGAAGTGTTAATCCTCATTTTCTTTCTTTACTGGTGAAAAGGAAAAAAAAAATAAGGTGAGCTACTCCAGTCTGAGAGTCAGAAACAGATCTAGTTTTCAGGACATCCACATTGAATATAGAGATACATCAATTAAGTGGGCTACTGGACCTAAATGCCGATCTCTGCAACACAACGTAAGTAAAGTACGTAATGGGCATAACACAACTATTCCATTGACTGTTCCACATGAACTTTACTATATCACAACATCACTTTGTATTTGTTCACACCGGAGTCTGCAAACGCCTCTCCGGTACTATGTAAGCCACATTGAGCCTGCAAATAGGTGGGAAAATGTGGGATACAAACAGTGCATTTTTTCTAGTGCAAAGGTGCCGGTTCTCAAATGCCTGGCCACCCTTCAGGGGTGGGGTAATCGCTGAGGAACCCACCCCACACTTGCCAGGCCCCCTACAACCAGTCACAGAATCTATGACAAGGCAGAATTGGTGTGTAGAGCCCGAGCTCTTTCATTAAAACTTGGGGCACCTTTTCCATTGTCTGCTAAAATTGACCCATGGACCCCATGGGTCAATTTTAGCAGACAATGGAAAAGGTGCCGGTACTCAGTACCCCCTCAAAAAAAAAAGCCCTGGATACAAATGTAACAAATAAATAAATAAATAAAGCTGAAAAAGTTCAGCTTCACAAAGCTCAGGGTGGTTCTTTCTTGAACTCAGATGATTAAAGTAAATGTCTATGTTTTATTATTTATAGCCCACCTTTATCCAAGGTAAGGAAGAAGATAAGAGGAAAAACAAGAAATGATAAATGGGCAAGAAACCCTGGAGAAGAAAGTAGAAGACAGAGGAAACTAAAGTGTGACCAATCTTCAGTTTGTTTGTTTGTTTGTTTGTTTGTTTATTTATTTATTTATGTATTTATTGCATTTGTATCCCACATTTTCCCACCTATTTGCAGGCTCAATGTGGCTTACATAGTACCAGTGGCAAAGCCAAGGGTGGGCTTGGGTGGGCCACTTTGGGCTCAGGCCCACCCAGTGCCAGCATAGCTATAATGTGGCTGGCAGGGATCCCCAAGCCCCACCAGCCGAAAACTCCCAACAAGTGTCCCTCCTGCATACCTTGTAAATAGCAGATCTTCGCCTGCAGTGAGCAGTGACTGATGCATACTGTTCGCACCGGCCCCATAGCCTTCGCTCTGATGTATTCTTGACTAGGTGGAAACAGGAAGTTGCATCAGAGGGAAGGGTATGGAGCCAACATCAGCAGTGTGTATTAGTTGCTGCCCGTTGCCGGTGAAAATCTGCTATTTAAAAGGCATGCAGGAGAGGGAGGATATTTGAGAGACCATATGGCATGCAGGTGAGAGGAGACAGGAGAGACCACATCATCTGTGGGATGAGGCGGGGTTCTTCTGCCCACCCATCTTGGGCCCAGGCCCACCCAAAATTGGGTGTCTGGCTACGCCCCTGCATAGTACCGTGAAGGCATTTGCCAGCTCTGGTATAGAAACAAATACAGGTTGATGTTATAGTCTTATAAGGTTTATTGATCTAGACAATAGTTAGGAATAGTAGAGAAGGAGAGCTGTATAGTATACATTATAAGGTTTAAGTTGTGCTGCAGAGATTTAGGCCCTTAAGTTGGGTCCGTAGGGTATGCCTTTTCGAACAGGTGGGTCTTTAATGCTTTCCGGAAATTAAGGTGGTCAAACATTTTCACAGCTTTTGGTAGTGCGTTCCACAATTGTGTACTTATGTAGGAGAAGCTGGATGCATAAGGTGATTTATATTTGAGTCCTTTGCAACTTGGGTAATGGAGATTTAAGTAAGTTCTTATAGGTCTGACTGCATTTCTGGCTGGGAGATCTATGAGGTCAGTCATGTTTCCCAGGGCTTTGCTGTAGATAATTTTATGGACCAGGGTGCAGATTTTGAAAGCTATGCGCGCTCTGATTGGGAGCCAGTGCAGCTTTTCCCGGAGGGGTTTGGCACTTTCAAATCGCATTTTACCAAATATAAGTCTGGCTGCTGTGTTTTGAGTGGTCTGAAGTTTCTTTAAGAGTTGCTCTTTGCATCCTGCATAAATTCCATTACAATAGTCTATGTGGCTTAGTACCATTGATTGTGTCAGGTTGCGGAAAGTTTCCCTCCGGAAAAATGGTTTCAGGTGTTTAAGTTTCCACATCGAGTGGAGCATTTTCTTGGTTGTAGAGTTCACTTGGCTCTCGAGTGACAGGTTATGGTCGATTATGGCCCCGAGAATTTTCAGGCTGTCAGCGATAGGGAGGGTGTAGTCTGGGGTGTTTAAGTTTGTGGGTTTGTGCGTGTTGTGTTGGGATGAGAGGATGAGGCAGTGTGTTTTTTCTGTGTTGAGTTTTAGTTGGAATGCATTTGCCCATGAGTTCATAGTATTCAAGCTAAGCGTAATTTCTTTGGTGATTTCTGTCAGGTCATGTTTGAAAGGGATGTATATAGTGACGTCATCTGCATAGATGAATGGGTTGAGGCCTTGAGTGGCTAAGGATTTTGCTAGTGGGGTCATCATAAGGTTGAAGAGGATCGGCGATAGTGGTGATCCTTGCAGTACTCCGTAGTCTGCTTTCCACTGAGGTGATATGTTTGAGTTTGATTTCACTTGGTATGTTCTGGTGGTTAGGAAGCCTTTGATCCAGCTGCGTATGTTTCCAGTGATCCCAAAGTAGTCTAGGAGTCTTAATAGTATATTATGGCTTACCATGAATGCGTTAGACATGTCGAATTGGAGGAGAAGTATGCTTTTACCTGTTGCTATTTCCTGCTTGAATTTGGCTAGGAGGGTGGTAAGTACTGTTTCAGTGCTATGGAGGGGCGAAATCCAGATTGTGATTCATGTAATATTGAGACTTGGTTTATGTAATCCATGAGTTGAATGGTTAAAATACTTTCCATCAGTTTGACTGATGTGGGATGGATGCTACTGGTCGGTAGTTGGTGAGTTCTTTTATATTTTTCTTGGTATCCTTTGGTATAGGGGTGAGTAGGATGTTACCATTTTCTTTAGGGAAGAGACCTTGTTGTAGCATGAAGATTAGATGGGATGTGAGGTCTGTTATGAAGCGGTTAGGGGCGGATTTTAATAGGTAGCTGGGACAGGTGTCCAGTTTGCAGTGAGTCTTGGAGAACCTGCGGATCGTATGGGTAATTGTTTTGACTGAAAGGAGGGAGAAGTTGGACCATATTCGGTCTGCTGGATATTCTCCTGGGGTTGGGTCCAGGCCATTGATGAAGTGTTCGATATCAGTGGTGTTTTGGGGGAGTGAGGTGCATAATTTTACGATTTTTTCATTGAAGTATTTGGCAAGTTCGTCTGCAGTTGGGATGTCTGTATTGGTTGTAGTGACTGAGGTAGTGTCTAGCAGTTTGTGTACGACTTGGTATAGTTTTTCGAGTCTTTGTAATTTGGTCCTATTTTAGTTTTTAAAAATGACCTTTTGGTCTGCCTTACTGCGTATTTGTATTTTCTTTGCATTTGTTTCCATGCGTTGAGTGTGTGATCGTTTTTTATTTTTGTCCATGCTTGTTCGAGCCTCCTGGTTAGTGTTTTTAGCTCTTTCAGTTCATCGTTGAACCATGGTATTGAGGTATGTCTTCGTGCGGTTCTTGTTTGTAGGGGTGCTATCTCGTCTAGTATGCCTCTGCATCTTTTGTCCCATTCAGAGAGGTAATTTGTGGAGTCCGTCTGTGCTGTCCATTGGTTGTCGTATATCTGTTGCCAGAATGTTTTTGGGTCTATTTGGCCTCTTCTGTGGTAGGTAATTTGTTCTTGTGTGCGGTTTGAGACCTTTTTCCGCCATTTTAGAGAATAGGTTTAGTTTGTAGTGATCAGTCCAAGGTGTTTCTGACCATTTAATGTCTATTTACAATATTGTAAATGTATAATCAACTTCTAGGAGGCCAAATATATATCTGTGAACCTACTCTATTTTGCTGTGTGATACAACGTGACTGCTCAAGCTGTCTCCTGCTCAGGTTGTTGCTGCAGATGAAAAAAAGTTAATATCCTTGGTTTGCATTGGTGTATATATGTTCATTTTTCTCCTGCAGGTTGTTTCTTTTTCTTTGGAAATGTATAAATAATTTTTAAAATGTAATACGTAGCGAGAAGAATACATAATACAAAGTGACCTTTGTGGTTGAAATTAGAATATGCGTCTCTTCTCTCATATTTTGCACAGGACAGGAGGAAAGGCATTTCTGCTTCTATTTGTCCAGCGTTCCACTGCATACAGGGCATGTCTTCTTGGGATTTCCAGTTCAGTTTTTGTCTGCATATTTGTATTTCTAACTTGTGGTTACTTATTCTGAATTTGTTGGGAATCTATGTTTTGTGTGTGACTGAGAACTCCACCTATGTGCATTCCTAATTGTAAAGTACACAGCATCAAAGCCTGGTGTATACATTTCTGCTAGTTGGTCTTCCATAAGAGGTGATCTCTGTGCATTTCTGCCATGTAAAACTAGGTGGATCCATATAGAATGTGTGCCAATTTGAACACTCCCAATCATTTTGAAAAGTTGGCTCCTATACTTTAGATAAAGAACCATGGTAGAAGGGTTTGCCCAATGACTCTTTAAAGAGGTTGCTTCCTGGATCCAGCTTCTGTCCCCTAGACTGGTTGCAGCTGTGCATGATGGGGGGGACGCAGGTAGAGAATCTCAGCTATTGCACAGTGGTGATGCCCTAGTGACAATGCTCAAGATACGATGGGATTTTGGATTTAGCTCATACCCTTGTAGTGGAGACACCTGGTGCATACCCAGATAATGATTAGAACAGTATTTATTTGGTTGAGACAAGAGACAGGACTGGTATTCACTGAGAGGCCTTAACCAACCTCTCACCCTTCCTTCTTTCCATTCGCATAATGACTCAGGCCTTGCCTATATTGCTGTTCAGGCAGTGGTGTAGCCTCGTGGAGCCACAGAGGCCTGCCCCCCCCCCCCAAATTTCCTCTGGCCCCCTGGTTTTGCTGGTGGGGGTCCCCATCCCCCGCCAGCTGAAGCCTTGTCCAATTCTGGTCTCCGGCGCCACCACATTGCCTGCCCTGCTCTCTCTTCCCCCTCACGTCCTGCACACTCCTTTTAGTGAAATTGAGCGTGCAGGATGTGAGGGGGAAGAGAGAACAGGGCAGGCAATGCAGTGGGTACTGGAGAAGGCTTCAGCTGGCAGGGGCTGGGGACCCTCGCCAGCCAAGTTATTTGCTGCAGTAGTAGGTGGGGAGTGGCACGGCAGGGAGGCGGCGGAGGGGCAGCAGACCAAATTGTGCACCTCATGCTGTGGCCCCTCTCACCATGAGGTCTGGCTATGCCCCTGTGTTCAGGGCCTATAAATACAATGAGGCAGAGGCAGACAAAAGGCAGGTAACAACACTTAGCAACTGAATTCTTTCTCTGGGATCTGGTGTTCAGTGTGTCAAGCACCAGAGATACTTTAACGTCCAAATTGTTGGATTATTTGTAGTAAATAATTAGCAGATTTTAGTACACACAGCTTCAGCTTTAGAAATGTTAATTTCTTTCTTCATCTCTCTCTCATTCACCCCTGAATAATTCACTGCTGAGTCACTTTAAAGTTGAAGTAACAAAACATCTGTTTACTCACAGTTTGCAGTTAGATTATAATCAGACAGGCTTATATATACATATTACTATACATTTGTATTATCAGCTCCTTCCATGTGCTTAGATGGTAATGGATGCTCACACCACCATAGATCCTCTCAGGTTAGGAGAGATCATGAGCTCCATGTGCTCCATGTGCTGCATGTGCTGTGTCTAACCCCCACAGGAAGTTGCATAGCAGTGTGACCTCTCTAAGTAATTCACATCAGAGGTCACAGAGTAATCACAGAGAAATAATAGGTGACAGTCAATGCATGTAAAATACAATTACATTCCAACAAACCCCTTCTCATGCATAACTGTCATGCAATTATTTATTCATACAAAGTCCAAGCTTTATACGCAGATTCACAAAATGTTCTCTGGGTAACGGTTTGGTCATGATGTCAGCTGTCATCTCACTGGTGTGACAATAGTGTAGACTGATGACCCCTTCTTTCACCAACTCTCGCACGTTGTGGTATTTCGTTGCGATGTGCTTGGTGCGTGACTGAACCTTGTCATTCTGTGACAGTCGGATGCAGCTCTGATTATCTTCCATTAACTGGATTGGTCTCTTTTCAGCTATTCCGAAATCCAGCAAAAGTTTTTCAATCCACATCAGTTCTCTGCACGCTTCCGATACGGCCACATATTCAGCTTCTGTAGAAGACAAACTCACAATACTTTGTTTATGACTGGCCCATGAAATTTGTACATTTCCATACATAAACACATATCCACTTGTGGATTTATAATCAGAATGATCCCCTGCCCAATCTGAATCACAGTAACATATTAGTTTTGGATTACTATTGGCTGAAATCTTTAATTTACAATCAATGGTACCCTTTAAATACCTTACCATCCTTTTAACTGCAGTCCAATCTGATTTGGTAGGTGAGCTGACCCTTCTGCTCAAAATTCCTACTGCATTTGCTATATCAGCCCTGTATGTGGTAGCTAGATATAAAAGCTTACCTATGGCTGATCTATATTGGATGTTATCTGGTAAAGGTTCTCTTACTGTTTCATCCTTCAGAAAATCAGTGATCATGGGAGTGCTTACAACTTGGGCATCTTGCATACCTAAACTTTCAATAAGCTCATTTATTTTCTGCTTCTGGCTTAGAAGATAAGAACCATCATTTTGTTTCTCAATTTCTATACCAAGATAGTATGACACATTTCCAAGTTCTTTTATCTCAACATTGAGGTTTAAACACTTTACAATGTCCTTGTACTCTTGCTCACTTTCGCTTGCAATGAGCAGATCATCAACAAAAGCTAAAATGTATGCATATTGTCCATTTGTGCACCTAGTGTACAAACATTTATCTGCTTCACCTTGCTTAAATCCTAAATTTGTCAATATTTCATGCAATTTTTCATTCCAACATTCTGCACTTTGCTTTAATCCATAAAGACCTTTGTTTAATTTACACACTAGCTGTCTTTGTTTTGTATTTATGAAACCTGTTGGCTGTTCCATGTACAAATCTTCAGTTATTTCTCCATGAAGAAACGCTGTTTTCACATCAATGTGTTTGACTTGCATGCCTTTTGAGACTGCAATGCTCAGAAGTGTTCTTATTGTCGTGTGTTTCACTACAGGTGCAAACACTTCATCAAAATCTTCTCCATATTTTTGAAGATATCCCTTTGCCACTAATCTGGCTTTATACCTTTCCACTTTTCCTTGTGCATTCCTTTTTAACTTGAATACCCATTTGCATCCTATAGCTTTCTTGCCAGGAGGTAATTTTGTAAGAATCCAAGTATTATTTTTATCCAATGCATCAATTTCTTCTTGTGCAGCTTTATGCCATTCAGCAGCTTCTTCTGCTGGCATTTTCTCAATCTCATCCCATGTTAAGGGCTCTTGAGCTTCTGCTGACTTTGTTAGGTAAGACAGTCTTGGGGGTGGAACACCTTTGTTTTCCCTGGATGAGCGTCTGACAACAGGTTGGTCTGACCTTTCCGCATCCTCTAAATCTGAGAGTCCTTCTCCAATTGATTCCCCTTCTCCAACTGTACTGTCTTCTTCAATGATCCTTTCTGTGTCTGTTTCCTCTGCCTGTTCCTCGTTAGAAACAGATGAGTTGCTTTCAGACATCTGCCTTGGTATGGCATTTATATACACTGGCATGTCTATTATGGTTCTAGTTTCATATTCTGGATGATAAGGCTCATCTGGGATAATCCAGCCTTTATCAACCCTTTTGTTTTCATCAAAATATGTAACATGTCTTATGCCAACAATGCCAGTTTTCAGATTCAAAATTCTATATCCTTTGTGTCCTGGAGCATAGCCAACTAAAATGCCCCTTTCTGTTGTGGAATCCAGCTTATGCCTTCTTTGCTTTGGTATATGAGCATATGCTGTACTTCCAAATGTTCTTATGTGTGACAGGTTTGGCTTCCTACCATGCCATGTCTCATGTGGTGTGCGCTCAGCGCCTTTAGTTGGCATTCTGTTTTGTAGGTACACTGCTGTGAGAATGGCTTCCCCCCATAGTCTTTTAGGGAGATTGCTATCTGACAGCATACATCTGGTCATTTCCACAAGTGACCTAAATTTTCTCTCTGCAACAGAATTTTGCTCTGGTGTATAAGCTACTGTTGTGATATGCTGAATGCCTTCTTGTTCTAGAAATGTGCGCATGCTTTGTGAAGTGAACTCACCACCATTGTCGGTCTGAAGAACCTTTGGTTTTCTTTCAAATTTATTGCACACCATGGCTACGTATTTCTTCAGCATGTCTGTGACTTGACTTTTTTCTTTCAGCAAATAGGCCACACAATATCTAGAGAAATCATCCAAGAATATTAGCACAAATCTGTTATTTCCCAATGATGGGATATTAAACGGTCCACATAAGTCACTGTGTATTAAGTCCAGCACTTTATTACTCCTATTTCCTGTGTATGCAGGAAATGAGGGTCTCACACCTTTTTGAGTAACACAGTCTATGCATTTCTCCATTTTACCAGCATCTGCACTTATCTGAATGCCGGTGGCCAGTTGCTTACTGTAAAGATCCTGGATCACCTTAGAATCACGATGTCCCAGGCGGCGGTGCCAGATTTCCAGACTACATTTACCATCATTCTTCCTTACTTGCGCCATATGTGAGGCTTCACCTGAAATGCTCAGTTTATAAACATCATTATGCATAAAAGCTTCAGCATACACTTCATCATTTTTAGAGATTGTGCACTTACTGTTTTCAAAATGAATCGCAAATCCCTTCTTATCTAATGTAGATACACTAAGCATATTACAAACTGCTTGGGGAATATACAAGACATCACTTACAGGAATTTCTTTAACTTCATTAGACACTTTGCATTTTAAGAATCCAATACCTTTTGCTTGGATCTTAGCAGTCCCTGCGTTTGCAGTTTTAAGAATACCTTCCTCTGGACACATTTCCTGAAAGAAATTCTTACAATTGGTTAAATGGCATGTGCTCCCTGAATCCAAAATCCAAGTACTTTCATTTGAATTATTATTTACCATAGTCAAAGATTTTTCTGCCATTAGAAAGCCCTTGTGTTTATCTTTGTCCTTCATACATTTCCTGGTTTGAAAATTCTTTAGTTCCATTGGCTTAGGTGAGCTAGAGGGAGTGTTTTGTGTTTCCTTACACCATTTAGATACATTGTCCCTCCTTTCCACATAAGTAGCAAATCAGCTTGCCCTTGGGTGGAGTTTTCCCATAGCTCCGCCTTCCTCTGTTCTTTGCCAAGAAATTTGTTTCATTTCTCTCTGACTGACTTTGAGAACACATCTCCTCAGAATCATTTATTATGCATTCCTGCCTTAGTTTTGATGTTGCCTGTTCAAAAGATTGCCCTTCAATGGCCTCATTTACAGACCTAAAAACATCAAACTTCTTTGATAGTGAGGTAAAAAGAAATGCTCTTTTCAATGCATCACACATGGGAATTCCAGAAAGTTCTAGCTTTTGAAATGAAGACATAAGATGCATAATGTGATCATTACATTTACTTTTATCCCTTAATTTGGTTTCATTCAACTCTGCCAGCCAAATTGGTTGCTGCTTTGCATATGTAGTTGCATACATAGTTCTCAGTTTATATAAAATGTCCTTTGGTGTATCTTTTCCCTCCACTAATATGGCTTGTTTCTCTGAGAGAGCTTCCAAAAGCATGCACTTCACATAATAGTTTGCATTGTCCCATTCAGCCATATTTTCAGCTGTTCTGTCTTGGTCTAAGCATATATTTAATCTTTTTGCTCGAAGGAGACATATGAATCTTAGTTCCCACTGCTGATAATTAAACTCAGTTAATTTAGGCACCTTGAGAGAATAGAACAATGGTGAATTTCTTCCCTCAGCCATTTTCTTAACCTTCTGTCTGCTGTGTGGGGGGAGAGAGAGACAGACTGAATCTTTCCTTTAAAACTTAAGAGAAAAATGTGGCCTTTTTTTCTGCCTGGTAATATTTCTCTTATTTTTCAATTCCTGAGCCCTGGGCCCATAACCCTTTTGTTGGATTATTTGTAGTAAATAATTAGCAGATTTTAGTACACACAGCTTCAGCTTTAGAAATGTTAATTTCTTTCTTCATCTCTCTCTCATTCACCCCTGAATAATTCACTGCTGAGTCACTTTAAAGTTGAAGTAACAAAACATCTGTTTACTCACAGTTTGCAGTTAGATTATAATCAGACAGGCTTATATATACATATTACTATACATTTGTATTATCAGCTCCTTCCATGTGCTTAGATGGTAATGGATGCTCACACCACCATAGATCCTCTCAGGTTAGGAGAGATCATGAGCTCCATGTGCTCCATGTGCTGCATGTGCTGTGTCTAACCCCCACAGGAAGTTGCATAGCAGTGTGACCTCTCTAAGTAATTCACATCAGAGGTCACAGAGTAATCACAGAGAAATAATAGGTGACAGTCAATGCATGTAAAATACAATTACATTCCAACACAAATGCCTTTGTCTCTTGGTTTGCCTACTACTTTGGATAGCAGGGGGGGTCAGCCCTGCCCCCAAAGAGCACCCCATCCTCCCTGTGACCAGAGAGAGCCCCCCTACTGGGCCCACCCATGAGGCCTCTCCCGGGCCTACCTTAACCCCTGGTGGTCAAGTAGCCTACCTGGGGTAGAAATGATCCCCAGTCACTCCTGCCCATGTTTCTCTGCCATCAAAAATGGCTCCTGAGACCTTCAGTGGCAGTCTCGTGATATTGCTGCTCAAGGTTGTGGCAGCCATTGTGAGATTGGAGCCAGCATAGGCAGGAACTTTGAGATGTAAGCTCAAAACCAGGACTGGTCAAAAAGTGTCCCTCCTGGAACTGGGTAAATTGTTGGCAAGGGAAAAGTGGAAAAACCTTGGGTAGTTGTGAATAAAGGCTTCTGGTGCTATAGCCCAGTATGGGCTAAATCTAGATGAAGCAAAAGCAGAAAGAATGAAGCAGACGCAAACAAAAAAAAAATAAAATTAAGATAAGGATTCATACTGAGCCAGTCCTGGTTTTACCCCAGTGTGTGCTGGAAGATGAAGTTCTGAATTCCCTAAGAAACAGTACAGGACAGGTTCATGCACACAGTGGGATCAAACCAGGATTGGTTCAGCCTCTGCCTTCTCACATAATGTTCAATGCAATGATACTCATGGCAAAAGGTGATAGGGTTGTCAAGTTACTCCAAGTCAATTAAACAGTCCTGGTTTTGTCCCAATGCATGCATGAAGTTGTGGTTCTTTTTTATTTTTTTAATGACATTTCAAATAAAGACTTGGGCCAAGATGCACTAAAAAATCATTAAAGCCCTTCCCTTACCGATTCCCTTAGCGAATCGGTAAGGAGCGGGCATGCATCAAGGAATAGAAATGCAAATGAGCTGCTCGTTCTAGCTCACTTTCATTCTCTATTCCATCGTTAAATAGTCGGCCGGTCGAGCATGCGCAGAGCAGCCAAGCGTTATGCTGGCTGCTCTGCGCATGCCAAGGACATCCTTTATGGACGTCCTTCACTATATATAAAAAAAGACGAGCTGTGCCTATGGACGTCCTTAGCCCCCTCCCCCCCCCCCCCGAGGTCACCGCCGCTCCCCCCTGCATTGAAATGACAGCTTCCCGCAGCCCCGGACTCACCGCCGCTGCTCCCCCCTCCACCCGCCCGCCTCTGTCTGCCACCAGGTCAGGCCCTCACTTATGTCAGATGAGGGCGGGCCAGGGAGGAAAGGAGGGAAGTCTGAAAGGAGGCGATCAGCTGTTGCCTGCTGCAGCGCCTTCACATGGAGGTGAGAGGCGCTGTGAGGGCCCGGCCTGGTGGCAGATGGAGGGGGGCAGGTGGAGGGGAGTGGTAGCGGTGACGACCTCAGGGGGGGGCGGCGGGGGCAGGGCCACAGGGGTGCGGAGGATGGCGGGGAAGCCGGGGCTGTGCGAAGCTGTCATTTCAATGCAGGGGGAGCGGCGGCGGCGACCTCGGGGGCGTCGGCATCGGAAGGGAAAAAAAAAGCCAAGTGCACATCAGGGACGTTCTTGAAGGACGTCCATGCTAGCCACTTTAGAAGGACATCCCTGACGAGCACTTGGGACATGTAGCTTGTTCTTTTTTTTTTTTTTACATGGGTGTTAGGCGCTTTCCCACTGGTCTCCATGAGTCCGTTCACAGCAGCCCCAGCCTAACGAGAGGTGCAGACCTCACGTTAGGTTTTCCACGGTAAGGGGAATCGGTAAACGTTAGTGCATCTCATTATAATAGCCTTGCAACGGTAGTGCAGCGCCTTTGGATCATTTGCATTCTGTTTTCGTTAGCTGCTACCGTGATCGGAAAATGGCCTTTAGTGCATGCCAGGGTTTACTACTTGCTCGTTAATGGCTCGTTAAGTTTAGTGCATCTGGCCCTAAATCAAGCAAATCTTGTACACAAAAATTGAATCATGTAAGCATAATGCTATAATAGGAAACCTAATATTAAGCCATAAAAATAACCAAAAATTGTCCACAATATTAGGAGTTTCAATTCTTATAACAGTGGAGGAAAAAAAAAGAATTATTAAGTAACTATCAAGGTAAAGATACAGGTAATGAACAAATTATTTTCAATTCCCTCTTTACTGCAAACCCCCCAATCGGGAGGGATGTCACCGGAGAACCCCTAGTAGTCAAAAAAGTTGTCAGATGCATCGGTTCCCAAGAGACATATTTCACGACATTGCAGTTCTGATGGACTTCCCTAAGTAAATCAAAATTATAATTCAGAGCATACAAAAGGGCACAACCTGGCATAGCTCAACCTGTTCGACTGACCTGGGATGAGGTAGCAACCCTAAGTAAGGAGCCCCAGGGAACATATCAAACATGTCAAAAGATAATCCATTAGTTGATAAACCGTACCCTCTGGAGTGGGGTAAACATGCCTGGCTAATATATGCTGAATATCTGGCAAATTTCTTTCACAATGAGTTCTGCACAACCATTCAAAGCTGTCCGATTACAAATTGCAAATGACCTGCCTGTTATTTGGAAATGACAACTTGTGGCAAAATGTTTGTAGTACTGCTATAGAGGATTAAAGGCACTTGGCTGGCACTGACACTCTAATGCTCTCCAACATGAGCACCGCAGCGGAAATTTGAGTATTTCTTGAATGCTAATGAAGGAATTCAGGATTGAAACAACTATTACATGGTTGGCACAGTTAGAACAATCACCCGCTCTTCCACTCTACAGCAAAGATACGTGAGCAGCCACCAGCTGACCAATTCCAGGTGCCGGAGACAGTTATCCTGTGATTTGCATTTGATGTCCTATGATAAATATCAAGCTAAAACTCTTGCATTATGCTTTTTGGCAAACTGCATTCCAGCTGGCTCTTCCTGTCTTCTTTTTTTTTTTTTTTTGGCCATGGAAAGGGGGAGGGGTACCTACTCTTTCTGGCATGCATTATGAATTTTATCCAGTACTTGCTCTCTTCCAGCCTGGTGGGGGGCTGTCGACCTCAGCAGATGTCAGAGAAATGGCTAAATGTGCAGTTCCGTCTGGAAGGAAGCACTTCCAATTCCAAGAGGGACATAGCTTTTCTTGCCGCGTGGCTGATTGCATTTTCTGCCACCTTTTAAAGAAAATGAGTCTTATACAGTGGGATTCTGCCATGAAGAAAGACAAAACTGGCAGGCTATCGAGGCTTGCAACAGAGAATTTGCTATTGGCTTTCAGTAAGGCGGTAGAGACCAAATGGTGATTACAGTGTATAAACCAAAGTCAAGAGCTGAGGGGACTAAGGGCTGGTTTAATAACTTGTTTTCCCATAGACACACAATGGCCAAAAAGCCACTGCTTACCCTGGGGGTAGACGGCATAAAATCTTGAAATCTATCTACTTTCAGTGTCCTGCCATGGTACACCTGGCAATTGGCTCCTAAGCTAGTAGCATGGCTCTGAGCCTTCGGTAAGTATTTAGATTAGTGGTATTGGAGGTATGTTGATCTTTATTATATATACACTGTTTATTTTAACATTGTTTTGTTGTGATTTTTCTATATATTGATGTGCACCAGTTTCAAAGGTTTCTAGTCAGGAAAGGGGTATCTATCTATCTATCTATCTATCTATCTATATGCATTTTCCAAATAAAGAAAAATAAATTGCATGGGAAGGAAATGGAAAAATTAATATATTTTAGACTGTTCTGGTGACTTTAGAAATAGCAAATTTAACACAGACTATAATCACACCGCTAGCTATCCAATAAGAATGTATTCACCTATTAGCCTACTTAGAAAAATGTAATTGTTGTTCTACTAATGTCTAAACCACTGAACCCTAGACAGGGGATATTAGCGGTATGTAAGACCGAAATTGAATTGGTATTATCAATGCCTTGCTGATGCTAGGGGCCTTATTTGGCAAGTTAACTGCAGTACCACACACACCACCAGCAACACAAAAACTAGTCCAGGCAGCCTGCAACGTCATTTGCAAAATACTCCAGTACTGTGTTCAGTTTTGGAGGTTGTATCTCGCTAAGGATGTAAGAAGACTTCAAGCTTTTCAAAGAAAAACAACAAAAATGATATGGGGGTTTGGACCAAAAGACATATGAGAAAATACTTAAGGAACTGAATATCCGTACCCTAGAGTGATGTGGTAGCCGTGTTAGTCCACTTTTAAAGGTAATAAACAGAAATAAAACAAAACAGAGGGGGGGGGGGGGAAACACAAAATATAGAAAAGAATCTATGTTTTGTTTTATTTCTATTTATTGCTTTTTATACCCTAGAGCAACAGAGGGATAGGGGCAGTGGTGTGCTGGTGCAGGCTCTCACAGGCTCGCAAGAGCCGGTTGTTAAGTTTTTAAGAATTTTGGGAGCCGGTTGTTAAAGTAGGGCCCTCCATGGCTACTTTAACAACTGGCTCCCAAAATGTGGGCTTGGGCCCCCTACTGAATTATCTTTTACTTTGCTGGTGGGGATGCTGAGCCCTGCCAGCCAAGTAAAAAGACTACTGCTGCTCCCCGCTCCTTGTTTCCAGTTCTGGGCAGCAGGCTGAGACTTCTGAGCATGTGAGAGAAGTTCCAGCATGCTGCTCAGAGCAAGACGTTGGGAGTGGTGGCAGTCCATTTATTGGCTGCCAGCAAAGGTATGCCTGGCGTGCCCGCATGAAGGGAGGGAGGAGAGAAAAGCAAGTGTTGCTCCCCCCCCCCCCCTACAGCCACCCCTGGCCCTTCCAACTGCAGAGCTGGCTACGTCCGGAGAAAGAGCCTGTTGTTAAAAATTTACCAGCACACCCCTGGATAGGGGTGATACAATACAGACTTTTAAATATTTGAAAGGTATTAATATACAAACAAATCTTTTCCAGAGAAGGAGAAGCGATGGAACTAGGGGGGGGGGGGGGTCAACTTAGGAGTAACGCCAGAAAGTACTTTTTCACAAAAAGGGTGGTGGATGCCTGGAATGCCCTCCCATGTGAGGTGGTGGGAACAAAAGAGGTAACAGAATTCAAAAATGCTTGGGATAAACACAATGGATTCCTATTTGGAAAGAGACCTGGAAGCAAAAACAAAAACTTTGCGTTGCTTAGTCAGTAACCCAAGTAATTGGAAAATAAGGCCAGTGTTGGACAGACTTCTACAGTCTGTGCCTCGATTTTGGCTAGACACTTTTGGATGGGCTGGAGAAGGGGTGTAGCCAGACTTCGGCGGGAGAGGGGTCAAAAGCCTGAGGTGAGGGGGCACATTTTAGCCCCACCCCGGCGTCGCCGACCCTCCTGCCACTTTTGCACCCCCCCCCCAGCGCCACTGCCCCTCCCCATCCCTTTCGACCCCCCCTTCCGGCGCCACCAACCCTCCCCTGCCACTGCCAGGTACCTGTGTTGGTGGGGGTCTCCAAACCCCGCCAGCTGAAGTCCCCTTCAGCTCCAGTCTCCAAGTCCAGCGGGTTCGCTGATCTGGATTCTGTTTCTGACATCAGAAACAGAATCCAGATCAGCAACGCGTCGGAGATTGGCGCTGAAGAGGACTTCGGCTGGCGGGGGTTGGGGACCCCTGCCAGCAAAGGTACCTGACGGTGGCGGCAGGGGAGGGTTGGCGGCGGCAGGAGGGAGGATCGAATGTGGCGGGAGAGGATCAGCGGCGGGGAGGGTGAAAGCAGGGGGGCCAGGGCTAAATCTGCGGGGGCCCATGCCCCCATGGCCCCACCTAGCTACTCACCTGGGCTGGAGTGGGCGTTGACAGTAACTCCAGCAACTGGGGAGTATGTCCAGTGCCGGGCAGGCTTCTACAGCCTGTGCCTGGAAAATGACAAGGACAGATCAAGATCAAGAATATATATGTTATTTATATTGCAACACATGCTATGAATTTATCATAGTAGATGACAGCAGACAAAGACCTGCATGGTCTGTCCAGTCTACCCAGTCTGTTACTATGCTACTAACCATTAGGCCACTACACCATTATTAAGAGCTGCTAATATGTTCATAATCTGGTTATCTTTATTGCATTTATAGTTGGTACTTGATATTATTAGTGTTTATATACATTGTGATTGAATTTGCTTTTCACTGCTTAATTGTTATGTAGCAAGCAGTACATGAATAAAAAGAATGGAATGGAAATCTCATTTGTGCTTTCCAGGTGCCACACAGGAGTTCGCTCTGAAAGCTGAAACTAGTCAGGTAGGCAGATGAGTAAAGTGCATCTGTGTCACCAGTGCATTTTTTCTAGTGAAAAAGGTGCCAGTACTCAAACCCTAGGCCATTCTTTAAGGGTGGGGTGATCACTGAGGGACCCACCCCACAATAGCCAGGCCCCCTGCAACCAGTCACAGAATCTATGACAAGGCAGAATTGTTGTCTAGAGCCTGAGCTCTTTCATTAAAACTTGGGGACCATGGGTCTATTTTAGCAGACAATAGAAAAGGTGCCGGTACTCAGTACCCCCCAAGTACCCCCTCAAAAAAGCCCTGTGTGTCACTATCAGAGGAGGGAGAGATAAACAACTCACTCAGCCCCCACAGTCTTGGGCATAAGGGGAGGAGGAGGAGGAGATGGGAGACAGGCTACCTGCAGGGGACAGGAGCTTATGCTTTTTGGCCTCAATGCTCAGAACTCCCCGTGGTAAGCCAACAGCGCTGAAACTATACCGTCAGAATAGCGCAGAAAATGAGCTTGCCAATGCTCAAGGGAAATGGTATGCAAATCATATGCACGCTGTTAAAGCGAAAGCAAGGAGAGGGGGCGTGTTTGGTGCATGTGCAGAAGAGTCTCATGGTAAGCGCAGCTCCTGTGCAAATGAACGTCAAGCACACACTGGCATCTGTTTTCTGCACCTTCAAATATAAGTGTTTCAATTTTCTTTTTTTGTACTTAGAAGGCTTATATTTAAAACACAAGAACTAGGCGCCAATGTTTGCTTTCACTTTCGGGTTTGCTGCTACTTGCACACATTTGTTTCTCACTACTGGCGCTTAGGGGCCTACACAAGCGTCCTTCTGCTTCGAAATTAAAGAAAAAATGGCAGATTTTAAAGAAAGAATCATGAGAAATCCTCTTTTCACACATCCTAACGCCCGCTCTGAGCTGGTGTTATTTTTTCAGTGGTAAGGGTAGCTTTGTTTTGTGTGCTGTGATCTGAGCATTGGGAGGGAACAGGAAGTGACCTCCTTAACATCCGTTTGACTACATTTTCATGCTATTTACGCTAATCTTTGGCCCACTTGTTTCCCACGCTAGAGCCTCTGAGCATTCTATGCTCACTAATATGGGCGCTAGTCAGGCACTAATGGCCTCTAGCGCCCTGTTTGCTTCTGAGCATCAGCCTGCTTGTTCTGCTGAATCATAATGGCCAGCTCTGTGATCTCTCCCCACCTTCGCTTTCCCAGACCTAACATGGAGGTGCTTCCAGGAGCCAGTGTGTCAAGCTATTTCATTGTTCCAGCCCTGTGCTTTTCCTAGAGTCAGACATGTTGCCGCCATCTCTTGGCCACAGACCCTTCTCCATGGCAACTGTCTCCCGGAATAAATGCTGCAGTCAGCCACCAGCATGTCAAGCATCTTAATTCCAACCTGCTTTGTTTTAGGAAACAACTGAAAGTGTATTTTTTCTGCAATTTAAAAAAAAAAAACTTTGATTGTTTTACTTACTGTTTTTATTATGCTTGTTTTATTGTTGTAGCCTGCCTAGTTAACTGAACGGGCTAGAAGTTTTTTTAATAAATGAATAATAAAATACGATGTGCCAGGAGCTACAGAGTGTGTTTATAGGGGGGGTTATGTTGGGCTAAATTAGTGTAGGCACATTTTAATCACGTGCAATCAGTTGGCAACTTACAGGACAAGACAGCCAGTACGGTAATCTATTCAATACAATTGCTCTGCAAATTGTGCTGTGGTTGTAGAGGCATGGCAGGACTATCTGGTCACCAGTACTATTCACAGCATTAGTGCGAGGTCTACAGGGAGAAAGCTGCTTTATCCCCTGCCTTTGGCTAAAACCATGGAGCGGCTCATTTACTAACAGTTAATGTGTGGTAATACCGTTTAATGTGCATTATCTCCCACAAGGCCTGTGTTATTCCTATGGGCTCTGTAGTAGATAATGCGTGTTAATGGCAGCTGCATGCACTATTATTAAATGACCCTCTGAGAAAGCAGAATGCACATTAGTGCAGAATACAGTTCTGGTTTTGAGCAAAAATCAGCATATAGTTTATATAGCAGGAAAACGAAGGGCATCTCAGCAGAAAGCTAAGTGACGCATTCAGCTGTTTTTGAGCAGACTGGTGCTATATTGTCTATTTTGCGTACAATTGCTGCTATATATTGAACCAAGATAATTAGCTTCAATGTTGGTGAACCTGGATTGCTTTTCTTTTCAGCAGATGGATACCTTTTGATGGAATAGCCAAGTGGCTTCTTATTTGTGTGCCTGACATTTTCATTTGGAACTTTGGTAGATTGTCTTAAATAAATTAAAAGATGCGTTCTAAAATTTAATTCTGTTGAATATGTCTTTTTTGAATCAAAACAATTACATTTTTTTTTGGAAGCTAAACTGGCTGAGTCACCTAGACCAATTCCAAGGACAATAACAACTTCAACTCCGTAAAATGTAATTATTCCCGGGAGCCCTTCTCAGCCGCTTTTTTCATTATTCATAAGTTTAGAAGCTATTATATTATCTTATGTTTCTAATTTCCTTAAGTATTTTGCAATGCCTCCAGATATTGGACTAGAGATGAGTAATAGATCAATACTTTGTTTAATAACGTATTATTATATTTCCTTGTTAATTGTTTTTGACTTAAAATCATCTTTCTCTATTTTCAAGATATATACTTGAATAACCAATGTAAAAGTGATAAATAAATAATTTAAAAAGATACAAAAACAATAAAGTGATTGAGGGATACTTATCATATATTTTAGGGAGTCTAATAATGTTTAGAGCTCTTAAGTGAGCCGCATTGGTAGGTGTTTCTCACTGAGAGGTGCTTTTACTAAGCTGCGTAAGTGTCTACATGCGCCCAACACACGCCAAAATGGAGTTACCTCACGGCTACCGCGTGGCCCTTGTGGTAATGCTTTATTTTCTGGTGTGCGTCAGCTACGCGCGCGTAAAGTGGCCTTTGGCACGTGTAGGTCATTACCGCCCTGTTACCGCATGAGACTTTACCGCTAGGTCAATGGCTGGCGGTAAGGTCTCAGTCCCAAAATGGGCGCGTGACAATTTTGATTTTGCCGCATGTCCATTTTCGGCAAAAATACAAAAAAGGGCTTTTTTTTTACAGGCGCACTGAAAAATGGATTGGCGTGCGCCCAAACCCCACGCCTACACTACCACAAGCCATTTTTTCAGCGCACCTTAGTAAAAGGACCCCTGAGAATATGCTGGGCTGTTGGATACAGCCTATAATGAATTCGCCTTATTTCTTTCAACGTTGTTTGAGTAGTAATTGCTTTAAGCCACTTTAATTCCCTTTGTCTTTATTAAGTCGTAGATCCTCCTGGGCATTATTGGGATTGGTGCTTTTTTTTTTTTATTTCTAGTATTATCTTTCCCTCTGGGTTTATTTTTTTCAGTGATTTATAGTATAGCATGGGCATATAATTAATGTCTAGATCATCATCTTACGCATGCAGTGCACTTCATTATATATAGTTTCATTCTGCACCTGGGTTGCATATTGTTTGAGGAGTCACACACAAAGTAATCACTACATTTACACTACATTGACAGAATGATTACTGATAGCACAGAGGGGCCATGACAGAATCCAAGGCTTCCATTATTTTAGCAATTTTTTTTTTTTATCTCCACACAACCAGAGAGAACAATACAAGCATCTTTCATTTCTGAAATCAACTGGTATCACTTGATCAGTTGTCTTTATTTCATTGTTCATCATTTGAAAAAAAAAATAAATACAATTTTGTTTGTGTGTTTCTCTATTTATTATTCGTGCGCTTACATCCTCTTGCACTTTTGTTGGTCCTACTGGGATCTGACTCTAAGAATAGGTGCTTTTTGATAACGGGGGTCTGAATTGGCTAAGTTTCACAGTATCACACTGTAAAAGGTTTGATCTGCTGTATTCCTTGAAAATATTCTTACTGTAAGGAGGACGGTCTATAGAGAGGAAGGGATCAGTCAGCACTGTTCTGCTGACCTCTTGTGGTCATTTGTAGTAATTACATTTGACAAGAAAATGACCTGTGATCGTTTCAAATCAATTGGTTAGGGGCCAAGGCAGAAATGTCATTAAAACCTTGTGCTGATACTTCGTGCACAGCTTCCTAATACGACAATAATGCCTACCTCCATTGTATGCAAATTTATCTCATATACATTCATTGTGGATATCCTGAAAACCTAACTGGCTAGGTGTGTCCCAAGGATCGAGTTGAGAACCTCTGGTCTACACTAACAGCAGCTACATCTTACACACAAATAGACATCAAGTTGCACATGCACACGTGCTATTCTGCGCATTAAATTTATGCAATGCCAATATTCCAGCGCATGCAAATTCTGGGTGCTGATACAATTTTTTTGTGCTCAGACCTGTGTACACACAGTAGCGTACCAAGGGTGAGGCAGTGGGGGCGGGTCCAGGCAGCAAGGGAGTGCATGGAGCAGGTGCAATGCTGTGGGCTCTGCCAGTCCCCTGCCCCCTCTGATGTTACTTCCTGTTCCAGGGCAGGGGACCAGCAGCGCCGACAGCCGCACGCCTGCTCCATGCACCCCCTTGCTAGGAGGCAGGGGCGTAGCCAGACACCCAATTTTGGGTGGGCCTAGGCCCAAGATGGGTGGGCAGAAAAACTCTGCCTTGTCCCACAAGTGATTTGGTCTCTCCCTCTCTCACCTGCATGCCATATGGTCTCTCAAGCATCCCCCGTCCCCTGCATACTTTTTAAATAGATTTTCACCAGCAGCAAGCAGCAACTAATACACACTGCTCATGTTGGCCCCACAGCCTTCCCTCTGATGCAACTTCCTGTTTCCACATAGGCAGGAACATATCAGAGGGAAGGCTGTGGGGCTGGTGTGAGCAGTATGTATCAGTCGCTGCAGGTGAAGATCTGCTATTTACAAGATATGCAGGAGGGACAGTTGTTGGGTTTTTGACTGGTGGGGCTTGGGGATCCCTGCCAGCCACATCATAGATGTGCTGCTACTGGGTGGGCCTGAGCCCAAAGTTGGTGGGCCTGAACCCACGCCACTGCTAGGAGGAAAGGTGATGCGCTTCAGGGGGTGTGACACACTTCGGGGGTATGGCATGCCTTGAGCTTGAAGGAGTGACATGCTGGGGGAGGGCACAGCAGCGACCCGTCCAGGGTGACGAACAAGCTAGGTACGCCACTGTGTACACATGCAGTTCTTACAGTCCAGCACACTGCTCTTTGTTCTAGAACAGCTCCCCTCAGTTCTGTCTTCCTGCCCCCATGCTCTTTCTGGAACCCAGAAAAAAGTTGCAGATTTATATGCTCGCAATAAAGAGAAAAAAGAACTCAGTAACCTTTTGAACTGAGCATAGTTGTGGTGCTAGTATCAATGGCTCACCCTCCTCCTGCTGCTGACTGCTGTGCTTTGCATGATTTGGGACAGCTCTGGATTTCTTCAGCTGATGGAGCTTGAGTATCCCCACTTGGACTGACCATATGAGCAACTGGGCAGTGCCCAAAGGCCCAGATGCTCTTGGGGACCCAGAGGTTCTCTCTCCCCCTGCAAACTACAGCCACCCTGAGCCTCGGTGGGCCCTCCCCAGTCCCACCTTGAATGGTCCTGATGGTCTGGCGGCCTCTTTGAATTCAGGCCCCACTGTCCATGGATAAAGCAAGGGTTAATTTGTGAGACAGAAAAATTAGGATGAATAAAGAACATTAGCTTCTAGTTTAAAGTTAAGAGGAGCTGGACTAAAAGCTACAGAATGTGTGAAAAAGAAATGGTGTATGCGACAAAGAATGTGAAGCTTTAATTAAAAATCACAGATGTTCCTTTGTCTGTATATCATATTGTAAATATAGAAAACAATTTACCTTGCACCCCCTCCCCGGAGGAAAAGGGGATGGTGGTGGCCAGCATCGGGGAAGTCCCATGGAGGGGGGGCCTTGGAGAGGTGAAACAGGGGCATGGAGTCTTGTACAGGCTACCGAATCTGGGAGGAGACGGCAGTGAAGAAAAGGAGGCAGGCCAGCAACCCCCACGAACCTGAAAGTGCCACAGATCACGACTCGCAGCTACACTGTAGGTGGCAGGGAAGAGAACAAGTGGGCAGGCTGAGCCACAGCACTCTCTGGTGCTGAGGTGAAGACAGGGGTTAGGCCCAGAAGACGGCCATGGCGCCCATAAGAGGGTCACGGGTGCCAGACCAATCAGAAGGGAGCAGAGCAGGCAACCAAGCCTAGGAAGTGGGATGAGCCAGAGGCATGCTGGAGCATAGCAGGTGAGCCCCAGGCAGGAAAGCAGCTGCAGGCAAACCTGGGAGTGAGAAGCATTCAAGCCCACGCAGAGAGAGCTTCTGGTAGCAGGACAGCAGACAAGCCCAGGCAGGAGAAAGCTGGGCTATGAGCAGAGAGGCAATCCCAGGCAAGAGGAAGCATGCCATAGAGCTGCTGGCAGCAGGAGAGCTGCAGGAGAAAGAGAGAACCGGGCTGCAGAGAAGGCAGAGGCGGACTGCAGAGAAGGGAAAGGTGGCGAGAGAGACCCAGCAGCAGCAGAGACAAACCCAGGTAAGCTCAGAAGAGAGAGAGCAAGAGAGCTTCAGGCTTGAATTCCTGGAGTGAGAGAGAGAGCCCTCCTGAGCTAAGGTGAGCCCATGTGAAACGAAGCAGTGCAGAGAAGCCCTGGACAGTACTGGAGGGGTGAGAGCAGAAAGCAAGAGAAGATAGGAGAGACAGAAGTAAACCTGGGGCAGAAGATGGAGGCTAGCAACAGATAAGCCTGGGCAGAAAGAGGGCACGGCTGAGAAAAGTAACAAGACGAAAGGCTTCATGCAAGTCCCATGCTGGGAAGAGAGGCAACAGCAGCTGAGGCCAGCCTGCGCAGGAAGAGAGAATGCTGGTGTGTGCTGAGCAGACAGCATATTTTGGCACTGGTGCACCTGTGTTTAGACAGACCATGTCAATGGCAGGAATAAGCTGTCGTGCCTATGTTCATGAAGTGACACATGTAATTTATAGTATTCTATAAATTGCACGTGTAACTGAGTGACATGCCTATGTCCTGCCCATGTGTACACCTCCCTGGCAATTAGGCTGCACCTTATAGAATAGCACCTAGAGCACATAGACACCTGCCTACCAATGGCACCTTTGCCATGCCTCAGTGGTGCCTGCCTCAAGGCACCAGCTTATAGAATTGCCCTGTAAGTGACCTGCCCAAGACCACAAGGTAAGGCAGTGGGATTTAAACCTGGCTTCCCTAGTTCTCAGCCCACTGTTCTAACCATTAGGCAGCTACTCCTGCTAGTAAAGTGGCTCATTACTGGCCATTAGCAGAGTTTATCACATACTAAGTGCTGACATTAATGACAAGCAAATGAGGCAGATGGTAAAATATGCCTGTACTTTTGATAGTAATGCAGAAAGTTACACTGTATCTGAAGCAATTAGCATCTGCATTTTTTTGCTCTGTTAATAAATATTGAGCTGTTCTAATAAATATTGACTTTGCATTCAAAAAAGCTATATTATAATTCATTAATTCAATCTAAACTTTCTAATACTAAAGGATTGTTTTCTTCAGTTAAGAATTAACTACAGTTAGAACTAATTTGTCTTCTTCAGCTAAGCAGATTATTTCTTGTCTGCAGTTTGCTGAGGCATTTCAAGAAAAAAAGTGGCTTGAATTTGCCACCAGTTTTGAATCTGTTCCATTACCCTACATTGAAAAACCATCTTCCTCTGATTCAGTTCTGTGGGAAACTTTTCTGCATGTTACAAAAGAACAATTAGCAGAGGTCATTATCCAGCTCATTTTCCAAAGAGATCCCCAGCCATCTTCCGACACTTCAAGGGGGCGTGTCAGTAGGGTAGTGAAGGCAGGATGGGGGCAGGACGGGGGCGTGCTCACGAGATGGCCAGCTTCGCCCGATAATGGGAAAAAAAGCCAGGCTTGACGAGCATTTCGCCGGCTTTACTTGGTCCCTTTTTTTCACAACCAAACTTCAAAAAGGAGCCCCAACTGACCAAATAACCACCGGAGGGAATCGGGAATCACCTCTCCTTACTCCTCCAGTGGTTACCAACCCCCTCCCACCCAAAAAAACACTTTTTTGCCAGCCTCTATGCCAGCCTGAAGTGTCATACCCAGCTCCCTGACAGCAGTATGCAAGTCCCTGGAGCAGTTTTTAGTGGGTGCAGTGCACTTCAGGCAGGTGGACCCAGGCCCACCCCCCTACCTGTTACACTTGTGGTGGTAAATGTGAGCCCTCCAACCCCCCCCCCCAAACCCACTGTACCCACATGTAGGTGCCCCCTTCATCCCTAAGGGCTATGGTAATGGTGTACAGTTGTGGGTAGTGGGTTTAGGGGGAGATTTGGGGGGCTCAGCACACAAGGTAAGGGAGCTATGTACCTGGGAGCTATTTTTATTTTATTTTTTAATTTTTAGAAGTGCGCCCTAGGTAGGGTTACCATTTTTTGTCCTCATAAAAAGAGGACACTTGCTCTGCCCCTTTCACGCCCCCCTGCCCCGCCCCTTTCACGCACTTGCTCCACCCCTGACGCATATTCCCCTCCCCCGGTCACCCCCTCCTCCCCCCATCACCTTTTAATAATACAGCGAGGCTCATGCGCTGAGTCGCTGACATAAGCATGGTCCACCAACATCAGATCTGTCATCGCCTGATCTACTGGCGCTTGCCGCTTAGGTGTGATGTGACGACGACCTCCACTCCTCCCGTCACCTCCCCTCCCCTTACTCTACTTTCCCTGGTGGTCTAGAGGTACCTCTTCGGGGCAGGAAAGAGCCCCCTCCTTCCTGCCTGGAGCGCTGCTGCCAGCTGTCCTGCATCCTGTGAGTCCGGCTCTCGGCGTTTCAAAATGGCCGCCGAGAGTGGAAGTCTCGCGAGGCTGCTTCAACTCTCTGTGGCCATTTTGAAACGCCGAGAGCTGGACTCACAGTATGCAGGGCAGCTGGCAGCAGCACTCCGGGCAGGAAAGAGGGGGCTCTTTCCTGCCCCGAAGAC